>NW_022103896.1:16085315-16088673 GCF_000313985.2 Echinops telfairi
AAATATTTGAGGGATGTTGGAATCCCTCCCTGGGAAGCTCTGCTCTGCAGAAGCTCCTTCCACCAGGCTGTAGCTTTGCTAGACAGCATGGCTGGGATGGCTCCCAACAATTCATGATGACGAGAAGTTTCCTTCTCAAGGAGACTCATTGACTTCTCAGCCCTCTCACGATAGCTGTGTTCCAATGTGGACCTCACTGCTGTGTCTCGTCCTAGTCCTTGGAATTCTGCACTGTGTAATTGCAATTGCGTCTGACAGATAGGCAGATAAGTATACATCATGAAAATCTAGAACCTCCTCATATTCAGGGGTCAAAATAAAGACATATAAACAAATCTCAAACATTCACAGAAAGTCTTTCTCTAAAGGATATGTGAAAGAAAAGGAAAATATGCAAATAGACTTCGGGGGTGGGGGGGTGGGTATGGCACTGAATATCTTTGAATAAATACTTTAAGGTTTAAAAAAAGAAAAAGAGAAAGAACAGAGTGGTGCTCCTGCGAGGAAGATTTAATGACTAGACAGCTCTTGCCCTTTTGTTACCGCTTCATCCTTTTATGAGGTATTCAGCTATGACGACCAGAATATTGATTTGTGTGTGTGTGTGCTTAACGTCCTCATGAACATATTCAAATGTAGAAGAGGAACCTGTTTTGCAATGCCCTCTTTTTACCTAGAGCGTCATAAAAATTCTTGACCTGACCCAACAGCGGGACCCCCACCAAATGTCTTCCATATGTCAAGAGCTTGAGGCTCCTTGCAGCGTGCTGTCCACTGCGCAGCCACGGGCTTCTGGGAAGGGAGGACGCTGGTGGCACGGCCATTAAGTTAACCATTCACCATTGATTGCAAGGAACGCCAGTATCTGGTACGAGCTGGCACCAGGTATTTATTTCTGATATGAGACACCGGACACACCTGCTATTAACAAATAATGACATGACATCGAGAGAGCGTACCCCTGAAGCTGTGCCAGAGATGTTGAGTCACCGGGGTTCATCATACTGGCAACTCATCCTGGGGCCCTTGCGGAGGTCTCTCGGAATTCCTCAGTCCAGTCGTTCTCAGCTGGGGCCAATCTTGCCCCCCCCCCCAAGGGACATCTGGAGCCATTTGTGATGGTCTTATGGAGGAGGGTACTACTGATTGGGGCGCAGGATGCATGATGAGGTGCCTTGACCAGGAATCAAACCCTACACATGGGAGGCAAGACTTTGATCATGAACGACCAGTGCTTCACCTGGAGTGATTATATCCAAGACAAAATGACCCCAGTTTAAAATCCAGCAGTACACAGGGACCCTCTGTTGTAACACTGCTGATATTGAGTGGTGGTCGCACGCTCGTGCCAATGCTGTTGGGTTTTCAACCACTTCAAGGTGTTATTTTTAATGACCTTTGTTGTACCAACTAATGTTAAACACTTGGCCCAGAAACTCTCCTTGAAGTCCTAGAATCCTCCTGACGACACTGAAAAAAATGGATATTTTTACATAGGAGAGGAATCCCCACCCATATAGGATGATTGTCTTTGCTCAGGAAAAGAGTGCTGATTTCAATTCCCTATCAGCATCCATGGTGGGCTTCCACTTAGGACATAATTATTGGGCTTTTCTCTCTGTTTGCTTATAACTTCAGCTCTCTATTAAACTCCTACTGGATAAAACCGGTTACTATCTTCAGGCACCGATGATTTAAAACAGCTCATGGTTTCTAGTCTCTTAACCTGCAAGGCTTTCACATGCCCATCTCAGAATCTCAGAAAAGTAACCCCCAAAGCAAACTCCTTGCCACCAAGTCAATGCTGACTCATAGTGCCCCCCTGTGGGTTTCTGAGACTGGACGTCTTTACTGGAGTAGACAGCCTGGTCTTTCTCTCCTGGAGTGACTGATGGATTTGAACAATTACGTGCCACCATGGCCAATTGTAATACATCCTATTACATGTGCAAAATAATCTCTCCACTGTAGGCCTTCTCGTGTGAGAAATACAGCAGGTGTCAACTCGACATTAAGATAGAGTTGAGAAGTAACTCTGTCTTAAAGTTGGGAAGTAACTCTGTCTCAAAGACCCAGAACAAAAATTCATATCAATGTGACTGCACCCCGTCAGACAAATACGGAAATGGACTCAGTTTGTGTTATACCTATCGTGTAGGTCTATTTCAGATCTTTTTACCTTATTTAGGTAGCGTGTCACCGTGGCTTACACCACCGCTGAAATAAAGTAATTGTTTGGTTTCCTTCTATGTTCTGTCATTCAAACGTTTTACCTTTGACCACAATCTTAACTGTCTAACAAGAAATACCAGTTTGTCTGCTGGTGTAAACCTTGGTCAGGGATTAAATTCAGGAGTTGTTGAACTGCTTTGTGACCTCTACAAATGAGATCTGAATGGAAGATAAGATATTTTCTTGTCTACAACTACAATTGATGCCAGGAAAATGTAAACCGGTTCTTTTTTGGCCCTGGACTCTTTAAGCAGTTGTTCTTTTACTTTATGGAAATCCTTTAGGATTCCTGCAGATTTAGTTAAAGGTAGTTAGTGACACTATCTTTTTAGGAATTGTACAGTCATATATAACAATTGTGAGGATGAGGCAGGACTGGGCTGAGTTTCCTTCTGTTGTCTATAGGGTTGCTATGACTTGGAAGCAAATTCACAGCCCCTAACAACAGCAGGTGTTGACTGGTGTCATAATGGTTATGTGTTGGGCTGCTAACCACACGGTCAGTAGTTCAAAACCACCAGCCACTCCACAGGAGAAAGATGAGGTTTTCTACTCCCATAAAGAGTTAGTGTCCGAAATCCACAAAGGCAGTTCTACCTTGTCCGATAGGGTTGCTATTGGTCAGCACTGTCTTGATAGCAGTGAGTTTGTTTTTTTAGAACAATAATCAATAGTGTTATTGAAGTGAAGCAATTGCTTACAGCTCTTCCATCCATGTCTTTGTAGCTTCACCGTAAGATAGGGTGGGACTTGGTGATTGGTCAGTTTTGCCATTCCTCTGGGTATAAGAAAGCCATTGCAGAGGCAAGAACAGGAAGTGCCCCAGAACTGGCAGAGACTTAAGTAAGGGAAGGGGCACTGCACCAAGCTATGAAGCAGAGCAGTGGACTTCCCAGCCCACAGTCAAGGGACCATGCAATGGGGAGACTGAGGAACAGAGAGATTCATAGCACTGACTGAGAGAGATGTGGTGACATGGACCAAAGACTGTACCTTTAATTTTTGTATATTTTATTCCTGATTCCTAACCGTTAGCTTCCCTAATGAGCCCTCCTCATCATGAGTATTGAGCATCGTCTGTGAGCTCCGTGTGCCCCTTGCAACAGATCACTGCAGAAGCAGAGCC
>NW_022103896.1:16088773-16117311 GCF_000313985.2 Echinops telfairi
CAAGGGACATCTGGAGCCATTTGTGATGGTCTTATGGAGGAGGGTACTACTGATTGGGGCGCAGGATGCATGATGAGGTGCCTTGACCAGGAATCAAACCCTACACATGGGAGGCAAGACTTTGATCATGAACGACCAGTGCTTCACCTGGAGTGATTATATCCAAGACAAAATGACCCCAGTTTAAAATCCAGCAGTACACAGGGACCCTCTGTTGTAACACTGCTGATATTGAGTGGTGGTCGCACGCTCGTGCCAATGCTGTTGGGTTTTCAACCACTTCAAGGTGTTATTTTTAATGACCTTTGTTGTACCAACTAATGTTAAACACTTGGCCCAGAAACTCTCCTTGAAGTCCTAGAATCCTCCTGACGACACTGAAAAAAATGGATATTTTTACATAGGAGAGGAATCCCCACCCATATAGGATGATTGTCTTTGCTCAGGAAAAGAGTGCTGATTTCAATTCCCTATCAGCATCCATGGTGGGCTTCCACTTAGGACATAATTATTGGGCTTTTCTCTCTGTTTGCTTATAACTTCAGCTCTCTATTAAACTCCTACTGGATAAAACCGGTTACTATCTTCAGGCACCGATGATTTAAAACAGCTCATGGTTTCTAGTCTCTTAACCTGCAAGGCTTTCACATGCCCATCTCAGAATCTCAGAAAAGTAACCCCCAAAGCAAACTCCTTGCCACCAAGTCAATGCTGACTCATAGTGCCCCCCTGTGGGTTTCTGAGACTGTAGCTGTTTATGAGTAGAAAGCCCAGTCTTTCTCCCAAGGTGCTCCTGGTGGTTTCAAACTACCTACCATGAGGATCGTGCAACCTAGTGTGTAACCACCACACCACCAGGGCTAATCAAAGGATATATAATCCAAGCAGGAGGGGTGGCGAAGGATGACTCACTACACTTACGAGGCGTATTGAATTCCTCGCCCATCTTGATTTCACTTGCTACTCTGAGGACCGTGCTCCTAAAAGCACCTTAGCTGTCGGGAAAGGCTACAGAGTGATGCTGGTGCTGTGGTTGATAGGTCCCATCAAGTCAGTCCCAATTCATAGCGACCCCGGTTACCCCAGAAGGAAACACCACCCAAGCCTGTGCCATCCTCACAATGGCTCTTACGTGGGCGCCCATGGTCGCAGCCACGGTGTTCATTCATCTTGCCACGGGCCTGCCTCTTTTCCTCTGTCCTCCGCTTTACCAAACAGGACGGCCTTCTCCAGGGACTGCTAGCTCCTGATGACGTGTCCCAAGTACGTGAAACAAAGTCCCGTCATCCCTGCCACTAAGGAGCACGCCGGCTTCTTCCCAGACAGCTGTTTGTTCTTTTGGCAGTTCTTGGCATTTGTTCAATATTCTTCGTCAACACCATAGTTCAAATGCATCCATTTTTCTTCAGTTTTCCTCATTCCATGTCCAACTTTCATAAGCATATATGGAGCCTGAAAATACCATACCTTCCTTGGGAGAAAGGTGGGCCCTTCTACCCCCAGGCACAGTTACATTATTAGAAACTCATGGGGGCAGTTCTACTCTGTCTTATAGGGTAGTTATGGCTCAATGACAGGAAGAGTGGATTTAGGGGCCATGGCAAGTGAGGTTGGCGGGAAATGGGGAGCTAATGAGTACAAAAAAGAAAAAATGTTCTAAAACTGATTGTGTTTGTGTTCTTTTTTTTTTATGTGTTTGTGTTCTAAAACTGATTGTATACAACCCTTTTGATGTGATTGAACTATTGAATTGTATGAGATGTGAATTATATGCCGATAAAACTGTTTTTAAGAAAGAAATACCACATGGGGTCATAGTTACATATTAAATAGTGGCCTGTAATCTTCATCACATCACCTTGGCAACTCTATTTTCCCTGTACATATTAGTCAGTGGTTGATGTATTAGCTTCCTGTTCTGTTAATGACTTATCGGTTCTCATTCTGTCGACAGATTACAATTTCCTTCAGACTCTATTTAAAGATAGTGGAGGAAATCTCATGAGGTCTGCAGCACAGGCTACAGAGGGCCTGTCTGGGCCCTGGTGCCGTGTGTTCATTATCCAGTAAACGTAGACGCTGTGAGTGGAGCCCACACGTGCGGTGGTCCTCAGAAGAGGGAGTAACCTCAGAACAAGTAACCCTAAACCTGGACCTTCTGTACAGAAACACCAGGGCTGGAAGTCAGCAAGTCATGTAGAGGCAAGCTAAGAGAACGTTCAAAGGACAAGGAACTCTGATCTGAGGCCTCTTAAGCACAGAGTCCTTGCAAGCAAACATGTCGTGTAGAACACAGGAGGGCTTTAAGATGCCAGGAAAGCCACACGAATCTGACAGTGGGAATCCTGCCTGCTGCTGTTGATCATGCTCTGCCCGGAATCAGGAAATGAGAAGTCAGAAATAGAATCATTCTTTTGCATGAGAATGCAGACAATGCTAACATTAGGCAAATGCTCCGGACGCGGAAAAGCTTTTTGTTGATATGGCGACGTTTTAATGAATTCATTTGTTATTAATGCAATACGTTAACTTAATACATTCAGAGATTAGCAAGTGAATCAATTTACTGGTGATGGAATGTATTCATTTAATAAACTAGTGCATTACTGATGCAATAACTTAATGTGTTGATTTACTAGATAACTGTATGAATATCAAGATACTAATCAAGATCCAGATAATGCTCCTAAAAACAAAATAAAACAAAACAAAAAACTCACTGCCATCAAGTCAATGCCAACTCAGAGCAACCCTATAGGATAGAGTAGAACTGCCCTGTGGGTTTCCAGGACTGTAACTCTTTATGGGAATAGAAGGCTCTTCATGGGGAGAAATCTTTCTTCCAAAGAACAGCTGGTGGTTTCAAACTGCTGGCTTTACAGTTGGCAACCCAGCGCTTAACCACTGTGCCACCTGGGCTCCAAGAATGGAGGTAGGATGAAAGGAGGTTTCTCAACAGTCCGGTGTAATCCCCCTCACTTTTAAACATGGACGCCCACACAGAGAAGGGACTTGCTGAAAGCCATGCAGTCAGTCACAGAAGGGAATACGGTGTGAAGCACCTGGGGGGTGAAAAGGTGGCCAGGGAGACAGGTAAGTCCCTTGAGTCACCCTATGGACAAGGCATCTTGCATAATCATCTCATTGACATCCAACTGAGTCTGATTTTCATCTAACCTCTCTGCCCAAATAAAATTAAAGACATAAAATGATATGGGAAATATTCTTCGGGTTCACATGAGGTGTCCATTCCTGAAACCCTGTGAGTTTGCTTGTTTCAATAAGACCTATTTGGGGCATTTTTCTTTCCTGATTTCACTCTGCAGGGTAGGCAGCATGGTTCACCACCTTCCTTCTGGGGGCTCTTTCTCACCTGGCTGCCTTTCCAGCAGCACGTGCTCCTGTTCTCTGCTCTCCCTGGCTGCTCAGGATCGTCTCCTCGTTCTTTCTCTAGTGAGCATGTCAGTGTTGGAACACCCGAGGCTCAGACCCCGGCCTTCGTCTGTTCCCGTCCCTCTCCTCCCTACCCCTTCCCTCCTCTCCCCTTCTCGTCTCCATCCTCACACTCCATCAGTAACCTCAACCTGCTCATCTGCTGACCATTCCCAAATGTATGTCTCCAGCCCAAGCACCACCCATACCAACGGCTGGTCTGACAATCTCCAATCGGGTGTGCAACACCACCTTGAATCTCACATGATCAGAGACAAACACTCCCTGCTCAATCCTCCTCACCTGGATTCATAGTCCCCCCAGGGGCTTGTGTCCCAGATAGGTGGGTGTGTGTTTGGAGGGGTGGGGGTGCATCCTTAAGTCTCCCTTTGCATTCTATCCCCACATTCAAACCATCTATAAGTCCTTGATTCCTCTTCTGTTGAGTGCTGCTGTAACGGAGATACCACAAGCAGGGGCCTTTAATCACCCGAGATTTATTCTCTCACAGTTGCAGGGCTAACAGTCTGAACTCAGGGCACCAGCTCCAGGGGAAGCCTTGCTGTCTCTGTTGGCTCCCGAGGAAGGTACTTATCGCTTTGAACTTCTGCTCCTGGGTGGGACGGTCACACGGCAGCTCTCTTTTCCTGTTTTTGCTTTCTCTTGCTTATTAATCTCCCCGATAACTCAAGACACACCCTGCACTAATCCTGCCTCATTAATATAACACAGAAAACCCACTCCCAAAGGGGAGTGCAGGTGGACAGGTTAGGGGGTGCAATTCAGATGTTGGGGGGTGAAGGTGCCATTCAGATGTTGGGGGGCACAATTCATAACAACTTCCAAACCTATCACCATCTCTAAGGCCCACTTCTCTAGTCCAAGCTGCCCAGTCCATCACCCAAACCCTTGACCACCTCTCTTCTCTGCCCCACGGTCACCCATCATCTCTATACCCAGTGCCCACAAGCCCATTCCAAGCCTCGCTAAAGCTGATGGAGCGATGCCCCGTTCTCTATAACGTAGTTCCAAACCCCTGGCTCCCACCTGCTTCTGCCTCCTCACCCCCACCCCCTCCAGCCACACTAACACCCTCTCTATTATTCGAATATGCCCACGCCTTTCTACCTCCATTCTTTTTACGTGAAGTAAGATGAGGGAGCAGCAGTGGTTTAAAGTGCCACTCGGTCCCCTAGCGTCACCAGGAGTCTATCAATTCAGCACTTTTAGTTCTTCCAATGGCGCAAACGGTTCACATGCTCGGTGGTCAGCAGAAAGGTAGGACATTTGAGCTTTTGGAGAGGCACCGAGCTACGGTCTCCATCACCCTCACCCCCAAGCCCCCCACCAGCATGGAGCACAGCTCTATTCTGACACTCGGGATCGCTGCGAGTCAGAATCGAGCAGAACAACTGGCACTTCTCCCAGCAGCTGTACCGTTCCTCTCCTGGAGGTCTTAGCAACTAAGCCAGCCCCTCTCACGGGCCTCTCGTACCCACCATGATGGTGGGCTTCCCTGTGCTCACCGTCATATCCCCCTGGTGATGTCCATCCGACTTCCCAACCTCTGTAAGCACGTGTCTACGTTTGTGTACGTCTTTATCCTTCCCTCATTAGAAAGATAAGTTCTGTGTGAGTTTAGACTTGGTCCTGGAAGTTGCCATGAATGGATCTGACTCAGGCATTGAGTTGTGAACTGCAAGGTCAGCTGCCCTTCAGGAGAAAACCCGAGCTTTTTACTCTGTCAAGAGTTCGCCTCAGAAGCTCACAGGGCAGACCTACCCTGTTCTACAAGTTGCCCTACAAGTCGGCCCTGATCTGATGGCCGGGCGGTTAGCTTATCTCCACCCACTCCCCAGTGCCTATCAATGATCTGCTCAATTAACGAAGTATAAAGATTAGAGTGCAGAATGTGCTAAGGAATCGCCTTGAAAAACCTGCCTTTCAGTTACCGTGGCATCCCCTCTGACTCACGGTAACCTCATGTGGGCCACAGTACAACAGTGCTCGAGAGCGTTTTCAATGCCTCCGTTTTGGGTTTGGCTTTATGAGTAGATCACCAGGCTTTCCTTCCAGGTGCCTCTGAGTGGAGTCAAGCATCCAAACTTCAAAACGCAGCCCCGTGTATAAACCATTTGCCCACCTAAGGACTCCAAAGCTACACTAACAGGAAACAATGAAGAATTATGGCATCTTCCCCCCACCCACCAGCTTCTTCTTTGAGGGTGTGTGTGAAAACCCCACTCTTTCTAACCTGTGTAGATTTATCCTGAGGACGCTGTGTGCGCATGCGCATGCACACACATTATTCCCAGTCAAATTACCCATTTACTGAAAGAGTATTTGCATGAGCCAAAGTCTCGTGCAAAGTTTTTGCAGCCCTTGGAGCTTGTCATCCTGGGCCTGTGACGGGCAGATTTCTACAGAATCCCATTGCTTCAACAGAGGCTGCGAGTCTGTGGCCACCGTGGCCACGTGACAAGCACGGTACAAGGCTGTGGACAGGGAGAGGTGACAATGACACAGCTGTAGGCCATGGGGAGTGACCTGGAGATCAACCCCCCCAGAAGATGTATAGGTGCTTGGCAGGGTCTGGAAGAACTAGGGTGAGGTCCGGTGCCCCTCCTGGCCTTTCTACAAGAAGGGGAAACTAGCCCACCTGCTTGTCCCAAATGGTGCCTGATTTCCATGAAAGTTCGGACTCCTGGTGTTGGCCATACGGGAGTGGGGTGGGGGTTCAGAACTGGCCTGGTGGGAGGCAGATGGCCGGCATGGTACATGCCCTCGGCACCACTTGAAGGACGGAATGACAATGAGCAGATTGACCATCCATCCAGGTTGCCATCCCCCGCGGTGAGAAATCCTTCAGCAATTTTAAAAGTAACTGCCATGGGCTCTATTTTCTGTAGCTACACTGCTGAGGGGAGAGACAAAGTCCAACCCTGATATTTACACAGTAGACACCCAAGAACGGGGGAGAGTGAACGACTCTCAATGATCACATCTCTAAGCAGAGGCCAGTCTAAGAGCCAGGTCTTTCTTTGCTCTCCTCCTGCTAAGGATTTCCTGCCCCCAAAAGGTGATATGATGGTAAGGTGTTTTAAAATACTTCACTCTATTTTTGGCCTTGACCTCTCAGCTTTCTATCTTTCACCTCCCTGCAGCCATAAACTCTATCTCTTCTTGGACAGAACTTATCTCCTCCATGAGCACCACACATCAAATTGCTCTGTGCCTCCGGATGGACCTTTGAGCTTCAAAAGCCTGGGAGGAAAGCAGGGGGGCATCGCAGATCCTAGGAGGCTCCCATGCCTGTGCAAAGGTGGGGCAGTGAGGGCTTGGCACTGAGCTCAGGGCTGGGGCTGGCCCAGGAGATCGTAGAACATGAATCAGACATTAGACACAAATGACAATACCAACAGTGAATGGTCATTGTGTTATAGTGATGGTTAACTCAGGTCTCCCTACTCCACGGTCAGTTCCCGAAGACCTTGCCTCTCCCACCACTGTGGCCCCAGCACAAGACACTCGTTTGATAGTTTGAAAGAACAGGGAGTGAATATATACATTCATGTATGCAAGCTGTAATTGAGTCAATTCTGTCTCATTGCAGCCCTATAGAACAGTGGTTCTCAACCGTCCTCATGTCAGGACCCTTTCATACAGTTCCTCATGTTGTGGGGACCCCCCAACCATAAAATTATTTTAATTGCTACTTCATAACTGTAACTTTGCTACTGTTATGAATCGTCATGTAAATATCTGATGTGCAGGGTATATTTTCATTGTTACAAATTGAACATAATTAAACATAATTAAAGCATAGTGATTAATCACAAAATGATATGTAATTATATATTGTGAAGTATTTGTGTGTTTTCCGATGGTCTCAGGTGACCCCTGTGAAAGGGTTGTTTGACCCCTAAAGGGGTCATGACCCACGGGTTGAGAACTGCTGCTATAGAACCAAGTAAACTGCCGCTGTGGGTTTCCTACCCTGTAAATCTTCACAGGAGCAGAAAACCTCTTCTTTCTCCCTTGAATATATACAATCAGAGATTAATAAACCTTTGCAGAGTTCCAATTCTTGTGAAATGGAAGTTTTGTATTGAATAAAATGAAAATTGAATCTCTCCCTACCTTTTTCACTTTTTATATCCAAATTAATTCAAATTGATAAAAAAAACACACGTCTAAAACAAGGAAAGCGGTTGAGAGCGCCTGAAGGAAGTGAACCAGACGTCTCAATGATCTACGTGCAGAAGGGCATTTTCTAAACACGTGAAAAAGAGCAGCACCACACAGTCGAACACATCAAAACGCACATTTCCCTCACACACACAGACACTCTGCAAACAAAGACACAGAGACCTAAGACAAAGAACCCTGTGGGGAAGTCATTGCTACTTGACAAAGGTCTAGATTAGACTTTTTAATGGTGTTATTATCAGTCATTAATGAAAAGGTGAACAACCCCAAAGAATTATAAGTCGGGGACATGAGCTGGCAGGTCCGCACACACAAAAGCGCCCTCATTCTGTATGCAGACGAGCCCTGGAATATTCTCGAGGTGGGTGTGCGTACATTGGTGCAGGCTCTGTGGGGCATGATGTGGCAATGGGTATCAGAATCTTATACGCACACCCTCTTTGACCTAACAATTTCGTTCTAAAGACCTCATTTTTCAGGTACATGCGCATGCCTAAGAAACATTCACTTTCAGCATCTTTGCAAAAGCAAAAGCCCAGAAATAACCCAAACGACCTTCCAATGTGGAATGTCAGTGTTGCATATCTCTTTAGAATGGGAAACATACCAGGCATAGAAGGGACTGCACTCAAACTCCTTTATTGAAACAATAGATTAGACAGAGAGAGACCGTTAGAGAAACAGAAACAGGCTTATTTATATATGCGTAGATAATTTGTAGAACAACTTACGAGGTTCTTGGAGAAAGGTCTCAAACCCCAAGCCAAATTCACTGCCATCAACTCAATTCTGAGTCATAGAGACCCTATAGCAGGGGTCCTCAAACTTTTTAAACATGGGGCTAGTTCACTGTCCCTCCGACGGTGGAAGGACCGGACTATATTTTTTAAAAAAACCTATGAACAAATTCCTATGCACACTGGACGAGTCGGCTGCTAAACAGGACAGGTAGCAACGGCAAAAACACCCAGCGGGCCGGATAAATGTCCTCGGCGGGCCGCATGTGGCCTGCGGGCTGTAGTTTGAGGACCCCTGCGCCTATAGGATAGAATACAACTGCCCCTGTGAGTTTCAGAGACTGTAACTCTTTACGGGCATAGAACTCATTCTAATTCACTGCCGTGGAGTCAATATGGCTCACGGTGACCCTATAGGACAGGGTAGAACTGTCCCTGTGGGTTTGCGTTTACAAGGAGCTTCCCAGGAGTGCCTGATGGTTTCGAACTACAGACTTTGCTACACAGAACCCAATGTGTAACCACTATGCCACCAGGGCTCATAGGCAGTGGAAAGTGCTCCCTTTGTCCTAAGGAGCCAGCTGGTGGTTTTGAACTGCACGTAACCCCTGCACCACGTAACCACGGCACCACGTAACCACGGCACCATGTAACCACGGCACCACGTAACCCCTGCACCACGTAACCACTGCACCACGTAACCACTGCACCACGTAACCACTACACCACGTAACCACTGCACCATGTAACCATGGCACCACGTAACCACGGCACCACGTAACCACGGCACCATTAGAGAGAAAGCTCTAGTAGGTTTAATTTTCATGATACCCCTTTGAATGATTTTTTTAAAAATACCCTCTAAGACACAACTTTTCCAAATAAAAAAACAAAACAAGTTAAATTGTAAAAAGGTGTTGTTAGCGTGACTCAATATAGCTTCCAAAAAGATTCTATAGAATAATCATGGTGCTATGAGTAAAACAGCCACCTCTCTTATATCAGTACCAGGCTTGGTTTTAAATAAACACACCAAATATGAAGGAAGCACATTTTCAACAATCTAGAAGTGAGACAAATTAAGTCTTTAAATCATGAATACATGATTCAGTTTTTAAAAGGCCTCATTGTTATTTGTTAACAAATATTTTATTTTAAAGGGATGGCCTGCTCAACACAGCTTGGACGCTTTAAATTCACGTATAGCTGTTGCCACTCTCTATCCATCCCCAGCACTATATTCAAATCCAGTGCCAAAAGTTACTTATTAAACTCTAGAGGTCTGATGCCTTGGGAAAACCATTATAAACGCTGCCAGCAGGAGCACTGGTCTCTCAGTGAGACACGGGACGACTCTGGAGAAGCTCTGAAGATGGGCAGTCATCACGTAAGTGTTCCGCTGGGACTCTCCCCTTTTCATGGTGGTTTGCATGGAGAGAAACTCACACTGTGACCATGCGTATTCTTGATGTGGACTTTTATTGCTTCCTTTACAGAAGCATACCATGCTTTTAAAATCAATTTGGAATGTTTTTGTCTCCATCGGCCAAAAAGGTCTTAGGAGGGTCCAAAAAGATGCCTTTGGGACGAGTAACTGGTGCCTTGAAGGGAACCGATGGCTCCTAGGTGGCTGTGGAATGTAGACCAAGATGGTTAGTCGATCTCAACATTGCACAAACCGTCTTTGACTGTGCTTACTCAGAGCTCTGTGGGAAAGATAGGCTTGTGTTGCAAGTATCAGAAGACCAGGAGAGAAATAACTGCCATAGACAAAAACGGCCGTTTTTGAGATGATCTGATGTATTTCTTGTACTATCATTTCTAAATCTGTAAATGCCTGCAATCTGACTCAAGCGTTACCACTTGAAACCATCTACCCAGAGGACAGACCAGATGGGGCTGGGTGGGTTGTTTTGCATTTCCCTCTCACATTGAAAATGTGTATCTAGGATTGTGGCTGTAAGAATTTAGTGAGGCTCTGCTGCACGGCTTCCCTCAGTAAGAATACATTTCTTGTGCGTACAATCGGCGAGAAGAACGAAACGACATTTTCTGTAAATGATAACTTTATGCAGGAGGCTGGAGGAGGAGCACAGATGGCTGTGGCAGCCAACCTTAAGCTGATCTTAAGGTTGATTGTTCAAACACTCCCCACTGCCACGCCAGTGGCCCAGGGGGCAAAGGCTGTGGAACTGCCTCCATAAACATTATTTTACCGAGGGAGCAATTTGTGCCCCATGTAAAAGTTGGGCTCGTCTCGCTGGCAGGTAGCTAACAAGACAACTTTGTTTGTGTGTCTTTGCTATATCTTTGCGATATCTCATCTTACAACGCTGCTCCGGGAGCCCTGGTGACACTGTGGGCTAAGCGCTGGACTACTAACTGCAAGGTCAGCAGTTCGAAACCAGAGGCTCCTCAAGAGAAAGATGAGATGGGGCTTTCGACTTCCATAAAGAGCTACAGTCTTAGAAACTCATGGGGGCAGTCCTACCCTGTCTTACACGGTTGCTATGAGTCGGTAGCAATGACAATGAGGTTGTTGTTGTTTTGTTTTATTTTTTTAATGTTTTGGGCTTTTTTTGAGGTGGCACTTGGGGGCAAGCATTGGGCTGCTAATATGACCATAAGGTTGGCAATTCAAACCCCCCAGCCGCTCCAAAAGAGAATAATGAGGCTGTGCTTCCTTAAAGACTTCCAGCCTTGGAAACCCCTCATATGGTGCTGGCCGTGGGTGGGAGACCTCTATGGACATGTTTGCGAACCGACAGTCATTTTCTTCAGAGAAGGATAATTTTTCTTTAAGAAATCATTTCTTAGCAGTTTTCTGTACTAGCCAAGATTATGAGCCACCCATTTTGGATATCATTGAGAGAAACCGAACACCACTTCTAAAATACTTCTGATACTCTGGCTTCTCTTCAGATCGCATACATCTCTGGCCCTGTTAAAAAATACTTCTGAATGCCGATCATGACAATGACATCCTGCGTTCACTGGCAGTTCAGGGGCTCACGCCCTGCTATTGAAAGCCAGCCTCCCAGGGCAGCTGGTCCTGCGAGCAGGCGGCATGGTCACGTGTTTCCTTTTTAAATCCTCAGAGCCAGTCCTACTCCCTCCCAGGAGGCAGTCAGCAAGTACCCCAAGGGGACAACAAGCTCCCAGCAGTGCAGCCTCTCGGCCACCCAGCAGGAAGCAGGGACCCAGAGGCCCAGCAGCCCGTAAGCATGTATCTTCCTTCCACAGGCTAGGCCCAGCCGGACTCACTCATGTGTCCACTATCGCTCAGGGGCCTGTCTTACTAGACTCTCCGTCCTCCAACCTGAGCATCCCATCATCAGGCATGTCCAGACTTCCAAGCAGGGACAGTCCTTTTCCCACCCTGCCTCAGAAAAATGGGAATGTTGTGACTCCGAGGTCACTCATGTCTCATAGTGACTCTATAGGACAGGACAGAGCTGCCCCTGTGAGTTTCAGAGACTGTAACTCTTGACGGAAATAGGAAGCCTCATCTTTCTCTCTGAGAACAACTGGTGGTTTCAAGCTGCTGACCTTGCGATCACAGCTCATCTCTTAACTACTAAGCCACCAGGGCTCCTGTCCTATAGGGTCGCATTGAGTCATAACATTGACTCAATAGCAGTGAGTCTGGGTTTTGGTTTTTGTGTTTAGAGAGGACACTATGGTTGTGTGGTAGAATTCTTTCTCATCTCCCATGCAGGAGAGCAAGGTTCGATTCTCAGGTAGTGCGCTCAGGTGCAGCCACCGACCCATCTGACAGTGGAGGTTTGCCTCTGGCTGTGACGCTGAATGGGTTCAGCAGAATAACTAGCTGAGATGGAGTAGGAAGAAAGGCCTGGCAATCTCCTTCAAGATCAGCCAATGTAAACTACACCCAACACAGCACAAAGGTCGATCCTATTGTGCATGAGACTGGGCTGATGGTAGCTCACAGGAGCCATGCTTCTCGAAGTTCCGCTTATGTTAAAACAAAAAGAAACAAACAAAACCCCCACCAAACTCACTGCCATTGAGTCCTTGCGATTTACAGCGACACTGCAGGACAAAGCACAACTTCCTCGGTGGCTGACTAGCCAAGGCTGTAAATCTTCGCAGGAGCGGAAAGTCTCATCTTTCTCTCATGGAGCGGTTGGTGGGTTTGAACAACTGACCTTACAGTTAACAACCAAATCTTAACCCCCTATGCCACAAGAGCTCCACCCGTTTCCCTTTAATAGCATGTCCCATGCATGAGGGAAATAGTAAGGGAATTTAGGACACTGTAAAAACTGTCCTTCTAAGTGAATAAATACACCATTTAAAGGACAAAAAAACACACCCAGCAATGTATTAAATGACTGGCATTCATTATTTGAGAATGTTCAAACTTAAAATTCAAATGCTTGTAATTACAAAGCAATTACAAAACCAAAACAAATTTACAAACAAGCAAAATACAAGTCAAGGATGTCCAAATGGCTGTGAGTAATTAAATGGGATTCCAAAACAAAGAACAAACCCACTGAGGAACTTTTGTAGAGATGGCTCCTTGTAATGCCCTGGTGGCGTAGTGGTTATGCATTGGGTTGCTAACTACAAGGTCAGCTGTTCAAAACCACCAGCGATTTTGTGGAAGAAGGAAAGGGCTTTCTACTCCTGTTAAGAGTTATAGTCTGGGAAACGCACACAGGCAGTTCTACCCTGTCCTACACGGTTACTATGCATTGACCTTGACCTTGATGGCAGGGAATTAGGGTTTGGCAATGCCATTGGTCATCTCTTGACTCAAACGGATGCTTTTATAGTAAGCCTCCCTCTGTTCTCTTATCATATGCCTGCAACAATTATGGCTGTTTGTCACACATACAATAATAAACATAAGCTCAACTGTAGGCTTTGAATTTGCACCCCAGTGCTCGGTCACCCTGATGGTCCGGCATCCTTATTATGCATTATTTAGCTAATTACCCGCCTGCAATAAACACCCGTAAGAGCCTCATAGAAAGTGTCGAATCCTCAAGAATATGTTCACAGACCAGGGTCCCCAGAGAATGATTCGACAAGCAGCAGCCTGGCATTAACAGCATAGTAGCTAAGACGTTGTCCGAGATCCTGTGATGTAATCAGCCAGTCCTGGAAACTGAAAGTGACTTTTGGCTTTGTGCTTTCAAGACCTACTGCTTGTGACCAGTGCTACCACTAGGGGTGATGTCCCCCTGCGTGGTCATTCCTGGTGTCATCCCCTTCCTGCCGTGATCTGTCAGCCTTGCTAGGCCTTACGGTGTCCTTCCTCACTGCCACCGAGTCCATTCTGACTCATGGTGACCCTGTAGGACAGAACAGAACTGTCCCCTTGAGTTTCTGAGATTGTAGTAGCTCTGCATGGCAGCGGTTCTCAACCTGTGGGTCTCAACCCCTTTTACAGGGGTTGCCCAATTCTAACAGTAGCAAACTTACAGTTATGAAGTAGCAACAGAAATAATTTCATGGTTGGGGGGTCACCACCCTGGATGACACGGTTGCAGCACGAGGAAGGTTGAGAGCCACTGCTTTATGGGACCAGACAGCACCTGGGGGGTTCCACCTGCTCCCCTGTGGTTCCAGCCCAGGGGTCACACACTGCTTCACCAGGCTCCTCCGCAGAATCCTTAGTGATGCTGGTGATCAATTAATGACAGAATCAAATGTGATCAATGTGTGTGCATATGGCTTATAAGTAATGAGGCTCGCTACTCCCACCGAGATTCATAGTTTCGGAAACCCACAGGCACAGTTCTACCTGTCCTCTAGGGTGACGAGGCAAGATCGACTCAATCGCAGTGAGTTTGGTTCTGGTTTTAATGGCCCCCAGACTATACGAATGCTAGCAACAAATGTTTTATAAAATCTTTCAGCATTGAATCACTGCATCATCAGTTATATTACAAATTACTGAGTGGGAGCCATTTAGTAGTATTATTATTATTTTCAAGTTTTCTCCTCCTTTTCCTTTAGTTACTACTTCATTCTCAAAAAAGCTTGGGATAGAGGTTCACAAATACTGCTTAGCACCATACAGAAGCTGAAACACCACAGCATCCGACAGCCACTCTAAAACCCAAACCCACTGCCAGCCAATCGATACTAACTCATAGAGACCCCCTGTGGGTCTCCCAGGCTGTAACTCTTTACAGGAAAGCCCAGTCTTTCTCCTTCGAGATGCTGGTGGGGTTTCGAACTGCCGACCTTGTAGACCTCAGCCTCACGCAACACCACTACCCCACCAGGGGTCTCAGTCACCCCCGAACCAGTAGCAGCAATGAAAACCATAGTGTGAGCTTGCAGGGCAAGCCAACGGAAGCACGGAGTCCACGTCTCATTACCTTTGTAGAATCATACCAGCTCTGACCGGAGAGCCTGGGAGAGTTCAGGGAGTAAATCAGCCCAGAGATTTAACCTTGTTGGTATATTGACATCTATAAACTGGGCTTAGGAAAAATGCTTTTGTTGCTACAACCTTTGTTAAGAAGGCATGCATCTTCCTTTCACTATCCACACACATGCTACAGACACCGTGGTGTCGCCCCCTCTGCTAGTGTCCCCAGGGCTGTCCCTCAGTGACGCCCCTGGTTGTGAAGGACTGATTTGGAGGAGCTCTGTTCAGAAGGTTGCCTTTGGCACAGATGGGGCGCACACAGATGGGGCGCACACAGAGAGGTCAGAGCCACAGAGAAGTCGGCTGGGGCTTGACGAGATGACCCTTCTGTTATAACGTGGTGGCTCTTTTCAAGCGCACCGCTCGGTGGAGAAGGACAACGTTGAGGTGGCCGCTGAGACAAGTTGGCATGAGAGTGAGCCAGGGGCTGGAGAAGGGCAGGGTAGTTTCATGTGGAAACAGCCACGGCCTCCAGAGGCCCAGTGATCGCTGGACAACGGAGGGCAAGGCCGATGCGAAGGACTGCAGCCTTCCCGCTCACTGTGGTCCTTTGACTCCCCTCAACATCCGCACTGCCGGAGTGCTCGCTAGAAATGCAGGCGCTCAGGCCTTATTGAATCAAAACCGAAAAAAGAATCCTCAGGGACAGCTAATCAATTTTGACTTGCGGCAACCCTAGAAGACAGGGTAGAACTGCCCTGGTGGGGTTCCAAGACTGTAACTCTTTACTGGAGTAGGAAAGCCTCATCTTTCTCCCTCGGAGTGGTTGGTTGCTTTTAAACTGTTGGCCCTGCAGTTGCCAGCCCAACTTGTAAGCCCCCTTCTCTCCCCCACCAGGCTCCTCACTGAGTCAAGGTCTGCATTTAAACCAGCTCCTCTGGTGATTCTTACACACATGGACATTGGATGGAAGCACACAGGAATCATCTTGGGAAGTTCTCAAAAGCACTGCTGCCTGGGCCCCACCTCTCAGAGTCTCCTTTCCTTGCTCTGGGGGTGGTCTGGGCATTTGTAGACGGTCCCCAGCGCATGCTGCCTTCGCAAGGGCAACAGCCCTGGAGACACTCGGAATGCAACAGCACCCTGCCAAGCAGGAGGCATCCCTCTGAGCACCTACAGGTGAAAACCGATGTGTACACGTGAAGACATCTGGGCAGCGTCTGCTGTGCTGTTGACAGGCCAAGCGCATGACTTGCCCGTGCCAATATTGAGCCAACGTAAATATTGACTACAGTGGAAAACGGTTCGGGACTCGGAGCAGGTGCAAACCAGGCGCACTCAGGTGCAGGTGGCCCAGGAACCACACCTTCTAGCTACTTGACAGGTAGGGGGGAGAAGGCTGGACTCCTGGGCAGAGAAAGGGAGTTCTGGTTCAAATGGACCCGGGCATTTGGGATGAAAGCCGGTAGGAGTCTAACAAAAGATGTTTATGATGTTGGGATCCCCAGACCTGCAAGTAATACAGCAAACACCAAACAATAAACCGTCCAGGTCATGCAATCCTGCCTCCCTCTGGCATCAGGAAACCCTTTATCCCAGGAAGTTCTTCGATCAAAACAGCACGCTGAGCTGGCTTTTGTTGTTAGTTGCCATCAAGTCCTCCTATGCCTGACCTGTGTGTCACCAGCAGAAACGGTTCCTGGGTCACCTTCATGAGCCTCGTTCTCTCTGAGCGCATCGCTGCGACTCTTGGGCCAGGTCATCTCCTGGAGGGTCTCTGCCGTTTTTCACTCCCCCTTCCCCTTTACCAGCCACGTGTACAGGAGCGAAGAAGAGGGGCGTCTCCTATGGAAACATAACATCCACATCTCCATTAAAGACAAGGCTCTCAGTCAGCCCAGCTGCGTTTTAAAGACCACAGTGTCCTCTCGGCCACTTGGGTTCCTTCTTGAAAAGCCGTCCTTTTAAAGAGGAAGCCAAGAGCCAGCGTCCGCAGGCAGGCACCGTGTCTTCCTCATCGCTCGAACCCACCGGTCGAGACAAACTGTACACCATCGATATTTTTGATAGTTGGAGCCATGATCAGGGAGCAGTGACAAGAGATGAGACTAGACAGGTGTTCAAGGTGAGACCCAATGGACCTTGTTTTCTCTACTGAGGAACTTGGGTTTTATGGCCTTGACATAACTGTCGTTAAAAGCAAAGAGGGCAAACTCATGGCCACTTCTGACCCCTGGCGACCCTACAGGTGGGTTTCCAAGATTGTAACTTTTTATGGGAGTCGAAAGCCTCATCTTTCTCCCTCAGAGAGTCTGGAAGTTTCCAGCCACTGACCTTGTGGTTAGCAGCCCAACGAGTAACCACTGCGCCCCCAGGACTAGTTGTTGGTAGTTGTCTCCAAAACAGTACCACCCTTAGTCTGGTGGTAGTTGTGAAATCTTATACATCAGAGTCCCTTTGAGGGCTTGTGAAAACAGAAAGCTAGGCCCCGTTCTAGAATACCTGGGACCAAGAATTTGCGTTTCACAAGTTTCCCGGTGATGCTGGTGCTTCTAGTCCAGGAACCCTGCTTTGAGAAGAACTAGCTGCCTTACGCAGGGAGACATCGCTGTGGGCCACAATCCTGGGGCAGCCAAACTGTTAACAGGCTTGCCTCGTATTCACAAGGTTGTTCTGAGTCCACTGGGGATGCTTGGAGAAAGGCCTGCTTATCTACCTGTGAACATGTAGCCATTGGAGCCCATATGGAGCACAGTTCTACTCTGATACACACAGGCTTGCCAGGGGTCGGAATCTACCTGACAGCAAGGAGTGGTAGAGAGGGATCTCAGGCAAGGGAGAGCAGGTCAGAGCTGTACTGGGAGTTGGTGAAGAATGGTTTAGAGGGAAACATGGCCAGGAGAAATGAAAGCACGCAGGAGGAAGTAGCCCTGGAGAGACGGATGACTGTAGAACTGGAAAGAAGGGGCAGATTAAAGAACGATAGCAGTAAAGACAGATTGGTTAGCTCTGGGAGGTAAGGAAAAAGAAATAATAAAATTTCATTCCTAGGTATATAACAACTTGTGGACCCAGGTGAATGGTGACTTACCCATAAGACAAAGAGGAAGTTTGCAAGGAAGTTTGAGAGATCTGTGGTCTCTCCGTGTATAACACCCAGCAGGTAACTGAATCTTAAGCTATAGAAGTCTGATGTGAGGTAAATTTAGGAGGTATGGAATCACAGTTTGTTGTTATTTTTATAAACAATGAGCATGTACTTGACCCTAAGGTGCAGAATACCATTCCCATCATGACTTCAGTGACTGGCATAACAAAGGCACTTCATTACAGTCTTAACAGGAAGTCTGAGGTGACTTCAAGGCTGAAGACGTGGGCTATGTTTATTTTTCTATCCTGTCACCTTAGTAAATCGGCAATGTCAACCCTCGTGAATGCAAGATGACGTTCATGTGCTCAAGTTAATATCCTGACAAATTGGAATCGCCAATAAGAAGGCAGTGGGGAAGGGAGGATCGCCTTCTCCTCGTGTCTCACTCTCTTCTCAGTGAGAAGAGCCTTTCTCAGAAGTTCCAAGAAGACATCCCTTTCAGTCTCCTTGGCCAGAGTGGTCCAATGCCCAGGGATTACCGACAAGGAAGACTAGGATACGCATGACTCATGATTGATATCTGGACCTGAGCCAATCAGAGTTCTGTAAGGGAGGAAGGGGCTCGCTCCCCTGTTGGGTGGCAACCAATGGCATCTACTGGAGGCAGTGATTATACTCATGGGATTTCATAAGATTTGCAAGGCAGAGGGTATTGAGAAGTAAACAAGATCAACTGAGGGGTTCTTTTAGATCAAAGTGACAGAAATCCATCTCAACCCAACTGAAGCACATAGCCCAACGGAACCCAATGGCTCGAACCATCTTGGTAGGGCGTGCTCTCTCTCCTATGTGTTAGCCTCATTCTTTTCTTCCCTAAAATGAACTTTTCCTTTTCAGCGGGGTAGAAGGTGAGAAGAACTGATAAGTAGAGAGGCATGATCACAGAGTGCCTGGACACCCTAGAGAGCCCCAGGGCCTCCATAACTCTGGCTTAGCGACCTCAGGGGAAAGAGCTTCATTCTCTAACCAGCCCTGTAGAACATGTTAGCGAATGATTGGTGTGAACCATCACTATGATCCAGGTTGGCCTTACCCTTGGGGATTGGTGATGAATGTATCACTACTGCTTTGCTATAATTATTATTTTTACAACAATAACCTCTACTATTTATTACCCTTAATACTACTAAAGTAGAAAGAGAATGAAGACTTGAAGATTAGCCAGAAAGGCAATAAAATAATTCACCTTATAAGTCAGGGGTCCTCCAACCACGGCCCGCGGCCCACATGCAGCCCGCCGAGGACATTTATCCGTCCCACCGGGTGTTTTTGCCCCTTTTGTTTTTTTACTTCAAAATAAGATATGTGCAGCGTGCATGGGAATTTGTTCATAGTTTTTTTTAAAACTATATTGTTTTAAAACATGTTTTTTAAAACATGTTTTAAAAAATGTTTTTTAAAACATTTGATGTTCTGATGGCCCAGTCCAGCCCTCCAACGGGTCTGAAGGACAGTGAACTGGCCCTGTTTAAAAAGTTTGAGGACCCCTGTTATATGTGATGAGGGCTTGGAGGGTTGAGGTGGGGAGGTACAGCGGGATGAAATGTTAGAAAGAATGGACACGTTTGGGTGCATTGCAAACATAAACCGTCTTACTAGGTGAAAGACTAGCATTTCTTGAGATTGAGACATCAGTACTCAGAGCAAATGTAGCCATTCCACCTAGTTTCTCTTTCAGCACATCAGGACTTGTTTGTCTGCTGTTGGACGTGTGCTACTACCTGGAAACATTTGATGTTCTGATGGCCCAGTTCAGCCCCCAATATTTTTCTCTTCAGTTCTGCCTGCCCACTCATTATTCACTTTTGAGGATCCCAAAGTGCACGGGCCTCCTTTTTTGTTATTGTAACTGTGGAAAATGAATCTCAAACTTATACACTCACTGGATGATCAAACCAAAACGAACAAAAAGAAGTCTTTGGCAATAGTAGAAGGAAGTGGGTACTTCTTTTCTAATGAGAAAATTGCTTCATTTTTCATAACTTTTGAAGGCATGGTTTCTTTCATGGTTGAGAAATCGCTTTCCCACATTCACCTTCTCCCCTGAGTTCCCTTTGGTTGATGCAATTCAGCAGTAACTGGATAACTGGAAGGGCAACGCTCGTCAGAGGCCCTTAACTCCCAGAACAGTCTGTGGGCAACCTTACAGCAGGCCGGCCGTCATCTCCGCAGGACACAACATCGTGTTCCCAGACAGTGAATGTTAGTCCACTTCTACGAGGACGCCAGGTTCTCTAGCCCAGGATGGACACAGTCCCCAAAGGATGAGCCAACTGAGATGTCACAGAGCCCGACGATCACTTTCAACAGTCACGATGCAGACCAAGTCTGCAGAAAGAGGAGGGTGTTGATGACCAGTTTCCCACGTCTTTGGACCAACCTTAACTCAGACTCTTCATCCTCGTTACCCCAAGGGAACTCAGGATCCACTTCTATAGCCCACTTCTCACTTTCCTTCTCCTGTCCAAGCAGCGGCTCTTTTATCCCGACTCTTCTTCTAGCGCATTCGTATTGAGAGACTTGTCTCCAGGCGCACGAATTTGGCCTTCCATGGATTCGATTCTACTCCTTTGGCCGTTCAAAGTATCGCCTAGTTCTGAAATGGTTTTCATCTCCTGGATTTCTACTGGCTGTTTTTGTATGGTTTCTGATTTTTCATTTCTTTTGTCAATTGCGCTCGTAGTGTTTTCCTGAATCCTTCTAAAGATTTTCAATGTGCTTTCCATGAGTTTATCCTCGGTGTTCTCCTTCTTTCTCTCAATCTGTTGAAAGCACATGAACATGATTCTTTTGAATTTATTCTCAGTAGTTCCAAGGTTCTTTCTTCCCCAGAAAGCATTTCCAGCTCTCTGTTTGGGTCCCTTGTTTAGGCCACTCTGCCTTGTTTCTTCTACTGGATTGAAACAGTCTCTGAGACAGGGTGGTGCTCTTGTTGTTTTTACTTAATGGACGGTGGTGTGTTGCTGTGTTCTCAGGCACTCACCGCCTGTCTCCTGATGGGTGTGATAGAGGATGTGAGTGGGGATGCAGGCCTCTGTTCCTTGGTGTTGGCCGCTGTCAATTGATGATCAAGTGCTTTGAATCTCCTGGACTTATTCTGTCTCTTACATCGCAGGAGCCAGAAGTCAAGCAATGAGAAGAGTGCAGGGGTGAGAGAGAGACCGAGAGACAGAGAAACAGAGAGCTAGCTTTGCCAGAACATCCATTTCTATACTGGAGACAGATCAGAGTCCCCCTGTCCCAAATCTCCTCTATCACGGATTAATCCATCAGATCAGATCATGGAAAGTGATTACATTTTATCACATGGAAGAACTACCTATCCCAGGCAAGTTGACACTTAATGTTAAGTGTCACCACATCAGATTTCTCACGTTTGTGATGCTGTAGCACAGTGCTGGGCCAGAGGAGGCACATGGGCACATAGATTTAGAAAGCTATCTGTGTAGTTTTGGCGCAGTAAGCCCCAGCTTCACCTTCATCCCTACCCCTTTTCTTTCTGCTTACTGAACTCCCACTCCAGGAGTCCTGATGGCACAGTGGGTTAAGCATCCGGCTGCTAACTACAAGGTCAGCTATTCAAACCTGCCAGCCACTCCTCTGGAAAAAGATGAGGTTGTCTGTTCCCTTAAAGATTTGCCGTCTTAGAAACTCCATGGAGCATTAATACACGCTCCACTAGGCTTGACATGGATCAGCATGGATTCAACAGCAGTGGGTTTGATTGGAGTCAGACTCCCATACATCTTCCCAGAACCTTCTCAAATGTCACTCCTTCCACGAAAGAAAATGTCTCTTCTCTTGCCAGCTATTGGCACCCAATTTTCTTCCCATAGCCTGGTACAGTTGGCATGTATCCTTAGGGACAACGACTGTGCTTCATAAGTCCTTGTGTTTCCCTTACCTGGGATAGGCATGGCACATGGGGGCCCCATGAATTGGAATCGACTCAAGGGCGTGGTTACTGGCTATTTCCCGCCTTCAGAAACTCCAGTCTCAGAATTTGCTGGACGTTGGAGCAAGACTTTCCTAGCATGTTGCATTTCCATCCCAAGAGTTGAGCCTCCGTTGAACTGAACTGGCCCAGAGGATTTTGATCAGGTATCTTTTCCTTTCCTTTTCTTTCTTTTTCTTCTCCTTCTGCCCATTCTGTCTGGGGGTGTCAGGAAAAGTGGCTTCCTGGCGAGTAGCAGGTGAGCAAGAGCACCTTGAGTCACTTTAAGCAGAGAGATTTTCCATGTTTTTTTTCTGCTCAGGTAACACCACTTCCTGGGTGCATAGAATCTAAGTTTACTCTCTCTGTCTCC
The DNA here is from genome assembly GCF_000313985.2 of Echinops telfairi. Classification (NCBI taxonomy): domain Eukaryota; kingdom Metazoa; phylum Chordata; class Mammalia; order Afrosoricida; family Tenrecidae; genus Echinops; species Echinops telfairi. Next base: position 16,110,962 of record NW_022103896.1, read on the forward strand.
TCCCTCAAGAAAAATAAATCCCTCATCTCCATGTAACAGAAGAAGGACTACAGAGGCTCAGGCCTGTGCCCTGTGGGCATGCCAGAGGAAGCAAGATCAAAACTGGAAGGCACCAGCTGATTCCAGCCTTTCAGTTGGTGGCCCAGCCTTTTCACCATTTGCCCCACCCCAGGACCCCATACCCTCAATAGCCACCTATGATAAACATGCTGTTCTTTGGGCCGTTTTTAGCTCTATATTTATCGATATATGTGTGTCCACAAACTCATGGTGACCCTATAGGACAGTGTAGAACTGCCCCTGTTTCTGAGACTGTGACTCTTTACAGGAATGAAAAGCATTGTCTTTCTCTGCAGAGTAGCTGGTGGTTTCGAACTGCTGACCTTGAAGTTAGCAGTCCGATGTGTCGCCACTATGCCACCAGGACACCTTATGTGTGTACACAAACACAAATATATGTACACTCCTATCTTATATATTTATAAATACATATACGCTATGGAATATGTGCATATATGTCTTTCGAACTCATTAACTCAAAATACGCGGATTTGAAAACATGAAGAGCAGCCTAAAATGTGTGTCAAAGAAGAGGGGAAGAAGGAGCATTTACACAGCTGCTCGATGTGCCTAAGGGGTCCTGGTGGCACAGTGGCTTAAGCATTGGGCTGCTAACCACAAGGTCAGCAGTTCAAACCCACCAGGAGCTCTTCAGGGGAAAGACAGGGCTATTTGCTCTGCTCAAGAGGTACAGTCTCAGAAACCCCAAAGGAGCAGTTCTCCTCTGTCCTGTAGTCACGGGAAATTAGAGTCAACTTGATGGCGGTGGGCTTCTTCTTTGGGTTTTCTATATAGCTGACATTTGAAATATTATCTCAAAGAAGCTCAAACGTTGCAACATAGACACTGTTCCCATTTTGCATATCATAGAGGTGAAGGGGAGTTCAAAGGTTGGTGGCCCAGGTTTGCGTGGATGGTAACGGGTAGAGCCAGCAATCAATCCCAGGTGCACATGGGCTCAAAGCCCAGACTTTCGAAATCACTTTTATCAGCATCTCACAGTGTCTCGCTTGTGTGCTTCCTGAGTGTCAGGTAAGCATTGCTTTTAAAACAAAACAGCCCTGTTGCTCTGCCTCTGGAATGTCTTACAGTTGAAATAACCTTAATACCCATTCCTCCTACAAACATATTTATACGTGCTGCAAATATATCCATGGATATGGTAGAGCTTATGGGGGTAAAGTGGTGAAGGCTTCTTAGACATAATAAAACACCTTGAAGGAATGAGTTGCTTGGCCTGGAGGATCAAGAGACACCAGGATCAACTGGCATAACTTGGTCCACAAAGACAAAGCTCACCAATGTGGGTGAGTGCTGACTGGGATCATATAAGCTTGTGAGCAGCCATCGAAGGTCTCACTGTTGCTCGCTCCCTTCGTGGAGAAAATAAGAATGTTGAAAATGGAAAGACACATGGAAACAAGTCATCCAGTGGGCTACGGGAACATTTAGTCTCCATGAATGACCTTGAGGCTGGAAGAACTAGATGGTGCCCAGCTGTCACTACCAACTCCTTTGAGAAGGATCACATGGACGTTCTTGGATAATATGAGAGAAAACTGTGGAACAGAACTCAAAAGCATAAGAGACCAGGCTGATTGGTTGGATGAAGGCTGGCGGACCGACCACCCGTGACCATGGCCCGTAGCTGCCCTTCGGGTCTGGAGCTGAATCCATCCTTATGTGAGAGTAACCAACCGCTGAAGACTAAGAGCGCAGCATTTACCCCGGAAGAACATTCCCGGGGTAGGAAAGAAGTAGGCGTGGAAACAGGAAGCACGGGAGGCCGTGGGAGCAGCGCTGGTGCACAGGGGAGATGGCAATGCATAAGTTGGCAGCAAATGGGTTTGAATCGACGACTGTGACACCGGTGATCTGCTCTGCCAACCTTCACTTCATTGTGAAAGCTTAGAAGCCAAATGAACATCTCTATGGATCATAACAAAATATTGCCCAACCTCATCTTCCAATGCTGGAAGATAAGCCCCTACGTTTCGAAACTAAGTTACAATTCACGGAGGCCCGCTGGTGGGAATAGAATGTGCCAAGGCTGGTGCAGCTGGCCCGAGACCGAGCAGGGTCTCATTCTGTGGCACAAGGAGCAGCCATGAGTCATAGCCAGCTCGCCCACAGCTAACAGCATCATCGTCTCAGTATATACACAAAAGAGCTAATCTTCCCAAAGTAGCCGGACTCTATCTCACCCCGGGCCTGCGGATCTGCTTTATTGGAAAGTCCTGCTCAGGCCTCCAGGCTCCAAACGCAAAAACTCCTGACTGGTCAACACATCAGGGGTCCCAGAGTCAGCTGCCGCCCCCACAAACAATGAACAATGGGTGTGGAGTGGCAATCGGATCCGTCCTCATTCCGGGAGAAGTTCTATAGCAGCTCCTCAGAACAAGCCATAGGCCGCTCCTTGCACAAACATTGGGTCTCGCAGATGAAGGCAACCATTGTTGGAGCGCCAGCCACACAAAGGGGGAGCATTCCTAACAGGCAGTCCCTGCTCACACCACCCCAGCCCTCCTTGTTTTAAATTACATCACACAATTGCTTCACTCTGACACCAAGCTTCCTGCACGTACAAGGGAGTAGATGGAGTTCTCTTCTCAAGAGGATGTGGACAGATCACTGGTGGGGCTCTACTACAGTCCCAAGCAAGCCTGTTATGTTTCACTGAATGACACTGGTATTGTGCCCTGAGATGTCCGGGGCTCTTGTCCCATCCCTCCCACCCACTGCCATCCACTGTATTCCCACTCACAGCATCTCTAGATTGGGTTTCTGAGGCTGTAGGTCTTTACAGGAGCAGACTGGTGGGTTTGAACCACCAACCTTTATCTTTCCCACCCTTGAGACCTTACAATAACTACCAGTTGCTGCAAAGTCGATTCCACTCATGATGGCCCTATGTGTGTCAGAGGAGAACTATACTCCACAGGCCTTTTAAGGGCTGAGTTTCTCAAAGTAGATCTCCAGGTCTTTCCTCTGGGGTGCCTCTGCGTGGACTTGAACTGCCAATCTATCAATGAACAGCTAAAGACATTGACAGCTTAAATCGTCCAGGGACTCCTCAACTCCGTCAAACCCACTACCATTACGTTGTTTCCGAATTATTCCACTGCCTTCTAGTCAATTACAGCTCATCATGATCCTCGGTAGGGTCCCCAAAGAGGAGCCAACAGCTTCATCTTTTTCTTGAGGAGGGACAGGTGGATCTGACGACCCACCTTGTCATTAGCAATGCAATGCTTACCCGTAGCGCCACCAGGGCACCTCCCTGGAAAACCCCACTCTGTCCTTTTGAGTTGCTCTGCGTCAGCAATGACGCCACAGCACTCCACAGAAACCACGCCAGATGACAGCTCTCCTCTATCCCATGGATCTGAAGGCGGACACGACTGGATGCAAGAGTTGAAAGCCACCTGTGGCAAAGTGAGAATCTCTTATCCCGAGACTGGGAAGTTCAAGAACAGAGCTAGTTCCCGGCACTACTTGGCTCAGGATTTCAAAGACGTTTGTGCATTCCCTCTCCAGCCACCTCCCCTCCACCCTCCCTTCTTCCGTGTTCTCACTCTTCGCAATCCGGTCTTTGCTTCAGTCTGGCATTCTGCTCTCTTTAAGATGCCCGACTTCACATTCTCTCCCCTCAGTGAGTCCAGTAGGGAGACACATGTTCCTCTCCATGTCTATGCAGTGATCAAGGCTCTCCAGGCTGCTGAGGTGCCCAGGCTGAAGTCAACCACAGTTACCCGCAGGGCAAGATACGCACCCACACTGAGAACCGGGGGCCAGATCTGGAGATTCAGTCATATGGCACACTGCCTTGGGGAGAGAGCACATGAAAGGTGTGTGTGTGTGTGTGTGTGTGTGTGTGTGTGCACGCGCAGGGGGAGGAGGGAGGTCTCATAAAGGAAATATGGAACCAGGGAGAAAAATTATGGCAGAAAAATGGGAGGATGAAATGAAAAGATAACGGTATTTTCCCACAAGCTTCTCAAAGCACCCTCATTCGACGCATCCACCTGCTTTACTTTATGGGGTTTACCGGTCATTCCCAACAGGTGCTAGCGGAAATGAAACCGGGAGGGGGCAGTGTGGGCATAACACCTAAGCTGCCCTCCCTGAAGGATGGGCAATGTGCCAGTATGTGCCACCAGAGAGCCTCTTCAGGAGGGTAGTCAGTGGAGTGAGAAGACAGTGTGTTCCAGGAGCCTCTAGCTGCTTAACGGCGATGGACCCCGCAGTGAAAATTTTTCATTTGGGCTGCATTTTGTTTTATGGTTAACTTTGATTCATAGACGAATGATGTTGATGCTCCATTTTAATGCTCATCAAAGGTTTCTTCTTTACAACCAACTTCATTTCAGGAAAAAGAAAGCCAGTCAGTGGAAAGAAGCAAAAGAAAACCAACACTGCAGGTTGGCTCTTTGGACAGAGTAGAACTGGCTCATGGGGTTTCCAAGGCTGTGCGTCTTTGTTCTCATTGTGAATAGTTGCCAAGTTGGTTCTGGTTCATGGGGACCCCTTGGACAACAGAACGCAACACCACCTGGTCCTGAGCTGCCTCACAATTGTTCCAATGTTTGAGCCAGTGTTGCAGCCACTATGTCAGTCCAGCTTGCTAAAAGTCTTCCTCTCTTGCACTTCCCCTCTACTTTACCAAGCATGATGTCCTTCTCCAAGGGCTGGTCTCTCCTGACAACATGTCCAACTTACATGACATAAAGTCTTGCCATTCTTGCCCATGCGGGGCATTCTGGCTATACTTCTAAGTCAGAAGTACTGTTTGTCCTTTTGGCAGTCCATGGTACTTTCAATATTCTTGGCCAACACCATAATTCAAAGGCATCGGTTCTTCTTTGAGCTTCCTTATTCAATGTCCAACTTTCACATGCATATGAGGCGATTCCAGATACCATGGTTTGGGTCAGGCACACATTAGTTTTCAGAGTAACCTCCTTGTATTTTAATGTTGTACAGCAATTACCCAGTGCAATGCGTCATTTGATCTCTTGACTGTTGCATCCATGGGCATTGATAGTGGATCCAAGGAAGACAAAATCCTCGACAACCTCAATCTTTCCTCCATGTATCATGATGCTACATATCAGTCCAGCTGGGAGGATATGGGTCTCCTGTGCATCTTCGGGACAGAGTAGAGCTGCCTCATAGGGTTTCCAAGGCTGTACATCTTTACAGAAGCAGATGCCACATCTGTCTCCCGAGGCGTGACAGGTGGATTTCCACTGTCAACCTTTTGGTTCGCAGCCAAGAGCTTAAACACTGACCTATCAAGGCTCCTTGACAGAAAATTAATCCACGAATCAGAACAACATAGACACAACTTCCTCCTGGAGTATCCCAAAGGCATACTAGGAAATACCCACTGAGAATAGAAACAGGGATTTTCTCTCTCCAAGGAGCAAATAGCCAAAGCCAGCACTCTCGTTGGTCTAAGTGACAGCCAAGTGCTTTGCCTGCGTGACTAGAAATACTGCTGCTTTATCTCTGGCAGTGAGATAGTCTCGCTCTCATTGGGTGGAGGGCAAAGCTTGAGCCGAGGTCCCCAAAGGGATCCGAGGTAAGACCCCAGAAGCCCCAGCTGCTGGATGATCAAACAGAGTCCTAAGCTATACTTGTGTCGTCAGCACTTCAAGATCCTGGGCTTCAAAAATTTCTCAAAGAAATTGAGTTACAAGAAAAAGAAAATTCTCCACAAGCCTTTGGAGGTCCCTCCTATTCTCTCTTTCAGAGAGAGGCACACAAAGATGGGATTCGTGTGGCTAGCTACTTGTCCTTGAGAATGGAGAGAGTCACCCATGATCAGCTGGCCTTAAAGAGGATCAGCCATCACTGTACCAGAGTTTCCACAACCAATTTCCACATGTGTCCATGAGCCAAGTAACGGCCGGTCTCTGGCTTGAACAGCTGCGTGTTCTTCCAGTTGGCCCATGTCAGCCAGGAATACTCTCTGGAAAGGAGTCAATGAAAACTTCGTAGATCACAACATTCCAGTGTCCAACTGGTTTGCTTCAGACGTGGTCAATCGCTCAAGGAAGGTGTGTTAGTCTGGGTAGACTAGAGAGACAAATTCATAGACATTCACATGTGTATAGGGAAGAGCTTTATATAAAGAATAATTGTACATTAAGAAAACATCCCATCCCAGTCCAGATCATGTCCATAAGTCCCATATTATCCCATATGTCTGATACCAATCTATAAAGTCCTCTTCAGACACACAAAACACATGCAATGATGCTGAATACAGGAAGATCACAGGCCAG
>NW_022103896.1:16118505-16124369 GCF_000313985.2 Echinops telfairi
CCCCTCCCTCCCTGCTCCCCCCTCCCGCATGAGCCCTTGATAGTTTATAAATGGGTATTTTCTCATATCTTCCCCTGTCCGACATCTCCCTTCACCCACTTGTATGGATTTTTATAAGTGCTGTAAGAGCCCCCGGTAAAATGATTTGTTGAAGAGAAAGAAAAATTCTTGAAATTAGCAATGCTTCGGAATGACTGAAGGATGAGATTCCATCAACGCTAAAACAGCTGTATGTGAATGGGGCTTATTGATAGCCTGGTATGCCCAGGCCCTTGGAGAAGCTCACCAAGGTAAAATAGCACCCTGCCCTCACACCCCTCTGATGTGAGACACCACGCAGTGGAGGAGAGCTCCTGGGGCCCGTTCGTAGATTTCACACCTCTAACCGCCACCTTTCCTGATGCTGGCCAGGTGAGATGAAGGGAAGGGGTGAGGTTGGAGGATGGGGGTGAGGCAGGGTTCTCTTTTGCCTCAAACTGCATGTTTCCTGAGTAAGGCCCTCGCCTGCCTAGATATCATCTGGAGAATGGCGTTAGCTCCCTGGACAGGGTCTTTCCTGTCGTGACACGAGTCACACCCTCTTTCACGAAACCCACAGAGGTTCAACTTATTAGAGGACAAAGAAGAGTTTGATTTTAACATTTTAACAGGAATTACTTTGCAAAGAGTCTTTTCCATGAGCTGTTAAAAGTGGGGTGAGGGGACAATATATTTGGGGGGTCCTTGCAGTGGGGGGGGTGAAGGCGTGCGGATGACACAATGGGTTGAGCATTGGGCTGCCAACGGAAAGTTTGAACCCACTCACTGCCCTCCCAAAGAAAGATGTTGGCAGTCAGTGTCCAAAGGATTTACCACCAAGGAAACCCTGCAGAGAAGCCCCCTCTGTCCTACAGACCCCAAAACCAGACTCACGCCATGGAGTCAATGCTGACTCATGGTGAACCCTTATGGGTTTCCGAGCTGTAGCTGTTTATGGGAGTAGAAAGCTCAGTCTTTCTCCCAAGGAGCTTCTGCTGGTTTCAAACTGCCAACCATGGGGATCACAGCACAGTGCAGAACCACTATACCTGCAGGGTTCCTGTCTGTCCTAGAGGGTCCCTGGGAATGGGCATGGGAATCAACTCGGCGGCAGTGGGTTTGGCTGGGTCTTGGGTGGGGGGCATAAACCAGATAACCCATTTCATATCTCCCCCAAAGGTCAGAAGTTGGGGTCCTCAAGAGGCACAAGGCTTGGCGTTGTGCCTTCCAAGGTCTTGACACACCTGGGGAGCACAGTTCTGCCGGGACACACCAGGGGTTGCCCTGGGTCTGATATGCCCTGGGTCTTCAGTTTCCTACCATGAAATATTTTACTTTTCAAAATGACACACCACTTCCATTGCCTTAGTGTTTAGGAGGAGCGGGGCTGATTTCCTAAGTGCGTGCCTGCAGCCAAAATGGTCCCCTTCCTATCACTGACTCTCATTGTCAGCCCCCTTCTTTGGGCCCAAGACATCCTCTCCTGCCCCTGCCCCAGCTTCCAGGATCCTCTGAGATAGGCTCCACCCAGATCAGCCCCCTGAGGTGGTCCAGCAGGACCCATCGGACGAGAGGCCTTCGTTCTGGGAGTGGGTGGACCTTGATGGCCATTTGTCCTCTCTGAAATGTCAAAGGGTGCACCGTCCCTCCAACCCTGCAGTTAGCAGCCTAGTGCTTAATCCACTGTGCCACCAGGGTGCCCCAGGCCACTGAAACCTAGGCGCTTAGGTCATCAACGCTGTTGGGACGATTATCTGGGTCCACTACTTCTCAGTTGCAACACTGGACCATCTACCATGTGCAGACACTATTCCACAGCTCGAGAGGGGCCCGAGACTTCGCACTTCCAACCAGCTCCCAGGCAATGCTGATACTGCAGCTCCTGCAACCACGCTTTGGGCACAGACTCTAGGCCTCCGAGATGCAGGCAGGCTAAGCCGCTCTGCTCAAGCCACACAGGAGCAGAGAAGGGACTAGAATTCATCCCTCTGGACTTCCAGCCCAGCACCTTCTCACTGGTCAGGTGTGAGCTGGACTATCAGGTCTCGGCTTGTCGCTGTACGGCCACTGAGTGGCATTGCGGCCTTAGGCTTCCCATCTGCAAAGTGGGCTTCATCCTGACTCCTCAGTGGTAGGGATGAACACGACATCCCAAGGCCTAGCTGGCCCTCCTGATACTGCCTGCATTCTCACAGATCCACGTGATACATCTCTGCAGGGAGCTTGTGGACCGAGAGAGGTCTCGGTGCTCCATCATAGAGCTGAGCCCAACCCACCCACCACCTTCAGGTCAATTCCACATCCAGGTGGCCCTGATCAGGGTTTCCAAGGCTTTGCAAATCTCGATGGAAGCAGACAGCCCCATCTTTCTCCCAAGGCACCATTGGTGGGTTTGAACCACCAACCTTGAAGTTAGCAGTCCAAAGCTTCCCAGACAGTAACACCAGGGCGGGCTGCTTTCTCTAAGGGCGAGTCAAAAACAGATAGGAAGAAAAAAAAAAAACAGTCAATGAGCTTAACTTTAATAGCACTCTTCGGATAACCCAGCACGATATAAAAATACTGTTGCAATGGGTAAAACATATAAGTGTCATCGAGGGGCTATATTACATTATGATCAGAAAAGACTGGCGTCAGGGTGCTCTCGTGCCCTGGCAGGGCGGGGCGCCCCAACTCCAGGAGCCTGGTGGTGACTGAGTATGGCTGGGCTTCAAGGCTGAGAGGAAGGCTGAGGCCTCTTGCCAGTCTCTTGCTGCTGCTGCTGCTGCTGTTGTGCCCTGGGCTCGTGAAGACCCCTGTCCAGGAGTAGAACTGCCCAGAAGGGTGTCGGCGCTGTAACCAGCATGGGAGCAGATTGCTTTCTGCCTCGCAGTTGCTAGGTGGGCTCGAACCACCAATCTTTCCGTTAGCAGCCTCTTGCTTCATTCATTGCTCCAGCAGGGTCCCTTCATCTCACGGTTAGGCCCTGTCTCTGGGTCTGGGCCTGGCTGCCAAGGACAGCCATCTGCTCAAATGGGACTCAGTATTGTCTCAGAAAAGGCTCCCTGATTGGCAATCGGAACCCACCCGCTGCTCCTCCTCCTCGGTGGAAGGAAATGACAGTGGTTTTGACTGTAAAGATTACAGCCCCTGAACCCCTTGGGGGCAGATTCTACTCTGTCCTAGAGGCCCACGCCGAGTCGGCATTGACTTTGGGGCCATAGGGTTGGGTTGGTTTTAGTCTCTTTTCAGAAAACTGCTCAGAAAACCAAGCCGAGGGCCCTCAGGCAAACGTGGGGGCTGCCGGTCACCCGGCTCTGACCTCGACTGCGCAATCGTTCCTCCAGTCGGACGTACAGGGGGAACCCAGGCTTCTTTTCCCGCTCCCTCTTCTGCATCTTTCCCAGAACTCCTGGGTGCTGGCCCCAGTGCCTCAAACCAATGTCAGTGTTCACAGGAAATGGTTCAGCAGCTCCGGCTGCTTCTATGACACGCACATTGTGAAATGCCAAGTGAGGTCGTGGAAAAGGCTGAACCCGAGGGCCAGAGAGCTGCAGGGAAACCCAGGAGTCAGGGTCACACCCACCCCTGGGCTCCGGGCTGAGGCTGTCACCCAGGACAGCTTTGCCCCCTGCTTTTGTCTTCCTTACAGGAGGCCCTCTGGTGTCATAAGTTACCTGTTGGGCTGCAATTTTAGTGACGTTTTTTAGGTGCTGAAGGTTCGAACTCACGGCGACCCTGTGTGCAGTAGAGGGAGCACAGCCCAGACCTGCGGCATCATACCCTTGTTCCTGTTTGAGCTCATCGGTGCAGCCGCTGTGCCCACCCATATGGTGGCCCCTCCACCTCTTTTCGCTACTTCAACCAGGTCCTTCTCCAGGGACTGGGCTCACAAATGCAGAGGCAGGCATGTACTCTTTCCTACAGGGCCACTGCTAGTTAGAATCCACTCGATGTCAGTGAGCTTGGGTTTTCTTTTTTCTTTTTTTCCTGAAAGCCTTTCAAGAGGAAAAGTCTGGAATAGATTTCTTCTTTCTCCCCAACAGTTTTATTGGCACACAGTTCACAGGTCATACAATTCAGCAGTTCAGCCACACCAAGAGACGTTGTACAGTCAGCACCTCAATCAACTTTTAGCACATTTGCTTCATTCTTGTACTCATGATTAGATCCCTACTTCCCCCGAACCTCCTCTAAGAACCATCAATCCAGTTACTGCCTGTAGATTGGCCTAGCTTATATTTCAGGTACAGAAACACACTTAAAAGCAAACAAATAAAAACCTAACACGAATAACAAAGTAACACATTTCCTAGCCAATGTTTCTGAATTGTCCATATCTCTCACCCCAACGGAGTAGATTCCATCTCATAACAACCCTCTGGGAACCACCCCTGTGGGTTTCTGAGACTGAAACTCCTTCTTGGAGTAGAACACTTCATCTTCGCCACCTCTCAGCAGCTGGTGGTTTCAAACTGCTGACCTTGTGGTTATCAGCCCAACGTGTAACCACTAGTGGACAATGACATCCAAAAGCAGAGGATTTGCTCTTGGTCTGTGCTATACACAGCTGATGGGCATATTTGAGTGTCGCTTAAGAAACCTTGGTGTTGTAATGGACTATGCTAATCAAAAGGTCAGTTGCTCAAACCCATGAAGTTTTCTGCTCCTGTAAAGATCGACAGCCTCAGAAACCCATGCGAGCAGTTCTACTGTGTCCGCTAGGGTTGCTGTGGGTCAGAATTGACGCCAGGGTGGTAGGTTTGGTTCTATGTGGCGATCTCAGTAGATAAAGCCCTCTTCTCCACGGAACCTACAGCAGGGATGAAGGGAGGAGGGATGCGGAGTGGAGATACACGTATCCCAGGTGGAAGGAACATGCATAGAGCCCAGGTGACCACAGAGATCTTGTTTGGTGTAGCACTGCTAGTAATTTCTGGAGTTAGTTAAAAGGAGGCTCAGGGCTGGATGATTAGGGAAGGATGAGACTTTGAGAAGCAAAAAAGGATGAATCCACCAGATTAGACACCGGGCTGCTAACTGCAAGATCAGTGATTCAAACCCACCAGCCGTTCCTCTGGAGAAAGATGAGACTGCACCCACACAGATAAAGTCCTGGAACCCAAAGGAGTGGTTCTGTTCTGTCCTATAGGGTCACAATGACTCAGGGGCAGTGTAGATTTAAGGGAGAAGCCCTGAGAGCACAGTGTTTAAAATGCTCACCAGCTAATGGAAAGGTTGGTGGTTTGAGTTGGTTGGCACCGACTCGAAGGCAGAGAGTTGGAGTTTTTGAGTTTGACTCTTTGCAGAAGCACATTGCCAAGTCTTTCTTTCCAGGACCACCACTTGGGTGGGTTTGAACCTCCAACCTTTAGGCTGGCGGTCAAGTGAGAACAGGTAGCTCCACACCGGGATTGCCACGAATCAGAACCAATTCGATGTCAACTGAGAACCACCCAGCCAGTGTAGCTAATGGAAGGTGAAGGAGGACGCCAGGGATGAGCCTAGCCCGCCCAGGCTGGCAGTGTCGTGAATGGGACCCAGGGGTGTCCCTTCCATGGGTGACAGTGACAGCATGGCTCCAGGTCCGGATGCCAAGGGCCTGGACCTGGGTAAGAGCAGGCAGAGTGAGAGGAAAGAGGTGGCCAGAGAGACACTTTAGAGACAAGAAATCCCCTTTGAGGTGAGACTTCTGACACTGAGGCATCCTAAAAAAGAACGTCACAGAGGAAGTGAGTGGACCCACATCACCTCAGTGATGCTTCGGGAGGAAATGAAGAGGAATGGCAAAAATAACCGAGTTGGAACGGATACAGGAGCAGGCAGCCAATTGACTCCTGCTAATTATGCAAGTGAGCTCATCCTAA
>NW_022103896.1:16125051-16135040 GCF_000313985.2 Echinops telfairi
GTGACAGCAACGGGCTGATCTTACACAAAAGCAGACCTTCAGATCTTTCTCCCAAGCCTCCGGGGAGCTTGGAGCTGCCAACTTCCCTGCTAGCTGCTCAGCACTTAACTGATGCATCACCAAGGCACCTTTCCCATTTTTCACAGAGAGGTGTGAGGGGCTTCAATCAGGTAATGGAAAACGGAAATTTTAAAACATGGGGCTTTTCAACCAACATTTGAAGCCCTCCTCACACATATATGGATGTGTATATAGATGAATACAGATATATGTGTAGATATATAGACAGACAGAGATATACAGGTACACATATAGGTATCACCTATGAGTGGCGTTAAAGACCAGGTCCTACTTGTCCTTTTCCCACAGCAACACTGAGTGTCACGGAAGGCGGGGCTCAGTGGCTATTTATTCTGAGTCAGTGGAGACATACGGCGCACATCACAGGACATCAGCACAAAAGGGTCCCTCTAGGCCTCTAAGCTCGGAAACCCAGCTCCCTCAGTCTGAACCTGGCCCCCAACTCGTTCCTTGCTCACTGTGGCTTCCTTTCTTTCCCCTGCACTCCAGGAACCGATGAAGCCACCATCATCGAGATCTTAGCCAGCAGGACTTCGGAACAGCGGCAACAAATCAAGCACAAGTACAAGGCCACGTACAGCAAGGTGACTCCCCGGTCCCAGGCCCCCAGGCACACAGGCGTGGCCTCTCTTATCTCCGGGCAGGGGGAGTGTCCCTAAAACCTGACTGGCGTCATTAAGGAACAAACATGACCACTTAAAACTTTCACTGAATTCTCCCGAAAAGCTGAGCCTGCTGGGCTAATGTAATAGCCGGTAAAATCAATAGGCTTTAAGTCACTTAAAAAAATCAACTGCAATATTCCTGTCCAACCCTTGACTCACTTTTTGCCACTCAGTCTGGACTAACTGCACAGACCGGTCTACAGCTGACCTGCTGCTGGTGCGTGGCCTCTGGCTCATGGTGACCTTGTAGCAGCAGAGTAAATAGCTGCCCCACATGGTTGCCGAGACCGTCAATCTTTACAGGATCGGACAGTCTCATCTTTTCCCTTCCCAGCGGCTGGTGAGTTCAAACCACTGGCCTTTCACTTAGCAGCCCAGTGCTTAACCACCACCGGAGCTCCTAATTTACAGACAGGCCAGTGATCGGAAAACCAATGTTCCATAGGTGACTCTGAAAACCTAGGGGGATCCCTCGCTTATTCAGCTGTCTTCGCCAATGAGAAATTCTCGACAAGTAACCGTCCGAGAACATGGAAACAAGGAAAACCATCCCACGCATCCAAACCCTCCTCTCCTTCTTGCTTCCTTCCCTTCTCATCTGTTTGTTTCTTTCCATTCTGGCTTGATTTCGTTTGTTTGCCTCCTTTGGGCTCTTCTGTGCAGAAATCTCATATGCGCTGTTGTGGTGGATGTGAAGGTGCTGTTGTGTTGGTTCCAGCTCATAATGGCCCCCGATGAGCGAGAACAAAACTCCTCCCAGTCCTGCACCGAGCGCCCTGGCAATGGTTGAGCGCGTTGTGGCAGCCGCTGTGAGACTCCATCTCTCTTGAGGGGCTTCCTCTTCTTTGATGACCCCCTGCTTTGCCATACAGGAAGCCCTTCTTCAGGGACGCCCTTGAGAACACACCCCAAGCTCATGAGCCAAAGTCTCACCATCCTGGCTCCTGAGGAGCATGCTGTCTTTACTTCTTCCAAGACAGATTGTTTGTTCTTCTGGCAGTCCCTGGTACTTTCAGTATTCTCCGCCAACCCCATTCTTAGGTCCTTATTCATATAAAAGGAATACAATGTAACCTTTACAAAATAGCATGGGGATTCTCATTTTGCAAAATGAAGACCAGCGACCATGTTGTGCTCTCACCCTTTCATTTGCACATCCTACCCCTCCATGAAGAAGCGGAGAAAGCAAGCTGGCTGTGAGGGCCCCGTGACTGAGCAGTGGGCAAGGAAGAACCCGCGTAGGCTGGGCTCGGCTGGGTCTCCATCACCGGGACGGCCAAACAGACAGCCTAGAACGGCAAACTCACAAAACCCGGAGACGTTAGAGATGCGCAGCCAGCACCAAGTCCCTGTGTCTGAGGGCAGGCCCTGAGCTCCGCAGCCAGCCCCGTGCTGGGTGGCACAGCTCGCCGGCAGAACAGCCAGGGCAAGAGGGAGTGTAGGTACACCCAGCCCCCTTCCCCGTCCACGCAGAGCCCAAGCACAATGTGCGCTGGAACTGACTGGAAAGCAGTGGGTTGTGGGGATTCCCTCTCGAAAGTATCCCAGATTGGATGGTAAAGGTCACCCCGGAGATAACAGACCTGCTTTCCAGCCCTTCCTAGCTGAGGGCTGGGGGGATGTCCACCCCTTCCTGGGGTGCAGTCAGTGGGGAGCTTGCCGCGGCTCTGGTCTGCTTCCCTAGGCTGTCTTGAGGGCCTGGTAAGGAAGCAGCGTTTTGCAGACAGACAGGTCCATCACTGTCCTCAAGAGCAGGTCCCTCGTTCTTGTGTGGCTCCTGCGGCGATCTCTCCCTGTGTGTCCGGGCAAGGTGCCACGTGGACCCTTGAGACCGCGCCGTGGGGGAAAGCAGACAGCTCTCCCTGTCCTCGGAAGCTGTCCCATTCAGTCTCTTGCTTGTCTCCTGTGTCCCTACAGGAGTTGGAGGAAGTGCTCAAGAGCGAGCTGAGCGGGAACTTTGAGAAGGCGGCCTTGGCCCTTCTGGACCGGCCCAGTGAGTTCGCCGCCCGGCAGCTGCAGAAGGCCATGAAGGGGCTGGGCACGGACGAGGCAGTGCTCATTGAGATCCTGTGCACGTGCTCCAATAAGGTGGGTCCCAGAGCAGCAGCCACACTCCGGCCAGAGAGCTGTGCCCGGGAAGCTCCACCTCGCACACCCCCCCACCGCCACCCTGGGTTCTACCCATGGGGCGAGCAAGGATCTGGGCAAAAACAAGCCTGGGACTCTCAGGGGGTTGCCTCTCACAGTCTCCCAGAGGTCGTCCTTTCAGGAAGGGCTGGTCCAACCGCACCTTGTCTTTCTGAATAGGGCACTGGCTTTATTCAGGAGGCAGCTCCACCCCACCCTCCCAGCCTGACTTTGCAGGTCTTCCAGCAAGAACGGCGCCCCTGGCTATGCAAACACACCTGTGTAGTTGGTTGATACATGACCGCCCTTGAGGGCAAACCACCAACAAAACGGTGATGGCCTCAGTCCTGGTCCCTCTGCTCGAGGGGATGGGAAGCACACATGTTACAGTCCCGAGGGGACCATGCTTCTCTTAGGTTTCTGATGCCAAGAAGACCAAGGGACTTGTCAAGCATGAAGAGGGGCCGCCGCAGGTCATCAATAGGAGACCCCGCTCCTCCACAGCCTTCCATCATGCAGGCCCTGTGAGGAAAATGCCGGAAATCCCTGAGATTCTCGAAGTGCCCAGTAAGAAGCAGACAGACGCTGGAATTGGAAACCCGCGAAACAGGGCTGGCTGCTAACACGGCTCGTGAAGCCTCCCTGAGGGGGGCATTCTGCTCAGCTCAGCCTGGGCCATTTGCTTCAGTCTCCTGAGGGGACAGGTCACCCAGTGACCGCCGCCAAGCCCTTTCCCAAGCCCCTGGGGGCTTCTTCTCTTCCCACAGAGCAGTGAGGACAGCCTCTATCTCACGGAGGCTCAGGCTGGGGCTCTGCCTCAGCTGTGGGTGACCACGAGCACAGCCCTGGGTCAGTGTCATCCAGCAGATGCTCCCCATTCCTTGCTCACTGCTCCTGCTCCGGGAGGCCTCCCAGGACCAGCAGGTGCTTGGCCTTTCGCCGGAAGTTTCAGTCCACCAGAGGTGCCACGGAAGAAAGGCCTGGCAACCCGCTTCCAGAGAAGTCAGCCGCTGAGAGCTGCACGGAGAGCCCCAGCCTGTTCCCAGCCACATGGAGTCACCGGAAGTGAGCGTTGATGCCACGGGTGGTTTCCGGACTCAGGTTGACTTCATCGTGATTGTTCTCAGCTCACTTGATGACGGACTTTTTCTCCCTGGGTCTGGCTTTCTTGTTATTCTTTTGGGTTTTGTTTCCATATCTTGGCCTCAACCAACAAACATGGATTTTTTTTCGTTTTGGACCAATCATTCTGTTGGTTAAGAAAGCAGGAGCAAGCCAGCGAATGGAGCAGACCCTCTCTAGACCACAGGAAGCAGGAGAAAGGGGGGGGGGGGCTGGAGAGGCACACGTGGTCAGTCCCTACTGACCCTTCCTCTCCTCCTACTGGTCAAAGCCAAGCAGCCAGGATCCTCCCCGCCCAGAGCTCCCACTGTCTTCTCTCCCCCGTGGCTGCCCACTTGAACCAGCCGGCCACTGGCAGGCTGCTCTTGCACACCACCCATTCAAGTGGGAACCAAGGCAGCGCCTGGCCTGGGCCCTTGCCATGAAAGCAGTTCTTCCCTGTGGTGGTCCAGTGGTTGACTTCCTGTGGAGCAGACCCAGGTTCACACAATCACCACTGTTGGTCAGTGGGCGGGGTGGGGGTGGGGGGCTGTTGGCAAGTTGCTATGATGCTGAATGGGTTTCAGCAGAGATTCCAAACAAACTAGGAAGAAAGACCTGGAGATCCACTTGTGCAAACCTGTGGATCACAAGGGGCGTGATCTACAACCCCCCCTGGGGACAACGCAAGTCTGGCAGTGATCTGCTTCATGATAAACGGGGTCACCGTGAGCAAGCCAGCAGCCAGCACAGCACGGTTACAACAGCACAACAACACAGCCAGGGAGAAGCTCTCGCCCTGTGGAGGCAGGTTGCCCGCTGACAGAAGACCTGCTTCAAGTAGCAGAGACTCGGAAGCACCCTAAATGCCCACCAGCAGGAAGCTGGGACTTATTGTCGGAAACGGTATTTGGGGACAGTTGAAAAACATGAGGTGTCTCTCTCCACAAGCCTAGCTGGATCCCCCAAGACATATTCCCAAGGGAAGTCAGTCAGGAGTGAGAGGGGCCGTGTTCCACTCTGCAAACACCTACCACGTACGTGAAGCAGTTCTGGATGCTCTCCAACTGTCCCCCAACCTCACTGCCATCGAGTCAATGTCGACTCAGAGTGACCCACAGGGCAGGGTGGAACTGCACCCCCTTCCAAGACTGTAACTCTTGACAGGAATAGAAAGTCCCAACTCGCCCGTGAGGAGCAGCTGGTGGTTTTAAACTGCTGACCTTGTGGTTAGTAGCCCAACTCATAACCATTACACCACTAGGGCTCCCTCAGCAGGGTATACACATGTGTTTGAATGCAGACAAACCAACAAAAACAACCACCCCTGGGAGGATACAGGCTGAACTTCCAGTCGGGGCTACCAGTGCGGAGGGTGGGGAGGGCAAGAAGGAGGGGGGACTGTCGGAGGAGGGGTGCCTTTAGCTGGGCTTTCACTTTAAACCAGGAGACAATGTGCACACATCACTGTTGGCATAGAGCACGCCCCCTCACTCCTCCTGGGGAGGGCGTCCTGCAGGCCTAGCCCTGACCCCCAGGGGAGACCCTTATAGGAGGGAGGAAGTCAGGCCGTCCACTGGACTATGCCCTGGCGCCTGCCTGCGCCTCTTATCGATTGGCCCCACCTTGTGATATTGATCTTTTTTTATTACCTTCCCCAGGAAATCACCGCCATTAAGGAGGCCTACCAAAGGTGTAAGTGATCTTTTGTTAGAGAACATTCATTTCCCAAGGTGATGGGTGTGGGGGGCAGGGGAGGGAAGGGGGGCTAAGGGGAAATCTTACTACTGAGGGCACTCTGAGTGATAGCAGAGCTGGAAACCAGTAAGGGTGTCGGTCACTCAGCACAATAAACAGAAGGCTGAGGTGTGCCGGGAAGAGCCTTAGTAAGCCGGCGAACGATTTGTTACAGGTATATCTATCCCCCCCATGCCCCCACCCCCCACCCCCCATGAAGGCAAAAGAGAAGAAGGAGATTCTTCATGTCATAAGTAACCCAGGATAATAAAATCTTCTCTTCCTCAAAAGTATTTGACAGGAGCCTGGAGTCTGATGTCAAAGACGACACCAGCGGAAACCTAAGGAAAATCCTGGTGGCTCTGCTACAGGTAAGAGCCTGTGGTTGTCCTGAGTGGTGAGGAAACCCCGCAAGGCATTTGGACTCACCCCTCTTTGATGGCCCTTTTATTGGGGGAGCGCCCGCCCAACTATTGTGATAGTATTCTTTGGGGATCCCACCTGTAATAACAACCTGCTGAGTCATTTGCCATTGGCAATCCATTGTTTCTAACGAAATACCTCATAAAGCGCCACCACCCTGTTTGTCAATGAGGAAACTCGGGCCCCAGAAGGTTCACACTGCCCAGAAACAAGCGCTGGGCCTCCGACCTCAAGTGGAGCTTATTCACCACACAACGCTGCCCTCTGCCCTGACTTCCCGGTTCCTGTGGGAACAGGGTGGCCGGGATGGGTCTGGCCAGGACCCCCGCCCGGGGCTTCCAGATGGACAACATCAGTGTCGTTTTACAGCCACCACCATTAAGGGCCCCACACTTACAGAGCACTGCACAAAAGAGAAGAGGCGTCCACAGAGATGGGTAGGGAGGGGGCGTGCCCATCATCTGCTGCCTAAATCACAGCGCCCACAGCCAGGGTCCCGAAGCACCACAGACTTAGAGCCCCACGGCTCCCAGGGGTCCGGGTTAGCTGGGTTTTCTGCTGGAACTCACCAGAATGAAACCAAGGTGTTGGCCAGGGTTGACCCTCTTCCCTAAGGCTTAGGGACTCCTTCCAAGCTCACTGGTTGTTGACATATTCATTTCCTTGTGGAGCCATGGTGGTGTAGTGGTGATGAGTGGGGCTGCTAACAACAAGGTCAGCAGTTCGAAATGCTCTGAGGGACAAGATAAGGCTTTCTACTCCCTTAAAGAGTTACAATCTCAAAAATCTGTAGGGGCAATTCTCCCCTGTCCTATAGGGTCACTAAGAGTCTGAACCGACTCAATGGCAATGAGTTTGTATTTGTATGCCTGAAAGGGCACTGAGGTTAGAGTGGGTTACCTGTTGGGCTGCTAACTGCAAGGCCAGCAGTTTGAACCCACCAGCTGCTCCTCTGGAGAAAGATGAGACTTTTTGCTTCGGGAAAGATTAACAGCCTCAGAAACCCACAGGATGAACTCTACTGCGACCTATGGGGTCGCTATGAGTCAGAATCCTTTTGATGGCAGTGAGGGTTTATTTTGTGCTTTTTTTGGTTTTGTTTTTAGATTCTATGACAGAGGTCCCTGCTTTCTTGCCAGCTATCAGCCAGAGGCCACTGCCAGCTCCTAGAAGCCATCGGTAGTTCCCTGCCACCTGGCCCCCGAGGGCAGTTCACCCCAAATATTTTTTATTTCATTCAGCCCAACAAGAAGCTCATCCCTCTGAGTTCTTTCATGCAGCTTTGTTAGGTCACATGATGAGGTCAGGCCGCCAAGAATAATCTGCCCCCTTTGGTTAATTCACCTGATTAGGGGGCCTTATGTACATCTTTGGAAATCCCCTTTGCCAGATAGTATAACATGCGTAATTGAAGCCGTGATAATCCCAGCACTGCTGCAGGTCTCTCCCACACTCAAGGGGAAGAGATTATACAGCTGCGTGGGTCACTGGGGAGTCATCCTAGGGCTCTGCCTACCACCCAGGGCTGAGGTGAGGCACCAGGCAAAGCTCTCACGGCTGGCTCTCGGCATGGGGCGCCTCGGTGAAGGAACCGGCATTTTAGGAGGGAGAGTCTTTGCTTTCCCATGAACTCATCAGGTGGCTTCCAGCCCACGCCTCAGGGGCTGGGGGTGGGGGTTCTGAGTGGCCCTGTTGTGGTGCTTAAGGCCACTGAGTTGGTTCCGACCCATAGAACCTATGCACAACAGAAGGAAACACCGCCCGGTCCAACTTCATCCTCACAATTGTTCCTTGTCCTGAGCCCATGGATGCAGCCCCCGTGTCAACCCATCTCCTTGAAGGCCTTCCCCTTCTCCACTGCCCCTCCACTTGCCAAGCAGGATGTCCCTCTCCAGGGACTGGTCTCTCCTGACAATACGCCCAAAGTATATAAGACAAAGTCTTGCTACTCTTCCTAGACTCTTTTTCCCCCCAAAGAGAAGCAAGCGCTGGGGCAGAAGCCCCCACTGTTTATCAATTGTGTCCAAAAGGTGGCAGCAAAGAGCAGGCATTGGCCTCGTGGGACCCAGTGGCGCTTCAGGCCACACCCCTGAAATCCCGCCACAACTTTCGTGTTTTCTGTGGTCAGGCAGCAACTCCAGTTCATGACAATGTGTCAATTTTTTTTTTTTTAGGCTAACCGTGATGAGGGAGATGACATCGACAAAGATCTAGCTGGCCAGGATGCCAAAGACCTGTATGATGTAAGTGTGTGGCTCAGCCAGCCTCAGCTCAGCTCTCTTATCAGCACTGTTTCCAATGGGTTTCTTGTTTGGCTCGTGTGCACATGAGAATTCCTCGGGAGGTAAGGGCGCCCATTCAGAAACGAAGACACATCTCGCTCTTTCAAAATGCTCTCCGTAGTTCACCGAAAAGAATTGCTCTGATTCTTCTGCTCTGGGGTTTAGTCCCTGAGATCAGTTGGGGAACATGGGAAGATAAACATAATATAAACCGTCTGACGTGTGGGCAGGAAGCTTTAAGGGCCTCACCCAACCATTTAACTGCTACTTCATGTGTAGTTTATGTTTTCTGGAAAGTAAGGCATGACGGGAAATACCACGCTGCCCATTCCATCTTTGCAAAAGATGTCTTTTCTCAATGTTTGCGTATGATCCCCAGGCAGGGGAAGGCCGCTGGGGCACCGACGAGCTTGCCTTCAATGAAGTCCTGGCCAGGAGGAGCTTCAAGCAGCTGCGAGCCACCTTTCAAGCCTACCAGGTTGTAAGTAGCCACGGACTAGAACACCAGGGCCCTCGCAGCTCACTCTGGAACTGCGTCTCAGAGCCTCCCCCAGAGAAGCCAAGATCAGAGACAAGGGATACTGGGGGTGGGAGGGGGGACTCCTTTACGTCTGTGTTTCTGCAATTTCCTGAGGGATAGTTGGTCCCATCTGAGACAGTTTGTATTATCTCCACACAGAGGATGGAGACAGTGGGTGGGGAGAAGGTACTGGCATTAACATTCCACAGTGCCCAGGGACAGTCCCCATGTCAAAGAATGACCTCATCCCAAACGCCAACAGTACTGAGACAGATCCTCAAAGCAAACACTGGGCCCACAGTGGCCCAGAACCCTGCTTTACAGTATCAGCAAAGTACCCAGGTTCCAGGCCTGGCTCCAAGACTGACCAGTGACCCAACCTCCTGTGCCTCAATTTTCCCATTTGTGAAATAGGGGCCAGGATGATCGTTGTGACATAAACACTGGTCATTTTCAGAGTGAAAAGAAACCACAAAAAAACAGAAAACCAAACTCACAACCACCGAGTCGATTCCAACTCACAGGGACCCCGTAGGACAGGGCAGAGCTGCCCCTGTGGGTTTCTGAGACTGTCACACTTTACGGGAGTAGAAAGCTCTGTCTTTCTGTCAAGGAGTAGTTGCTAGTTTCGAACTGCTGACCTCATGGTTAGCAGCCCAACTTGCAACCGCTAGGCCACCAAGGCTTTTCTTGAGTGAAAATAAGATACCTAGAAAAGGCTCCAAACCATAGCTGGCATGGGGAACATGTTGCCGCTACCGGGGAGGTCGACCTAGGAGCCATACCCTCCCGGAAGGATGTGTATGCTGTGAACAGAAGGGTGTTTTTAAACTCACTGCATTCCGGTGGTACTGTAAGTAAATGTGGACGCTCACCACAAGGTCAGCAGTTCAAACCTGCCAGCTGCCCTGCAAGAGAAAGATGAGGCTTTCTGCTCTGGTAAAGAGTTACAGCCTGAGAAATCCTGTATAAGGTGGCTACGAGTTGGAATGGAGTCCTGGCAGTGAGTGAGGGAGTGAGTGAGTGAGTGAGTGGAGTGAGTGAGTGGAGTGA
>NW_022103896.1:16135371-16136349 GCF_000313985.2 Echinops telfairi
GAGTGAGTGAGTGAGTGAGTGAGTGAATGGTGGTGGGTTTGAGTGAGTGAGCTCTAAGAGGGTACCTAGTGACAAGACCTTGAATGAGAAGTCGTATGCATTTCAAGAAGCCAAGGGATTCTCAGATGTTTTTCCCTTCAGCTCCTATTTTACATTTGTAGTGGCGCTGGTAGACCAGCGGGTTTAGTGCTGAGCTGCTAACTGCACAGCTGGCAGTTCAAAGCCACCAGGTGAGAGATGAGGCCACCTGTTCCCATCAAGCTACAGTCTCAGAAACTCAATGGAGTGATTCTGTAGGGTTCTGGCTCGTAGTGATGAGTCAGCATCTAGGGCAGTTTTTTGTGTGTGTGTGTTTGTTTCGGACTCCGTAGTTATGGGGTGCGTCGAACTCTTCCGAAGCCCTGTGTCCCATGTTACCTTCACATCAACAATGCCATAACCAGAAAGGAGGACAAATGGCTCTGATTACGCACAACTGGGCAAGGGAGAAACCAGCTGGGACTTCTCAGGACCACCCAGCCAGTCGGTAGCAGAAAATGGCTGCGTGCTCCAAGATCCCCCCGCCTGTGCGCCTGCCTGGGCTGCAGCTGGCCACTCCTCGCTCCTCCAAAATGCTCTTTCCTCTCTGCTGCCAGGATGGGAAAACAATCAGGTCTTGGAATCTTATCGCCGCTGTAGAGAAGCCCAGGGGCCCAGGGGCCTGATCAAAGGCGGCTGGCTCCCCTGCCTCTGGGTGGGAGGACCAGCTTCTCTTCCCATGTGACCCAGGTCACGACTGGAATTTGGAGTTTTCGGGGATGGCTGAGTCTGGCGATCATGATTCAAAAGCACATGTGTGCGGGGCCTTCAGAAAGTCCATGGACAAGCAGAATGAAAGATAATGGAATTTTCCTGCCAACTTTTTGAAGGCCCCCTGTAAGTGAGCAGGTAGGAGGAGGTGCTCTCTGGGGCAATACTTCCCCAAGTTAAACCTCAGAG
>NW_022103896.1:16136882-16138886 GCF_000313985.2 Echinops telfairi
CGGGTTAGGTTTTCGTTTTGTTTTGTTTCATGTTTTTGTTTATCTGTGACTTAACAAGCCACCCTCGGATTGATTCGAATCGCTCTGGGCTATTCACTGTCTGATCTTGGATACGCTGTGGAGGTGTCTGGGTTTCAGTGAGAATGCCCCGCTGGTGTTGTGGTGGAAGTGCTTGACTGCTAGCTAAAAGGTCAGTGGTTCAAACCCACTGGCTTCTTTGGAGAAAGATGTGGCATTCTGCTTTCAGCAAGATTTGTCATCTCAGAAACCCTACGGGGACAGTTCCCTGTCCCAGACAGCTACGGTGAGTGAGATTTCTTCTTATGCGTCGAAGGCAGGTGCCCTGTGGACCCTGAGGCCAGGTTGTGGGGAAAGCAGACACCTGTCCCTGTCCTGAGGCTGTTCTCAGTCCAGTCTCCCAACGGCAGCTTCCCTACCTGAAAAGCAGGGATGACAAGCGTATTTTTATATCACAGCATTATTATGAGGCTTCAGCAAATTAACATGTAGTGGGCACTCAGTAAGTGTTAGTTGTTAACAGAACCAACCACGTCAGCAGATGGGATACACAGAAATCAAATGTCACCATGGGAACGAAGGTGCACCTGACCCAAGCCATGGTATTTTCAGTCACCTCACCTGCATGGGAAAGCTGGATATCAAATAGAGAAGCCCGAAGAAGAATCGATGCTTTTCGATTATGGTGCCGGAGAAGAACATTGAGTGCGCCACGGACTGCCAAAGCAACCAACAAATGTGTCTTGGAAGAAGGACGCCAGAAGGCGCCGTGGAAGCAAGGATGGTGAGATTTCATCTCGTGTACTTTGCACATGCTCTCAGGAGAGACCAGGCTCCCGAGAAGGACAGCATGCTGGGTAAGTAGATCAGCAAAAAAGAGAAAGGCCCCCAACATGATAGACAGGCAGAGCGGCTACACCAATGGGCTCAAACAGAACAATGATTGCGAGGATGGTGCAAGACCAGGCAGTGTTTCCTTCCGTTGTGTGCAGGGTCTCTATGAATTGGAATCAACTCCACGGCACCTAACAACAACAAAAGATAGACAAGATAGGCTGTTGATCGGATTGTTCTTTATCTGAGACCTGCGCTACAAAGTGGTCTGTGGGCTCGTCGGGTCCCCTCATCTCGGTCTTCAGTATCAGTGTCCGTGTCATCTGCTTTGCAGGCCCTTCTCTGCTGACCTCTGTAGCTAAGCACTAACACCCGGCACAGAGCGCCACCATATGGTATGTGGCAGAGGTGGTCTCAGCATCAAGTGAAAAGGGAGGTTTGGGTGCAAAAACTCAGGATTTTGCCTTTTACTGATGGTCTCAATGAACAGAGTATCCGGAAACGCACTGCTTCCTGGCACATGGCTCCGCTCCTCACATTGACCGACTACAAAAGCATGCAGTTCACCTTGTAAGGCCAAAGCAAGTTACCCAAACAGGGGTGCCCAGACCCGCCGCCACCCAACCTCACTCCAACCCTGTCGCCCTCCAAGTTGGAGCCACTTCCACAGCTTCCCACCCCTGGGCTGCATGTAGCAAAGCCAGAGGCCAGAGAATTCCGCAGCAGGCAGGCGTGTGGCCAAATCAACTCTGAAAGAAAGAAGTCTCTCTGGTATTCTTCTAATAACCTCCCTGCCGCCGATGCCAACTGCCGTCAAAGAGATTCCAGCTCATGGGGCAACCTCGTGAGTGTCAGAACAGGATGCAGCGCCACTGGGTTCTTGACGGCTGGTTTGCCAGAAGTAGATCTCCAGACCTTTCGTCTGAGGCACTCCTGGGTAGACTTGAACCTCCAACCTTTCAGTTAGCAGCCAAACCCGCTGACCATTTATAGGCCCAGGAACTCCAACCGCCCTATAGACATTGTTATGTGCTAAGGTGCTCCTGACCCAAGCCAGGGTCTTCTCCATGGCCTCCTATGCATGGGAAAGTTGGACATGGAATAAGGAGGATCCAGGAAGAATCGATGTATTTGAGTCGTGGTGTGGGTGAA
>NW_022103896.1:16139869-16146353 GCF_000313985.2 Echinops telfairi
GTTTCTGCTCCAGAGCCGCGCCCCCCTCCCCAGGCGGGCCTGTGTTTCCTGCAGTTTCATCTGTTGTTCAGGCTGAGCTGCCACCCAGACAGGAGCCCCCTGGCCCAGTGTGAGCTATAGAAACAGAGAGCCCTGTAAGAGAGGGTTGAGTAAACGCAGACTCGTGTGAACTGGACGTCCTCTGGGAACGGACGCTCGGTCTGCGGAACAAGACCTCCTTTATGGGGAAGCGCTACCAGTGCCCCTGAAATCCTAGCTCCCCACTTCAAGCTCAGGAAAGACAGCTGGCAGCCCCACCCTCCCAAGGCCCTTCAAATTCTTGGCCCCCTGGCCACACAATTAGGGCTCTAGGTATTAATAGGAGGTCAAGGATTGTTAAACCTGGGCCCACCCCTGTCCCTCCTCCACCCCTACCCCCGCCCCGCATACACATACATAGGTCATGCTTGCATGGCAAAGGATGTGTTGTTTATGCGTATTTTTGAAATAAACCCACGAACTTCTCTGGTGTGTATTCAAAGGCTCTGATTATTTACAGACTCAATTGTGTCATTTCCTGCAAAGGCCATTTCTAAGAAAGCGCTTTCAGTATTTCCACTGCTCCCTTACATTTGCCGGAGCCCAGCAAAGAGCCCTCTTTCCCCCGGACTTGTTCATCCCGGCAGTGTTTGTGTTGAGCGCAGTCACAGTCACTCTGAGCTCCAACTTCTATAAATATTTGGAAAGGAACCTAACGTGGCATGCCAGACAGAACACTATGTGAGCCAGTGGTGAGTATAGGATCATTTGGAATCACTCCAGAATGATCCAGAAGGAAGGCGGCATTTGGATGTTCTTAGCCATCCAGCTCCCAGCCCACGTCGCCCCATTTTATCAGGGAAAGAAAGCGGGGAGTTAGCCCTTTGCCTGCTCATAGACCTCCCACAGCCTCTGCCTTATTTCACCCCGACTGCCAGCATCCGAGGGAGCGCTGACGATGTTGCAGGTTGCACCGCTCGCTGCCTACCGTGAGGTCAGAGGTTCAAACCCACCAGCCGCTTCTCGGGAGAAAAACTGAGGCTTTCTGTTCCTGTAAAGATTGACAGCCCCGAAGCCCTAAGGAGAAGTTCTGCTCGGTCCTACACGGTGGCTAGGACTTGGGCTGGGCTTAGTGGCAATGAGTCTGCGTGGTTTTGAGTCAGTGACCGTGTCTTCCAATCCCATGATTCAAATCAGTAGCTGCCATCAAGTCGACCTTGACCCCTAGTGACCCCTGGTGCCCCAGAGTTATCATTGCCCCATCGGGTTGTCAGGGGCTGAGGTTTGAGGTAGCAAGGATTTCTTCTGAGATGCATTAGGGTGAATTTGAATGATCAACCTCTTTATTAGCAGCTGGTCACTTAGCTGTTTGAGCTACCCAGGGACTGTTGTCAGAGCCCCAGCCCCCTGGGAAATTGGAAGTGAGATGGATGAAGAATACTTTGGAAACTAACTGTCCCCCAAATCCACTGTCATGGAGTTGATTCTGTCTGTCTCATAATGACCCTATGTGGGGTTTCTGAGAGTGTACATCCTTACAGGGGCCGACAGCCTCCTCTTTCTCCCAAGGAGCAGCTGGTGTGTGTGAACCAAAGACCTTGCTGTTTAGCTCACAATACCTAACCCCCAGCACTGCCAGAGAAATGAAACCCACTGCTATCAAGTTGATTCTGACTCCTAACAACCCTATAAGGCAGAGTAGAAATACTCGGGGTTTCTGAGGCTATAGAGCAGGAGTGGGGAGTGTATGGCCTTCCGTGTATGAGGCCTGAGAAATTGCCAGCACCAGCTAACGGCGCGTGCCTCACCGAAGAGAAGCTGTTCCAGCCATTACCTTCCATCAAAACCCAGACTCACTCCCATCGGTCACTTCTGATTCATAGAGGCCTTATTGGTCAGGTAGATCTGCCCCTGTGAGTTTACTCTCTTTACGAGAATAGAAAGCCTCATCTTTCTCTGTGGGGTGGCTGGTGGTTTTGAACTGCTGACCTTGAGGTTAGCAGCCCAAAATATATTCAGTAGGCCACCAGGGATAACTCTTAAGCTAATAATTTTGTGTGGCCTGAGAATATTATTATAAATATCCAACTGATCCTTGGCAGAAAAAAAAAGGTTCCCCACTTCTGCTATAAAGACTCATCTTTCTCCCCAAGATCAACTGATGGATTCAAACTAGTGACCATTTGGTTAGTAGCCCAATGTAAGTATAACTCAGTAGGCCAACTAAAATCAAACCCAAACCAAACTCACTGCCATCTAGTCAATGACAACGCAATGATGCCGTAGGCCAGGGTGGAACTGGCTCTGCGGATTTCCAAGACTAACTTTTTATGGGAATCGAGATGCTACTGAGATGTAAAGAACCAGAAGAGCCAGTCAGGGTGCGATGTAGCAATGATGAAAAATACAAGTTTCCTCTGGTTCCTAAATGCTTCCCCTCCCCCCACTGTCATGATCCCAATTCTACCTTGCAAGTCTGGCTAGACCAGAGGATGTACACTGGTACAGATAGGAACCTGGGGGACAGACGGCGGAGGGGTGGGTGAGGGGAGACGTCAGACAGGGCAAGATATGACAGAATAATAATTTGTAAATTATCAAGGACTCATGAGGGAGGGGGAGAGGGGAGGGAGGGGAAAAATGAGGAGCAGATGTCGGGGGCTTAAGTGGAGAGCAAATGTTTTGAGAATGACGAAGGCAATGAATGTACAAATGTGCTTTACACAATGGATGTATGTATGGGTTGTGATAAGAGTTGTATGAGCCCCCAATAAAGGGATTTAAAAAAAAAGGAAATGTAAAGAACCACTCACAGCATCTATTTATGGGTCTTCCTCACCCCCGTGTTACAGAGAAGGACATGGCACCCGCTACAGCAATGCTGGTTCGGCTTCTGTCCCTTAGGGTCAAAGCTGGACCACCTCCTTAGCAGAGCGAGTGCCCAGCAAGCCAGGCAAGCATGGGTACACAAGAAAGCACACGTGAGCCCATGCTTATCTGGCTCACTGGACACTCCACGTTGGTCAGGAATTGTCCATTTGAAAAAAAAGGACATGCATAAGGCTTGCATAAGGTGACCAGACATCCCGCTTTTGGCAGGACAGTCCCGATTTTTAACAATTCTTCCCACGTCCTGTGGCGTTTTTAAAAAGTCCCGATTTTTGGAAAGAATGCACGACAAGCTAGGGTAGACGGTTTTCGGCTGCCATGTGGCTATTTCGCCAGGATATGAGGTTTATCAATGGTGAACCGCTGGTGTCCCGCTTTACCGGTGTTAGAATCTAGTCACCTTACTGCATTCTGAAGGAGCGTGCTGTGGGGTCGAATGAGAAACTGTTGCCAGCCAGACCTAGAAGCAGAATCTTAGACTGCGGTGAAAGAACGTGAAATTGTTTGTTACAGATTTGTAAGTAAGCACATGTCAGCCCATGCTTACTTGCTTAGTGAGCGATCCAACACTGCCCTGCAATGCAGAGAGCCATCACCCCATCTCTTGAGGAACTGGACAAGACAGGCCTTCCTCCAAGACCCTTAGGCCTTTTGAAGAGCAGTGTTTTCCAAGGTGGGCACTACTGCCTCCTGGTGGGCAGGGAGTGGCAGGATCTGAAGCAGATATCCTGGATGGTGGGCTATATATAGCACAAGTTTTCTGTCTCGGGGTGCTGCTGGGTCATTTCTTTTGTGACAAAGAGAGCCATAGGTCAAATACATTTGGGAACCTATGCCGTAGAGGAACAATCGCAAGAGCACCGGGGTCAGACACAAATGCTGAACTAATGGTTGGACTTGGCTTGCCCTCTAGCTCATCGGCAAAGACATCGAAGAGGCCATAGAAGAAGAAACATCAGGGGACATGAAGAAAGCCTACTTAACACTTGGTAAAGTAAACACAAGCCACTCCCCGCCGTGGGCTGGTCTTTCTAGAAACAGATCCAGCGGCAGTGGTCTGTGTGCAGAATGTTTTTAATGGGTGGGTTTCGTCCATCCCAACACCTCTAGGCAACACTGGGCCGGGGAGAGGTTGGGTACAGTTGGTTCCAAGGCTGTGTGGGTCCCCCAGGCACTCTGAAACCCAAAAGCTCAATTCAAACGCACTGCCACTGAGTCAATTCCTATTCCTAGCGACTCTATAGGATAGAGTAGAACTGCCGCTGTGAGGTTCCGAGACTGTAAATCTTTAGGGGAGTAGAAAGCCTCATCTTTCTCCCACAGAGCAGCCGGTGGTTTCAAACTGCTGACCTTGTAGTTAAAAGCCCACTGTGTAACCCACTACACCACTAGGGTTCCTACTCTGAAGCTAGGGTATCCACATTGGAAGCACCGGCATTAACCAGTCACTGAATGTTGGGGGCACCCTGAAATATTTGTAATGTGGGTGAGGCAGCTCCCTCCTGTAGGGGACAATTCCTGGGGAGAGACTCAGCTGGAACCCCCCCAAGGTATTGGCCTTCTGAAGACTCACCAAGACCACGGGTCCCTGCGAGCATCTGTCAAAGCCGGTGACCACACTCTCGTCTCCACAAGCCGCACACACTTTGACACACACTCCAAGAGACACAAGAACAAGGGTGTGCAGATGCCCGATGACTGGAGGGCTTCCCTTTCCATTTGATTCTTTCAACACCTGGAAAGAATGAGATCCATTTAAAAAGAGCGGAGAGGGAAGCCAGCTCTTGAGCGCACCAAGAAAACACCAGGCCCATCTCTCCAGGTCCTGCCCACAGGCAGGAAATAGCAGAGATAGACGGGGAGCTGGGTCTGCCAGGCTCCTTGGGAGCCCTGGAAGAAAGGCATTGTCCATTGTCCACACTGCTGTGGGGAGGAGTCCAGGGCTTTGCCCCAAACGGCATCAGAACTGGAGAGGTGTCTCCCCAGAAGAAGCAGGAAAAGCAGCCTTGGAAGCTCAAAAATGTGCCCTGACTGCCAAACTTTTTTTCTAGGGGAGGAAAGGGGGTCAGTGTCAGGAATTGATTTTTTTTTTTGGTCTGTCTTTATTTTGAATTCAGATGAGTGGGACCCCAGCCATGGTATGCAGAGGCCTGAACGTCCCTCATATGACCCCGACCCACGCTCTGCAAACATAGGAGCCCTTGAATGCAGTGAGGGCAAAGGGTAGCAAGGGGGGTTCGCACCATCCAGCTGAGTCAGTCTTCAAGAGTGAGAGGTTTTATCACGGTGAAGTTGCTGGTTAGCCAATCTAAGTTTCCACCCAGAACCAGCTCCATCCACCATTAGAGACTGTAGAAGATTTGGGTGCAGGTGTGAGAACCCTGACTTTCCCTGGAAGTCCTGAGGATCGGCATAGCTCTCAGCCTCCAGAGGTTCTTCAAGAACAAGATGGCAGGGGGTGGGGGGCAGGGGCCACCGGGTCACTTCTGACCCATAGGGACCTTCACCACCACATAACAAAGCACTGTACAAGCGTTTCTATACTTGAGCCCATTGATGCGGCCACTGTGTTGATCCATCTCTTTGAAGTCTTTCCTCGTCCACTGCCCCTCCTCTTTACCAAACACCGTGTCCTCCAGGGACTGGTCTCGCCAGATGACATGTCCAAAGTATGTAGGACAAAGTCTCTTTAAGATTGGATCTTATCTGTCTGCGGTGGTTTGGGTTGGGTGTCGTTAAGGAGCTCTGGTGTCCTGGCCCGGGAGAATCTTCCCGATGCCCTCAGTATCTTGGTTCTTTCTCAGTCTCTGCCCCACAATTGTCAGCTCCATGGGCAGCCAGGTGACACTCGGCCAGCTTTGCTCCTTCTGAGGGAAGCCTCACGTTTGCTTTTCCCTCCCTTCTTTCTGCCCAGTGAGGTGTGCCCGGGACCGTGAGGGGTACTTTGCCGAGCGTCTGTACAAGGCCATGAAGGGTGTGGGCACCGACGAAGAGACACTAATCCAGATCATAGTGACCAGGGCTGAGGTAAGGACCACTCGGCTCCCAAGAGGCACATGAAACTTCCCCTTTCTCCATCCCTGAGGTCAGCCACAAATCACTCTCTATTGAAAGCTGATTTACAGAGAAAGTAAAATGGAGATAGCCCTTGCCTTCCCCGAGATGTGCAGCTAGTGTGCGCCAATCACTTGCTTTTTATAAAAATACAACCGTGATCCCTGCTTCTACTTTCATGGGCTGTGGCTCCGGAGCCTGGGGCAGAGTACAGAGGCGATCTGGTGTGAGGCACCACAGCTGCGGTCGCTCCGTTTTAAGGAAGACAAAACACATGCTAACAGGTTCTCTCCAGCTTCAGACGAGGTCACCCAGCTGCAGAGCCAAGACTCCGGAGACAGGCCTTTATTTCATTGCGTGTGCGCTGCAGAAGCACAAAATTTTATATAAGAAACACATCTGTACAAGCCAGTATTTTTCAGCCTCTTGTTCATGATTTCCTCCTCCTGCAAAGGAACCCTTCTAGGAGCGCTGGTGGCTTAGTGGTTACACACTGGGCTGCTAACCACAAAGTAAGCAGTTC
>NW_022103896.1:16146453-16147539 GCF_000313985.2 Echinops telfairi
AACCACCAGCTGCTCCTTAGGAACTAGTCAAGGTTTTCTACTCCTGTAAAGAGTTACAGTCCTGGAAACCCAGGAGCAGTTCTACCCTGCCCTATTGGGTTGCTGTGAGTCAGTATCGGCTCTATGTCAGTCGATTTGTTTGTTTGTTTTTTTAAGGATCCTTTCTCAATCTTTCTTTCCCGAAGTGCCGCCTGCCAAGAACTTTGATCAGAGTAGATACGAGGGAGCACTCCACCAAAATGGAAAAAGCTCTGCTTGGAAGAGCTTTCGCAGTACGCATTTTTCTCTGTTGGGCGAGCACAGAGCCACTCCCTCAGAGCTAGTGCATCCAGTGGCGTTAACTGGGAAGGTTCTCTCTGGTCACAGTGCATTTTTTTCATAAAAGCAGGTTTACTTGAACCTCGTTTTTTTGTGATGGCCGATTTCAGAGAACAGTGTGCGGCTGTGAAATTGTGTTTCCTGCTCTGGAAAAATGCCACAGAAACTGTTGTGTTGTTGAACATAGCTTACAAGGACAGAGCTATGGGAAAAACTCAAGTGTACAAGTGGTTTTCTCATTTCAAGAAAGGTGCAATGTTGATTAATGACAAACCTCAGTGTGGACATCTGTCAACTTCCTGAATGGACGAAAAGGTCAACAGAATTCGTAGACTTGTACTTGAAGACTGATGATGGACTATTGAAGAGATGAGGAAGTTCTCTGGACCATCTTGGAGTTTGGCTCAGTGAATTTTCACAGAAGGTTTAGGAATTAGAAGAGTCACTGTGAAATTTGTGTCTTGGGTTCTGACTGAGCAGCAAAAAGTACCTCGACTGGAAACATGCTGTGCTTTGAAAGAACAGCTCTGAAGTGACCCAGACTCCGCCCCCCACCCCCAAGGTCATTACTGGTGACCAGACACGGTACTATTCCTATGACTCCGAAAGCAAACATCAATCAAGCCAGTGGAAGACACGATCGTCACCAAATGATGCTTATTTGGTTTTTTTTGGTGTGAGGGGGATAGTGCACTTGAAGTTCATTCCACCACGTCAGACTGTTAATCACGTTTTCTATTTAGAGGTTCTAAAAAAGATTGTGTAACC
>NW_022103896.1:16147862-16149140 GCF_000313985.2 Echinops telfairi
GCAACTTCTTTTTGTTTCCTCGAATGAAGAGGGCCATGAAAAGATAGCAATTTGACAACATAGAAGAGATGAAGAAACAAATGAAAGAGGTGCTGTCAGCAACCAAACAAATGATTTGAAGAATGTTTCCAAGAATGGAATCGCAGATCTGACAAATGTGTTAAGTGTAATGGAGAGTACTTTGAAGAAGATAAGGTTGTTTTATAAAAATTAAAAAAAATTAAACCCATAGCTTTGAAAAAAAATCCCTTTTTTGGGAGGAGTGGCGCATGCCTCCCCCACCCACCAGTATGTCTAACAAGAGGAAGGGGTAGAAAGATGAGTAGCCAAACAGTTGGAAGAAGCTGTCGAGATTCACAGCTCTTGCTTTGGCAGAGAGAACCCTCCAACTCACTGCTGTCCAGTCGATTCTAATGGAGAGTGATAAACTTTCAGAGCCTTCGTAACTCTTTACAGAAGCATAAAACCACACCTTTCTCCTAGAGTGGCTGGTAGGTTTGCACAACCAGCCTTGTGGTCAGCAGCCCCAACCACTGTCCCCAACAGCAACACCAGGGCTCCTGATCAAGCCACCAAACCGAGAACAACCCCGCTGCCATTGAGTCAATTGGGGCTCACACTGACCAAGTAGGACAGGGTGGGCTTCTGAAGCTGTAGCTCTTCATGGGAGTAGACAACTTCAGTGTCCTCCCGAGGAGCAGCTGGCAGATGCAAACGGAGAACCTTGAAGTTCCATAGAAGTTCCAGAATAAGGGCAGGTGGCATTCTGTGGAAATCCGAGAGAACCCCTGGAGAACAGAGCAGACCTAGTATTTGAAAATCACAAATCTTCCCTCAAAAATCTGTCATGAGGATAAAGGTACCAACCCAGCTTCTAATCCTCAGCTTTGGGACAAATAATACTTAACATTGGACATGAGTTTGAAACTAGAATTTAGCAATAAACTGTGCTTTCATTTTAAATTCTATTTCTGGAGTTCCTCCTCCATCTCATCCTCTGCCCTCCCCCACTACCCATCTTTTTCTTTCTCTCAAAGCCCCTCTTGCTCTTTCTCCTTCCTCTTTCTCTGTCCCAACCTCCATTGCTCATGTCCTGCGATTTCCCTCCTCCCAATCTATGGATCTGTCTCTGCTCCCTTCTGCCCAGGATGTTGCGTCTCTTAGCACCTCAACCCACAGCCAAACTCGCTGAGCAGTCTTGAGAGAGCCCGAGGAGGCAGGCTGACCCAGAGCAAACCAACGTCTAAAAGACCTCCAGGGAGATTGGATCCACCGAGA
>NW_022103896.1:16149240-16170011 GCF_000313985.2 Echinops telfairi
CAGCGATCAAGGCCAGCAACAAAGAAACGATGGAGCGTGAGCTAAGGAAATGTTTTAGTCCAAGACTCGCTGACCCACTTATGAGTGCCCAAGGGCCTGGGTCATCTCCAGATTGGGACTATGCCCTCAGAAGGCTTTAGGCCCACCAGACATTCCAGTTGCCATCAAGGTGGGCTCTCTGGGTGGTATCATTTCACGGTCTGGTGTCCATAGATCAAAGGGCTCTTCAGAATAGACTGAACTGCAACTGGTTTACTGGCCACCTGGAACTCTCTCTGGAGCAAGAATGACTGACTCCCTGATGAAATGATACGATTCTTTAGGGCAGAGAACCCTAATTTGTTTTCCTTCTGAATCCCCACCCTCACTCGACTGCCGCTGACTGCCACAGAGCCAGTTTCAAGGCAGAGGCAACCTTATATATGGTTTCTGAGACTATATATCTCTAAGGGAGTAGAAAGCCTGGTGTTGCTCCTACCCTACCTTTAGCACCTACATTTTACCAGCTTCCAATGAATTAGATTTAGCATAAAGCCAAACAAAACCCACCGCAGTCAAGTCAATTCCAACTCCTAAGGCCCCGACAGGCCCAGTGGAACTGCCCCCTCGGTTTCCAAGGCTGTGAATCTTTACAGGAGCAGACCGCCACATCTGTCTCCCACAGAGTGGCTGATGAATTTAATCTGCCCACCTTTCAGTTCGCAGCTAAGTGCTTAACCACTGCGCCACCAAGGGTACTAGATTCAACATCCTACCCACTGCCATCTAGTGGATTCCGACTTGTGGGACAGAATGAAACTTCTCCGTGCAGGTTCTGGGGCAGTGAATCTTTGTGGGAGGAGCCTCATCTTTCTCCCCTGCAGGGCACAGCTGGCCCATCACCGGGCCTCAGACAGCCCTGCTGCCTGAGAACAGGCTCATTTCCCAACCCGGTTGAGGTCCGAGGCTGGTGAGTCAATTTCAACTCGTGGCAACCCCATGTGTCCCGAGGGGACACCCCCAGAGTTGTTTTCCAGGCTGCCACCTTCTGACAGCAGCTCCCTGAGCCTGCCTTCCGGGAACCTCTGGACCCACGTGGTGGTTTTAGTTAGCAGTCATGGTCACGTGCTTTTAACCGTTTGCACCACCCAGGGGTCCCGGGGGGTGGGGTGGGGGGACTCAAAAGAATAATATCTCATAACACATAAAAGCAATAGGGACTTTGTTTCCATGTCCGTATTGACATTTCCCTGGAATGCTCAGACTGCTCACACACAGCCCTGTGGTCTTCAGAAGCCTGGACATGGCCCCCCTTTGCTCGGCTGCAAAACAGGAATGCCAGTCCCTCCTACCTCAAAGGCTGTCTTTTTTTTCCCTCCATCCTATAAAAATTTTTTTATGAAAAGATCATTTTATTGGGGGCTCTTACAGCTCTTATAACAATCCATACATCAATGGTATCGAGCATATTTGTACATATGTTGTCATCATTATTTTCTAGAATTTACTTTCTATTGAGCCCCTGGTATTAGCTCCTCTTTTTTTCCTTCCCTCCCCCCACCCCTCGTAACCATTTAATAAATGATAAATTATTATTATTTTCAAATCTTACACCAACCACTGTCTCCCTTCCCCATGGTTTCTGTTGTTCATCCCCCTGGCGGGGTGGGGGGTGGATGTGATCATGTGTCCATCATTGCAACCAGTTCCCCCTTCCTTCCCTCCTCTCCCCACCTTGCCCCTTCTCTTCTGGTATTGCTCCTCCCATTCCTGTTCCTGGATTCAATGTGTCATGAGCTCTTATCTCTTATCTGTACCTGTCTACATGTTCCAGTCTAGCCCACAGTGAAATGCAGGACTGGGGTCATGATAATGGGGGGTGAGGAAGCCTCAGGGGACCAGAGGAATGTTGTGTGTTTCATTGGTGCTATACTGCACCCTGGTTGACTCATCCTTCCTTGTGACCCTTCTATGAGGGGATGTCTCATTGTCTACAGACGGGTTTGGGGTCTCTGCTCTGACCGCCCTCATTCTCAACAATATGGCTTTTTGCTTATTTGTTTGTTTGGGGTCTTCTGATGCCTGTTACCCAATCTTATCGACACCTCATAATTGCACAGGCTGGTGTGATTCTTCCATGTGGACTTGTTGCTTCTCTGCTAGATGGCCTCTTGTTTAACTTCAAGCCTTTAAGACCCCAAACACTACATCTTTTGATAGTCGGGCACCATCCATTTTGTTCATCACATTTTCTTATGCACCCATTTTGTCTTCAGCGATTGCGCTGGGAGGGTGAGCATCACAGAATGCCAAGTTGCTAGAACAAAGTAAAGTGTTCTTGCATTGAGGGGGGGGCATGAGCAGAGGCCTGAAATCTGTTCACTACCTCAGTGTATTGCCATAAAAATATATGTACCTAAGCCAGTACCTCTATTTTTATGAATTAATGTATTTACATATGTGCACACCTATGTTTATACATCTATCCATACCTTTGCTTCCTAGATTTTTCCCCTGTTTCCTTTTACCCTCCTCCTGCCCCACCATCATACTCGCCCTCTTCCGTCTCTCAGTAATTCCTCAGGAAAGGACCGCCTTGAGGCAGGCACGATCAGATGTGGATCGGGTACTTGAACAGTCCCTTCTGTTGATTGTGGCTTATGTCATAACTGTTGTCCTCCTGGCCCCTGTTGTCTCTCCCACAGATTGACCTCCGGGGGATCAGAGCAAAGTTTCTAGAGAAGTACCAGAAGTCTCTGACTGACATGGTTCGTTCTGATACCTCGGGGGACTTCCAGAAACTCCTCGTGGCCCTCTTGCACTGAGGCCAACCAGAGAAGAGGAACCTTCTTGGTCAAGAGTACTTTCCAAACCAGACTTGCAAGTGGGACTCCAAGACAAAAGGCCTTCAAGATCTCTGGTTTATTTTCCTGACAGTTTGACCAGTGGCCAGGCCAAGCTGTCAGAGTTAGAGGCACCATCCTCAAGATGCTTCGAGAAGAGCTTGCTGGCTTAGCCAGTCTCGGGGCTGTCCCTCGTCTCTCCTTTCATGTGGTAACGGAATGTTTTCTAACACAAATGAAACCCAAATGGAATCAGAAGTTGATTTACGAAGTATGCATGTGCAGTAATTTTTTTAAAATATGCATCTCATAGAAATATACATGTTCTGGATAAAGATTGAATGGTCGAGTCACAGGGAAGACAAATAAATCAGTTCATTAATTTTCCTTCTGTGTGTTCAACTTCAAAGCTTAAATGTTAATGAAAGCTGTGGATTGAGTTGATTTTCTTTTGGCTCTGGGGCTGGAAATATATGACTTGGGAAATGCAGACATGCTTGGGAAATGCAGTTATTATTTTCAGTGATCGTCAAGGCCAGCGATCAAGGCCAGCAACAAAGAAACGATGGACTTGCTTGGGTGAAAGGTAACGAGGGATGATGGTCATGCATCTGCTCCCTGGTTTAGATTTTCTCTCTAGACTTTGGACCCCCTTGAGTCTTCCATCTGCTGCTCCAGTACAATTATGCTGAGAACAACATCAAGAGGATCAGGGTCAACCATCTGACTCACAAGCAGGTTGAGTAAAATCTGTTCCAAGATGTTTGTGGCATGGCCACATGTTGCTGGACATTTCGGGTATCTGCTGAGAAAACACGAACACTTGAGTCCAATGCTGATTCATGATGACCCTATAGGAGAGGGTAGAACTGCATCTGTCCAAGATTGTAACTCTGTATAGGAGTAGAAAGCCCCAGAGTGGCTGGTGGTTTCAAACTGCTAACCTTATGGATTGGCAACTCGTAATCACTGTGCCACCAGGCCTCCCATGAGGTTAATATTCCTCCCATTTGTCAACTGAGGGAACTGGGACATTAAGGAAGACAGCTAAATATATTTGCAAGTGATAGAAGTGGGGTTGGAAACAAAGACTCGCTAGCTCCTGTAATGCGGGTCCTAGAAACCAACCAACCAACAAACTCAACTCACTGCCATCGAGTGACCCTGTGAGTTCCCAAGACTGTAGTTGTTTACGGGAGTAGAAAGCCCATCTTTCTCCCACAGAGGAACTGGTGGTTTCAAACTGCTGACTTTGCAGTTATCAGCACAACTCAGAACCACTACACCACCAGGGCTCCTGGAAAGATAGCTCCAAATCCATGGGGATGGGTTGACAAGAGTGGGAATCAACTAGATGGTGAGAGGTTTGGGCTTGGTTCTGGGGACTGTATTTACTGGCCTGGGTAACTTCCTGTGGTCTGCCAAGCACTGCGGTGTGGGTCTGGGGTCCCAAAGACAAGCAGAGCACTGACTACACTTTTGGGCAGTGTCTTTCCAAGCCAGTCCTGCATATAGATGCCTCTGTTACTTAACAGGATGCTGCGAACACATCCACATAGGCATGGAAAGGGCTCCACTGAGGAGCCAAAGAGCGAACTCTCGGTTTGGCTTGGGGAAGCCGAGAGACAATTCAGACATGCATTTCTGCTGGAGTTTTGAAGGAGTAGAAACTCTTCAGAGAAACTGAGGTGGGCAAGAGGCACAGCAGTGTGCAGGTGTGTTCAGGACTCATGTGCGAGTGGAGGGAGAGCATTGCAGGCAGGTGGAGAGACTGTCTGGATCAGATTAGCAATGGTTGCACCTGCTAAGCTTTGCACGGGTCCCTCAGACAGTGGCAGCCACTGGAGAGTTTCAAATGAGTGAGGACTGTGATCAGATTTGGGCCTTGGGAAATCAGTTTGGTGGCACAACTCACATGTAGCAAATAGGCCCCAAACTCTACGAATCTACAACACCATGTATCTTTTAGTGGCTATAAAGATATAGATTAAGCCATTTGGTCAACATTTGTGTCTTCGACAGACTAGTTTGTCCCCCTAACAGTCATTGTCTTCATTATGAGTTTGACACATGACAATGGTTATTGTGAGCCAAGTTCGGTGCATTGTGGTTATACATTAGGCTGCTAATTAGAAGGTCAGCAGTTTGAAACCAGCAGCTGCTCTACAGGAGACCGGACAGGCTTTCTACTCCCATAAAAAGTTACAGTCTCAGAAACTCACAGACAGTTCTACCCTAACCAACAAGGTCACTGTGAGTCAGAATTGACTCAATGGCAGTGTGTTTGGTTTGCGTTTGGCTGTTTTTTGTTTGTTTGTTTACTCATTAGGGCCAATGATCATCTTTGCTTTTTAAAAAGCAGAATCAAAACCAACCAGTCCTCAAGGAGAAAGAAAATGTTTTGAAAATGATGATGGCAATATATATACAAGTTTGCTTGATAGAATTGCATTATGGATTGTTATAATATCTGTAAGAGCCTCCAATTAAATGATGTTTAAAAACTTAGAGTTAAAGATAAAAAAATTAAAAAACCAGGAACAAGAGCAACAGCAAAACAGTCCTTGGTATGTGAAAATAGAAAAGAAACCAATGGACTGAAAAGAGACCTGTGAAAAACAGACCTAAACTGGCAGTTGATGACGGCCATAAATCGCCCAGTGACGGGCAAGAAGGTCTGTGCTATCAGTGCTCTCAGCTTGAGCAAGCTTCTTGCTCGGTGTTGTGGAGTCAGTTTGGACATATCATGACTCTTTATACAACGGAACAAGACACCATCTGATCCTACACCATCCTCGTGATATTGAGCAAACCTACCTAACCAGCAATGGCTACCTTTTGCTGAGGTTTGTTCTGTGCCAAGCCCTGTACCAGGATCTTCACCGCATCACATCAGCATGCCATCATACCAGTGTCTCCATGGCAACCAGTTTCACAAATGAAGACTCTGAGGCTGAGGAAGGTCAAGTCACTTAACCCAAGGTCACACACAAGAAGTGCCAGGGTCAGAGTTCAGACATCAAGCCTTCGGACTCTACTGCCTGTGTTCTCAGCCACACTGGCCGTCTCTTGTGGTCAGCAACTCCAGCTTCATCCATGGGAGAAAGACCACTCTTGCTTCTCCTCAATGTGCGTTCTTCTTTGAGGACTTTGATGTCCTTCACCACAAAGTGACCTCAGGCAGGACCATTTGGACGTATCAGAGAGATTCTAGAAATACCATACACAGAGTTGGGTAAAGTGGTGCACAGCCCAGGACACAGTATTTCCACCATCCAGATACACTAGACCTAAACCAATGTCAAGATCAGTGCTAATAGCATGATGCAGTCAGTAATTGCGATGTGATGAATTCTGAGTCCTTGTTATTTATATAATGTATTTAATTATGAGTTTACATCATTTCACTTTTTATTAATGGTTGTGCTTAACCCTATATGCTCCCAGAGTTCCTGAAACTGTAGCAACTGGCTCTCATGAACCAGTAAAACTGTCCTAGGTCTCAATCCCTTGACCCCAGAGGATTGCAAATGCAGCTTGCAGCCTCTCTCTTGGAACCAGCCTACAAAGAAGTGATTCCCCTGACCATTCTACTCACCATACATTTTGGCATAACACTGACTGGTGTGTAGGTTGCCAACTGCACCAAGCTGCTTGGCTGAGTGGGTGTTTGGGACCTGAAATCCAGCCCCAGCTCCCGCACCTGGACTTTGCCTGCAGGACTGCACCTTGCCAAGAAAAGGCACCTTCGGCTCATCTGCACAATGATACCATGTCAGCTGGCTGGTTCTGTTATTGTGAGTAATTCATTTGTGGGTAATTCTGCTATTGTGAGTTCTGTTCTTGTGAGGGCAGTTTAGGAGACCTCTTCCTCAGAC
The DNA here is from genome assembly GCF_000313985.2 of Echinops telfairi. Classification (NCBI taxonomy): domain Eukaryota; kingdom Metazoa; phylum Chordata; class Mammalia; order Afrosoricida; family Tenrecidae; genus Echinops; species Echinops telfairi. The sequence goes on from NW_022103896.1 coordinate 16,155,941, forward strand.
AACATGCCCTATAAATAGCCTCCTATTCTAAAAACTCGACGTTCTACCTGGTTTGCTTGTTTTACCAATCGCCATAGAGCAGACACTAGTGGTACTGCTGAGTACATGTTGGACTGCTAACCTCAAGTCATTGGTTCAAGCCCACCAACAGATCTGTGGGAGAAAGAGGAGGCCATCTGCTCCCTTAAAGATTTATAGCCCGAGAAACCCTATATAAGGTCGATATGAGTTGGAATCATTGGCTGTTGGGTTTGGTTGGGGCTCTTTTGAATGAAGTGGACTTTCTCATGGCAACTCAAGAGTCCGTATAGAACTGCGCACAGTAGGGTTTTCAACAGCTGAGTCTTTGGAAGTGGGCCTCTAAGCCTTTGTTCTGCGGTGCCTCCTGGTGGACTTGAATCTCTGACCTTTGCATTAGCAATCAAGCACATTAACGGTCACCCAGGGACCCCTCCGCCTCTCTGGCAACCAGCACAATCACCATGAGTAATGAAGACCAGAGCAGTAAGCCTCCCAGACCCCAATGGACCACACGAATGGGCTGAACTCAGCACCCAGCCCCAGCATTCATTTCTTACTCCCCTGAAAACAAAATCCAAGTTGTTGTTTTTAAAACCCTAGTGAACCAGCTCAAATGAAAGCCAGTCTTTGGGAAAGGGGCAGCCAGGAAGAGTGGGGGAGGAGGGATCAGGAAAGCAATTCCTCCGCCACCAGAACTTCATTCACTTTCAATGTCTGGAACACGCAAATGTGTACCTTATGCTAGTTCCTCTCAGCAGGTGTGCTCTTTATTGACTCTCTTTTCATCACTGTGCCTCCTTCCCTCGGACCCCCTGTGGAGGGACGCCCTGGGGGGCTACCAGGTAGGAAGCCCATCTCCCCTGGGGCATCCTGTGCATTTGAAAGAGCCCCTTGTGTGCTTGTCCCCAAACCTGCTTCTACACGTCCTCGAATTGCCTTATGTAATCCAACAGTGCTAGATAAACTGATCAACAATAAGTGCCCAAAGAAAGAACTTTTTGTTTCTATGAAAGTGCCCTGGAATGCTTCCCAAAGACTGGGAAAGACTGGCATTCATGTGTCGCTGCTGTTAGGTGCCATTGCGTGTTGTATGGTGCCACCCATACTACACGGCAAATGCCCATCTGTGATTCACTGTCAAAGAACGGCTCTCAGTAAATCAACGAACGTTTCAGTGGCTCAGATAAAATATAAGATGGATGGCTTGTGGATTCTCAGGAGTCGTAGTGACACTAATGGGGAAGTGCTCTGTTGCTAACCAAAAGGTGGGCGGTTCAAACCCACCAGCCGCTCTGTGGGAGAAAGGTGTGGCAGCCGGCTCCCCTAAGTCAGCCTCAGACACCACCCCCCCCCCCACCCCACCCCCCGTGCGCACGCAGGGTTCCTAAAGGCTTGACATGACTAGACATAACTCAAGGACAAGTTACTCGACACCATTTTGAGTTGGCCCCAAACAATGTTAGCAACGACTGCCTCTCTGTCCAAGTAGGGGAGCAATGGTGGCCCCGTGGGATGTCTGTGAGGGAGGAAATGAGAGAAAGGACCGAAAAGGACTCTCAGCTCACTGCCATCAAGTCTCCCCACCCCCCACCCCATATATTTGAAAGGAACTTGCATGACACTAAAGGATCCACGCCCACTTCGGTTTTGCTTCCCCTCCTTGTGGGTCAAGGCAGTTCTGATTCATAGCAGCCCTATAAATGTTTAAGGGTGCAGAAAGCCTGAGCTTTCTCCCTCGGAGTGATGGGTGGTTTCGAACTCTTGACCTTGTAGTTAGCGGTCCAACTCAGAGTCTACTCCAACCCCAGGCCTCTTTGCACACCACTGCTCTCTGAAAGGTGGGCTTCTCGAAGTCCACCCACCACAGAAGAAAAGGCCTAGTGATCTGCTTCCATGAAGATTTCAAGACTTCCATAAAGTCTTGAAAGGCCTCCGGAGCAGTTATGTTCTGTAGCTTACAGTCCACACCAGCTGACAGCACAACCATAAAAGTCCCATAGCCCTTAGCTCAGTCAGGGCCCATGGGAGCACATTGTGACATCATTTACTAACCAAGGCGCCCTGGCTGGCATGCTGGTGGCCAACCTTGAAATGGAACAGGAAACAGTGTCCCACACAGGAAGGAGAATCTGAGGCTCTGGGGCCAGACAGAGTCAGGCCCTCCCCGTTTGCCACCAGGTCTCCTCCCCACCCTGTCATCTGCCTCCTCAGGCTATTTTCCTGCAAGGCCCTCTCCCAGCCAAGCTCTCTCCCACACTGTCCCCAGGCACCTGTGGGAACATTATGACACCTCAAGCCTTTTTATAAGAGCCACCGGGGGGGATGTCCAATTAGCACCTCATCCTAAATATGTCCCAAACAATTGGTCCTCCCCATGAAACCAGCCCCATTTCCACGGAGTCCCTGAGGGGCCCGCACCATCCATCATCCAGTTGGCCAACTCAAACACATAGGAGTTGATTCTGCCCATCCCTCCCTCCTCCAGGATCAGGCATGAGAAGTCCTATCAGGCCTCTTTCTCAATCTCTCTTACAGTGCTGGGATTCATTTCCTCCACAGCTGTCACCTGGCTGATCCACCAGCCTCTGGATCCGGCACCCTCAATGGTGCACACAATGGGACCCTGCTTCCACAGTTGCTTCTCACAGAGACACCCTCAGTCCTCTACTGGTTTCCTGTAAAATCCAGGCCCAGACACTGTCTGTGGCCCGCAAGGCCCTCCCTGTCTTTCTGTCTCCTCTGGAACCACTTTCTCCTCACTCACTACCCACTGGCCATGCTGGGTTTATTGGTTTTCTATTCCTCAATCACACAATTCCCTCTGCCTAGAACGCTCCTTCTCCCTGACCGTCCCATCATTCAACCTCAGCGCACCTCCTCCAGAGGCTAACCCTGGCCACAGGATGCCCCCTAGCTCTACCACTGCCCTCAGCCCACACCCAGACTCCCCCTTACCGTCGGCCTGGGGTAGCACCATAGTGACTGTGACCTGCAGTTACCTTAGTCTTACTTTTTCATTGTCCTCCTGCTCCCACTCCACCTTGGCCCTGTACTTTCTAGGAGTAAGGGATTGGTCCCTCTTGTTCACCATGGGAACCCTAGCCTCTAGAGGTTCTCAACCTGTGGGTCGTGACCCCTTTCAGGTCAAATGATCCTTTCACAGGAGTTGTCTGATTCATCACAGTAGCAAAATGACAGTGATAAAGTAGCAACAAAAATAATTTAATGGTTGGGGGGTCACCACAACATGAGGAGCTGTATGAAAGGGTTTCGGCACTAGGAAGGTTGAAAACCACTGCCCTAGATGGATACCTGGCACACAGTGAAATTTTCTTAGTAAAAGCTGGTTGTGGGATGGATGATCACTTAACATAAAATCCTTCCTTTTCTCCAGGCAACATTGTCTCTTGACGTTTCCTTTCCATTGTAGCTCAAGCCTAACAGTCTCTTAGAAGGCAAGTCTTTCCTGTATCCCCTGCCTCACATAGTCCATCACTCCCTTGTTCTCCATCACAATTGCATTAGAGCAGCTCTCCTCCCCTCCTCTTCCTCCTCCTCCTCCCCCTCCCTCTATGACAGTGGTTGCAAACTGCTGCTCTATGAGGCTAAGGACCACAACTTAAAACTCAGTCTTCCAGTCCCAAGACTCCTGGAGGTTCTCAGCATCTCTGAGCATCTCACTTTCCCTGGCAACTCACCTTAAAATCGTCCCTTCACTGTCACAGTGCCACCACGGTCCTGGGCATGATTCTTGAACATCACATTGGGAGATAAACCCTGGGGGAGGGAAGAGGGCGAGTAGAGATTTGGCTAAGGGGCACAATAGGCTTGAATTGCTCCAGGGCATGACAGCCCAAGTTTCTGACTTGTTTGTCACTGAGGAGCCCACACAGGAAAGGTAGGTCACTGCTGCAGCTTTTCTATTTCTATTCCAATGAGCCCAATTAGTAACAGATCAATGTTCAAGTTCACAGTGATCAGACAGCATATGAGTCGTACACAGTCCAAGGAGATGAAGGTAGATTCTGATGTGTGGAGAGAGGGGACAGAGGAGGGGATAAGTTCCAATAAGAGTAAAAGGTGACTCAACAGTCCCTGTCCCCAGGGAGACCTCGGGTCATCTGCCTCCTACGAGCCTCTCATTCTGGGCCAGAAGGGGAGTGGGGAGGTGAGATTTGCTGGAGACCTTGGGGTGTCATCACCATGTGACACAGAAATAATAATAACAGCATGACATCACAGATGAAGACATAATAAATAGAAATTGGGCTCGGTGGCGGCCACAAGGGCAGTGAAAGTGGAGACTGGGACTTAGCCAGGCCAATGGGGCCAACAGAAGAGCAGCCAGCTCAAGGCTGCCAGCAACCAGGCCCCAAATGATGTGTGTTCAGGGTGGCATTCAAGGCTTGGCCAGAACCGATCCATCTCAGTTGAGGGAAACTTGGGCCCAATTCCAAATCGTTTATCAAATAGAGAGGAAAGTTTGAGAACTTAGCCGACTGCATTTCCCCCTTGGGCAGGGAAAAGGACCAGATGAAAAAGCACTGGTTCTTCTTGTCTCTCATTCCACGAGTAAGCGAGGCCTCGTCGTGACGCATGATGCCCAGAAGGGACATTGGGAGCGTCTAGGACAGCGGTTCCCGATTGGGCGACACAGTGGACTCACCTAGGAAGCTGATGTCTGGGCCTCCCCTCTGGAGATTTGCATTTAACTGCCCTTGGATGGAGTTTCTGTCTGGGAATGGGAGTTTTTAAGTCTCCCAAGGGATTTTAATATGAAGCCAGGGTTAAGTACAACCCAGACTGAGGACGCTCTAAAACCCAGGCTCCTTCTTCACCCAGAGAGACCAGGAGTGGTCTCTCTCAGCATGCCAGACTACTCAAGATTCAGCTGTAAGATTTGACTGAAGCTCTCGTAATGTGCTATGACATCCTAATTCCTCCCGCCAGCACTCCGAGGCCTATATCTACCTTCTCCTATGTTCATCCGACAAATGCTCATTGAGCACCTACAATCAGCCCATGCTTTTAAAAAAATTTTTTTAACATTTTATTAGGGGCTCATACAACGGTTATCCCAATCCATACACACATCAATTGTGTAAAGCGCATTTGTACATCGTTTCTCAAAACATTTTCTCTCCACTTAAACCCCCGACACTAGGTCCTCATCAGCCCACGCTTCTATTCTCATGAAACTTTCCTTCTACGAGAGGAGATTGAAAGGAAGCCAAGCATTAAAAACGGAATCATCTAGCAAATGAAAGTGCAATGAGAAACATAAACCAGGGTGCTGTGGTATAAACAGGCCCCGGTGCTGTCAGGATCCCACTTGATGTAGTCAGCTAAAGGACATTTGAGGCACTAACAACTGAGCTGATTCCTGAAGACAGGACGTCACAGGATTCTCTAAGGGAAGAGCATCCCGGCGGGGGAACAGCCGAGGCAAAGTCTCCAGCCTCAGTCTCCTCGCACACTTCAACGGCCCTCACTGACATGCTGATCTCACCAGCTCTGGTGTCTTTGTATTTGGCTTTGTCCCATCTGAAGGGTCAGAGACTCATCTAAATCCACCACTTCCTGCAAGAACTCCCTCCTCCACCGCCATTACTGAACAGAGAGCCTGCAGAAGATTCTGGACCAAAAGGTGAGAATGTGGAGGGTACTGAACAGAACTTCACATCCTCACGGGCTCTCCAGGCTTCTCAGAGCCACAAAAGTTGGATGAACCTCTGAAAATATGCTCCTGAGATAATGTTTAAACCTTGAACCCCCCCCAAAAAAAATCTGTGTTCTTAAAAATAAGCAATAATTTAGCGTGACTAGTTAAAAAAAAGTGCCTTCAGCATCATTCTCTTTCCAGAATTATATATACTATCAAATGGACAATAGCAACATGAAATATTAGATAGGAACCTAATAACACAGGGCCGTGTGTTTATGTTAACTGGGGAGCAAGTCAGAAAAAGAGCCCTCTCCTCTAAGAAACTTGCCGTAGCCAGCCTTTGCTCATCCCGACCACTGTTTGTCTTGAAGTAGGACAAGTATCTGTGAATGCCCACGGTTCCTTTCCCTCAGCTCACTGCCATTGAGTCGACTCTGACTCAGATCGACCCTACAGGACAGATTGGCACAGCCCCTGTGAATTTCTGAGACTGTAACTCTTTATGAAAGTAGAGAGCCTCACCTTTCTCCCTCGGAGGGGCTGGTGGTTTCAAACTGTTGACCTTGTGGTTAGTAGTCCAATGTGTAAACACTAGGGTTCCTGTGGTCCATTTCTATGGGTAGACAGTATAAGACTTGATTGCTGCCCTTCATTCCTGAATGCAATCCCATGCCTGAATTTACTTAGAATTCTGACGCCTGGTGTCATGAGTCCCTCCTCTGAGATTGTTGGTCTGCTTCTTGAGATCTCTAGTTGCTTCTAGAACAGAGTCAGTATTCATTCCCAGCCCTGGAACTGCACATAGCTGGAGTAGACTAGGTTGTCAGTACGCGCTCATTTGACTAAAGGAATTAATTAGTAACACCACTCCCCCACAAACCTCACAACCTTCACACTATCCGTGTCTCCATTTTATAGAGAAAACATTGGCACAGCAAGAGTTGTGCCTGCTCAGAGTTCCACAGCTGATAAGTGGCAAAGCTGGGGTTTCAACTATCAGATACTTCCTCATGTTTCATGAAACAGTCTCCGATAGGAATGGAAAGTAGCATTCCCATCCTCAATTCTTCAATAAAGAGATCAAAACTCAGAACCCAGTGAAGGGGTAGCCTGGCTTATGAATTGAGTGACTGTCAGAGCCATAGTGGGCACACCCAGCTGGGACGCCAAGGCGGGTGGGCTCTCCACTTGGCCGTGTCCTTTTCAGAAAGGTCAAAATTCTGGTCAGATAATCACTGGACCCTTTCCAGGATTTAAGTGCTCCCTGAGAGCACCTAAATAATAGATGACGGTGTCTAATGAAACAGTAGATGATTGGGAGGCCTTTAGACATGTCATCGTCTTTAGATAATGCATTCTCTCCATCTTTCTCCCTCCCTCTTTACTTGAGATTGATTTGTGCCCTCAAAACACATATTGAAATCTCGATTCATATTCCTGTAGCTCAAAAAAACCAAACTCACTGCCCTTGAATCAATTCTAACTCATGGCAACAGGACAGGGTAGAACTGCCCTTGTGGGCAGGTTCTGAGACTGTGACTCTTTATGGGAGTAGAAATCCCCATCTTTCTTTTTTCTTTTTTTTCCCCCTAACCCTAACCCAAAATCCCCATCTTTCTTCCGAGGAGCAGCTGGTAGTTTCAAACTACTGACTTTGCCGAACCCAGTCCAACTCATATCCACTATGTCATCAGGGCTGCTGTTTGGAAATAGGATACTCTTTGTGGTGCTAATTAGTGGTTATTTGCTTAGCTACTACTGAAAGGTCAGTGGTTGGGACCCACCATCCATTTCTCCAGAAGATGTGGCAGCCTGCCTCTGTAAAGCTGGTGGCCTGGGAAACCCTATTGGCCAGTGCTGCTTTGCCCTATAGCTGTGGTTCTCAACCTGTGGGTTGCGACCACTTTGAGGGTCAAACGACCCTTTCACAGGGGTTGCCTAATACATCCTGCATATCATATATTTACATTATGATTCATAACAGTGGCAAAATTACAGTTATGAAGTAGTAACGAAAATAATTTTATGGTTGGGGGGGGTCACCACAACATGAGGAACAGTATTAAAGGGTCACACCATTAGGAAGGTTGAGAACCACTGTCTTATATGGTGATGGTGAGTTGGCATCAACTTTGTGTTAGCCGAATCGGCTAGGTTCTAAATCTAATCACCTCTGAGTTGTAAAATGAACAGAACAGACGCAAAGACACACACAAGGAAAAGAGGAAGACAACCCATGGAGGCTGATTTAGGACAAGAATTCCTGGTCGCTACTAGAATCGGAAATAGATGACCAAGAGCCATGCCCTGAACTCAGAATCCCAACCTCTTGAGCTGTGTGAGAAAGTAAAGTTCTTTTCTTTAAAGCCAACCATTTGGGGTATTTGTTCTATGACAACACAAGAGAATTAAAAAAATAATTTTAATAGCATGAATGATGTGCAATAATTCTACCAAATAAACTAGTAAAAATTGTCACACACAAACAAGAGAACTCCTCCTGGCTGCTTGAACAATAAAGAAAGGGAAGGAGAAGAGGGAGGAGCTTACACTTTATACTCTGGCAGGTTGTATAGCTTGGGCTTAGCACAGAGTGGCCAGAATTAGCCAAGCACACCACACAGTTAAAGTTTCATTCCAGATCATAATGAAAACTATATCTAATTTTAGTAGAAGTATATTCCAGCCATTATTTGGGACACACATTCTATGAAAATTGCTAGCTTAATGAAATCTTTTCTACAAGACTATCATGAGGATTAAATAACCTATGGAAAACCCTGGTGGTGCTGTGAGTTAAGCATTGGGCTGCTAACTGAAAAGTCTGTGGTTCAAATCCAGCTGCAGCTCCTCAGGTGAAAGAGGAGGCCATCTGAAGGTCACCAATCTCCCAAGCCCTCGTGTAGAGCTGCGATGAGTTGGAATTGACTCTGTGGTGGCGGGTTTGGGCTGAATGTAAAGTGTTCATCGTTTCCTGGCTAAGAAGTGCTCCATGAGGTTGAGTTCTGTTGAAACAATGACTGTGCCCCTTCATTTCGCAGTCTGAACAGACTCTCCTAGGTCTGTGCTCAATTTCCTCACAGTCCAATAAGACACGTCCCTTGAGGAAACAAGGACTCCCATGAACGGAGACTCGGTGCTCTCTCCGTATCTCCAGAGAAGGACGCCCCAGGTGAGCCCGTAGTTGGTGTTTGAAGCTGCCTTGTCTCGGCCAGGGGCAGCTACAGGGCAGCTTCCACCGAAGGACTGCAGCTAGAGGACGTGGCCTCTTCCACAAAGCTGCCCCACGTGGGGGGAAGAAGAGCATCCAAGGGAAGAAGGCCATGGAACCTGGCCGACCAAGACAGCCAGGGCCAGGACCGTTCCTGGGAGAAGTGATACTGGAAGAGATAACGGATGGCGGCTTTGCAAGCAAAAATTAATTTGGCTGAGCAAAAGAAGGAACTGAGATGTGGAGATAGTGGGGGAGCAGGGCCTGGGGGGAGACCACATGAAAAAGCTTGTGGGAAAATGTCAAGTGGAAAGGTCTGTTCCGCTTTAAGTCAGAACAACTGGGCACTTGGCGGGAGGGCCTAGGGAGAAAGGAGATGTTTGCAAAGGTCTCTGGACAACCTCGGGCAGAGGGTGAAGCAGGCAAGCTGGTCTTCGACACCCTTTCTGTAGTAATACCGACCACCCTTCCTGTCCATCATCCCCAACCATCAGAGACAGCATTCGACAGAAGAACCCCCTCACTGGCCCCTTTCACCCCAGGTCTGGAACTGCCCTACTTCCCAGTCCAAGGTGCCCCTTCTCAGAGACCGGCCAGCTCATCTGACAAACTTAGCACAGGACTGGGAATAGTTCACACTTTAGTAGCACTTTCTAGAAGCAAATGTCTTTTTCTTCCACCACCATCCCCCGCTCGCCCCCAACACCTGCTTTCCCATGACTGTCTAGCTCAGTGCCTACTCAGATCGGAGGAAAGGTACATTCCAGGTAAATGAAGAAGCTGGAGGACGACTTGGTTAAAAAAAAAAAAGGGATCATTTCTTCAAGATGTTTCTTCAAGTATTCCTCGGGCAGTGGGGAGAGTAGGTGTGGGCTGCTGGATAGTGTAAATGCATGCTGGGAGTTGCCATTGAGTTGATTCTGACTCTTGTCTACCCCACGTTCAACGCCACACAAACTTGCCCAGTCTTGTAACCATTGGGAGGCTCAAATCCATCATGTTTTTCCTCCTTGGGGGCTCATCTTCCAGCTCGACCATAGACAATATTATATTGTGATCCATGGGGTTTTTGACTAAATGTAGGGAGGAGAGCATCAGAGATCTTTCCCCAATCTGTCTCAGTCTGGGGGTTTCTCTGAAGCCTTTCCACCCTTGATGACCCTGTAGGTATTTGAAATACCAGTGGCCTCACTTTTGAACACACCCAAGTCACAAATGGATAGGAACGAGGTAAACCAAGTGTGTCATCAGTGCTCAGAATTTTGTATTAGAATTCATCTGTCAGTGGGCCCTGGGTTTCCTAATTTCAGAGAATAGCATCTTCATGATCGTTTCTTATACCATCACTTCTGGAGAGACATTCACCCCTGGGAACATTGGAGTCCTCACACATGTCATCCCGTCACCCTTCCCTCCATATATGTTCTACCTTAGAAACCACAGGGCATGTCCCCCTTTGGACCCCTGTGTTGAAGACAATGAGGAGATGATCCCAGGAAGAATGCACACATCGCCCAGGTGGAATGACAGTTCTCTGATTGCCATGATTGCTACCAATATTGGGCAACACCGTTGAGCAATGAACAATGAGCCCGTGTCATGAAGCATTTCCAACCGCAAACTCGCCAAACTCCAGCTCATGTCTGAAGCACAGGGCCTGTGCCGGCCTGCCCATTGGAATGGAAAACACAAGAAGGTCCTCCCTACTTCCTTACCCAAAGGCCTGGGGACTTTGGCAAGGTTTCCCATGAATGGAGGTTACCAAATCAATTGCTTACCTTTGCACACTCTTTTGTCTCCGCTTTGATTGTTCAGGTGTAGGAGAAAGTAGAGATGACAAGGAAGGCTTTATCCTGGGGTTCCTGAACTCACCATGATCATTTCTGAGCCTGAACTCAACAAGAGTTGAAATTGGGGTTCTCGTACAGAACAGCATCTCTCTTGCTATGCTTGTTAGCTGTCATTTTGTTGGTCTTAACTCACAGTGACCCCACACACAAGGAAACCAGATGCTGCCTGCTCCTGCACAGGCCAGTGATGCCCTGTGGATCAGCCCATTTTAATCCATAGGGCTTTTATTGACTAGTTTTTGGAGGTAGAATACTAGGCCTTTCTTCCTAGCCTGGAGTACTTTGTTCAGCCTCATAGTAAAGCACAGGCCTTCCCTGACAGACAGGTGGAGACTGTGCATGAGGTACATTGGTGGGGAATTAAACCTGGGTCTCCCACACAGAAGGTGAGCCTTCCACCCCTGCACCCCAGAATAGGTAAGGAATAGTGAACATGCACCGCCCCTCAGAAAGTGACCGCTGGCACAAAGCTGATAGCAGTCTGGGAGTCATTTGAGTAATGAATGGCAAACCAGTTCAACTGGCTTGATGGGAATAGACAGTGGTCACTCATGTTGCTTCATGAAAGGCGGGTGGTCCAGTCCTCTGAAAGAGAGTAAGGAAAGAGTTCATCTCACACATATACCTGCTCCCTGACTCAGAGAGCCAGAATCGAGCGATCTTAAAAATGGCCAATGGTGAAGAAAGCTGATGGTGTCTGGCTATCAAAAGATGTAGTGTCTGGGATCTTAAAGGCTTGAAGATAAACAAGCAGCCGTCTAGCTAAGAAGCAAGAAAGTCCACATAGAAGACGCACACCAGCCCATGTGATCATGAGGTGTCGATGGGATCAGGTATCAGGCATCTAAGACCCAGAACAAAATCATGAATGGGCACGGGGGACATGGAGAGGAGGCTCAAAGCCCATCTGTAGACAATTGGACATCCCCTTCCAGAAGGGTCACAAGGAAGAGAGGAGTCAGTCAGGGTGCAGTATAGCACCGGTGAAAAATACAACTTTCTTCTAGTTCTTTAATATTTCCACCCCACCCCCCACCATCATGACCTCAATTCTACCTTACAAATTGGATTAGACCAGAACATGAACACTGCTACAGATAAGAGCCCGCAACACAAGGAATCCAGGATAGATAAACCCCTCAGGACCAACAATGAGAATAGAGATATCAGGAGGATAAGGGGAAGGTGGGAGGAGAAAGGGGGCATCAATCACAAGGATCAACCTATAACCCCCTCCCAGGGAGACAAACAACAGAAAAAGTAGGTGAAGGGTGACAGAGGATGAGGTAAGATGTGAAAATAATAATCTATAACTTATCAAGGGTTCATGAGGGAGGGAGGGCGGGGAGAAAGGGGGGAAATGAGGAGCTGATATCAAGGGCTCAAGTAGAAAGAAAATGCTTTGAAAATGATGATGGCAACATATGTACAAATGTGCTTGACGCAATGGATGGTTGTATGGACTGTGATAAGAGATGTAAGAGCCTCCAATAAAAGTATTTAATAATAATTTTTTAAAAGGCTGACGATTCTTCTCCTGAGTGAGTAAAATCTTTTGAGGCAGGCAGGATAAAATTTTATAAATAAACACACACCACAAAATCTTTCCCCATCCTTTCAGAGCCTTAAATTTTGAAGCAAGCAACATGACAAAATGATGGGGTGAGTGGTCCCGGAAGGAACCTCACTGCATCTGAAAGGTGAGGAAGACCAGAAGAGACTGTTGGGGGCTAACCGTTGGATAGTCAGGGGTTACAGCTTTCAGCATTGGCGCTTGAAGAAAACCGCACTTCAATCAGCAAGACAGAACTACATGAATGCCAGGCTGGCCGGGGGAATGGAACTAGGAACTGGGGGAAACAACCAGCCTTTCCTCCCACAGGAGTCAGAAGAATATGCCAACTACTGCTACCAATGACTTTGATCAGGACCACAATAGAAAGTCCTGGCCGGTTGGGGTGGGGGTAAGGGGGCAGATATCAGGCTTATTGGTCTGAGACAGATTGGTGGGACCCCCAGGACTAGGGCCTTAATCACCCTTCGGGTCTGGAGCTGAACTCACTTCCACGTTAGAATCATCCAACACTTGAAATCAAGGAGCAGCACTTAGCCAAGGGCAGAGCTCAGAGAGTTCGGAAAGGAAGGAGGCATGGAAACAGGAAACACGGGAAGGAAGGGGGATAAGCCGCGGTCCGTCCAGGGGATGGCAATGGATGAGCTGAATCAGAATGTGCATGGAGAGTTGGGTATAAAACGATGATCTTTGTTGTAAACCTTCAACCAATGCATAATAAGGATTTCACAGAAAGAGAAGAGGAAGGCTATTCCAGTAGTGCCTGAGGGTAGAGTTTGTCGTTCCAGTGTTAAGTTACACAGTCTGATGGCTGGCCATCACTGGCTCTGGATGCATTTTATCACTGAAAACTGAGGAAGAAGAAAAGAGCAGACTACGAAAAACTACCGAGGAACAAGGAAAAGGAACATCGTTCTGTAAAAAAAAAATTCTTTTTTTCAAAAATGTCAGTATCTATAAAGCTAAAACAGTATTTGGTAATTCCTCCTGTGAAACAGGCAGAAATCTCTAGCAATCAAGCTGAGCCAGAAAGGGAGCTAGATGAACTATGGGATTATTTCAGAGGGATGTTTATTTATTTATTTTAATTTCTTTTTAAAAAATTATTATTAATCATTTTATTAGAGGGCTTTTAGAAATTGTATAACAATCCATTATTAAGCACACTTGTACATATGCTGCCATCAGCATTTCCAAAGCATCTTCTTTCTACTTCAGCCCTTGGTATCAGATCCTCTTTTTTCCTCTCCCCCGCCCACCCTCCTACCCTTGTGAATCCTTGATCAACTGTATATTATTATTGTTATTTCATGTCTTACACTGTCCATTGTCTCCCTTCACCCACATTTCTGTTATTCATCCCCCTAGGAGATGGGCCATATATTTAACCTTGTGATGGGTTCCCCCTTTCTTCCCCTCCCCTCCTACCCCCACTATCCCCCTATCCTCATGATACCACTACTCCCACTACCATCCTGAGAGTTTTATCTTTCCTTAATTCCATGTGTTGAGAGCTCTTATCTGTACTAATGTGTGTACTCTGGTCTAGCTGATTTGAAAGGTAGAACTGGGCCATGGTAGTGGGGGGAGGAATTTTCAGGAACTAGAGGAATGTTGTGTGTTTTGTCCGTGATATACTACACCCTGGTTAAATCATCCTTTCCTTGTAACACTTCTGTGGGGGGATGTCCAATTGTCTACAGATGGTGAGTTAGTTAATTGTGCCAGCCTGGCCGATAATCACATGTGGT
>NW_022103896.1:16171843-16173349 GCF_000313985.2 Echinops telfairi
AACCGATTCTCCTTCCCAGCCACCCTGCACAACAGGGTAGAGCGGCCTCTGTGGGTTTCTGAGACTGCAGCTCTTTGTGGCAGTAGGGAGCCCGCCTTTCTCCTGAGGGGGCCTGTGGTTTCAAACTGCTCAACTTGAGCACACCTTCGCAAACATGGAGCACACGTGGGCAGCCTCATGAGAAACCGCTGTGCCACAACTACAGCCTCAAACACAAGGACAATTGTGAGGCAAACGCAGGACCCGGCAAGGCTTAGGGTGGCTGAGCCGGGACTGGCTCGAGGGCACCTCGCAAGGGCAGCAGCTACGTGCACACAGCTGCTGTTGTCCGGAGAGTGGAAACCGAAAGAGAATCTTGGATATGGAAGGACTCAGACAATTTCTCTTTCCCGTGCTCTTCCCAAAGAGACACTGTAACTAAAGCACGCCAGTCCATTGAAAGATGATTTATAATTGAGCATGGGAGAGTGGGGGAGATGTGACCCAAAAGAACTGGCGAGGGAAGATGTGAACCATCCAAATAGCACGCAAAGACCGGTTCCCATGGACTCTATTTCAACTCCCATGGATCCGAAGAGACCTGCCCCGCAGGGTCTCCAAGGCACCCGTGCTAAAGCTCAATGCCACGGTCTCTTCAGGGGCTGCCTCGTGGATCTGCAGCTGTGGTGTGGTCACTCTGGAAAATAGGGCAGTGAGCCTTGAATGATAAGCTATAGGACGACAAACAATCTGGAGGCAGTCATTTCAGCCGACACGCCAGGTTATCTTTGCAGAGACCCGGAAGTCCGGACACCTATTTTCCATAGCAGGGAGTCGGAAGATATACCTTCACTCTTATTATTTGTCACTAGAAAAACGCAAGATAAAAGGTGCTTCAGAAAACTTGAGGGACACACTAATAAAAAACAATAATGCCTGGACAAGACTGACATAAACCATCTCCAGGGTCCGTTTCTGCTGCAAATTCCACTGAGCTCCTTCCCCTGCCCTCAAGGAGCTCACAGTCTACGACAGGGCAGACAGATGGAAACACAGGACCCCAATGCAGACCCCTGAGAGCTTCACAAAGAGGCGTGTATAACATTCTCTTTCTACTGGGACCCAGAATCCACAGGGCAGGTAGGGGAGACGTGCAGGGGGATGATGGAAAAGGTTTCCTCTCTGCTTGTCATGGGGGACTATCTGTCTGTCTTCTCCTAAGCTCCATGAGGGCCTGGACCGTATCCATCTGGACACTATCTTGCTCAATGGATAGATGGATGGATGGATCTGAGTGAATCTCAGAAAAAACTAAACTCATGGCCGTCAAGTCAATTCCAACTCACAGCAACCCTATAGAACAGGTTAGAACTGCCCCTGTGGGTTTCCAAGGGTGGAATTCTCTAGGAGAGTAGAAAGCTCCCTCTTTCTCTTGCCAAGCAGCGGGTGGTTTCTGTTGTACGGGGCGAGATCAGCCACACCGTGTTATGAATAATTAAAGCTTTTATTATGAACCAGCTGGATCGA
>NW_022103896.1:16174511-16202907 GCF_000313985.2 Echinops telfairi
ACTGATGTTATTTTCTGTTCAGGGCACAGGCTGCAGAAGTTGGGAGGGGAGACTCTGGTAGACTGTCCTTGTAAGAGTGGCCTTGGGTTCTGAGCTCCCAGGGGATGGTCGTCATGGCAACCCCTGGACTCCTGGAGCAGGCCCCCTTTCCGGTATTGTCTGGACTACAATGGCCTCTTTTCAGTTCGCACAAGCAGCAGGCTAACCAAACCCTCAGCCAAGTAGATTCAGACCCTGGCAGACGGCACTCCCGTCACAGAGAAAGTGTGAAGTCACCCATTTCAGTGCTGGACCACTGACCAATAGGTTGGCGGTTCGAATCCACTCAGAAGCACGTCAGACAGTCTTGAGGGTCTGCTTCCACAGGGCACAGCCTTGAAAACAGTTCTGCTCTGGGCACAGGGGCACCATGAGTGGAGTCAGCCAAGCAACAACCCACCACAACAACAAATCCCAGGGCCCAGTATCTTCCTACAGCTCTGACCTGTGGGCACCTGGGGCTTCTCCTCTCCTGCTGCCTACGGCACAGAGCATGCCCTTGCCGACAAGGAGGGGCCTCTGTAAAGCCTTTGCATGCAGTTTGTATGTCCTGGGGACCCAGCCTGATTCCCCGCATGTGTACCAGTGTCGTAGGAGCCCCCAAGGAAGGACGTGTGTGGTGTGGCATGTTTGTTGACCTTCCCCGCCTGGAATTGCCAACTCCAGGGACTCTGGGCCCCACACACCCAGATCCGGGGAACCAATCTAATGCCAATCAAAAATTCTGTTAGGGAAAAGCAGGCACTCTGAATTGACTTAAAAGAGCAAAGTATGAAAGAGCCCTGGCTGGCAGCTGGCCTGGCATTTCTCCTCTGTGCCAGGGGCCTCCTCCCTGAGGCTTAGCCTCCCTCAGGCCTCTCTCTGGGCCACAGCCTGCAGAGAACACTTCAGCACACAACCCACAGAAGGGGCATCTAGACGGGGCAGGGCTCAGAGGTCACCTGGTCCACAGCTTCTCTGGGGAATAAGACAAGTTCTGCAAAGCTGGATGACATGTCCAGAGACAGCCAGACAGCCAGTCTATGGCAGAGTTGAATCCTGCATCAAAGTGGATGCTGAGGAACATGGCAATTGCTCAAGGCAGAGGAATTGTCTAGAATGAACAAGAGACCGGATGTCTGTCGGGAGAGTGCTGGGTTGCTGAGAGTAAGGTTGGTGGTTCAAACTCATGAGCTACTCCAAGGGAGAAAGATGAGGCTGTGTGTTCCCGAAAAGACGTCCAATGCTTTGGAAAGCCTATGGAGAGCCACTATGAGTAGGAATGGACTTGATGGCGGTGAGTTAGGTTTGCTTTTGGTTTTGAGCAAGATACCAAATTAGCTGGTCACCGAAACCCACTGGGATCTAATGAGATTATTTTCAGATAAAAATATAATACTCTCATCATTGACAAGGAACCCTGGAAGTGAGGCGGGTTAACTGTTGGGTGGCTAACTGAAAAGTCAGTGGCTCAAACCTATTCATCACTCCAAGAGAGAAAGATGAGCTGTCTGTTCTATAATGATTGACAGGCTCAGAAGCCCTGGGGAGTAGCTCTGCTCTGTCCAATAGCATCATTATAATCTGGAATCCACTTGATGGCAGTGGATTTGGTAGGGTTGGTGTCATCAATTGTGTGAGGCTACCTTGTGCAGGCTACTCCACGGCCTGCTTCACGTGCACGATTCCTATGAGACAAGAAGGGTTATCCCCACTTCACAGACAGAGAAGCCGAGGCCAGGAGAATATAAGAAGCAACTATCCAAGACCACACACATACTAAAGAAGATGCCAAGATTCACCCAAGTCTTCGGGCCCCAAACTTGGGCCTTGACTCATTGTCTACTGATATTAAACAAAAGGATGGGCCAGGGGCTGAACTATAAAAACTTATCGGAAGAACCATCAGTGTGTGTCTTCGAGAGGCATCTGTGACAGAGAACAGCAGAGGCCTTACCATGTTTTCACAGAGACTCTGCCCAAGGTCTGCTCTCTCCTGAATCAGGAAACTCTGGGGAGAGTGCGACAAATGATAACAAACAAACTTCCCCTTGGGTTCTGTCACCTTGGGACCTAGAGGGGGAAGTCACAGCCCTCTCCGCTCACCTTGCCCGGCAGATGGAGGGAAAGGACCCCAGTGAAAGGACCCCTGAGCCCATGTTCCACTTTCCCTGCCTCCTTCCCCAGGGACCACTTGCTCCCTTCCCTAGGGCCTGGGGTCATCTGCAGTGACTCTCCGCAGGTCACAGAGACCTGTTTACAGACATCTAGAATTCCAAGGCACTCTTAAGACAGGGACTTGGGATGTTCCCAAGTGGGCAGCCAGGTCTTCTCCGAGAGAAGCCGTTCCCCCGGATCTATTTCTGCTGCTGTAAACACAGGCCAGAGAAACAAGGCATGTGGGCATGCGCCAGCCTGGCAGGCCTTCGGGTGGCTGCAAAAGGCAGCTGGAAAGTCACATGTCATAACAGTGGAAAGTACATATGCAACTATTCTTAGCCCTGGAATGTATATGCCGTCTTCTGCCCAGCAGTTCGTTCACAAAGCTGGAGAAAACGACCAAAATGCCTTCAGCATAAACAACTCCAAGGATCTCCCAGCACAGGTCGGTGTGCCGCTGAAAGACAGGCCTGGGTGTAGGGTTCACTCAGTGCCAGAGGTGGGTGCTCGCCGCGGGGAGACAAGCCGGACCAGGCTTCACTGGCTGTCCCAGCCGTCCAAGAAGGTAAATGCCCCGAATGCTGGATTCTTCCTCAGGGAGACTGCCCGGTGCCACCCAGCTCTGCCCAGGGCATTGTTAGCTACCTGCTTCCCGTTTATCCCAGTCTAAAAAACGAAACCAAAAAGACCCAGGAAAGTCATGTGTTCCCACCCGGCACAAAAAGAGAGAAATCGTCCAGGCCCCTTTCTACCATTCATTTCCTTCTGGTCATCACAGGGCCGTGCCCCAGAATAGCATTCTTGGGGCCGGTGTGGGATAAACGACAGAAAAGCCAAGAATCTAGAGAAAGGTTCACGCCGGCACTTAGTCATGCAGAATGAATAGTAGCCTCCTGCTAGCTCCTGACCACTGAGAAACGTCTACCCCTGTCCCCCCCACCTGTAATTAGCCAAAGATCTCATCTGCCCTTGAGGATTACCTAAACCAGAAAGGGAGGCGTCCACTCTGAGCTCTGGATGGGGTGGCCTCCCTCTCCGAGCTGCACTCCCCAATCCTCTGGACCATGCAGGCAAGCAGCTAGGTGGATGGACATCGATGTGTCAAGTCTTATAGCCCCTACAGCTCAAGTCTCTGGTTTCCTCTAAGAAAGATGTGCCTCTCGCTCACTCTTGGGCTTCCTCCCCTCCTTGTAGGATGGATCAGCCATCACCAGACGGGCTGCTCTTCAGAGACCATGACTTCTCCTCTGACTTGTTGAGGCAGCTCAACGGCTTCAGACAAAGCGGGCTCCTGACAGACGTGAGCATCTGTACCAGCACCCAGGAGGTGCCTTGCCATCGCAACGTGCTGGCTTCCAGCAGTCCCTACTTCAGGGCCATGTTCTGCAACAACTTCAAGGAGAGTCGGGAGACCAAAGTCCAGCTGAAAGGCGTGGACGCCACCACTCTGGAGCAGATCGTGCTGTACGTGTACACCGGGGAGGTGTCCATCACAGCCGAGCGCGTCCACCCCCTGATGGAGGCGGCCGCCATGCTGCAGTACCCCAAACTCTTCGAGGCCTGCTCTTCATACCTCCAGAGCCAGCTGACCCCCAGCAACTGCCTGGGCATGCTCAGGCTCTCTGAGATCTTCAGTTGTGAGACCCTCAAGGAGAAAGCCAGGCAGATGGCTCTGAGGTATTTCCCAGAGGTGGCCTCCTCGGCCGACCTGAAGGAGCTCTGTGCCTTGGAGTTGCGAGACTACCTGGCGGACGATGGCCTCTGTGGGGAGGAGGAGAAGGTTTTTGAGGCTCTCATGGTTTGGGTCAACCATGACCTTGAGACCCGGAAGTGGCACCTGCAGGAACTGTTGAAACAGGTCAGGCTTCAGTACATCCACCCAGCCTTCTTCGCCCACTTCATCACCAGCAATGCCCTCCTGCAAACCTCACCTGCATGCCGGGCCATCCTGGAGGCAGCCAAGAGGCACATATTTTCTTTGTACGGCCCCGGTGCCCCAGACCTCAAACCGCTGTGCCACGTCCCTCCCAGAAACTCTTACCAAGATTTCCTTATCCTCTTGGGTGGGAGGAAAGATAGCCAGCAGACCACCAGGGATGTCCTGCTCTACAACAGCCAGAGCGGCCAGTGGCAGGACCTGGCCAAACTCCCGACCCGGCTGTACAAGGCCTCAGCCGTCCCTTTGCACCGCAGCATCTACGTCCTCGGGGGCATGGCCGTCAGGGCAGGGAAGAGTCTGCTCAGCCCCAATGTTTACATCTTTTCCCTGAAACTCAACCAGTGGCGGCTGGGGGAACCCATGCTGGTGGCCCGCTACTCCCACAGGAGCACGGTCCATCAGAACTTCATCTTCTCCATTGGGGGACTTGGAGACAGGCAGGAGGTCATGAGCTCCATGGAGCGGTTTGACAGCATCTGCAACGTCTGGGAGAGGATGGCCAGCATGCCAGTGGGCGTGCTCCACCCTGCGGTGGCTGTGAAAGACCAGCGACTCTACCTCTTCGGGGGAGAGGATGTCCTGCAGAACCCCGTGCGCCTCATCCAGGTAAAAGGCTGGTCTGTAATGTTTTGGAAGCACACCAATGTTCCCCCTACACACACACACACACACACACACACTTATCATTGGGCAGGGAGAGAGAGGGAAGGCAGGGAGGGAAACTTTCAGCAAGATTTCATCAATCTATGAATTCTTTGGGGGTAAACTCAATACCTACAAGGGCACATCAGATACAATCCCTATCCGCAAGGAGCTTCTCTTTGGGAACAGAGGGCTCTAACCATTCAACTAGAACACATTTCATATCAGATCATGACATTCTAAGGCAATGCTTCCAACCCTACTAAGCATGACTGTAAGAGTTCCCAGCAAGGGTTCACCTGAGAACTGTGGACTCTCTCGGTTGTGACATCTACAATTTCCAGAAGACTATGAAGTGCGGCTAGGTTGGAGAACCCTGTCTTACATGACAAGTCGTTATTCGTTTCCTGAGACACAGGATTCATAAAAATCAAAATTTCAGAATATTAAAGTGTTTCCCAATGGTATGCAAGCTCTGGTTATCTGCAGCTCATCTGATGACATGGGAAACGTGGACCAAGCCTGTAGTCCAAGGCCTTCCAGGGGACCACATGATGCGCGCTTTCTTCTTCTCTAAGGAAGAGTGATGCTGAGGGCCAGCCACTGGGAAGGCCTGGAGGACATAAGCAGGAGCAGAGAACTGCAGGGGGGGCCTCGGAGGGGCTAACAAGACCATTACCGTTCAGCTGCTGCAAGAGAGGGGTACTCTGACAGCAAAAGGGGGTGCTGCCATACCAGTCTAAAAGGAGTCAGGGGCTCCCAGGTTCAAGGAACTTTGGAGGGAAACTGCTGAGGTCAGTTTAAGCTAACTTGGGCAGAAAAACAGAGAAGAGAAACAAACGCCAGGCTGGCAGGTGAATCTGAAGCAGTCACCAAGTTAGCTACTAAGGTAGAAATTCTAGCGGAGGATGGGTTGAGAGATGAAGCTGGCCTGAAAGGGCTTTGTAGACGTAGTCAAGGAATCCAGTCTGGGACTTCATTAAAGAGTGTCGTGCAGGGTGGAGGAGGAATTCTAGTTTGCATTTCTAGAATTTCCCCCTGGAAAGCTGTACAGAATGGATGGGAGGAGCCCTGAGTAGACAAAGGGAAGTGTATTGGTGACGGTGGTGTGGGGGTTTGGGGGGAGGGTCTTCTAGAGGTCCAGGTAAGGGATGCTGATGGCTTGCACTAGGTCGGTTGCCAGTGGAGATGGAGAAAGGTGACAGCCTTCTCTCAAGTTTTTTCTTGCCTTCAGTTCCGTCCCAGTTTTCATTACTTCCCTCAGATTATCAGAGTTAATTTTTAGTCTTCCTAGAGTTATAGTTCCCAGGTCCATTCCTTCAGCTCAGTTGGAAGAGATGCTCGTTCAGCTCCTCTCAGAGCTCAGACCACAGTATGAAAAAACGGTTTTCCTCTAATTCTTGAGAGCTCAGCGTACACCGCGTCATCATTATTATTATTACTTTAACAAAAGACCTGCATTTGTACTTGTTTTCACAACCGATGGACATCTGGAGATTTTCACTTTTATGAAAAAGAGCAAAAAGTAAACGCATAAAAAGGGAAAATAAATGAATAAATAATAACTAGCCAAAAAAGAAACCCATACATCATTCCAGGTCTGTCTGCTGACCATTATGACTATCTCCGGCTGGTCCTGGGGGAATTCTGTGAGCTTCACCTCCTAGCCTGAAGTCCAGGGCTCCTCAATGGCTTTGTGGCTTGGCTTTGCTCCATTGCTGATCTGTTATGTTCCCTTCTTGGTTCGCCCCACTGTGGGGCATTCAGACTAGACTAATTCCCTGCCGTGTGTCCCCATTACTGTCCTCTGTCCTGGTGTGCTCCAGGGAAGGGACATCATGTCTCGAGCTGTTGTTGGCCCTACAGTCCTCTCTGTGCCTTAGCAGCTCTGTGCAGGGACTTTGCCGATATGAGGTCTAGACCCTCACTCTCTCTTTTTCCTTCTTGGTTTGCTTCCATGTGGGGTGGCAGGCTGGCCCCTCTCCCCAACTTGTAGATTTAGTGTTGTCCTCTGTGGCACATACTTCTAGGGAGGGGACCAGTTTGGTTCTGAGTGGGGCCGGCCCTGTAGCCCACTCTGTTCATGCATTGCTCCATGGGGTTCCGTTACCCTCACGGTTCGGTGCACTGTGGTGGGGTCTGAATGAACACTCCCAATTCTGTGGAGACATAACCAATACTTTCCCCCTGGGTGGGTTATGCCCTGCTCCCCCAGTGCCATGGTCTCCCTTTTAATTTCCCCCTTTTTCTCCCTCTGCCTTCCACCTTTCCTCTTCTTTGTCTTGGAATGACATGTACATCCTTGGATTTGGTCTGTCCCCACCTGGCTGCCTGTACCTCAACCCATATAGTGTTAGATAAGTGGTTTTCTTCTATATCTACGGTGCTGATTATACTTATCTCAGGGGACTCCTGTTGTACTTGTACTTTTGTGATTGGCTAACTTTGCTTAACATAATCTCCTCCAACCCTTCCCATGAGGCGATGTGCTTCATATGGCCATCAGTGCTTTTCTTTTCTCTTTTTTATTAATCTTTGGTTTTCTTTTTCTTTTTTCTCTGTTGTAGGTTTGCCTACCTATATCAGATAAGTATGGGAAGCAACAGGACAGATGGTTCCAGAGGGACTTGTGGGGAGGAGGAGGTGAGGGAAGGAAGCAGTGAGCAAACAATGCCATAGCCAGGGAACAACTAGGGAGTTAAAATCAACAATAAGGACGATGTGGAGATCCCGGGGGTGTTGGAGCAACAACAATCTAGCTGAGAAGGATTATTAAGAGGCAGAAGAAAGGCAAGTGTGCTGGTGGGAAAGGAGGAATGTAAAAGGAAACAGGGGAAAGATCTGGGAAGCAAAGCTATGGATAGAGGTATAAACATAGGTGTGCACTTATGTGAATATATCAATTCATAACAATAGAGGTATTGACCTATGTACATATCTTTATATGGCAATACACTGAGGTATTAGATGGACTTTGGGCTTCTGCTCAAGCCCTGCCTCAATGCAAGAACAGTTTGTTCTAACAACTTGCCATTCTGTGATGCTAGCCCTTCTGACACAATCACTGAAGACAAAATGGGTGCATAAACAAATGTGGTGAAGAAA
Source organism: Echinops telfairi (assembly GCF_000313985.2). Taxonomy (NCBI): domain Eukaryota; kingdom Metazoa; phylum Chordata; class Mammalia; order Afrosoricida; family Tenrecidae; genus Echinops; species Echinops telfairi. Next base: position 16,182,376 of record NW_022103896.1, read on the forward strand.
GTGGATGGTGCCTGGCTATCAAATCATATAACATGTTGGGTCTTAAAGGCTTGAAGTTAAACAAGAGGCCATCTATCAGGGAAGCAACAAGCCCACATGGAAGAAGCACACCAGCCTGTTCGATCATAAGGTGTCGACAGGATCAGGTAAAAGGCATCAGAAAATCCAAAACAAACAAACATATTGTTGAGGATGAGTGGGGTCGGAGCAGAGACCCAAAACCCTTATGTAGGCAATGGTACATCCCCTCACAGAAGGGTCACAAGGAAGGGATGAGTCAACCAGGGAGCAGTATGCCACCAATGAAACACACAATATTCCTCTTGTTCCTTGAGGCTTCCTCAGTCCCCACTATCATGACCCCAGTCCTATTTTTCACTTTAGGCTAGACCTGAGCATTTAAACAGGTATGGACAAGAGATAAGAGCTCACAACACATGGAATCTAGGAACAGAAATGGGAGTAGTGATACCAGATACCAGGAGAGTAGAGGGAATGTGGGGAGAGGAGGGGAGGAAGGGGGGACCTATAGCAATAATGGACACATAGCCACCCCCACCCCCAGGGGGACGAACAACAGAAATTGTGGGGGAAGGGAGACAGCGGTCAGTGTAAGATATGAAAACAATAATGATTATAATTTATCAAGGGGTCACGAGGGTGGGAGGGAGGGAAGGGAGGGGGAAAAAAGAGGAGCTGCTACAAAGGGTTCAACTAGAAAGTAAGGGTTTATAAAACGAGGATGGCAGGTTATGTACAAATACGCTTGATACAATTGATGTAAGGATTGTTATAAGAACACCCCCCATAAAATGCTCTTTTAATTAAAAACATAATAAAGAAACAAATGCAGAGTGTAATTCAACAAGGTCCTCACAAAGCCCCCACCCCTAACCCCCTACACACACACACTGCAGCAATGGGAGGGGGCAAGAAAGTAAAAGCTGAAATTTGCATGTTTTTCTTTGCCACATAGCAATTGCTTGACAATGGGCATCTCATTCATTCAAATGTAGTTTTAGAAAAATGCTCGGAGTTACTTGCTGAATTGCTAGCTGGAGCTCTGAGCTTCCTTTTAGGATGGTTCATCCACGGGATTCTTTTAAGAACTAGTATTTCAGGGAGGTCACTATGCATGCCCAGGCACCTTGCTCCCTGACCTTCTGCCTACCTCTGGTTTGGGGATAGCATCAAGCAAATTTTGCCATAACAAAATGCCCCTTGCTCCACTGGTCAAAGATTACCCTTGGTTTTCCTGGCCTCCACCTCTCTGGGGCACCCAGAGGCTTGAGAACCACTGTTGAATATCTTTTTGAAGCCATACCTAACGCTGACAGAGACCCGGCGATCAGGAGACCATTACTCACTCAAGGGAAATGCAAGCTAGCGGTTGGTCTCCTCCGAAGAGTCCACTGAACTTTCCAAAGAGTTCTGCCACTTAGGTGGCTGCAGCGGTAGCCACGAGCTTTCTTGGCTGTCTGATTCCCACCCCAACCCCCAACCCCACCCTGCCTCTAATGCTTGGTCTTTTCTAAATGACTCACCAGCTTGAGTGACTCACAGATATCTCAAGCAATGTCCCGCCTCAAAGCCTTCCATCAGGACAGACCACAGGTCCCTGGGCCAGACAGAACCCCAGGTGTGGAAGCTGAGAAAACACATTCTGAGTTCCACCAGACCAGCTCTTTCTCCCACTCCAGCTACGGGGGATTGGGTATGCTTTTAACCTCTCTCAGCCCCAGAGATCTAAGCTGAAAAACTGAGGGGTGGGGCATGTAATAGTACCTACATAATGCACTGTGCACTAGGCCATAGGCTGCTACCTGTAGGCTCGGCAGTTCAAAACCACCAGCTGTTCTGCAGGGGAAAGACAAGACTGTCCGCTCCAGTAAAGATTTACAATCTCAAAAGCCCCATGTAGGGTTGGTATGAGTAAGAATTGAATGTGTGGCAGTGGATTTTTTATTTAATAGAATGGTAAGGAGTCCTGTAGGTGAGGCATTAGGCCGCTCACCACAAAGTCCACGGTTCAAATCCACAAGCTGTCTGCCCCCATCAAGATGGGCAGTCTCAGAAAACCTAGAGAGCAGCCCTACCCCGTCCCACAACGTGGCGAGGCATTGAAGTGGACTCCGTGGCAGTGGGATTTTGGTAGAATGGTTGCAATGACTCAGTTTGGCAAAACGATCCAGTCAGGGTCTTTGATAATGCTGGCCACCACAGTTTATTCAGAAAGAGCTGCCAGTGAAGGAGGTGGCCCCGTCTTTGTAAATCAATGCTTTCCTTCTTGTTTTCATATCTCGGGAGTCCAGCCTACATGTCTTCTGCTACATTTTCCCTGTAAGGACCTAAGGCACATTGTCTATTTGGGGTCTAAGCTGAGGGAGTTAATAGAAGGAAAGGGTGTTCCGAGGGCTCAGGATCACTACTTTAGAGAGCGACCAAGGACAACAGAGGAAAAGAAGCTTGCGATCCAGCCTGCCTCCTCCTCTTTCTTCCCTCTTCCTTTCTCGTTCGTTCTTCCTTTTCTCTAGGACTCTAGGGGCTGATGGCCATGAACCGTTCACAAACCCACCCCATCCATCCCCAAAGCCACACATGACCCTAAGACCTTCTCCACCCCAGACACTTAGACACCGGCTTAGAGACCCAAGCAGATGAAAAGCCACCAACCTCCAGAAGACCCAAGTTCCTCCATTTCTCATGGAAATAGAAAACGCACCAAGCAAGACAAACACCTGTGCTCTTCAGTGCAGAACTCTTGGCTGATTTCTATAGAAATCCAGCCATTGATCTCAGCAGGGCACAGGAAGACCGGTTTTTCATGAGCTTTCTCCTTCCTGTTGTTGAATTGCATCAGGGGTATTGCAAGCCATCTAGTCACATCATAAAGGTGGGGGCAGGTGATGAAAGCCCGTGCCTGTTCACCGGCCTCTCCACCTTTCCACTCCTCTGCAACCTGCCCATGCCTGGCTACGATGAGGCTCTCTCTCCCCAGGTGTATCACATTTCCAGGAACACGTGGTTCAAAATGGAGACAAGAATGATCAAGAACGTGTGTGCCCCCGCCGTGGTGCTCGGGGGACAGATTGTCATTGTGGGAGGTGAGTGGAAACACAGCATCCCTACGCTGGACACGACCTTGGAAACAGGGTCGCTCCTAGACAGATGTTCTCCACGGTGGGCTTTTTAAAAGCACACGCAACCAGTGAGGAGCAGCGGGGTGGGGGCGGGGTATACACAACCTGGCAAAGCCCTTTCCTTGACCAGAGCTTCTCCATGCCTCCAGCTGTTAACTGGGGTGGGGGTGGAGGATCTAACCTATTTTGATCCTACTGTGTGTGCCCAGGCACCTTGCTCCCTGACCTTCTGCCTACCTCTGTGATAACGCAACACACGGATCCACAGTAAATGTTCAGGAAGTGCCTTCTGGAGTGAGCACGCGATTCGCTGTTGTTAATAACACTCACTCGCAGTGGGCCATTTCTCTCTGACAGCAGCAGAGTGAACGGCATGAAGAGACATGGCTTGGATTCCATTCCGGCTCTACTACTAACTGGCTGTAGACGCTGGCTAGTCCTGAATCTCCATGTGCCATGGTGTCTTCATCTATGAAGTGTGCATTATAACCACATAGGGTTGTTGTGGACACCGCCCCCCCTACCCTTCCCAAGGACCCTTTCTTTGGACGGTGATCATTCTGAGGTGGGCAGTTGAGAGAGATGGCCATGCTAAAAAGGCAGAGAACGTTACTGGAATAAATAAATACACCAAGCTCACTGCCATCGAGGCAACTGTGACTCACGGTGACAGTTGGCAGGGTAGAAGAGCCCTGTGGGTTTGCAAGACTAGCTCTTTCTGGGAGAATAATGTCTCACCTTTCTCCGGAGAAACACCTGATGGTTTGAAACTGCTGGCCTCGCGGTTAATCTGCCTGTGTTAATCGGGGTTGACTAGCGAAACAAATTCAGAGACACTCATATGTATATAAGAAAGTGTTATCTAAAAGAGTAATTGTCTATTAAGAAAACATCCCAGCCCAGTCCAGATCAAATCCATAAGTCCGACGTTAGCCCATAGGTCCAATCCTAGTCCGTAAATTCCCCTTTAAACTCACACAGCCATGCAATAATGCTGAATGCAGGAAGATCACAGGCCAGTGGTTGGAAAGTCTTGTAGATCCAGTGGCGGGGAAGGATCTCAGTACTGGTGTGGGTCTCCACGTGGCTCCTTCAGCTCCAGGGATCTGGTTCCATCAGTGTGCCTCCATGTAGCTTGTCAACAGGAATACCAAGCAGAGAGTGTGTGTCCCACCTCCAGCAAGCTATTTATTCCCATAGTACCTCCAAATGAGATCATCAAGCAGCGACCTGATCAGGCTAAACTCTATCCCTTCACTCTTGATAGTCTCAAATTGGCACCAGATGATGTAACTACCACATTGCCCAATGGCTATCACCACGCCCTTGGAATCAGGAGGCCTCTCTCCAGTTTAAGAAGGGCTTACATGCAGCCCTAATTTGGGGTTAAGAATGCAGAAGTCAGAGTCACGCAGATCTGAGTTCAAATCCCAGCTCTGTCAAGCACCAGCTGCTTGACTTTGGGAAAGTCACTTAAACATGCTGAGCTCTCATCCTCAGGGTCAGGCAAAGGCAGGATCAGACATGTCCCCAGGACCACTGTCCCGCCAGGCCCACGTGTGCACGGCTAAACCTGCCTATTTGCTGTTTGGTTTCCAGGTTACACGCGGAGGGTTCTCGCATACGACCCTCAGTCCAACACCTTTGTCAAGTGCGCGGACCTGAAGGACCGGAGGATGCACCACGGGGCCACGGTGCTCGGGAGCAAGCTCTATGTGACGGGGGGCCGGCGGCTGACCCCGGACTGCAGCATCGAGGACTCGGACTCCTTTGACTGTTATGACCCCGAGACGGACTCGTGGACCTCCCAGGGACAGCTGCCTCACAAGCTCTTTGACCACGCCTGCCTCACTCTGCAGTGCATACCCCACCCCTCCACCTGCCCATGAGCTGGGTGCAAGCCCCCGCGGTCCTACACAAAATCCCCGTGGTGGCAAGTGCATGGAAACCAAAAGAGCAAAGAAAGCAACCAACCAAATCCCTGGCCTTCGAGTGGATTGTGACCCATGGCGACCCCGGGTGTGAAAGACTGGACCTGTGCGCCTCCCGGGGATGGCCCGAAGCAGAGTGCCACTCCTTTCTTCCGCAGTGCCACTGGCTGGGGTCAAACCGCCATCCTTTAGTGTGCGGAGAGCAAATCGTTTGTGCCTCGAGGACTCAGGTGGGCCTGACCCAAGCCAAGGTATTGTCAACCGTCTCCTGCGCGTGTGGAAGTTGGACATGGATTAAGAAAGACTGCAGAAGAAAAGGTGCCTGTGGATTGTTGTGCTGGGGAGACTCTGGAGAGGACCACTGGACTGCCCAGAGGACGGGCAGATCTGTCTTAGAAGAAGGACGGCCAGGCAAGGATGGTGAAACTTGGCCTCATGGACGTTGGACACGTTGTTAGGAGAGACCAGTCCCTGGAGAAGGACCTCGTGCTCTGTCGAGTAGAGGGGCAGTGAAAACAAGGAAGGCCCTCAGGAGATGGCTGGACACGGTGGCTGCAACATGGGCTCAGGCATAAGAATGATCGTGAGGATGGCACAGGACTGGGCAGGGTGTCGTTCTGCGGTGCAGGAGGTTGCTGTGGGTCAGCACTGACACGATGGCACCTGACCACAATGACAACAGGGCCCTTACGCAACATAAACCCAACTACAAAGAAATGAAAGCCAAACGAATGAGAGCCTGAGAGTCTGGATCTGGGCATATTGGTGCCAGAAGCCCCTCTTTGTTTCTCTCCCCTTCCCACTTCCCCTCCCCTCCCCACACTAGATCATCTCGCTCAGGTTTATCCAAGACAAACAAACAAACAAACCAAGCGGGCAAGCCCCGATTCCCATTCTCCCAACCCTGTGTCTTCAGGGGTCAGCTGTCCCTTCTATTGTCCACAGATGACTCCAAAGCAGGGTGCTGATTGGCTCATTTTGATCCCATGCCTATCTCTTGAACCAATCGCCATTGTCCCGGAATAACTCAGCCGTTGCCCTCAATTCCATTGTACTCCCTGTGGCCCCCGTGTGTCAGAGTAGAACAGCACTCCATAGAGCTTTCAGTGACTGGGTTTGGGGAACTTCATAGCCAGGCCTTTCTCCCCAAGTGCATTGGGGTGGATTGATCCTCCCACCTTTTAGTTAGCAGCCAAGCGAGTCAACTGTCTGTGCCTCTGTGACTCTGTTCTCAGGAAGAGGGCACTGTAAGGAAGTAGCCCTGGACCACATAGAAACAGACAAGATGGAATGAACTCATGTGACTGACAGCTCATGAAACTGTATGTAATGGAATAGAGGCAGTTTCTCAAAGGAAGAGGCGCTGGGCTACAAAACCCACATACATGGCCAGGACACCGCAGGAATCAAAATGAAATGACTAACAAACCCAAAAGGGTCCCCGGGAGCCACCTGCCCAGGTGGCAACAGCCAAGATGGGCCATGACTGTGGTCTCTGCACAATGGAAAGAGTACAATGAAATTCCAGAACTTTATGTGCAATCTCCTATCTCGGCTTGAAAAGCATCTTTTACCACCAGAAACAGATTCATATCTGGTGCCAATGAATTTCTTCTCCTCTGCAGCACGAAGCCAGATTTTCAATTTGGCAAATATTATGAGAATTGCTTCTGGGTGTAGAGGGAAATTGAGGAATTCCTTCAGCAACTATAGCCATCCTTTGCCCTCCTGGGTTCAGTCTTGCCTCTTCCTACAGCCCCCGTGAGCTCCAAATGCCCCTCCCCTCAGGCGCCCCGCTCAGGAGTAAACTGAGGTGGGGAGCAGCCAGCGTCGTGGAGGGAGAGGTTTTTAAACGGAACTCCATTCTGGGAGAGCTGATGTGGGTTTTCGGAGGAGGGCTGCGGAACTCTTCGACGAATCCAGCACTGTCAGTCTCTAGAGTTTCATCCCCATGCTCAACAGTGGCCACTGGAGACCTGAATACACTGGTTGCATTCAGTCCTGGGCCAGTTTCGCCTGATCCCAACAGTGCACACAAAGTCTACTCCCCATCAATGGAAGCATCTAGAATGAGGCTTGCTGTCTAGACCGCGACTCCAGAGTGCCCCTGACCTGTGTCTCTCTTTATGGCTCTGCAGGTCCAGGGTCTGGCTTTGTCCTTTCTGGTTTATACTTTTTTGTAGTTCAATTTCTCCTGCTGGAATCTGTAGCCCTGTCTTCTTCCCAGACCATCTGGCTGTGGTCCAGGGACGCTGTTTGGATTGTCTGCCGTTTGCCGTTTGCCGCTGGGTGCTGTTGGCCGGCATCTTATTCCAATCGATTCCCTTTGAACCTCTCTTCAGGCTGCCTCCTACCTCTCCCTGAAACTGTCTAGCAAAGGTAACCAGTGACTCAAACCAAGAAAACCTGCTGCCATCGAATCCATTCTGACTCATGGTGAGCCTACGAGGCAGAGTTGAACTGCGCCTGTGGGTTTCTGAAGCTGTACATCTTCCCAGAAGCAGAAAGCCTCATCTTTCTCCTGCACAGCAGCTGGTGGGTTTGAACTGCTGTCCCTAAGGTTAGCAGTTCAATGTGTAACTCACTATGACACCAGGGCTCCTTCCACTGACTCATAAAATGTCCAAATTGGTAGTCAATTTGAATGTCTCATTTTCCTGGATCCATCAGCAACAGCTGCTGTTGGTGTTAGGAACTGTGGAATCAGCGCTAACTCTTAGCAACCTTCTGGACAACAGAAGTGAACCCCTCCCTGCCCTGTGCCCTCCTCACAATCATTGGTTTGTGGCCACTGTTGCGGCCACTTGGGCATCCATCTCGTTGAGGAAGCATATGATCCAGCAATCTTCCTTCCATCTTGGAACACCGTCCTTATTCCTCGGGAGCACCCCTCCTCTCAGTTCACCCCCCTATCTCTCCTCATTTTCCTTCTATCAAATGCTGGTGAGCTCCATGCTCAGACCACAGGGCTCACTCCCCACGGGAGCCAGCTCCTCCTCCAGGCCCCCTGGCTTTGAAGCTTTGAAATGATTCAGAAGGCTCTAGCTCTTGCTCTCGTAAAGCAGGCTGTGCATGTGTCTGCATTGCCCCCCAAGCTGTTTCCAGTGGGATTTTGACTCAAAGATGGCAGCCAATCTACCCTACTTTGAAGGGGCGCACAGTCGAGTCCACAATGCGGCACTCCAAAAGTCCTGCCTCGGTCTTTCCTCCTGAAAGTTCCGGGAGCCTCCTATGGGAGAGTGAAGAACTGGCAGGACTTTTGAAAGACGGGCAGTTGGCCGCTATCTTTGTTTGCTTCCTACTCAGGTCCGAATACCAAGGGCAACCAATTCGTTGCTATTCAACAACATCTGTGGTCCTTGTTTATTATGGCAATGACTGACCCAGCTTGAAAAGCTGCTTTAAATGCCATCCAAACACAGGTGACGTTCACATTTCCTCTGACCTCAGGAACCCCGGTGGCATAGTGGCATCACGAGTTGGACTGCTAACTGCAAGGTCAGCAGTTCCACTCTCCAGCCATGTCTCAGCGAGAAAGATGAGGCTTGCTGCTCCCGTAAAGACTGCCTGTCTGGAAAACCCACAGGGGTCAGTTCTACCCCATCCTATAGGATGGCTCTGAGTTGGAATCCACTGGAGGGCAGTGAGTCTTTGAACTTGATACCCCTTTCCATCTCCACTGTGATACATGTGCAAAACCTCTCTTCTGTTAGGAACATGTTCCTGGCTGGAAAGGTTGCCCCAATGTACAAACTGTGTGTTAAATAAACTTCCATTTCTTTATTTTAAAAAAAGCTCTCTTCAACAATTCACCAACGACTCCTTCCATAGGTTTCTCCAGCCCGGAAGAAGAACACCTTTGAAGCAATTTCCCAGGTTGTCCTATCCCTCCCCCGTTCCTGCCCTGAAGGAGTTGGAAAGTCTGGGTGGAGGATGAAGTGGTATGGCCAGGCCTCAAGGGTTGAAGGGCTTCATCAGGATGTCCTGTTTTGCATGGAATGAGAAGTCGGAGTCTTGCCATCTAGAAACGCCTGTGGCCTCCCCCAAATCCTGTTTCCTAGACTAGCTAACGCCTTGACTCTTTTCCATTCCTCTCAGTCCTATAATGAATAAGCTGCTGGGGTTTGTGGCTACTCAAAACTTGTCCAAGTCTCTCTGGAGACACAGAAGAGCTATGTAAATTGTCCCCAGGGAAGTTCTAAAAAAGATGGCAGTAGGTGCATTTAGAAGGAGCTCGCAGGCCAGATCTCATCAAGAAATGAGATGCCTTGTGGTTGATGAATTCACACACCTGGACATGTCTCTGGTCAAAGCCCATGTCTTCATTGGGTTGGCAACAGCCCCAGAAATCCGACGGCACCTTTCCCACCTGCTTAGGATCATTCTAGTCTGAAAAGAAAGAGAGAGATGGTTTGGGGCACAAGGCTGCTGTGGCCTTGGGTGAGTAGAGTCATAGTCCATAGCTGAGGTCAAAATAAGCTGAGCTAGCAGCAGTGAAACTGCAGAGTTTTCCCTGAAACATGTGGAGTTGTGGGACTGGTCATCTACCTCCACAGCCCACAAAGCTAGGGAAAGCACGATCCAGAGCAGGGGGTGAGCAAGTCAATAGCAACCACCTCATCCCAACATAGAGCAGGGGATGGGGAGAAGGAGGAGGAGAAGCCAGCAGAGGAGATACGAGTGGGGAGGAAGACCTTGGGCAGAGGGAACTGGAAGGGGGTGCAGGGAGCCAAGGGGAGGCTGTGCTTCTGCAGCACGGCAACAGTCCAGCCCTGTCTTCACCCCCAACAGGCATCTGGAAAGAAGGCCTGGTGCTGCCAAGGCCACCATCATGCCATCTACTGGCCATCTTGCTCAGCTTAATGTTCTCAAGGACCACCCATGGATCGAAAGGTCACTTCCCTTTGTGGACAAATCACACTCCATCGAATGGATAGGCCGCGCTTGGTTTGTCCTTCATCTGTCGATGGACATCGGGTTGTTTCTAAACTTTTCCCAAAGAATGGTTCCCTCCACTTCTGCTGCCGTGGCTTTGAGTACCCAGACTCCCTTCTGGCAAGATGGTTGACTAGCCTCTGATCACTACTCTTGTTCTTTCATTCATTCATTCCCACAACCATGGAGTCAGTCACTCAACAAATGTTGACCCCAAACCCCACATGCCAAGCGTGGTGCTCGATGTGGCGGTGGCTTGGTGAGCGTGAGGAGAATGAGGCTGCTGTCCAGGGGTTCCCAGGCCAGGGGGGGTTTCTCATCTTGGGGTGCAGATGAGCATGATTCTGCTGCTGGGCAGATTTCAGCAGAACTTCCAGGCTGCCATGGACTAGGGGGGAAAGGCTGATGATCTGCGGTGAACAATCAGCCTATGAAAACCCAGTGGGTCACAGTGGCCCGATTCTCAACCCCCCCATGGGAAGGGCCCAGGACCGGGCAGCATTTTATTCCACCGTGATGGGGCTGCCAGAGGCTGGCGGCTGATGACAGCAGACCACCACCACAGCAACAAATCTTTTCACGAGGTCTAGCAATGTTTTCGTGGACTCTGGGAGCAAAGGCCAACACCGAGAGGACAGCTGATGGACAGCTTCCCACAAGTCCAAGGTGAGCAACACTTGCCAAATGCCCAGGAAAAGCTGGGGGAGAAGCTGAGGATCAGGCCTGGGAACGTCTCTATGCCAACTCATCTGTTAGCACAGGGTCACCCGCAATAGCCTCCTCCCAGTTCTGCCAACATAAGCTTTGGGGTGACGTCAGGAGAGGCAGCACATTAAAGCAGAATCCAACACCGGGGCTAGGGGCTGGGGAAGAGTGAGGGGGGCCAGTTTCTGAAATGTCAGCTCTCACGCAATCTTACAGGAATTCTCGGCTCCCTTTCAAATGTCCCGTCATGTTCTCCATGTTGAGATTGGGTTTTGTTTTCCCTAAAGATATCCATGAGTCTTTTCCCTCTTTGTTTCACTCATTTAATTTAATTAGGATGCCAGGGCCTGGGATCCAAAATTCCCCAGTAACCTTCCCATGACAAGCCAACGGTCCAGAAAAGTGGGGCTTTGAGGTAACAGACGTGGATTCAAACTTCCAAGGTGCTTGTCAGTCAGGAGGCGGCAGGCACGGCGGTCCGCTCCTTCCACACGGCTGCTGTCTGTGTGCCAGCCATACCCACATTCAGAGAGGCAAGAAGGCACCTCAGGGCAAGGGCCTCTGCGAGGAGCTCTCATGGAAGCCATGTGGAGACGCAGTGCTCGAGATAAAGCCAGGCAGAGAGAGACAGAGGGAGAGTGGACCTCGGTCACAGGGCCTCCCACACATTTATAGTTTGTGGAGTTTCAAAGAGAAAACGGAATTCATTCCCACTTCGGGTCTGGATTCATTCGACTTACTTCTCTGAAGGGCAACGCTGAGAACACCAAGGGGTTTCAGGGGCCCCGACGTTCTCCAGAGACTGAGATCACAGACGGCCTCGCACCCAGGAGTTAACAGTTAGCCCTCAGGACAAACCGTTTGAGGAAGGAATGAATCAGATGACATCTACTGCCCTTCTCCTTTGCCCCGGGCACCAGGCTCAGTCCTTACAGCAGAGACCTGGCTCACTTAAGCACAAAACCTTGCTCCAGCTCACGGGCCCCTCCCCTGACCACATGTCCTAACATAGTGCACACCTCAGTGACTGGACAATTCTCGGGCCTCTTCCCCTCCTGTGGTCGACCAGATTTATTTCTCTGTTGTTTTAGGTAGTCCAAAAAAAAAAAAAGTTTCTGTTGAGTCCATGCTGCCTCGTGGCGATCCCAGGCATGTCGAAGTTTTCAAAGGCTGGTCTTCCTGAAGGAGAGCACCACGTCTTTGTTTCTGAGAAACGTCTGCTGGACTGAGTCGATGGATGCCGTTTCCTGAGTCGGTTTCTCCCTCAGCAGCACGGAAGCGCTACAAGGACCAAGAACAGGTCTCCCCCGTTCACGTCGGTTTCTCCCGGTGGCTGGCCCAGAGGAGGCAAATGGCGAGTCGCCCTCCAATGACTCCAGGTATGCCCCCACGGCACGCACGCCACGCATGAAGGATGCAACAGGAGAAGATCTGTGGCGCGGGTGCACCCAGAAGAACGGACTCAAGCATACCACAAACGCGATGAGGGCGCAGGCCTGGGCAGCCTCGCCTTCCATTATACATACGGTTGCTCTTCAGTGGGAGCCAACTTGAAGGCAGCTAACAGCAGTATTCTTCAGAAAGCTCAATCAGGCTGGCTCTAGTCGTCGTTGTTTAAATCCCTCCATGCTTTCCTGCCTCAAAGGCGTGGAGCTTCCCTCCCAGATCCTTGAGATCCTCTCCGTGGAGAATAAACAGCCTCCACTTGATCAGGCAGCAAATGAAATGAGGGCTATCCAATAAGCACTCAGAGAACGCCCCTTCCCCTGCCTCCACCATGCTCCCTGCTCTCTTCAACGGATCCAAAGGAGATGTCTCTCATCTGTCTACAGCAAACAACACTTAGCAGTGCTGTGCTATTTAGGGTTTGATGTAGGAGGTCCCCAGGCACCCTGATGGCATCATGGCTATGCATTTGGTTGCAATCAGCAAGGTCAGCAGTTCAAAACCACCACCTGCTCCTCGGGAGAAAGATGGGACTTTCTACTCCCCTACACAGGCTCAGAAACTCACAAGAGCTATTCTACCCTGTCCAACAGGGTCACTATAGGTTGGCATTGACTTAATGGCAGTGAGTTTGGTTTGGAGTTTGGGGTAGGAAGTCCCCAGGGGTACAAAGATTTGCATTAGACTAGTGAAGGTTGGCGGTCTGAACCTACCCAGGGAAACCCTTGGATCAAAAGGCCTGTCAATCGGTTTCCATGAAGAGGGCAGCCAAGGAAATCCTGGGGAGCAGACTGACTCTGAGCACAAGTTGCCTGGAGTCGGAATTCATGAACAGCATCAGGCTTCCTTTGGGCTTTCCGGTGCCGGGAAGCTCCTTCTGACTCATGGTGGCCCAGGTGCTCAGGGTAGAACTGCCCTGCATAGGGATTTCATGACGGAAGATCACCAGACTCTTCCAAGGCACTTGAACTACTGACCTTCAGCTAAGACATCAGTGCTCAACCGTCTACACCACCCGGGGACACATAGCTAATAGTTAGTCATAAATCTAGAGACGTGAACATTGAGCTGATCTGAGAGGTTGGCCATAAGCTCCTCATTCTGCGGAGACACAGTGTCCTACCCTCCCACCCTGAAGACACAGACTCCCCTTCCGTCAGCGCTCAATCCCAGGGAGTGTGGTCAAGCCTTATTTTCTCAAAAAGCCCTTAAGGAAATGCTTCTGCCCTCAAAATTGCCCCTTTCTTCTCATTGGGAATGATGAGTTCTTGCGATACTCAATTGGCTGGAAATTCATGAAATTTTGTGGCTATGGCAAAAAAAATGTGTCACACACAATTCCATATGCCATGCAGTGGGGCTGAGAAAGTCTGACAATGCAAACCACCAATGCACTTCCTAGAGCTTAATGGACCTCCCACCTGTTTTCCTGAACTGATCGTATTTTTATCCCCTTAATCAAAAACATGGTCTTGAAAAAATGTATAATTTGTTATAAGGCTTAGACAGTACTCGGAGCACTGGAGTTCCTTGGGTTAGTTCAAGAGTCAAAGTCTCAAATGTACACGTGGCATTTCCAAGCTACAAAGCCAGAAGAAGTTCTGGCAGACCAGCCAGTTGGTCCAGCCCCAAGAGAGAGCGTGGACAAATGGAAACACCTTGGAAAGACCAGCCAAGGACCTGGTTTGGGCTCAGTATCTCCCTGCTTTGGCTGGGACCTTGGGCAAGTCACTATGCCACGAGATTCTTGTCTATAGAATGGGCTTGATCTCTCTGCCCAGTACCCTCCAGAGAACTGAGCTAGCAAAAGTGAACTCAGATCGACAACTGTGCTCTGTGGTGGCCAGGGATAAGTATTCTCCCACATTCACCCCATCTCTCCAGGCCCAGGGCCCATTTGAGGCGCCGTTATCTGGATCAAGAAACAGAACATTACGGTATCCCAGAACCCCTTCACACCACCTCACCGACTGGAAAGGCAACCACTAGGCTAATTTCCAACCCCTTTGATTAGGTGGGCCTCTTTATGAACATCATAGAAGTAGAGTCAAATAGTTTAAAATGGACTTGACTTCTCTTGCCCAACATTAAGTTTGGGAAATCTATCCTTGTTGTGATTAGTTGTAATGTGTTCAACTTTGGAAGGGTCTTCCTCCAAATAGTCCCCTGACTGATTCCTTGTTCATTCACCAATTCAGCAAATATGATTAAGTGGTTGTCATGTGTCATCTCAATGTCACCTGGAAGGAAGACTTTCCCTTGACCACTGCGGGTTGTCATGGTGACTCCCTCTCTACCACCCACATATATTGTAGCCCTTTATCCTGCATGGCTTTCCCATGAGCACTTGCCACTGCCTCCATCTCCTTTCTGAAAAACATGTGTTTTCTGCTTCACCACACTAGAACATAAGTTCCCTGAGAGCGGAGACCAGGAGTGTTCAGCGGCTGCAACAAGGCAGGCCGGCAGTAGACATTCAGTACCTAGTGGTGGAATGAAGAGACCTTGAAGGAGAAGAAATTTATCATTCACCTGCTCAAAGCTCAGTGTACTCTCCTTTTTTGACCCCTTATGCTGATGAAAAATACAGTTCAGACAGACGCAGAAACTTGGTTGAGTTCATGGTCAGCAGCAGAGATAGGAGTTGAAGGCAAGTTTAACATTCCTAGTTCTATTACACTACACTGCCTATAAGAACAGGGGACAAGGTCTGATTCCTTAGGAATGAATCTCCAACTGTTGAATGTGGGACATTAAGAGTTGATTCATCCTGGTAAAGTCTCCCATCATCCCATGTGGAAAGCCAAAATACCAAGAGGGTAAACATGAGAAGCCCACCTTTTCCTAATCAAAAATGGCTTCCAGTTTCCCCTTAGGGTCCCTGACCTGGGTTCAGAAAAAGAGGACAGTGTTGACAAGGTCAGTGTGGGTGGGTAAATATTCTTCAGAATGGAGGAGCAGAGGATGAAGAACCGTTTTGATAGGGACAAGAGTCCTAGATTGCAAGGGCCTGCAATCTATCAAGAGATCAAGCCCTGCCAGGTGAGGGCCCTGTCGCCCATGCTTACTTTGGGTGAAAATCAGGTTGTACCACAATGAGCCTCAGGGTCAGTTGCATAATTGAATGTGTAATTGATACTCTAGAGAACTTCAGCCAAAAGTATTCTTTACACCACTTCGATCTCGATGAATCATCTCCGGACCCCATGACTGGGTGATTCACAGGTCTCTCCAGGGCTGTGACTCTCAGGTGCTAACCCAGAAATAAGAACTAAATTCTTAAGAGGGGAAGTCAGGCCCTTCCAGTCCTTCTCTTTGGGTTTGCCAAGAAGGATGGAAGCCATGTTGGCCCCTTGTGCCTCGATCTGAATAAATAGCAGAAGAAAAGCAGAGATCCACTAGATATGATAGGGAGCTCAGGCTCGGGAAGTAATGGTCAAGCCGAAATTATAAAAACCACACCGATACACAGTCCCTTAGCACAGACCCCAAATTTTAAAAGCTCCAAACACCAAGTGCTTTGGTTGCTTTTCTATGGATGCAACAGAGTCTTTTGGCAACAAAGCTTGACAGCAAACACTGACATAAGCCTACTTGTCTTCGCTGATCTTCCTTTGTGAGCACACTCACTCATGCAGGTGACACAGGAATGCCACCGGCCGTGAAGTGGTTGCTGAATCAGCCCCCAGGAGGCCTCGGGTAGTATACAGTATATTAAACCCACTGTCCTGGAGTCCATTTTGACTCTTAGCCACCCGATTGGACAGGGTAGAACCACCCCTGCAAGTTTCTGAGACTGTGACTCCTTAGGGACGTCGAAAGCCCCCTCTTTCTTCCATGGAGCAATGGGTAACCACTATGCCACTAGGACTCTCCTGATACAATATATTACACAGCCTATAATCTTTATAAGTACTGGAAAGATCTTCATCTCAAACAAATTATTGCCCTAAAATTTCAAATAAAGCAGACAAACCTGCTAGTCTTCGCTCACTGTATCTTGACAAAAACCTACCGTAGGCAACATTGTCCCCATTTGATATGAATATGCTGATGCTTAGAGAAGCCAAAAGACTTAACTCTACCTAGAGAAGGACCCTTAAACCAAGCCTACAACCTAGGTAGAGTGGACAGCCATTCATATCCCGGTCTTTGTGTAACATCCCCTGCTTCTCCCTCACTCCCCACCCCCTCTACTGCTTACAAACGTGTTGCATCTACTGCTCTCTGGACCAGGAAATGGGGCATGCTCAAGCTAAATGAGCCAGACTCCATCTCCCTGGGCACTGATCCGGACAGGCATGTCACAAGGACCAACAAGCTGGTTCCCCGAAGACCATTGTTGAAAGCAGCCCTGTCATGGTACTTTCTGAGGTCTGGCTCTGCAGTTTGCCCTTATATAGATAGGGCCATTATGAGTGAAGAAGCTAGGCGCTACCCCATAGCCCTTCAACAAATTCCTTGTTGTGATCTCATTGGCCAGAGTTATTTCTTTACCCTGACTGAGAGGAAATGCCTTCCAATTCCTAATCAAGAGAGAGAGAGAGAGAGAGAGAGACTCAAAAGTCTGAGTAACTGGTCCACATTTGCTTAGCTGATCAGCCACAGAATTCGGATATGAAACCAGACTGAGCAACTTCAGAGCCCCTTCTTGGAACCACTGCATGATACTGCCTCCTGAGGTTACTTGATCAATTTTCTAATGTTTTATATTTAAGTAACATTCTATTTCTTATTACTATAAATAACACTGTAGTGAAAAACTTTTTTGCATAAATCTCTAGCTCCATCTCTGCTTTTTTTCCCCCTTAGGACAAATGCTGGATGCAAGAATCACTAAGTCAATAGGTGTGATAGGTAGGTTTATTGTGTCAACCTGGCCAATAGGAACATGTGGGACTAACCAGGTTGCAGTTTGATTGGAGGGAGGAGAGATAAATGGCTCTGCAAGACCCATCCCTCTCTATCTTGCTCTGTGGTGATCAGAGCATGCTGGAACGTGCATGCTGCTGCTTAGCTAGTTTTCTGTCTCGACCTGTGAGTTGCACTACCCGTGGGTCAAGCCAACCTGTGGATGTTGTCACTGGAGTTTGAGGCTCCTTCAAGACCTGCTTCACCATGATGCTGGTGTGTACATCACTTGAGCTTGAGGCTGGTGGATCTTGTCACCTTGCATTGCTCGTGTTCAATAACTCATCCAAGCCTGCTCCGCTAAGCTCCCAAGCTACTGACTGTTGCTGACCCACCCTTATGCTTGCTGCCTATGGGCAGACTCTGCTTGCCTTGCCCCAGGGAGGACTCTGCTATCTGCTTCCTTGACCTTGGGCCCAGCAGCCCACTGAGTTGAAGGACTTCCGGTATATTAACTGCTCCAGGGAAGTGAGTTGAGCTGAACCCTCCATACTCCTATGTGGACTAATTAGCTGTTATATTCCTTCTCACTGTGTAAGTCTTTACAGAAGTACAAAACCTCGTCTTTCTCCCATAAAGTGGCTGGTGGTTTTGAAATGCTAACCTTGTAGTTAGCAGCTGAACACATAGGTAGCTGATGGAATGAAAAGAAAACTTAGAGAACCTGGCTTGAAATGGGACACACATTTTACCATCTCCAGGGAACCAAGCAACAGAAATGGAAGGATGGTCTTGCAGGCCCTCATCATTGGATTGCATCAATCCAACATTCCATCATCCTTGTGTCCAAAAAAGGTCTATCTTGGAACAAATATTTAATCTTGCTAGTGCTTTCATCCAATCTAGACAGCACTTAATGAGAGAGAAGGACTTACACAGAAGTAAATTGCTATTACCATAAGAAAGGAGGAACAGAGCCTAGACAACTAAAAAGCAATCAATGTCTACCACAGAGTTGAATTTTGATTGGTCTCAAGCCCTTAATCTTTTTATTGGACTAAAAGTTCTTTGCTCCTACTGCTGATTCATGATCTGTGCTTATAAATCAGTCACGTAGAAGCCCTTCATTTTGTTTTTACTTATAAAGTTCAGTATCATAGGAATCCCCACTACAGAAATGGGGGGAGAGTCTTCAAAATGTAGGGAAAAGACACCTTCAAGTTTACCAAGTGAAATAACCAAGGAGAGAGTGATCATGAAGAACTGCTTACCAGGGTTAGCCAGATAGTAAATATTGCAGGCTTTGCAAATCCATACTGTGTCTGCCACGATTCGATTCTGCTGAGCTGAACACAGAGCAGCCTTAGACCAGGTGGAAGCATTGGATATGGCCGTGTTCCAATAACACTTTATCTGCCAAACAGGTGACACCCAGGATCCGTTCCAGGTGCCATCATTTGCCGACCCCCCTGCTTGACACCAAACAACAACAATCCATAATGTTGTCTTTACGGTTAATTTAATCTTGCCTCCCAAATGATGCAATACCTTCTGTGATTTTTAAGACGTTAAGTTCATTTACTAATATATAGGACAGTGCCTCTTGCTTTATGACATCTACTTTTTAAAAAACTTTCGTTTTAACAATTTTTTTCTTTATTTTTCTCATTTTTCACAAGTAGTTTTATTGGCAAAGTACAAGTATTTCACATATCATACAATCTAATCATTCAATCATATTAAGAAGATTTGTGCTATTGTCTCACAATCGATTGCAGATGTAATTGATACACTAATTATAGTCATGATGTGGTGCAAGTATCCCCATTATCTATTTCCAACAGTTCTTCGTCGCCCCAAACTCACACCTGCCTTCTCAGGATCTACCGTAGCAGGTGATTTTTTTTTCTAATCGGGAAAAATATGGCAGTAATAATAATGAGCTGGAATGATCACAACAACAAAAAACAAACCCACTGCCATCGAGTCGACTCTGACTCATAGCGACTGTATTTGGTAGGGACTCAAGATATGCATAGAGTCAACTCAGTTATCTGTGTTGATGGAGGGATTTAATATTCATATTCATCAAGAACACTCAACATGCACTCAGTTAAGTGCACGAGACTCAGACTGAATACGCAAAGAGCTTAAGGCTGGTGGAAAACTTACAGTCTGAAAAAACAACCCCATCATGGAGCCTTACTCTAATGGATAATGAATGGATGTTACAGAAAGCCAGAATCAGATTTGAATCGTTGTGATTGTCTGAAAATGGGGCAAGCTGCCTCACAAAAAGGTTAGAACAAGAAAGGCTAGCCAGCAAAGATGGATAACCAGTTCCCCAGGGCTCTTCCTAACTTGATAAGAGCTCTGACAAGATGATCTATAGAATTCTGTAATCAGCTGAAAACCCTCGGGGTGCCTGTAAGATTTATGCCAACTCCCTCTTCCAGGGGCGCCCTCCCCAATACACCAGGTTGTGTCTTAGGTGGCTAACACGTACTATACAAGAGTAGGTGAAGAAGCATTGCTGCTGTACTCACAGGTCACACGCTCAGGTTTATTGCAAACAGAGCATTACCTGGTGACCGGTGAACAGCCACAGACAAGTTTTCAGGACAATGGTGCGATCGAAGCAGTGGTCTGAGAAGATCTGCTAGACCCGTTAAATTCAGGTAGAGAGGTCAGCTCAGGTTTTAATAGCTGTCTTTTTGTGACCACAAACAGGTATTTTGTTTGAACTTTTGGTGAATTTGGTGAAGGTTTACAGAGCAGACCGTCATCCGTACAGTCAACAATGCATGCACATTTTATTCCAGCTCATCCACTGCAGTCCCTTCATGAACTGTCATGGATCCTACTTCCTTCCTGTGTTTCCTGTTTCCATTCCTCCTCCTTTCTTAACCCCCTGAACCTTGTCCTTGGGTAAATGCTACCCTATTGACCTTAAATGGTTGAGTATGGTAACACAGGGGTGAATTCAGTTGGAGACCTGATGGGTGAGTAAAGACCATAGTCTTGGAGGTTCTATCAGTCTCTGTCTGACCAGGAAAAAAACTCCTTCTATGATCTTGAGTTCTGTTTCACCTTCTCCTCCTACTCTATTCCAGCCCTTCTAATGGATCCTCCTCAGAGCAGTTGGTCGTGACAGTAGGGCACCATCTAGTTCTCCTGGTCTCAGGGTTGTGGACACTGAGGTTTGCTTAATCCATTAGACCATTGGACTAATTGTTTCCTGATGTCTTTCCATTTTCATTGCTCTTCTTTCCACCAGATGGGAGAGACCAATAGGTGCACCTTAGATGTCTGCTCATGAACTTTTTTTTAATCATTTTTTTAAAAGATCATTTTATAGGGGCTCTCACAACTCTTACAACAATCCATGCATCAATTATATCAAGCATATTTGTACATATGTTGCCATCATCATTTTCTAAACATTTACTTTTTATTTGAGCCCTTGGTATCAGCTCCTCTTTTATCCCTCCTTCCCCCTCCCTCCCATCCTCATGAACTCTTGA
>NW_022103896.1:16203285-16205308 GCF_000313985.2 Echinops telfairi
TCGGTGCTATACTGCACCCTGGTTGACTCATCCCTTCCTTGTGACCTTTCTGTGAGGGGATGTCTTATTGTCTACAGATGTGTTGACAGTTTTATTGGCACTTAATCCACATACCACGCTGAGCCCCAAAGTCCAGCAACTCATGGTGCCTGGTTATGTCTAAGAAATTTTCATAACTTTGCCCCCTGTATGCTCCATCACCTTCTTGGATACATTTGCAGCAAAGAAAAAGACACATATACAAATACACTGTCAAATAGATAGATAGATAGATAGATAGATAGATAGATAGATAGATAGATAGGCCCATGAGTATACACCTACTCTCCCTCCTATATCTGTTTAGCCTATGTGTCTACCCAAGATTCTCAAGGGGGTCATATTAATAGACTTCCTCCAAGAACACAGGAAAATCATGGATGGCTATTACAAGGAAGTTTAAAATTTTTAATATTTCATTGGTGAGAAAATGACCAGAAGAGTTTCACCAAAGTATGTTTCCCATCAGGATAATACACTTGCTCGTTCCTCAACAGTAGCAAGTGCTGTCCCACTAAACTTTCACTAGGAAGCTTCCCCTCTCACTACCCTACAGCCATGAAAACCCTGCCTCTTAAGACTTTTCTTGCTCGCCAAACTCAAAGAATATTTAAAAAGAGCATGATTTAAGTAGTACAAGAATGCTGAGACTGCTGTTTTGACATATGTGTTAATCCGGGTAGACTAGAGAAACAAATTCATAGACACTTATATGTGTATAAGAAAGAGCTTTATAACAAGAGCAGTTGAATATTGAGAAAACATCCCAGCCCAGTCCAGATCAAGCCAAAAGTCTGATATTAGCTCATATGTCTGATAACAATCTATACAGTCTTCTTCAGACACACGCAATACATGTGATGACGCCGAATGAAGGAAGATCACAGGCCAGTAGGTGGGAAGTCTGGTGGGTCCAGTGGTGGTGTAAGCATCTCAGCACTGGCAGGTGTCTCCACGTGGCTTCTCCAGTTCCCAGAGCATGGGGTCTCTCAGTGTAGTGCCATGTGTCTTGTCAGTAGAGTGTCTTTCAGGAAGTGAGCGTTGTCAGTCAAGAGTCCCCAAAGGAGTAAGCCAAGAGAGAGAGTCTGTCTCCCTCCTCCAAGGAGGAACTCCAGGAATTCCCAGAATCCTCAGGAGAAGGCCATTCCCACACAGAGGTCTCATTGGCTATATCCTGATTGACAGCCTAGACTCCACCCATTCACTCTTAATCCTCACATTGACACCAGATACTGTAACTACCACAACATGGTACAAAGAGCACAGAATCCTTCAGGGGAGTGTTTGAGTGATGGAAACACCATCTTCAGACGTGTCTAGTCCTCACAAAACCAAGCTCACTGTCATCGAGTTGACGCTGACTCATAACAACCTTATAGGACAGGGTAGAAATGCTCCTGTGGGTTTCTGAAATGGTAACTGTTCACAGGAGTGAAAGCCCCATCTTGCTCCTGTGGGGTGGCTGGTGGTTTTGAACTGCTGACCTTGCAGATCACAGATGGATGATAGGTTGAAAACAATAGCTTCCTCTTTAGATAATTTTGTTTAATTAAGATTTCTATGATTTTATAGAAATTTATGGACATACCTTATATTCCTGGGGATAGAATGTCTCCAAAGGTGTCCCACATCATTGCTCTATTCCTGTTCACATGCTACTCCTCACCTCAAGAGCATGGCCTGCCCTTGTATGTGGGCTGGCTTCTGGTTTTCTTGGTGAATAGAAGGTGGCAGAGGTGTGACTATATGACTTCTGAGCCTAAGCCAGAAGAAACTTTGCAGTTTATATCTTAGTCTCTTAGACAATTGAAACTTGGAATCCTGATGTCGTGATATGTATGACAAAATTCCAGCAACCTCTGAGAGGCAAAGGTCATTTATAGAGGTCTAGATAAAGACATGTACATATGAAAATATATTTATATACGAGAATGGGGAAATAGATCTATGAGCATATATTTATAGGTTTAGTATTAAGGTAGCA
>NW_022103896.1:16206528-16208105 GCF_000313985.2 Echinops telfairi
AAAATTCCTCATGTAAAAGTTCACATGGAGGGCAACTGAAGCTCCGCCATGGATGACCTAGCTGGGCTCCCCACTGACAGCCAGCATCCATTTGCTAGTCGTGTGACTGCGCCATCTTGGAAGTAGATCCTGCAGCCCCAGGTGAGCAGTTCCAACGGGATACTGTATGGAGCAGTGATGAGCCACCCTGCTGAGCCCTGCCCAAAGGCCTGGGCCATAAACCACAAGATGCAAGAAACAAAACAAAACAAAACATTGTTGTAAGCCACCATATGTTGAGATCGTTTGTTTCACAGCAATAGATAGATTGGAACATGAAGCTGATCCGAGTTTTCCTTACCCAAGAATTTGACATTTGAGTTGAAGAAAAGCAGGCTAGATATTAGATATTTGGGGAGCTGAGTCTTATTAAAAAAAAAAAAAAGGTTGTGTGTATTCAGATCACATGGGGAAACTGATTAAAATGTAAGTGCTAAGCTCCTGTCCTCAGAATTGCTGATCCAATCTGACTGACGCAGAGCCCAGCAATGTTTGAAGGAGGTATCCCAGGTGGCTCTGACATCCCAGATGAACTAAAGTTATGATTTGAAAACACAACTTGGCAAGCCAGCACACACATATGTTCAAACTTTATCCCACCTGTATCCGTGTCCTCAAACCAGCTTTGACTTGACCCTCTGACAGTCCAGTCTCAGCTCTTTGCATCCTGAACTCTGGTTCAACCTCAAGGTTAAGAGCCATGTAGATCAAAGAAAACTTTGGCAAGTAAAATGGTGGTATCTCAGTCCTCTTTAACCCACCCTGACACCAGATTAAACTTGAAGAGTTAATCATCTCCCTAATTTTGGAAAAAAACAAATGCGTCCTAATCATTGTTATATTTTCTCCTCCAAAAGGCAGGTCTCATCAGACACATTGGGTACTCTTCTGGATGATAGCCCAGACACCAGGCTTTTCTCAGAAACCAGGCAGGCTGTCGCTCTGCACACCCACTTGCTCCCAAAGAGATGGTCAATGTGTGAGAGCTTTGGCTGGAGCCAGTTGCCAGTGGGGAAGAGCTTCTTTGAGGCGCTCAGATAGGAAATGATCTATGGGCCCTGGACCTCATAGCTCCGCTTTCATTAGCCAGGAATCAGCTCAAGGTCTGTGTGTTCCTTCCTGCTTGGAGGTATTTGGAAACAACAAAGAAAAGGCAAAAGAAATCTTCTAAAAGTGCATTGGTGGCCACACTCACCCCTTCTCACAGCCAGTCCACAGAGACAACCACTTCCCTCAGGGGCCTTTCATACGTTTCAGAGTTAGCAAGTATTCAGCTAGCAAAGTGGTCAAGGGAGTGACACGCACCTTCCTCTCCTGTCTGTGTTTAGTAGCACCTTTCTTCTGGATTTACTTTCAGTCTTCGAATTGTCCTTCTGTTTCTTGGGGCAGAACATCAAGCATGATGCCCTTTTCTAGGCACTGTTCCCCCTTCCTAACACGTCCTGATAACATGTTTTTAACTTAGCTCGGGGGCATGTCTTCTCCCCTTTCTCCAATTTTCCTTTCATCAATATTCTTTAGTCAAAACGTGCCCATCC
>NW_022103896.1:16208475-16209999 GCF_000313985.2 Echinops telfairi
TGGTGACCCCAAGTGTGTCAGAGCAGAACTTTGCCCCACCGCATTTTTATTTTTCAATTAAAAACACAAACAAACACCAAAACATATCTATTGTGAGCTCGGTCAAGGTTGACAGAGCAGATCATCCGTTTTACATTCAACAATTCCTCCACATTTTGTTCTATCTTTTTCATTGCAAGCCCCTCAATGGACTACCACTTAGCCCGCGTCCGCCCTGTGTTTCCTATTTCCACCCTTCTTTCTTTCAGAACATTGTCTTTGGGTAAATGACACCCTTTGATCTCACATGGTTGATTCTTCTAAAGTGTGTCCCTTACTAGTGCTATGGTTTCCCTTATAAACGCATCTATTGCTCTTGGCTGAAAACTGAGCCATGAGGATGGATTCCATTCTGGGCCTGAACTGTGACCAAGGGCCACTGTCTCTAGGGTCCCACCAGTGTCTATTCAACCTGGTTGATCTTATGGTTTTGAGTTTTGTTCCACAGGTTTCTTCTACTCATTCTAAGACCTTCGAATGCTCCTTCAGAGCAGTTGGTGGTAGTAGTTGGGCACCATCTAGTTCTGGTCTTGGGGTCCCATCCACAAGGTTTGGGATGGTTGATTTTCCAGAAGTAGATCATCAGGTATATCTTCTAAGGCACCACCCAGGGCCTCCTCCTGTAACTTAGCATCTATTTATTCTTCTCTGCTCAAATTAACAACTTTTTTTATCCAAATTTGTACATTTTGCAACTCTGAAAATAAGATCAGAAATGGAAATCTGAAACTCACCTTCCCAAGCCATGACTCTGCTGCTGCACAACTGGGTGGGGGTGTGGTGCACATCAGGACCCTTCCCAGCTATCCACCATGGCTCGTTCATGAAGAGAAGGAGGCACTCAGTTGGTCCTTTGGACCAAAGCTATTTTTCCAACTCCCCTTCCTTGGAAGCTGACATTCCCATCGCCACTCAGTCTTTGCACAGGAAGAAATCTTGACTGCAAGTCAGAAAACCTGATTTCTAATCCAGGTCTAACTAAGGGTTCTTGGACTTCAGTGTCGAGCTGGAAAGTGAGAAGTGAAAACTCCAGAAACTCTGTTCACCTTCAAGCATCTAGCTTTCCAAGATTAAAGATCTGTTTAAAACACAATGTCCCACTGGATGCTACTGAAGATCAACAACTAAAACGAGGGGCTCTGGGGGAAACACTCAAGGATGAGGAACTCCCAAGGAAGGAGAGCAATCTGGTGGAGACCCTGATGGACCCCCAAGTCTAGAGACGCAAAAGGGAGAGAGCGGGAAGACAAAATGGGTGCATAAGTAAAGGTGGTGAAGAGAGTGGATGGTGCCTGGCTATCAAAAGATATAGCATCTGGGGCCTTAAATGCTTGAAGTCAAATAAACGGCCATCTAGCAGGGAAGCAAATAAGCCCACAAGGGAAGAAGCATACCAGCCTATGTGATCATGAGGTGTCCATGGGATCAGGCATCAGGTATCAAAAGATCTAAAACAAACAACAATATTGATGCGAACAAGAGGGG
>NW_022103896.1:16211174-16229743 GCF_000313985.2 Echinops telfairi
AAAAAGGAAGCGCGGAATGAACAAGCCATTAAAAATCCGTTGTTTCCACGTCACACGTTCTCCTGGGTGGGCCCTGAAGAAAACCTGCGGGGAACCTGCCCTGACAGTGGGGGTGTCAGCTACCGTGGAGGCACTTATGAATCAGCGTGGCCTTGCAGCCTCGGCGTGAAACGCCACCCTCACAATGACTGTACTGTGGGGGCCCAGTGTGACACCGATGGAGTCAATCCAGGTCCGTGAGGGTCTTTCCCCTTTCCACCGACCCTCTGCTTTACCAAGCATGATGTCTTTCCCCAGGGGACTGGTCCCTCCTGATGACAAGTTCAAAGTGAGTCAAATGAAGTCCCGACATCCTCGCTTCTAAGGATCACTGTGGCTGTCCTTCTACCAACACAGATGTTCCCCTGGCAGTGCGTGGTAAGGGCGAATCACCACAGCCATCCCAACGATCCCAAGAACTTCTCATTCCCAGAGGAACTCAACAGGGAGCTCAGCAGTGGCCTGACACAACAGCCCATAGCTACTCTCCAGTGGGAGACACGAGATTCAACTGCTAGGAAGCTTCTGGGGAGAAAAGAAATAAAGGCCATACTCTTATATACGGAGTCTGTATTCTAAAGTCACCTGATCATTAAATGTATTTGTGACTCCCAAAGTTTGAGAAGTTTGAGTTGCCTGGGGTACACACTCCAGCTGAAGTAGAACAAGATGCTGCTCAGCCTTCCTGCGTCACCTCTCATCCAGGGCAGAAGTATGTGGTCTTTGAACAGTCTATTTGATTCCATGTTTTCACATGTTTCTGCTCTGTTTTGTTTTGTTTTTGTATGAGTTGACAGCTTAAAATGGCACCCGGAGACAGTGTTGTCCACTGTTCCTAAGTGCAAGAGCACTGTGATATGTCTTACAGAGAAAGGCTAAGTCTTTGATACATCTTGTTCACACCCGGGTTAGTGTGTGTGGGTCACGAGTTCAATGTTAATAAACCAAACACAGGCATTAAGTCAGGTATCTTTAGACAGAAGCACACAGAAAACAAGATTGTGTGTTGGGATCAGTTGATAAAACTGTGACCAGAGGTTCTTGGGAACCCCCTATTGCCCTTCTGAGCAATGGTTCGGTATTTGTTAAGTCAGCGTTTATGACAGCTGCATAGAACATCATCCACGGCAGTTGGGTCAACTCCCGACCCTCTAGGACAGCATAGAACCATCTCATAGGAAGTCTGTAATCTTTCTAGAGGTAAAATTACCATATATTTCTGCTGCAGGGCAGTTGGTAAGTTCAAACCACTGACCATCCCATTAGCAGCCAACTGTCTAACCACTGGGCCACCAGGAAACCTTATAAAACATAACTACCGTGAATAATGAGAACTGACTGTAACTAACTTTGGCACCATTGACAAAGCCGCTACTAAGCATTATACTGGGTGCTGAGCTAGGTGCCAGATTTGGTTTCTTTTGTCTGATTCTCATGAAAACGAATTGCAAAGACGCTATGGCCATTCCCATCCAATAGGCATCCAATAAGGCATGGAGGCTCAGAGAAGGCGAGGCATTACCCAACCAGCAAGGGATGCACCAGACAGAACTCAAGTCTATGCTTCTGCGTGACACCCAAACCCAGCCATCCCCTGGCCACTCTGGTCACCCAAAATAAGTCTGAGCAGATGAGTTTTCAGAGAGGCCTTAAGACTTGCCGGACAGCTTACTGAATGCCATCACTCATCCGGGCCTGTGACCCTCACAGAAGCCCTCTGAAATAGCCAGCTGTGTCTCTGTCTTCCTGCCGGAGAACCTGCAATCAAGCAGTTTTCCCAGGGACACACAGTTCAATAACCAAGATGAGGTGTAAGCAGGCAATCTGACTCCAAAGCCCTCGATCTTAACCACTGCACCCAGCAGGCTTATTTTAGCTTGATCCTCCATAAATAAAACTTGGTGTTATTCAGGGTATTAAGAGGGATGAAGATAAAGGGGATATCAACTTCAATCCAAGCTGTTGACAGACCCAGAAATCGCTCTTTGAGAGCGGCTTGGAGTTGCTGAGGGGTGAATGTGTTCAGAGCACCAAGCCTGCCCCCAAAGCCACTCAGACCCCAGCAAAACTTTCTCTGATTCCCTGGTGTCCTTAAAGAAGAGGGTTCTTTCAACCTTTATGGGGCAAGTGACTGCCACTGTCCCACATCCTGCTGGATCTACATGCTGGCTCTTTCCACACAAGGCCCAGAAAGGTTTCTGTCACTTGGAAAGATGGGAAGCCAGGGTGGGAAGGAGGTGGAAGGGGGAAGTAAGGAGAAAACAACAACAACGGTTTCCACGTGTGGAGAATGCAGCAAGAGGCTGAGCTGCCGTAAGAACATATTTCTACAAATGAAACCAAAACATATTTCACAAGCGAACTGCCTTGGCCTGGTGCAGGATTAGCAGCTGAAGGACATGCCCGTGGGTACCACATTCTATTTACCGGCCTTTCCTGGCCCCGCACGTGGGTGTGACTCTTCGTGTCCTCCACTGGCTATCTGGTTACCTGAGCTGCTTAAACCCAAACAATTCCCAGAATCCCTTGGACAGGACACAAGGAACAAGGCCTGAGGAGGTTCTCTGGCTGTGACCTAGGCTCCGCCGTCAGCTAGGACACACGTGAGTCTTCAAGAGCTCCCCCTCCATAGACAACTGGCCTGTCCACTTCAAAAATGTCAGGGCCAGGAAGATAAACAAAGGTTGGAGAGTGTTCCAAATTGACAGTCATGGCCCCTGAACGCAAGGCATGGTCCAGGGTTGCCTTTTAGACTGAGGGGACTGAGGGAGGGAATTGGCATAAAGGATACGATTGTGGGAATTGGCCAAATCTGAATATGGAGTGTATATGAGATTATCGTGTTGGGCCAAAGTTAAATTTGACCATGAACCTTGTACTGTGGGTCATGGAAGAGAATGCCATGTTCATAGGAAATACATACTCGAGTGTTTGGGAATAAGGTCTTGAAAACATACGCACGTATTGAAAGAAGGGGCCCTGGTGGCACAATGGTTAAGCGCTCACCTACTAGTGGGAGGCTGGCTGTTAGAATCCGCCCAGTCCTGCCTCCATCAGGTGGTGGCCTTGAGACTCTGTGGAGCATTTTGGTGTGTATATTTTTGCCACAGCAGACAAGAGATCATGGCATGAACAACGATGTGTAGAAGGAAGAAGAAACTCTAGAATTGAATGTGGTGATAATTGCACAACTCTTTCAGATGTGACTGAATTATTGAGTGGTATGACCTCTGGATGGTGCACTAAGAAAACTGTTTTTAAAATACCCCTATGGCACATTGCCTCACAGAAGGGTCACAAGGAAGAGACAAGCCAGTCAGGTGCAGTATAGCACTGATGAAACATACAACTTCCCTCTAGTTCTTTAATGCTTCCTCCCCTCCACCCCAACCATCATGATCTCAAGTCTACCTTGCAAATCCACCTAGACCAGAACATGAACACTGCTACAGATAAGCGCTAGCAACACAGGGAATTATCCAGGACAAATAAACTCCTCCAGACCAATAATGAGAGAAGTGATACCAGGAGGGGAAGGGGAAGGGGCAGAAAGGGGGAACCAACCACAATGATCAACATAAAACCCCTCCTTGGGGGATGGACAACAGAAACGTGGATGAAGGGAGACAGCGGTTGGTGTAAGACATGAAAAAAAATTATAAATTATCAAGGGTTCATGAGGGAGGAAGGGTGGAGGAGAAGGGGAAAAAATGAGGAGGTGATACCAAGGGCTAAAATAGAAATAAAATGTTTAGAAAATGAAGATGACAACATATGCATAAGTGTGCTTGACACAGTGGATGGATGCATGGATTGTTACAAGAGCTGTAAGAGCCCCCATGATATGGAGCAGTGGTATTCTGCCACAGGAGATCACGGTGTGTCACGTGTGCATCACACAGCAACAACTGGAGAGGAGGAGAAAGGGAGCGATCGAGCACCTGCAACAAGGTGAATGGTGTGAGAGTCCTTATAACTCCTCTGCAGTTCCAAATTCTTTCAAAGTCAAAGGTGCTTTATTTAAAAGTTTCCCCAGCAGACTCCTGACATCCGACAAAATAGCCCACCCCAGTTGGCCCAAGCGCTCAGAGGATGTGGGCCTGCAGCTTGTCTTTATCAGCTGACTCCCCTTGCAGAATTGCACCTGCAGAAAACAGCCTCTCTGGGTCTGTCCCTGAGAGGAGTTTGACCTCCCCACGTCCAGAACAGCCCTTGGCCGTTCTCCCTTTGGATGGTTGACTACCTGGAGAACCTGGGTGTTCTTGACCCCTGGTCCCTTCCTCCTGGGCTGAGAAGAGCAGATGAAGTTCTTCTCCCATGATCTGTTCTCCCGTGCACCCTGGGCCTCGTGAGGCAAATGCCTTAGGAATTGGGGGCGTGCAGAGCTGGGTGGAGACCTGCCATCCATTTCTTATGGCTGAGCGGAGTTCTTGGAGCCAGCAAAGGCTTAATTATTGCATTCCAAAGCTGTTGTCCATTACTGGACCCTAACCTCGCCTCCCTACTTGGCTTACTTCCTTGTAATATATTGCGGGGCGGGGGTGGGGGTATGGGGCTCTTATTTTCAAAGCATCTCTTATGCCCTGATGCAGGGGTCCTCAACCTTGGCCCCTCATCAGAGGAGTGTTCAAAAGCATGGAGGCTGGGTCCCAGGCCCAGAGATTCTGAGTCCAGGATGCAGCCTGTCTCTCGGTTGTGTGTGTGTGTTTGAGTCCAGCATGCAGCCTGTCTCTAGGTTGTGTGTGTGTGTGTGTGTGTGTGTGTGTCTGTGTTTTTGAGCAAGCTCCCACAATATTCGAATAGGCAGCCCAGAATGAGAAGCACGGTCTTACCTAATGCGTCCCAAACACAGTGCTTGCCTCCCCAGGTTTTCTCTCTCCCTAGTGACTTTGAGGAGATACCTGATCTCTCCTCCGGCGTGGGCCCCGAGGGAGCGCCATGTCTCAGGAACTTCTCTGCCGTGGTTCAGAGGCACTTGGCCTTTATGATCGTGATTGTTTTTCTCCTTCCCTTGCTCTTGTTAAATGGCAAACACGAGATGGAAAACACGTTGGCCAATTCGAAAATGATTTGTTTGCAAGTGTCCCGCTCACCGCGGGTGAAGGCCAGAGGAGCTGCTGCAACCATGCTCACAGGTGAGCCTCCTGAGAGCCTATCTATAGCCTCACCTGGCCCCAGTTTACAGGCAAAATCCCCGGAGCCGTCCTAGCGCTCAGCCCCTGTGACTGTGCAAGTGGTTTCGGGGCTGAAAACAACAGGCCGTCCAGATGTAGTTACAAGATACGGAGAGCATGTGGGGCACAGATGATGAAACTGGACCAGAGTCACGGTGACAGGTGCTGGCCTCCCCCAGCAGTACGTGTCTCCTGGTCTCTCAGTCACATGAACAGAGGACAAGGAGGCCCAGGACCGAGACGCTTATTGAAAGGTCTGTGGCCGGGATTCAAGACAGTGGGTGGAGGGAGACGCTGTCAAGCCCGCACTCATCCGCTGGCTCCAGCCCTGACCCTCATGGGACTCCCACAGGGGGCCTTCAGAAATACTTCCCTGTCACCAGACCCCTGCCCAGCCTACTGCAATCAGCTCTGTAGGGAGGCCCCAGGAGAAGTGGTTTTTAAAGCTCCCCAGAGAGTCTCATGTGATGCCCTCCTGGCTGGGTCTCACTTTCCACTGGGTCTCTCTTCTCCCACCATTAGGCAGGACTCTGGTTCTCTGAGAGCAGACACCTGGGTCCTCTGCCCCTGCCACCTGCTCTGGGTCACACTAGCTCCCCCTGCCCACCCAGCCACATTGTGCTGGCTGCTTTGCCTTCCTTGTGTGCTCTCTCTGTCTTTCTCTCTCTCTCTCTCTCACACACACACACACACACACACACACACACACACACAGGCTGTCATATGCACACACCCACAATCTCATGCTCACATTCCCATATGCACACAATCACACATGCACACTCTCATATCCATACACACACACATATTTGCATGCACACACATTTCTCACATTCATACACTCAGCCTCCCACACTCACATTATCCCATGTACACATGGATATATGCACCCACATTTTCATACTCTTACACTCACAAACACACATCAACTCACACACATGCACACACTCCCAGGGAGACACAATCTTACATGCACACACATATTTGCAGGTTCACATGCACTCACTCACACCTATTTTCATGCTAACACATAGTGACACACACAGTCACATTCTCCCAGGCCCACGGAGCAAAATTCCCAGCAAGCAGATTGGAGTTCTCTCAGAATGACACTCTGAGTTCTGGGGTGCCAGTATCGCACCAGAATCTAGCAGTCGCAAGCTCGGCGATTGGCTGAAGGTCTGGCTAAGAAAGTCAGCCCCAAATTACGGAAGCCAGCTCTCTTCCCCAGATGGGGTCAGACAGTGACTGAAGGTCAAGGACCTCAGGCTGGGTTTGAACCGTGGCTCTAACCCTTCACAGCTCTGTGACCAGAGACTCCACCTTCTCCCTAAGCCTCCATTTCTCCAGGATAGGAACGCCATTCCTATCCCCCTCAGAGGACTGCTCGCTGGTGCAGGCTACCATGTTGTCTTCCCACAGTGTCTGACAGCAAGGAAAAGACACTCAGGACATGTCGCCCCTTTCAGGGGTCCTAGCTCTGAAATGATCCCCAAAGTCCAACTGCAGTGTGCCTGACAGCTCTACTAAATAGTAACAATCACTGGCAAAGATAGTCTCTGGTCATATGTAGCCCTCCGTCCAGGTGTCTGCTGCCAACACTCAGCACCGGTCCCGGGCTCTGCAGCTCCAGCCCTCCTGGTCCCATTCTGTGAGCCACCCAGGAAGTGCCAGTGGCCCCCTGGCTCATTTGGGGGGGCTCCATTCCTCCCTCTCACAATGGCGTGGAGCTCAGGGCTACCCCTTTGAGATGATCAGGGCTGGAAACTAGCCCAGGGCTAGAGATGTCCACAGGTTCTGGAGAGGGCCTTGATCCCAAGTGAAGTAAGAATCACCTGCAAAGCTTGTTAGAAACCCATTGGCGGGCTCCACCATTCTCTTGATCTGGGCTGCGTCCACCTCGTCCTACCTAGCTGCCCAGATGACACTAAAGTGGACCTTGTAGGATGATAAGGAAAGAGGACTCTGAGCAGCAACAGCATGGAATTGGGAGGGAGGATGCGCCTTCTGACCTCAGACATCCCAATGCTGAGTTTGAGTGGTATACTTAACTTCAGCATTAGCTTAACCACCAGTAAAATAAGAATAATTTGGCAGAATCACTGAGAGGATTACATGTGAAAAAGGATGGAAAGCACCCAACCCAGGGCACTGCCCATTTGACCCTTGGGACCCATATCTTCACACAGGGACAGCACATGAGGTTACACATCATAAACATGGCTCGGTGGATGGTAACATCTCTAAACCAAGATGGATCTGCAATCAGATTAAGAGGCTGGGAGAAGACCCAAGAGTTTCCAAATCTAACTTCTCCTAAAAAGGAGAACTCCCGAGCTCAATTCTTTGCCTCACGCAGCATTTCCAACCCAGGCCCACAGGCCTCCTTCTTCTAGGGTACTACTGCAGAGCTAACCTTGGTCTCTCTTGCTCCTGAGAGTGGCGTTGTGTCTAGCTCCCTGGTGTCCCCAAAGAAGTAGCCTTACTAAGCAACGGACAATAATGTAGATAATCTTCCACACTACACAGAGTTCTTATGGTCTCATCTTGATTCCTCTCTGGGATGACCCTGGAAAAAAGGGGGAAAAAAATGTTGCCGTTGAATCAAATCCACCCCAAGGTGACTCCACGGGGATCAGAGTAGAGCTGTGCTCCACGGGGTTCCAGCGGCTGACATTTCAAGTCGTTCTTCCAACGTACCTCTTGGGAGACTCAAGCTACCAGCCTTTGAGTTCACAGCGGAGAGCATTGACTGTTTGCAACCCCCAAGAACTCTGGAAGATGGTTAAACTTCAGTGTCCTACGTCCGTGTGGAAAGGGGCGCTCACTAAACAGCCCCACCTGCTGTGCTCACCTTTCCTGCATGAAAGCCCCTTTTTCTGAGTCAGAGAGCTTTGGGGCCAGCCTGTGGACGTCTAGTAATGTTCCATCAGATGCCCAATAGTCTCAAGCAAATGACCTGATCCTTTCAGGCTCCAAGCCAAGGTAAGAATCTTCTCTCTGGGTCCTGGCCTCCGGGGACTTCCCCTTACAGTGGACCATGAGTCAGCAAAATTTCCCCACATTATGTCTAGGGCCCAACACGCAAGTGTTACTAATATTTGCCCAGCCACATCAGTGTATAACAGGGTATAGCAGGATTCCAATGACACAGAACTTTTCCTGCGAACGTGTGACCCCAGAACACCGCCAACTCCACCGGCTGTTCAAGCTGTCGGCAAGAGCATGCTCCCATTGCGGGAGAATGCTGTCTTTCTTCCAGAGCAGTGGTTCTCAAGGTTCCTCACGCCGCAGCCCTTTCATATAGTTCCTCCTGTGGTGGTGAGCCCCAACCATCAAATGATTTTCATTGCTACTTCATACCCATCGTTTTGCTACTGTTGTGAACCGGGCAACTTCTGTGAAAGGGTCGTTTGACCCCCAAAGGGGTCGCGACCCACAGATTGAGAACAGCTGTCTAGACTCTTACAGGAATCGATCTGCTGCCACAGCGATAGCCCCAGAGCATCTGGGCCTTCCTGACACAGGTTGGTCTGACACCCTGCTCAGGCCACGTATTGCTCACCTGTTGTGGCTTAGATGCATAATGTCCTCTCGCCCACACCTCTGTCCACATTCACAGAATCCTTCCCAGAGTGCCACAGTCCTTGTATTCAGTGTCCTTCATGATGTTTGATTTCAGCAAGAGGGATAGGGGAGAGAGACCCGGAGACAAAGCCCCGAAGCCTCCTTTCTTCTCCCTCCAACCCGTGATCTTTGAAACTAATTGTTTGGGCACCTCCACAACCACTCTCAGTCACTCTCAAGGGACCGATCTGATCACAAGTCCCTGGAAAGATGGCCTTACTGGTCTATGGACAAACTCAGACATGGCTGCAACTCACAGAAAGCGCAGTTGACATCTTCAAGTGAAGACCACCACCATCCACGGTCATTCAAAGAAGACCCCAGGGAAGTAATGGCTGGGATCATCACTTGTCTGTCCATTTGTCGGTGTGTCTGAACCAAGACATGGTATTTTCAATGACCTCTTAGGCACGTGAAAGCTGTCCAATGAATCAAATAGACTGATAGAAAAGAGAAGAACCAAGGATGGGGTTGGTGGAGAATATTGACTACACCCTTGACTATCAGAATAATGAACTTCTTCTTTCTGGGAAGAAGTACAGCCAGAACGCATATTTCTTAGAAACACAGGTGGTGTGACTTCATCTCATGAACGCTGGCGATGTGCCAGGCGTGGCCCGTCCCTGGAGAAGGACATCATGCTTCGTAAAGTAGGTCAGTGAAAAAGAAGAAGGCCGCAACAACATGGATTGAGACAGTGGCTGCAACAATGGGCTCAGACATAGGACCGATTGTAAGAATGACACCGGGCTGGGCAGTGTTTCCTTCTGTTGCACATAGGACCACAACGAGTTAAGACTAACTGAATGGCTCCTGTAAACAAAATCATTTGATAGGACAGGAGGGTCCCTTGAGCTATGGAAGGTATATCCAGGTACTGGCTGTCTCCACCAATAATTTGACCAGCTTCCATGACATACCTAGCCCCCTGAGCAACTGAAATCAAGCCCCTTGATGTGATTGGCAAGGCCTGCTAGTCTCTGGCCTCTGCTGCCCCTCCAGCCTCCTCTCTTACCTTCACCACCTGCCTTGAACTTCAAGGTTCAGTAACTCCAGACTTGCTACAGTTCCTAACTTCACAGATGTGCTTGCCCCAGACCTCTACACTCTGTTCTATCTGCCTCCCTTTACCACCCTGAATCTGCCTAAGTCCTGAGGTCTTTTATCTCTCAGCCTCGGTGCTGACCTCCTCTAGAGAACACTCTGTGACCCCTCTTGTCCGTAGGCACACATTGCCATGTGCTTATCGCCACCTTGGCACTTGGCACAGTGACGGCAACAGAATGGTTGTAAGCCTTCTCCTTATTAGACTCCTCTCCTTGTGTGTGAGATTTATGTCTTATTCATCTTATTTCCGGCATCTAGAACAATGCCAGCACGTTATATTTTACAAACGGTATACTTTATTAACAAATGATTGAATAAATAAACGAATCTACTATGACAAGAACAAAGTGCATCACCTGGAGGAAGAGCATACAGGACTGGTCAGCTTTGTAAAATGAAGATAGCATGATCCCATGGTCAAATTTTTGCCTCATATAAGTGAGACTGAGTTCTCCAGAGAAACAAAGGCAGTAAAGTGTGTGTGTGTGTGTGTGTGTGTGTGTGTGTGTGTGTGTGTGTGTGTGTGAGAGAGAGAGAGAGAGAGAGAGAGATTTATCTCAAGGAAATGGCTCATATGGTGGGAGAGACTGGCGAGTCCCAAGTCCATGGGTCAGACATCAGGCTAGACAACAGGCTGCTGGTTCCGAGGCTAGAGGTTAACAAATTCCAAGATTAGCAGGCAGGATTTCAGGCTGCTGGCTCAAATCCAGAGATTTGGAGATCATTTATTGAAAGCTGTGTGCAGCATCCAGAACAAGAAGAAAACTAGAGATCTGTGCATGATGTTCATACATAGTCTATACAGGCCGCACGCCTTTATTCAAGGCTGACCCGAGTAAGGGCAGTACATCCCGCCCTAAACTCCTGATAGTTGTTCAGGGCTGATGGCACCCAACCATATCAAGGAGCAGGATTGCATCATTGTATAACTGCGATATCACACGGCTGCATAACTTCTTATCTTCTGTGAAACCAGGGAACCCTCACAGGGGGTTCACTTCTCCGACATTCGCACAGGGTCAGTCAGGCAGCAGGGGTGATGGGGAAGGGGCTCGATTTGGGAGTCGGGCAGCTTGGGCCCAAACCTCCGCTCTGGCCTCTTTGTCTTAGTTCCACTTCTGCCCCACGTGGATGGAATCGCACTGGTCTCCAGGCTTGCTGCCAGCTGACAGCTTCGTCCGGTAGAGCCTAAGCCCTATCTAGGAATGTCCTTTTCAGCGCCACTGTACCTGATTCAATGTTTTTTAAATACAATAAAATGCAGTTGTCTTTCTTTTGAGCATCAAAGTAACTCTCAGAGACAGGTCTCATTGCTCTGAGTAGCGAGCTAGTCGTTTCTGACGCCTGGTGACCCCGCCTCCACGGTGACCCCACCCACACGGTGACACCTGCCTCCACGGTGACCCCGCCTCCACCGCGACACCGCCCCCTGCGTGCTGAGCAGTCCGATCTACGGGTCTTCCACGGCTGTGCCCCTTCAGAAGCAGATCGCCAGATCTCTCATCCAAGGCACTCAAGATGGGTTTCAACCACCAACCTTTCGGCACGTATCGGAATGCTTAACTGTGCATCACCGGGGAACTCTTGTGAGGGTGAGGGGCACCCAGAATTGATTTGAAGAACTCTGCCCAAGGTCACCCCTGAGTGATGGAGACCGGTCTCTGCAGCCAATGCGTTTTCCAAAGGCTCACACCGCACTGTCCGCCTGCTTCTCACAGCAGACTTTCCCCCGCAGCCTCCTAGTCCACCTGCACACCGCCCTTTGCCTCCTTGGTCACCGAGACCGTATTTAGGACGCATCCCCAGCAAAGCACCTGGATGGATAACTAACACAATGCCAGCAACAGCCTTAGGGGGCAGACAGAGTAGTGCTTCTCCCAATGTTTCCAGGAGCAGACAGCCTTGTTTTCCTCCCTCTGACCGGTTGATGGGTTTGAACCACCCACCTGGTGGTTAGCAGCCCAATCTTTAACCCACTTGGGCACCGGGAATTCTTGTTAAGAAAGTAGAGGAGCAGAAATCCAAGCCCAGGTCTATCTGCCTCCAGATCCCAAGCTTCCAATCTCAAGATAATTCTACTAACATTTAAAAAAATGTTTATTATTTATATAAATATGTATTTTTTAATGTGGTTCATATTTTTCCCTCTTTTCCCTCCTTCCCTCCCTCCTACCTTAATTTCTTATCCCTTTCCTTCTCCCTCCCCTCCCACCCTGGCCTCGTTGTAATCTTTAGTCTTATGCTGTGATGTGAAAAACATTTTTCTTTTTCTTCTTTAATACTAATGATGTAAACTAACGTTATTTTTATGATAGGCTTTAAGCAGTTTACAAATGGTTTGTTCCTCCATGCAACAAGCATTTGTTGAGTATCTACTATGTGCCAGCCACTGTCCTAGACCTTGAGAACGGTGAACAAATCAAAGACCCTGGACTGAGGGATGAGAGACAGACAATAAACTAACAGGCAAGAAAAAGGTACATGGATGTGAATCGATCATTTTTCAGGTCGGGCTGTAATGAAAGATTACATTAAGTGGATAGCAGTGAGACTCTGATGGAAAGTTCTAGTAGCCGAGGTGGTCAGGGGAGAACCTCTGCAGAGGTCACATTCGATCAGAGACCTGAACAAAAAGAGAGAATGCGTCATACAAAAAGCTGTGCGGGGACAAAGGAACAGCCAATGCGAATGGCCTGAGGCGGGTGTGTACATAGCAAGTCTAGATGCAGTAAAGACACAAGATGCTGAAGGGGAGTCCCACAGGGGGTCCCTTTGTATAAGGAGATAACGGCAGAGATGCAGTCAGAGAGGGAACAGAAGGACCAGCTCAGGCAGGACCTGGCAGGCCAGGGCAAAGACTGTGGACTTGATCCTGAGGAAAGTGGGAAGCTATTAGAGGATTCTGAGTATCGATAGAGCATGAACAAACTGACTTGCATTTTTAAAAGATGACAAGATCGCTCTTGCTCGTGTGTGGAAATGGATGGGAGGGAAACAAGAAGGGAGCCAGGAGACGAGGAGAAGACACAGGTGGAAAATGAGGGTGGCTTGGACCAGAGTGGTGGAATTGGTGAGCCTGGTTAGATTCTCCAGCATATTTTTAATTTAAACCCAACAGGATTCGTCTATGCAGAGTATGAAAGACAAGAGAGATGGATCTTATGTTTTGAGCCAGGATGGTGACAGCATTACCAAGATAGGAAAAGAGCAGCTTTGAGGGGTGGGAATAGATATGAAGAATTCCAGTGTGGGTAACAGGGTCTTCAGACGTCTGGATATGGATGTGAGTAGCAGTTGGGTGTGTTTGTCTAGAGTTGAGGGGAGATGGTGGGCCGGAGATAAAAGTCTGAGACTCATGGAAGGTATCTACAGACATGGCCCAGAT
Source organism: Echinops telfairi (assembly GCF_000313985.2). Lineage (NCBI taxonomy): Eukaryota > Metazoa > Chordata > Mammalia > Afrosoricida > Tenrecidae > Echinops > Echinops telfairi. The sequence goes on from NW_022103896.1 coordinate 16,224,507, forward strand.
GAAATGCCTGAGACTTAGTGCGTATTTTATCTGCTTTTAGGGTGTATTTTTTAATCCCTATAAAGATATAAAAGTCCTTGGGAAAGTGGGCTTGTTGAATCTGTCATAATGGGGCCCGGTTCCTTGACAGAATAACTGATAAGGCACAGGAAAGCCTGGGAACCACTGAGCTCGTGCAATCTATCCCCCCATCCCACCCCCAAATAGGGACACATTTCATAGGAACTATGCACCATGGGGATTCACGGCTCAGGGCCAGGCAAGAGATAGACCTGGCCTCAACCCCCACCCCCGTCACCACCAACTTTGGCCACATTTCTTAGCATCTTTTCACCTTAGTGTCTCACCCAGATAATAAGGGTAGCAACAGTATGTGTCTTCTGGAATTCCCAGGGCAATTAAATGAGAAAATTGGTGTGAAACGCTTAGCAAGGGGCCTGAACACCTAACACAGCGACTAGGCTGTCTGCATCGCCCCTTAGGGGAAGCACTCAATGAGGGCTCTGCGGTTTGGTGGTAGTGTAGGGGGGTGCGATTAAACCCGGACCCAGCAAACTCCCAGCCATCCAATCAATGCCGACTCGGAGCAACCTGTAGGCCAGAGTAGACCCGCCCCTGTGGGTTGCCCAGACTGTAATGGTTTACAAGAGTGGACAGCCCCGTCTTTCTCCCGTGGTGCAATTGCTGTGGCGTCACTCAACCTCTGCACACGGGTGAAACGCGCAAGCACGTCAGTGGTGGGGCGCCTCACACCCATTGCCACTCTGTCCACAGTTGGGTAGCCTTCACTTGATCTACGCCAGGAGGCGGTTAGGTTCTTGGCGCTGGTCTAGCCACTTTATTATGTACAGTATGTCACTTAATCTTCCCAGGAACAGAATTTGAAACGAGGTCTTCCTGCCTCCCGGCGTGGCTACATTCTTCCAGGAAAGCACTGCGGTTCCTGATACAGTCGCTCATTTGTCCTGGGTCTGCTCCCCGGAAGGACCCCAGGGAAGCCCCCACCCCCATCCTGCGTGGTAGTCTCCTTCCACTTGTATAGGGGCCTGCTTCAGGGTCTTTAGCCGCAGCAGTAGACCATGCCGCCTCCCCTCACTGGGCCTTCAGGGTTTCAGCAGCAGGCAAACACCAGACAGCTCTGGGTCCACCGACTCGCCTCCACTTCACAACGAAACCTCTGTCTGGGGGTATCTTTTCCTCTCATGTAATTTTCCTGGAGTCCTGGGACCCTTCCTCTAGGGAAGCCTCTTCTCCACCCAGTGAAACAACCTGGTGGTGCCTTGTTCCCAAGATAGGGTCCAGTACTGGACCCTCTGCCTGACACAGTTACACCGCCATTCAGCCACAAACACAAGGAGCTCTGGTGGCATGGTGGTTATGCTTTGGGCTGTGACCCTGAAGGTCAGCAGTTCAAAACCACCAGCTTCTCCACAGGAGAGAGTTGAAGCTTTCTACTCCTGTAAAGAGTTACGGTCTCTGAAACCCACAGGGGCAGTTCTACCCTGTCCTAGAGGGTCATTACGAGTAGACATCCGTCCGATGGCAGGGAGTTTGAAGTTTTCCTCTAATTCATTTATTTTAATTCATGATTTATATTATATTTTTATGTCGATCCAAGATTGGCCAATGAAAGGTTTCTTGGGAGGACTGCACAAAATAATGTTCCTGGCAATGATTTAAGATGCCCCCTCATAGACACCCTTCTTCCTTGGCGTCAGAACACCAGTTCAGCTCAGGAATGCACACTGTGAATTCAAATGTACCCCCACACATTCTCAGCAACCCTTTCCTCTGCACCAGACCCTAGCTTTCCCAGCCTGCCTTCAGGCTCAGGCTGTCCACTGACCTTTCTCAGGCTAGGTGAGGACACGTCCTCTCTCTCAGAGGCTTCTGGGAAGTGTTTAGCTTCTGTATAAAGGAGGCATTTTGTGTTGAGCCGATCGTCTGCGTTAGTATTGAAGAGCAAAGGTGTCACTCTGAGGACTAGTATTTTCATTCTTTCGTTTTTTACAAATGGTTTTACTGGGGGCTCTTATAGTTCTTATAACAACCCTACATCAATCGCATCAAGCACATGTGTACATAGGTTGCCATCATCCTTTTCAATACATTTCCTTTCTACTTGAGCCCTTGGTATCAGCACCTCTTTGTTCCCTCCCTCCCCCAGGCCCTGGTATTTTCAATCGCTTCACATGCATGCGAAGGCGAGACAAAGACCACAGCAGAACTGATGTGTTCATGAAGACGATTGGCACGATCACGGACCCCCAGGAAAAAAACATGAAGAATGAGCTCATCTGTCTTGGAGGCAGTTCCGCTCGAAGGCACTTTGGAGGGGAGAGGGACAAGACTTCATCTCCCGTACTTTGGACATAGTCTCAGGAGGACCCTCCCTGGAGAAGGGCATGCTGGTAAAGCAGAAGGTCAGAGGAAAAAGAGACCATCCTGAATGCGATGGAGAGACACAGTGCCCGCAACAATGGACCCAAACATAACAATTGTGAGAGTGGGGCGGGACCTGGAAGGGCCTCCTCCTTTTGTTCCTGAGGCCACTACCAGGCAGAGCTGGCTCAACGGCACCTGGCAACAGCAAGAAAGGAGGCAGGCGTGAGATAACGTACTTACGTAACACCCCCCTCCCTCCCCACACGCATGCCTGCACACCCCCACATCCTTCTCTCATCCTTCTGCCTGACTCCAGATACAACGTCTGAAGCTGAAGGAAGCATGTCATGACCAGGAAGTAGACGTTTGTTTGAGAGGTAAAGATAAACAGAAAGGAAGATGACCCTCGATCCTCAATGAATCTCTAGAGCTGACCAAACAGGGTTCTGACGTGTGAGGATGCGTGTTGGAGCAGGTATGCCCCTGTGAATAAAGCTCTCCACACACAGCCCGAGGCCTCCTGAACCGATTCACTCATCTCATCGGCGGTGGTTGTTCACACCGTCTCCCATCGATGCTCCTTCCATGGAGCAGACAGCCGCATCTCCGAGTCCTAAACGGGGAGTTATGAAGGGCAGTCACTTGAACCAGGCCCTCTCCTATAAAGCTAAGCTCCTCCTCGTAGTCTATACAGCCCTCCTCTACATAGGGCCCTCAACAAATGAGGGTACCTTAGCCCTGAGTGGATCACAAGTACTCCTCAGAGGTTCCAATACCACATCCTATCCATGGTCACCTTGGCCCAAACTGCATGTCACTTCCCAGATGTTGTATGAACACCACCCCAGGTGGTTTCCTGGGCACTGTGCTGTTTCCATGGGAAACTGTCTCCTGGTTCTGAGAGCCAGATGTAGCACTTGCCCATGAGGCCAGAAGAGGGACGTGAAGGGGAGCAGAAGTGCGTAGAAGAGGCTTAGTGTGCTGGTACCCAGATGTGTCTGTCATTCCCATGGTCATATTATTGTATAGCACAACAACTCTCACTTCGAAAGTCAGCTGGACCACAGCGGAATAGGCGGGCCCCTTCTAATACTCACTCACTCTTCGTGATGGCGAGATAAGGACTCCTTTCAACTGGGAAACTTGGCATGTTCCCAGAGCGGGAGGGGAATGTTTTTGTAGGTGAGCTGGTACCTGAATGGGCTACTTGGAGAAAGAGGCAGGACTTAGACTGGCTCTTCAGAAAATGAGGCAAGGTCAAGGTAAAGAACCACACCTTGTTTTCCCAACCTGGGCTGAGAGCCAAGATGAATTTTATATTCTCTATCCACCAGGTATTGGTTGAGATACATGGCAGGTGCTAGAACCCTACTGAAAAATCTCCTAGGGGATAAGGGGCCCTATGACACACGGTGGGGGGGCTTTGTGGCCTGATGAAAGGCATTCGTTCAGGAATACATCCCTGAGTTTCAGCTTCTCACTTGGCTGAAATTCTAACGGGGTGATCAAGCTGGTAGACCCAGGAAGACACACACCCAGCTTCCCAGCCAAGCGTGCCTCTACAAGGGACTCGGCAGCCTTGGCCACAAAGCAGCCCAACACATCGCGCCTTTACTCGGACCCCTCTCACCACGTGCTGGGCTTCTGCTCAGCCCCAGTGGACACATGCACCAGAGCGGGGTGCAGTGGCAAGAAGACAGGGCTGGAGTTGGGGACCTCGGTGTCCATGTGGGCCTTGCACCAAACTGCAGAAAGATGCTTGGCGAGTCCCTGAGCCTCCCTGGACCCCGAGGGGCTGGATTCGATGACCCCCAAGCTCCTTTCAAGATCTAAGATGCCAAGAGTCTGAGAGGCAGCAGAGGAGCAGGGTCGTCTCATTTCTCAGGGCAGAGCTGCCAGAGGGAGCGAGACAAAGTCCTCTTTCAAGAAGACTTGTGCAATAAGCCTCCTCTGCACAGTAATAAATACCAGTCATTCCAAAACTGGTACGCCAAGTACTGAGGGGTATGAGACAGATAAACTGATATGAACGCAGCCAAGAAGACATCCAAGATGGCCAGTGAGGCCTCAGCCCTAGAGAGAGAGCCCCCCTATTCTACCAGCTTGGCCATCTCCTAGGACCTCCCCAGCGTCTCACCATGCAACTGTGCCATCCTCCCCCAGGGCAGGAAGCTGGTTTTCAATGGAAATAGGTGAGGCCTTGCGACACGGCAGCACATCTGTGGCAGACGAGACCAGAAGACGCTTTCTTAAAGAAACCATTGTGGAGAGAGGAGAAAGGAGACTAAGCAGCAAGGAATGTCCTAGTATTCGCACCCCATTCAGGGAACCCTAAATCTTGGACGAGTCTGCTCCATGCCAACTGGTTCCTGGATCCACGGGGATCTTCCCAAGCTTCACCTTCCTCTCCTTGAACACACAGAGAGCCTGGCTGGATGAGGCCAACGAGCCCCAAAAAGAACAGACAAACTCACTGTCGGCCAGTTGATGCCAACGCATAGTGACCTGATAGGACAGGGTAGAACTGGCCCTGGGGGTTTCCGAGACTGTAACTCGTTACCAAGGGGAAAGCCGCGTCTTTCTCCCAAGGAATGGCTTGTGGTCTTGAACGGCTGGTGGTTTTGAATGGCAGCTAGAAGCCCAATACCATAACCACTACGCTACCAGTGCAATTGTATTTCCTAAGCCACAGCCCTCTTCGTTGAGGAGCCTCCTTGATGCTGGAGTTTACAGCCTCTCACCTGCCTCCTCAGGTGAGATGAGGAAGAAAGGTGCTGCCAACTTGTGCCCCCATGAATTCAGCATGTTTCCTTTGCCCCTTGGTCCCCAGTGTCTCTCTTGGTCCCCAACTC
>NW_022103896.1:16230385-16238026 GCF_000313985.2 Echinops telfairi
AGCCGACCTACCTGTCAGTGGAGGCTTGTGTGTTGCTATGATGTTGAGCAGGTTTCAGCAGAACTTCCAGACTAAGCAGGATGAGGAAGAAAGGTCTGGCTATTTGCAGCCGACGCGACACCACTAACAACAAGTGCAGCATCAAAACACCCATCTCAGTCACCTTCACTGGAGTTCCACCGGGGAGACAGCTAGTGCAACGGCGTGTTTTCATTTCAGATCATACCAATGGCCTCCTGAGACTTTTTCAAAGCAATTTCTCTTACCAGGACAGAAATCGGGACCCAAAAAAGAAACAGCGTGGGAGCTTCTATTTCTGAGCCAGACGTCCTTGGGATTTTATCTTCTCTTGTTTAAGAGATTTCATTTTCTTTCTGTGGGCGTGGGGTGGTTTAAATATAGAAGTCCATTTCAATAATGACCTATTTAAAACAACTTTCAAGAGCGACATTTGCCGGAGACAGAGACATGGCGGAGGCATAAGAGAAAGCAGGGGAGCCCCAGCTTTGAGCGGCGCTCACCCGTGTTTTGTTTGTTGTGTTTTCAGTCTGTGCTGGAATAAGCTTCCTGTTTTCTGAGCTTGCTTCGGATTCAACCATCTCGTGGCAATAGTTTTGGGAGGCCTGAGCTCTCTTCTTGCTCCCAGCCAATACCTTCAATGCCATCTCTATTTTTAATCTTAGGGTATTATCGCGACACGAATGTAACAAAACGCTTGCCTTGAAGCCGTTTTATATGCCAATTTCATAATGACAGTAATTGCTTTCATCCTATTTGGGGGGCCGTCATCCCCACGATCCATTTCCAAAATGTTTAAGGACCCTTTCCAGATACTCAGTGCCCTGTAAGCAAGGCCTATCCACTTCTCCCTCCTCCCAGTGCCTGGGAATCACTAGTCGACGTTGCTCTCTCCGCATCCACCTCTTCTAGAGATTGCAGCAGCGTGGACTCATGCCATCCTGTCCTTTCCCGGCTGAGCTCTTCCACGCAGAACGAGGCTCCAGAGTCCGCTCCTGTGAGACCAGGTATCCAGACTTCATTCTCTTCATTACGGAGGCACCGTGCGTGGAAGGCATGGACCACTCCTTTCTCCTTCCTTCACCTGTTGGCGGACACTTGGGCTGTCCCCACTTTTGGGTCACGGTGAGCAATACAGGGGGTGCATGTATCTGTTTGTCTCTTTTTCCGTTCTTTCTGGTAAGCACCCGCACATTCTTTCCTTTATACCATAAATACAAGACCCGAGAAAGGCTGGAAATAGGCACATTCCTGTTCTGTGGATGTTTCCCAGAAATGAGCGGGAAGGCCATGCTGTGCTGGTGCCTTTCTGACTTACATGTGACTCTGGGCTGCTTTCACCCAAGAAGAGAGTCTGAGTAGAAAGAAATTCCTTTTTGAATTTTTTTTCTAATTCTCCTGTCTTCAAATAGATTTTACATCTCTAAACGATTCTATTTTTATACTTTCCTTTAAAAATGGCCAAACAGAAATGAGTCCTGTGTTTTCACTCTGTTCCAGGGTTGTGTGTGTTTGTTTGTTTGTTTGTTTGTTTCCCAGGAAATCCAGCTCAGTGCGTTTGTCCTTGCTCAGAGCCGTGACATCCAGCAAGGGGTGATAGATTTGAAACCTTCCAGGAAATTCATCTGGTGGTGAGAGAATTTCAAGGAAGCTTCCAAAAGCCCGTGGAGAAATGGCTTCGTTTTCCTACTCCGTTTTTCCACAGGCTGTTGGAAGGACCCTCGTATGATGGATGTTGGTTAGGACAGGCCAGTGGAAACACACTTCACCTCCCCGGAGATGATTCGCCCAGAGGTGGGGCAGGGAGAGATGGGAGGCGCAGTTCTGGGGAGGCATGTCCTGAGAGAAGTACAGCGAGGCCCGTGGACTGCCTGGGTGATGTGCTGCAGCGGAAAAGCCATCATCCAGCCCACGCATGCCTCGGACGAGAAACCGGGTTGAGGAGAGGGCCCACCACTGCAAGGTCAGGATCCTGTCAGGGTTGGGGTGTCTGTTTTGGAGACTAGCAAGTTGGGCTTGAACCCCAACCATCTACATACTTTGGGAAAAGTCAGTGCTTAGAAGCCCTTTTAAAAGCACTGTTCCACCCAGACACACATGGGTCTGTCACCATGCCTCAGATGGGACCCGACACCAACAGGTTAACCGTTCTGCCACTGTACTCCCTGCAATGTCCTCCGCTGCGCGCCGCTTTTGTTGTCTCGCATCCAGCACAAGTATAACAACATTTTATTCTTTCATGAATGTTGGTGGATTCCTGGTGTGTATATAGATACTCTTCCAGATCTGTGAGCACAACAAAAGTCCCTCTTGTTGCCATTGGTCCTGACCAACAGTAAGCGGATCGTTGCTGTAACAAAGACTATAAAGCATGTGGCAGGGGAGGAATAGTGAAACATCAGAAGAAGCCATTGAGCTGGGACATGAGGGGGGACCGAGCAGGTGCAGATGAGAGGAAGGTGAGGTGCCAGGAAGACCCCGACCTCCAGGGCATTTCAGGAAAAGCAGCAGTCGTGGTGCCCAAGGAAAATCTGCTGCAAAAGAACCCCTTAACGTATCAAAAAGCAAAGATGTCACTTTGAGGACAAAGGTGTAGCTGCCTGAAGGAACACATGGTATTGGCACTCACTTCATATGCATGGGAAAACTAGACAATGAATAAGGACGACCCAGGAGTTGGTGCATTTGAATTACGGTGTGGGTGAAGAGGACTGCACAGACCATGGACTTACCAGACAAAGGACAAAACACCAGATGACTCGTGAGTTACACAGCTGGAGAGATTGCTCCTCCTCTACTCTGCTGGCATTCTCAGGAGGAACTAGTCCCTGGAGAAGAGCATCATGCGTGGTTAAGTAGTCCTTGTTGAGTTGATGGTAATTCATCGTGACCCTGGATGCAACAGAAGAAAATACTGCCCAGTCCTGGGCTAGCCTCATGCGTATCATTCCACTTGAGCTCATTGTTGCAGCCGCACCATCTTGTGGAGAACCTTCTTTTTCAACAATCTTCTGCTAAGCATGGAGGAGGGACCTCCCCTTTACTAAAAGCTAATTCATGGCAAAATGAATCATTTACAAAATACCCCCCTAGCAACATCTAGACTGATGTTTCACCATACCATGGGGCCCCACAGTCAAGTTGACACATGAAGGCAACCATCCAAAGCTTAGGTGTTGCAGCCACCAACAAAATTATAGAAAGCCTGATTCCACCTTCCATTTGCCGATTGCTTTCACATTTCCTCGTCTAGACTACAGTCTAAGACAGCGGCTCTCAACCTGTAGGTCGCAACCCCTTTGGGGGTCGAGCAACCCGTTCACAGGGGTCGCCTGATTCATAACAGTAGCAAAATGACAATTATGAAGTAGCAATGACAATGATTTTATGGTTGGGGTCACCACAACCTGAGGAACTGTATTAAAGGGCCGTGGCATTCAGAGGTTGAGAACCACTGGTCTGAGGAAGTGATCAAAGCCCAAAGAGCCTAACTCAGATGGTGTGACTCCCTTGTATCCTGCTCTCATGAAGTCCATTTGTGGGGGACATGAGATTGAAACCACACACACACACACACACACACTAGCTGGCATGGCTCTAGCCTTTGAACAACTTGTAGGCTGTAGGCCATACCATGCATCTTCTCACCTGCAGATGTTTGTAACAACTATGCCCTCTGCCTCGGTTCCTACTCCCCATCAAGTTAATTCCTATGTTGTCCCAACATAAACATCACTACTCTGAAGAAGCCTTCTCTGACACCCATGAGCTCGTGCTCCATCCACGTGACTCCTTGGCTTTCATGCCTCTCTGACAGCACCCAGCAATCTCATTGTCCTAGGATCCCCTGAGGGGACTTTCGCTTTCCCCCTGAGATGATGTCCCACGGTGCCAGAGGCCATGGCTTATTTGCTGTTACAACCCCTAGCCTGAGTGATGTTCTTGGTGGTGGTGGAGGTGATTGGCATCAAGGTGGGCCACAATTCATGTAGACCCTATGCTCGATGGAACAAAGGGCTGCCCGGTCTTGCGCCACCTCCATGATAGGTTGGGGATCAGGCCATTGTGATCCACAGGCTTTCACCAACTGATTCTCCAAAGGAGACTACCAAGCCTTTCATCCGAGTCTGTTCAACATCATAGCAACATACAGTCCACATACGGTGACTGGTAAATAGTGGTGGCTGCACATGGCGTGCATTTGCTGGACATCAAACTTGGGTCTCCCACATGCAAGGCGAGAATTCTACCCTGAACCACCATTTCCCCTTGGCCTTCACATGCACTCGGTCAGTGGTTATTTAATAGACTCATGAGCAGGACCAGCTCCTGCCCTCTTAGGGTTGCAGTTGTAGTAAAGAGGAGGCTGGTTCCGCCACAGCAGGCTCACTCCGAGAGCTCCAGCCCATCACGGCCCCCACTCTTTGGGATTTCCACCCCCAGCCCCTCTGTCAACAACTCCTGGCTAGTCACAAGGTCTGGATCATGCCAACTTAATCTGAAGCCTGCCAGCTCCACTTTGCAGACTGGGCACCAGTCCATCTGACTCCCTCCCTTCCACTGGCTCAGAGGTCCAAAGGCAGCCGGGAAATCAGTCTTGGGAATGTTTGGCTTCCCAGGGCCCTTGGGATTGTAGCAGAGCTTTGAACCGGTTCATGCTGGTTTGACCTGCAGCTGAGAATCCGGCTTTCCACCGAGATATACTGAATCAGAATCTCTATGTTCACAAGATCCCCTGGTGATAAACATCCATCTGGTTGCAGACTGCGCTCCTCGGGCAGAAAAAGCCGCCACCTGGTCGGGAGTGAAGCCCTGGTCTGCAGGTGCTGCTGTGTGAGATGCTCTGCCTGAAGGCCATCGCCCCAGAAGCCGAGGTGGCGCTTGTAGAAAAGTAAACGAGACTACCGATAGCTGGCGAAGACCATGTGCTGCCCCTCTGTGTCCATGGTCTCCCGTGGCCACAAAGCCCTCCGGTGGCACCACCAACCAAGCGATGTGCTCTTTAACTGGCTGCGCAGCACCATGGTAAACTGGTATTTCCCAGAAAGAAACATCACCCAAAACATACAGATCTTTCTCCTTAGCGCCGCTCATCTGAAAGCAGCAAGGGTGATAGCAACACTCTCTTCGCCTTCAAGTTCTGCCGTTTCCGCTCTTTGCTCGTCTGCAGAATGCATGTTAGCATCTAAAGAATCCGCCTTATCGGTTGGAGACTGACGAGTAGTGTCTTTGGGTGAACCCGGGGTCACATGCCGGGCTGCTAACTGTGAGGGCAGCCCCTGGAAGCTGCTGTCTAGTCCCCTAAAGATTGGCAGCCTTGGAAACCCACGGGGGCTCTTCTACTCTGCCCCAAGGGGTTGCTACGCGTGGCATCAGCTCAGTGGCAGGGAGTTTGTTTGGGGATTGGAGGTGTGGGATTTGGGATTTTGACCACCATCTGGTCTCTCGGTATGCTAAGCCACGCACCCAGCCAATGATTCTAATGGGTTTCATTCTTGCTTCTCTGCTAGCACCTACTTGACCTCTTTGATTTATGTACCTGATGTGGCATCGTAGAATGGCCCTCGCAATAAATATAAAATATAAAAGATAAATTAGTAATAGTTGAAGAAATAGGTGACGTGTACGTCTAGTGGATAGGTCAGTTCTATCAACTATCAATTTATCTATGAGACAGCAACTGGATGGATAGGTTCCTACGGACACAAAGGGAAATGGGGAGCGAACCGCCATGAGTATCAGAAGAAATGTCCTAAAATCGATTTTGGTGACGATCATACAACTCTTGTGAATATGATGGAACTATTGAAATGTGAATTAGATGCCAATAAAACTACCTAAGATGAGTAAAACAAAGGTTGGAAGATTATACATAGGAATGTTAATAGGTATTATTATCTTTGGGGATTAATTAGTCTTTTGGTTTGTTTTTCTGTATTGTTACATGTATGATTTTATTTTATAATATAGGAATATATCTTATTTTATAATAGGGAAACTTTTGAGTTATTAAAGTTTTTAAATATAACAATTTGTTGCACCTCCAAAAATGTCAATTTAATATGCCACAATTTTTCAAGCTATAATTCAAATCTGAACCCTGATAATGTCATTAAGTTCAGATATATATTTACAAAACAGTGATGTTCTTAAAGTTTTTAAAAGACTAAAATATTTTTTAAATCTAAATTTAACCTACAATCCTGTTTTGAAACATATATAAAAAAATAGCATATGCATCTTAAAAACAAGCAGGCAAAATGCTAGTATCTGTATTGGTTTTTGCTAGCATATAGAAATACAATTAATTGTATATTGATCTTGTAAGAATGACCTTGAAGATTTTCTTTTTGGTTTTAAAATATGTGATCATATGATCTATGAATAATGAAACTTTATTTATTTCTCAAAAAAAAAAGCAGGCCTCTAAGTGAGAGTTCAGCTAAGTCTGCAAAGGAAAAACAAGCTTGTGTGATCCAAGGATAATAAATAATAAAATCCAAAACCAGAGGAGGAAACTGCATTCAAGTATAAATTCTGGGCATCAAGTTCATAAACAGCTGAAGACAATAGTGAAAGCCCAAAATCTATTTGTAGAGTTCCCATGTGGATTCAGCCTCCAGAAAATCCACTCTGACCATCAACCGGGCTTGTGACTAGTCCTGCTATCAGACAGAGTGCACTGGCTAACGGGTTAATGCAGATGCAGTTAGGTTAAAGTTTAACACTTTATCATTCATTTTTCTCTCTTTTAATCCAGTTTAATTTGTTCTGGTTTTTAGTATTTTCTGCTTTCTTTTAGACTCAGGTTTTTTTCTGTGTTTATTGTGGGAAGTGGGGGCAGGGGAGCTGTATGCTTTTCCCTATATGATATTCAGAAGAAGTAAATCAGAAGTAGAGACAGTCACTGGATTAATAGTTTCTTAGGCCTGTGGTAGGGGAAGTTGGGGGGAAATGGGGAACTAATAATAATGAGTACAAAAATGAACAAAAGGTTATAAAATTATGATGATTGCACAACTCTTATTTTTAAACCATTGAAGTGTATGGTAAGTGAATTATGTCAATAATTCTGTTAATTTTTTAAATACTTATATAGAAGAAACAGCATTTCTCCCACTTCATGTTTCAAACTGTCAATGTCTCTATTGAGTTATTATTCAATAATTATATAATTAATCATTGTTAGACACATAGCTTGTTACCAATTTTAATCATAGAGTGATATAGTTGTAAGTTACTTAAGTATACTATTTCTTTGATTATATGAATACTAACAACAAAATTGTCTTGTAAAAATCTTTCTACATCAAGTTACATTATTAGTAACTGAAAGGAAGTCTTTTTCCTCTTCTTTTCCTTTAATTATTCCTTCATTGTCAAAAAAATTAATTGAAAACCATATCAGGCCCAACATGTATCAGAGAGGGGAGCAACTGACACGGTTTTAACCGTTCAGGTCAGGTTTATCATTTTGATCTCCTATAGTTGATATTTTCTGGGGGGTTTTTCATATTGGGGTTTAGCTCTGATGTATTTTGTCATTGGGGGTAGCCCTCTTGAATTTTCCCCCCCAACATTTTATTAGGAACTCTGAAGACAAATGGGTGCATAAGCAAATGT
>NW_022103896.1:16239251-16240437 GCF_000313985.2 Echinops telfairi
CCCCGCCCTTAACACATCCTCAGGGAGTCATAACTCCCTTTACTGTTTCCAAGGGGTTTATCTATCTTGGATTTCATGCATCGAAGGATCTTGATTGTACCAATGTACGTACACAGGTCTAGCAAGATTAGGGAGGTAAAACTAAGGCCATAATAGCGGGAGGAGGAAGTTTTAAAGAACTAGAGGATAGTTGTGCATTTCACCAGTGCTCTGCTGCACCCCGGACATATGGCCCCTTCCATATGGCCCTTCTGTGAGGGACTGTCCAATTATCTCACAGGAGGGTGTGGGTCTCCAGCTTGCCCATGTTCCCAGGAGAGGGAATAGAATGAGGAAGCAAGTGTGCCCTTGACTCTGACAGAGTACGGGAAGCTGGTGCATGAGAGGCAAATGAACAAGTCCAGCTCCAGGTGTGGCAGAGGAACCATGAGAAACACACGTGTTGGTAAAAGTTGGGGTCGGCTCTGAAGAGCAGTAGGAGCCCAGCAGGCACAGGTGGAGATTAAGTGAGAGCATTACAGGGAGAGGTGGCAGGGCATGGGGCACAGGCCAGGGTCACGAGATGGAGCAGGAAGAAGCAAAGTCAGATGCGTGCTCGAGGCAGGGAAGTCTGTCTTTCTGTATCGCTTAGTCATAAGGAAACTGTGGTAAGATTTTAATGAAGTGATGATGAAAACGTCAAAAAGCAGTAAGACTATTTTGGGTTTTGACCAAATAAACCAAAACCAAACTAAACCCCTTGCTGCCAAATAGATGCTGGTTCATGGCAACATTACAGGATGGAGTGGAAGTGCCCAGCAGCATCTCCCAGGCCGTACATCTTTGCAGAAACAGACTCACATCACAGGCAGTGGCCAGTGAGTTTGAACCACCAATCTTTCTATTCGCTGTCAAGCATTTGCCTGTGTCAAGACCCACATGCACCACTTACACAGAGCTCCTGTGACAAAAGAAAGAACACCTTAAAATGGATTTGCAATGCTTCCACCAAGCTTAATGAATAATAATCACTTCATTAATAATTCCACCACGCCTCTGATGCATTGTCATACCATGGTGGCTGGCATATGGCTGGAGCCCTGGTGGCATAGTAGTTCTATGTTGAACAGCCAACTGGAAGGTCAGCAGTTCGAAACCACCGGCCACTCCCAGAGATAAAGATAGGGTGTTCTACTTCCATAAAGAA
>NW_022103896.1:16241189-16247861 GCF_000313985.2 Echinops telfairi
AGAAAGACCTGATTATCTACTTCCCAACATTAGCCAATGAAAACCCCACGGATCAAGAGAAGATGGCCAATCGAGGAGAGTGCTGTGAGATGAGCAGCCTAGCTTGGAAGGCGTTCAGCAATGGCCTTGAACTTATCCACATGACAAAGAGGGACCGGACTAGGTGACCTTGTTCTGTGGCACATGGGGTTGCCATGTGTAGGAGCTGATGCAGATGTAGCTAACAGCTATGAATAACTAATCAGTTCAGCAGAGCTTCACGTTTTAAAGGGAGAGCACTTACTTTCTGTGAAGTGACCTGTGCCCACCCCTTTCTCCCACGGCCCATCCCAATGTTTCTATCCTCTCTCCCGGGCTCAGTTCTCAGAGTTCCACAGCCCCCCAGCTAAGCAGTGTCCCAGGGCTGGCACTGGTTGGAGAAAATGCTTTAGAGAACCGTATGCCAAGTGGTACCAAGAAAAAGGTAGAGTGTGGCTGGCTGCCTCTGTGCCCTCTTGTGCCCTTGGGCCTGTTTTCTCTCCTCGCCGAGGAAATGCAGAGATGAAGCTGGAAGGGAATTCCAGATTACTCAGTTACTGTCGAGTTGTATTTCACCTGGCTGTCCAGATGGGCTGGATGAGGCAGCATAAAGGGATGCCAGAGGGAGGGAGACAGGCCAGAGGGGAAGGAAGGGAAAGAGGCAGGTGATGACAAGAAGGATTGATGGAGGCACAAACCTGTTCATCTGGAAGCCAGCCAGTTCAGCTTCTGAGCTCCGAGTCCATCTGAAGGCCAACCGCCCTATGGGAATCCCCAGCATTTCCTAACTGCCGTGGCCTGAGGTCACCCCAATGCACATCCCTGGGCAGGTTGCTGCTTCCAGAGCCCTTCCCAGCAGGATGCTTCCCAACAGCGCTGGAATGGGGATGACAGTTGTTCATGTGCCCCTTGTACAAATGTGTAAACTGAGGCCAAGAAGCCCAGGGGGGTGCTTAGTGAGTGCATAGAAGAACAGGTGCCTCAACTCGGGGTTCTCTCGTTCCTGAGCCAGGCCTCTGGCACCTGCTCCTCCACAGAGAACTATTCCTTTTGTGAGATGTGTCGAGTCAATTTTGACCTTCACATGGCTATGTCAAATTCCCCGTGCCATTTAATCAATGGACACTCATCATCCATTATGGACAAGTGTCTGGTGTGAGGCACTATCACAGAAAATACTAAGGTGTGTTTTTTTTTTAATAGTGAAACTTGTCATCTGCCTTCAAGTGACTTACAAGACTGAGGATTCTTAAAATACAGATACAGACCCTTGAAATACAATCATGGGCCTTGAACTATAACCATGAACTCCACTTTCCATCATTCATTCAACAGCACATTCTGACGGAGCCTCTGTCTGCCTTAGGCCTTCGTGCTACGGTCGCAGAGAAAAGGACAGGGCACTTGCTCCCATGAAGCTCGGGTTCTAATGGAAGGAAACAAGTAATAGCCCAATAAAATATACACACCAGTGTGTGATCAGATGAGAACAAGGAAAGCCAAGCCCAGTTCACATTAGCATCAAACAGATCTTCACCAATCAGCCTTTAACCTTCTAGATGAAGGCCAAGACTTCCCTGTGGGCCAGGTCATAGAAAACCAAGGTGGATTGGCCCAGCGGCTGTAACCACCCGACGGCTCAGACATCACCACCATTCTGCTCTCCAAGGGGTGTTCTGGATCGGACCTGACTCAACGGCACTCAACAACAACAATAAAAACAGGTTTCTTGATGACAAAAGCACACACATAGACTACAGCCCAGTCAAAACCAGACCAGGAGGAAGGCTCCAAGATCTCAGGAAAGATGCAATTGTTGATAAACCACTGCTCCTCTTCGAGGGCTTAAGGAGGCAGGGCCTGAGAAACGGGCAGCTTGGATGCACATTGAAATGATCTGGGGGAATGACATTATCATTTTGACTCCAGGGGGGAATTGGAGACTCTTGTAAAACAAAATTAGATTATGCTTGATTCAGTATCATTTTAGGACGTCAGTGTGTTTGTTCACATGAGCACATGTGGCTTTTAGATTGCAAAAGATAACATAGTCTGAAGCCAGTCCAACCCACCCCACAGGGAGTGGTGTCTCTCTGAACCTGATTGACAAGCGCTGTGTTTGTTTGGCAGTCGCCCACACACCACACAAGAACTTGAATTCTTGCTTTGTACTGTTCCCTATCTCTTCCCTGTTGACCTTCTCGTGCAATGATGAGTCATCTGCTAACGGGGAACAGGGGTCACATCTTGCCCTTCTGCCCTTTCCACCTCAGCCTTCGAAAATGAAAGACCAAACCAGTTGCCCTCAGAGTCTGTCTGACTCATGGCAACCGGATGTGTGAGAGTAGAACTGGGGTCCATAGGGTCTTCAATGGCTGATGGTTTGAAAATTGATTGCCAGTCCTTTCTTCCAAGGCACATCTATGTGGACTCAGATTTCCAATGTTCAGTTAGCAGGTGAGCGTGTTAGCTATCTGTACTTCAGGGGTTGGAACTGATGCACTGGCACCTGGCTGGGCTCTAACCCGGTGTTCATCCAACTCACAATTTGTTGAATGCCTACTACGTGCTGGGAACTGCAATGCATCTTGGGGAGGGAATGTCCTTGGAGAGTGCGGTCTGGAGGGAACGATGGTCACTTGCCGTCGCTACAGTGAGTCTGTACTCACAGACTGAGGTGAATGCCTGAAAGGAGATGCAGCCTGGTCTGGAGAGGAGCCAAGGCTTCCCCCAGGAAGTGGAGCTAGAGCTCAGATGGGAAGCTGAGGAGGGGAAACGTGTAGAGGCCTGGGCAGGGAGAACGTGGGCCTCTGGCCTGGTTCCCTTGCACTGAGGTCAGAACATAGGGTGTAGGAGGGAGTGTGAGGCCAGAGCTTGGGTCAGGCCCTAGCAGAGCTTACCTGAAAGACCCTGGGCAAATCTGCTGTAGAGACCACTTTAAAGTGATCATCGCTAAAGTGTCTCTTTAGCATCTCAGATCTGCCTGATCCAAGCCATGCTATTATCAGGTACCTCGTGTGCATATGTAAGCTGGACAATAAATAAAGATGACCGGAGGGAAAAGGATGCCTTTGAATCGTAGTGTTGGTGAAGATTATTCAAAGGGCCCCAGGCTGCCAGAAGAACAAGCAAATCTTTCTTGGAGGAAGTACAGCCAAGATGCTCCATAGGAGTGAGGAGGGAGAAACTGTGTTTCAAGGACTTTGGACATGTTATCAAGAAGAACCGGTCCCTACAAAAAGACATCAAGCTTCGCAAAGTAGAGGGGCGGTGAAAAAGAGGAAGACCCTCAAGGAGAGGAGGTGGGTTAACGTAGTGGCGGCAACAAGCCCCTTAAAAATAATAACAATTGTGAGGAAGGGGCAGGAAAGGCGGCGTGTCTGCCATTCTGAGGCCCCCCAGGGCCTCTATAAGTTGGAAGTGTCTAAGCCACATAAGTGAAAAGATAATGAGGGTGAAATTTGTGCAGGTCCCGTCCCCAGCGATTCCCTCATTTGCAATGAATCCCGGGGCATGTTCAGCTTACATGCAATCTGAATGAAGTCAAGCTTACCGCTGTCACCTTACCCTGAGCCAGTTTATCAGATGGCTTTTCTCAGTGCCCACGGTCGCAAGGAAAATGATGTGCCCAGCAAGCAGAGAAAAGCCCCAAATGTAAACATCGCCAGTGTGCCCTTGCCAGGTCCCTAAGGGGAAAGGGATAGACAGGTAGGTGCTTTGTCCTTCCCATCAGCCCTCTCTCCTAACTCCCCGGGAGATTTCGCTATTCTAGAATGTAGACAGGAACTAATAATGTTAAAAAATTTTCTAAAACTCTAGTTCACGGAGCAATTTTCTGTACCAGGTACTCAAGAAAGCACCATATAAGCAAAAGCTGTGTTCAGTGCCCTAACTCCGTCAGAGAGGCCACTGTTACTGCCTGCATCTCACAGATGAGCAAAGAACAGAGAGGTTGACCACTTTCCCAAGGGCACGAGGCATGAGGGGCAAAGCTAAGATTGTATCTCACATCTCATAGTTTTGTAAGTTAAAGAAAACTGCACTAAGAATCAAGAGACTTGGGTCTGTAACCCCGTTTTTCCAGCTCCTGCTAACTGTGTGACCTTGGGCAAGTCACTTTTCAGACTCAGTTTCCTCCTCAGTAAGTCAGGAGAGCAGATGGCCCAGGGCTCCTCCCAAGTCCAACCTCCTATGAACCTATTGAGACAGAGGCTCCCATCAGCCAGCCCCTCGCTCTAGAACACAGAGAAAGGAGCAGTATTCTCTTCTGTCTCAAAGGAACAAACTGTTTCAGGGCAACTAAGTGTGAGTGGTCCAACGATGAAGAAGCTCAATGCACGGCCATTCAGAGGGTTGAGTGGAAAGTAGCACTATCAACCTGTTGAGTGGACAGGGCCCTCGGAGTCACACTTGTGTTGTGCTCTGTGTTGCTGTAACCATGGCACGGAAGGCCGGGGCCTCAGCTGTTCTGCGGTGGGGAGCTATTCCTGTTTCTGCACTGCTCAGGGTGGCTGTGTCTTAGGCGAATGATCTTCCACAGAGACACATGACAGGTGGCCTAGGGTCCCCATTCCATCATCATCACCAGTCCTTGCCATAGACAATGTTTCACACGTCTGTGTATATGTGTGTGTGAGTGTGTTCACACACGCATCGACATATAACATAGATACACATATGTTCATTCGATGTGACTTGGTGAAACTTTGAAGGGCAAATGAGTTTTCTGTCCAACAATTTCTACACAGTTTGTTTGGGGCGTGTGCTGCACTCCCCGCAACACAACAATCCTCTTACTGCATCCTCCTTGGGTTCCCGTTTCCATCTGTCCTTCTTTCCCGCCCCTTTCTGGGCTTCGTCTCTTGGCCAACACTGCCCATCTGGTCTTGTATGGGTCACCGTTCTGAGGCGCATGTTCCCCACCAGTATCACCGCTCACTTCACAGGTCTGCTATGTGTTTGTCTGAAGAGCAAAGTCCAAGGGTGGATTCAGTTCCAGGTTGAAAGGGAGTCTAAGACCCCTAGTCACAGCTCCGGGAGCCAACAGTCTCTACCAGACCAGTAAGTGTGATTTTATTTATGATTCTGGGTTTTATTCTAGAGTTTTGGGGATTTTTTCTCCTACTCAGTCAGGACCTTCTAGTGAAATTCCAAGCAGAGATGGTGGTGGTAGCAGCAGGGCACCATCTAACTCTTCTGGTCTCAGGGTAGGGGGACGCAGTGGTTCTTGTGGTCCATCGGTGCTTTGGGACTAATTGTTTCTTTGAGTCTTTTGGTTTTCTGCACTTTTCTTTCTCCGTACAAGGAGACAGCCATGGTCACACCTGAGATGGGGGCTCACAAGCTTTTAAGAAATGCCTTCCTTGTTAAACTGAATGAGGCATCATCCGGGGCCTGCCTCTCACTGAGCCTTGTTGTTGTTGTTGATGTTGTTGTTGTTCTTAGCTGCCTTTGGGGCAGCCCCTTTGACAAGCACAACCCTGAGCACAGAGGGAGGAGGCACTGCCAGGTCCCAGACCACTCTGCAATGGGTTACAGGTTGGACCATGATGATCCACAGGGTTTTCATTGATGAGTTTTTGAAAATAAATTGCCGGGCCCTTCTTCCTAGCCCACTTTTGTCCAGAAGCTCTGCTGAAATCTGTTCAGCAGAGCAACATGCAAGCCTCCCCTGACCAGTGGGTAGAGGAACTGCAGCCAGGTCTCCCACGTGAGAGGTGAGAGTTCTGTCACTGGGCCACCTCTGTCCCCAGAATTCATGACTAATCAGCTTTAGCCTCCCAGGTGCAAGCTCATGCTTCATTGATCAGTTATACTGGGCTCTGGGCAGGGAAGGGCTGGGAGAGCTGAGGTGGAGTAGGTGGCAGTGTCTAAGGCACTGCTTAGCCACTTATTAAGAATAGGGTCTTAGGCAAATCACCCACCACCTCCAAGCCCCAGCTTCCTCACCTGGAAAATCGAGATGACCAAATTTCCAGGGTCACTGGGACTATTTAAAAGAACACTGGAATGTGTCTGGCACATTTCAAGAGGTCTCTGCACACTCACTCACTGCCATCGAGTTGAACCTGACTGGTAGCAACCATCCAGGACACCAAAGAACTGCTCCTGTGGGTTTCTGAGACTGTAACTGTTTACAGGAGTAGCGAGCCTCATCTTTCTCCCAGACTCCGACGTGGTCAGTCTCAGCACCTGGAAGAGCAGCGTCCGAGGCTTTACGTCACCCAGAGGAAATCTGTTGTTGAACCAGTTAGCCCTGAAAAGGAATCCCAATTTTTACAAGTAATTGGAAGATTCATTTCACTCATTTAGCATGATTTTATTGCATCCCTATGATGCAAATGGTTTGCACACAACTACTTACTATTTTTCTGTTATTGTTGCTTATTAGTGTTTTTGGTTTTGTCTTGTTCTTTGGTATGTTTTTCTGTATATGAAATCTACTAGAGAGACAGTAACTGGATTGATGGTTTCTTGGGAGTATGAAGGGGATGTTGGGGGGAAATGAAGAGCTATTAACAATGAAGACAGGAAAGAGGAAGTGTCCAAAATGGATTGGGCCAATGATTATACAGCTCTTCTAGATGTGATTGAACTATTGAATTATATGATATGCAGATGATGTGCTAATAAAACAAAATAGATGATAGATAG
>NW_022103896.1:16248332-16250291 GCF_000313985.2 Echinops telfairi
GGTCTCAAAGCTCGGCCTCCACAGAGGGCAGCCACCAGCGCTGACAACACCTCTCCTGGTGGCCCTTTCAGAGAGCAAATTCCTGGGCTGTCTGACTGTCACTGGGACTCGGTGTGGCATTTCTCCTGTCCTCAGGTGTCCTTTCCAGCTGCCACGGGTTGTAACACAACCTTTCTTTCCCAAAAGATCCTCCTCGGGACGTGACTGGCAGAATAAAGAGGAGAGGGTGTCCCGAAGCTTGTGAAGCAAGGAGCTGACCCACATCACACGGGCTTCTTTCCTGCACGATTCCCAGAGCCTGTGTTAGCAAGCTGGCATGCATGCGTCTCTCCAACAGGGGCCAGGTGCAGCTCTCTGCACCCACGAGTCTCTGAGCGTGGCACAGAGCATCATTTCAGAGCCTGTCCTAAGACTGACCCTCCACAGACCCCAGTCCTGTATGTGCTGCATCCTTGGGGAGAATCAGAAGCCCCAAGTTCTGCTCCCCTTATGTCACCAGCTCACAGCATGACCTCCCCAAGTCTCAGAGTCCTCCTCTACAAAATGGGCCTGTGCTGACGAAGGCCTTTCTCACCTGTGAGGCCACCCCATAGCCTGGTTCACCAACAGATGCCTGCTTTGGCGTGGGCTGCTCCAGGCACCTTGAAACAGACGAGGTCTCCTAGGGTGACGGTGATGAGTGCCAAGTCCCACTTCTCTCCTTCAATCCTATTAACAACCTCTGCACTCTATCACCTCTGCATTCTTGAGAGAATCTCAGCATCCTGTATTCACGGCCAAGTGCAGTCTCAAAGATGCTGCAGGGTCAGCAAGGATGGGCACTATCCCATCTGGTCAGTTTCTAGAGGATCAAGTGGAAATTATACAAAGCTCGTTTTCACCCAGGTTTTTGTGAGGGTTTGTTAGGGAAGTTAATGGATTCCAAATCAGGATCAGAAACCATTAAAGATACAGTTCTCTCATCCACAGTGCCTCTTCTCAGACATGCTGCCAGGCATGTCTCTCTCTTTGGTCTTTGGCCTCTCAGTTACATGGTCCCTCGATCTACACTGCTCCAGCAAGTGGTACAAAGTGCCATTCATGCTGACAAATGTCCCGAAGGCATCCTACTCTGCAAGCCAGCCTCCTGGCCAGAGATGCTCAGCTTCACTAGCTCAGGAGGCTGGGAAGGTCACCACTCTGGGTGTCACGACCTCTCTGTGCAGGGATCGTGAATGTGCTTCACGATCAGCTCATCTCTTTAAACTTTTTATTCTGCATTAAGGGGACATTTACAAAGCAGATCATCAGGTTTACATTCAACAATTCATCCACGTTTTGTTTTAATTCACCATTGCCATCTCCTCAATGCACTGTCACTTATCCCACTGTGCCCCTCTATTTCCTGTCCCCATTCCTCTGTATTTCCTAACCCTTCCCAAAGGTAAATGCTGCCCTTTGAATCAGAAATCGCTAACGATTCTAGCACAAGGGTGAGCTCAGTTCCAGACGTGAATGGGGCCTAAGGGTCATGGCCTTGGGAGTCCTACCTGTCTCTGCCCAAACAGTAAGCCTTTTGTGATTGTGAATTTGTTCCATGTTCTTCTTGATGAAAACAATATACAGTTAGATGAATATATAGATATGAGTAAAACAAAAACCATGGCTTGATTCAAACTTATGGTGACTACCAAGCATATCAGAGTAGAACAGTACACCCTTAGTTAATATGATATTTGTATCATCATTAATGTCCCCTTTTTCCCCCTCCCTATTCCTTAGGCCTTCAGTACCTGATAATGTTTCCAAGTGGGCATAAGGTTTTCAGCGACAACTTCCTTTGAAGTGGGGAACCAAGTCCTTCCTTGTCTGTTCTCAGTCTGGAAGCTCTGCTGAAATCTGCTACTTTGGGTGGCCCTGCTGGCATTTGAAATACCAGTGACATAGCTTCCAGCATCACAGCCACACACAAGCCACCAC
>NW_022103896.1:16251271-16252857 GCF_000313985.2 Echinops telfairi
TGCTGGAGAAGAATATTGAAAATACCATGGACTGCTAAAAGGACAAATGGCTCTATCTTGGACGAAGTACCACCAGAGTGCTCCTTAGAGGCAAGGATGGCTAGACTTCACCTTACATACTTTGGACCTATTATCAGGAGAGGCCAGTCCCTGGAGAAGGACATCACACTTGGTAAAGTGGAGGGGCAGCGACAAAGAGGAAGGCCCTCAACGAGGTGGATTGACACAAGGGCTGCAACAATGGGTTCAGGCACAAGAGCCACCTTGAGGATGGCAGGCCCATGCAGTGTTTCTTTCTGTGTGCACAGGGTCTCAATAGGTCAGGCATGATTCGATGGCACCTAACCTAACATTCACCTCCCTGCCGTACTCCTGTAACCAATAATAAACTTTGTGCTCATTACATTCGCCTTTTCTTGTCTTTTTATACTGGTGCCCTTTTCAAATTGAGTTATTTCACTCAGCACAGTGCCTTCCAGCTGCATCCATAGGTAGTCTATCGCAAGTCTTCATTTCGCCTACTGACTGTGTAGTATTCCACTGCATGCACGGACCGTGATTTTTGTATCCACTTACCTGTCGATGGGCCTGTTTCTGGTTTCTACCTTTGAGCTACTGTGAGCAGTGCTGCCATGAACAACGGTGCGCAAGTTTCTGTTTGAGTCTCCCTCCCCACTTTCTTTCAGGAGTGTGGGTGTAAAGGCCACCAGCCACAGATTTGCCCCAGCAAGCAGCCACTATGTTCCAGTCTCCCATTACCTTGGCTCATTTCCCTGATCCCTAAGCTTTGACACCAACTCCCAAGCATGGTTTTTAATAGCTCCTGGCATTCTCCTGTGACCTCCCACTACCAGCCTAGGGAGGCCGCAAGGCTTTGGAGGAGCCAGCAGCGTTGGACAGGCTGTCTACTGCACAACTCCAAGAGATACAGTTAGCATTGATGCCGATGTGAATGGCAGCCCCTGGTCGTACAGGGCAGCTGTACCTGGTAACTTGAAGCTTTATCACAATGGTGGAAACGTTCTGTTGGTTGAAGCGCTTCACAGAAGAGAGGGGTAACTGGGTTGGGGAGACCACCCGCATAATGACCGTGTGGGCTATGGACTAGGGCTGCTTGTTCTATACGGTGGCTCTGCAGCTTAGAAGCTGAGTGACCGTAGGTAGATTTTTTAACTGCTCTGGGATTTTTGGTGTCCCCGCCTGTCAAATAGGATAGCATTCCAGTGGTGTGAGGGTCAAATGAAGGTTAAATACAAACCAAAATTCCAAACTCCCTGCCAGTGAGCCAATTTGGGTGGCAGAGTAGGACTGTCCCTTTGGGTTTCTGAGACTTTAAATCTTTATGGGAGCAGACAGCCTCATCTTTCTCGCTCAGAGCAGATGGTGAGGCTCGAACCACTGACCTTATAGTTAACATCTGTGTTAACTAACTGTGTTTAACCCACAGTGCCACCAGAGTTCCATAAGCACTGGATAGCATTAGCTATTACAGTGAACCCTCGTTTATCGTGGTTAATCGGTTCTAGACCCTACCGTGATAAATGAAATTCCGCGAAGTAGGGTTCCTTATTTGTAAATCAAATATT
>NW_022103896.1:16253645-16264897 GCF_000313985.2 Echinops telfairi
GGTGGGGGCGGGGGGCGGTGAGTTACATGGGGCCAGAGCTGGCCCAGGATGCTCTGGTTCACACAGCCAGAGGGTCCAGCTGAGTCGGGTTTCACCACTAGAGAAGCCCTGGTGGCACTGTCAGGGAACCACTGGGCTGCTCACTGAAAGGTCAGTGGTTCAAACCCACCAGCTGCTCCTCAAGAGGAAGGTGAGGCTGTCTGTCCCTGTGAAGATTTATAACCCAGGATCCCTCGGTAAGGTTGTTATGAGTTGGAATAGACTCGGCAGCAGGGGGATGAGTCAAGATAAACAGGTCTAAACTGGCTCGATGGCATTTGACAGCAGCAGCCAGAGGGGGAGGGCCCTGTGGCAGTGAAGCTCCTGCGCTGGCCCTGGAAAACCCTCTGGATGCTCTCTGGGGGGGTGGGGAGCCTGGGACTCTTAAGTCGGTTGTTACTGCCTTTTCTGTCTACAGGAATGAGGACTGGCTCCAGCTGGGCATTATGAAAACACCAAAGAGTACCAGTTGGTTTAAACACGATGTTAGCTCCTTTCTCTCTGAAGTCAAAGTTCAGGTGCAGGAATTTCAAGGCTGGGCTGGTGGCTCTGCTCCATGGGCCATCATGGACCCCCCCTCCTCAGAACTCATGCCTCCACCCACCGTCCAGAAGGTGTGGCCCTCACTCGCTCAGCCCATGAGCACTTGTGCACCAAGGAGGAGGGCAGCTAGGTTTCCCAGGAGCGGTCACCCCCGTGTCTCACTGGCCACACTGCTGTAGAGGAGGCTGAGCGACAACCTTCCTTTCTGTGGGCAGTGGGTTAGTTCCCACTGCCACGCTGTGCCCATGGAACTTATTTTGGTCCCATGTCGATGGTCTGCCTGTCACTTGTCTGTCCATTTGTCATTCTACGATGGCTGGCATGTTGCTGTAATGCTGGAAGCTGTGCCACCGGGACTTCAAATGCCCTGGGTGGGCAGTTTTCAGCAGAGCTTCTGGACTACAACTAGGAAGAAAGGCCTGGTGATATGGCTCCAAAAACAAGCCAGTGACAACCTTAAGATTTACACAGAACATCACTAACTCACTTGTTTCAGACCTGTCACCCAAAACCAACCACCAAATTCAATGCCAGCGAGTTGCTTCTGATTCATATCGACCCTATAGGACAGAGTAAAACTGTCCCTGTGAGTTTCTGAGACTGCAACGCGTTACTGGAATAGAAAGCCTCATCTTTCTCCCATGGAGCAGCTGGTAACTGCAAACAGCTGACCTCAAGGTTAGAAGCCCCACAGCACCAAGGCTCAACTCAACTCAACTCACTGCCATCGAGTGGTTTCCAACAGAGACTAACTTCTTATGGAAGTAGAAAGTCCCGTCTTTTCCCCATGGAGTGGCTGATGGTTTCGAACTGCTGACCTTGCATCACCACTATTCCACCAGGGTTCCTTGTCTGGGCTCAGAAGACCTCGCTTGCTGGAGAAGTGCATGGTGTTTAGTGAGATAGAGGGTCCATAAGACTGAGGGGGCCCCTGGTGAGATGGATTTGTACAGCAGGCTCAGTGACAGCCTCAAACATGTTGGTGGTCGAGAGGATGCACAGGACAAGCAATACTTCATCCTGTTGTGTGTAAGGAAGTCCATCGTGAGCCAGAGTCAACATTATCTCTCTGTGTTCATTTCCTGTTGCTACTGGAACAAATCACCACACATGTCGTGCCCTGAAACAGCACAGATTCCGTATGAAGTTCTGGACGTCAGAAGTCTCAACTGGGTCTCCCAGGGCTGAGACGGGGGTGTTGTGTGTTACTCTGGGTTGACTAGAGAAACAAATCCAGAGACACTCATATGTGTTTAAGAGAGAGCTTTATATCAAAGAGCAATTGTATATTGAGAAAACATCCCAGCCCAGTACATATCAAGTCCATAAGTCCGATATTAGCCCATATGTCTGATACCAGTCTATAAATTCTTCTTCAGACTCACACAACACATGCAATGCAGGAAGATCACAGGCCAGTGGAAAATGTTGTAGATCCAGTGGCAGTAAAAGCATCCCAGGGCTGGCGTGGGTCTCCAAGTGACTCCTCCAGTTCTAAGGCTCTGGCTCCATCAGTGTAGCTCCATGGGGCTTGTTAACAGGAAGACGAAGTAGAGAGAGAATGTGTCCCACTTCAGGGAGGAAGACAGGAGTTCCCAGAATCCTCAGGAGAAGGTTAGGCCCACACAAGGGGCATGATGGGCTATGACCTGATTGACAGACTAGATTCCATCCCTATAACCTATTTAACAAGTCGACATGAAAGTATGTAACTACCACATGTTGGCAGAACTGTGGCCCTCTCTGGGGTTTCTTGCAAGAGAGTGCAGTGATGGGTGCTCTGAGATAGAATTCCCAGAGGGGTGGGGGAGACTCTGCTTCCTTTCCCTGTCCAGCTCACAGCGGCCACCTGCTGTCCTGGGCTCCCCCTCCTCCTCCTCCTCCATCTTCAAGGCTGCCACACACCAGCTTCTTCCTCATGATGCCAACTCGCTGGCCCTCCCTCTTCTGCCTCCCTCTTCTCCACACAAGGAGGTGGTATCATGGGTTACCCTGGTGCCATAGTGGTTACTTGTTGGGCTACCATTCACAGGGTCTGCAGTTCAAAACCACCTCAGGAAAAAATGGGTTCCTCCCATAAACAGTTCCAGTCTCGGAAAGCCACAGGAGCAGTCCCACCCTGTCCTATAGGGTCACTAAGAGTCAGCGTGGACTTGATAGCAGGGAGTTTGAGTTTGATGATTACCTTGGACACACCTGGATCATCCAGGCTCATTTCCAAATGATCCAAGTCAGCTGACGGAGCCCTGGTGGTGCAGTGCTCAAGCAGTTGGCTACCCGCTAATTGAAAGGCTGCTGGTGGTTTGAACTCCGCCAATGGCTCCCAAAGAGAGAAGACCCAGTGGGAGTCTGCTCCAGTACAAGGTTTCCAGCCGGGGACACCTTGTGGGGCAGCTCCCCGCTGCCTTATAGGCTCACAGTGAGTCCGAGTTAACCCAGCAGCACCCAACAACAGCAGCAAAGTCATCGGATTGGCAACCTTAGTTCCATCCGCAACCTTAACCCCCTCTGGCCGTGTATTATAAACAACCCTCCCACGGGTTCCAGGAAGACAAGAAGGGCCCTGGCAGGGATTGGGAGGGCAGGGCAAGGGGGGTTGACCCTGATCAGGATAGGCAGCTATGGCTCCGAATCCCATCACTGTGGAGGAAGGGATTATAGGGCCCACCACATTCCAAGGTGGTTTTGATCTCTCAGCATGTGTCACACACACACACACACCTCTATCCTGGGCCATGCCAGCGGAGTGGGGAGTTCTCTTTGGAAAGGAGATCTGTGCCCCTTGGTCCAGCTTTGCTGAGCGACCCCTCTCTGTGTGCAGCTCAGATGTCCCAGCCCACCCGCTTGGCTTCAGCCAGGGCTCACGGGAATTCTCCTGCACAGAGCATTTCGGAACCAGGTTTGTGACCCCGGCCTGGGCGACGGTGTCATTCTCGATGAGCAGGCTGGAATCTGGAAAATGACACTCTCCCTTTTTTGAGAAGTCACCCGTTCTGGGGAGAATGTTAAGTGGGCAGGGGCAAGTGGCCTCTGTCGCCTCGGAAACAGGCATGCAGGCATGGAAGCATGAGATGGACAGACGGAGACACAGCTGGGGACAGGCCTTCGGGGAGGGTCTACAGTCACCCCTGGGCTCTCCAAGAAACATCCCAGGGACTTCCCTCCATGCTTTCATTTGGTCTGAAATTAGTTGGAGTCTCCTGCACTTGCAGTGAACTCTTTGACTTGCCTGCTTTGGGGCAAGTCATGGCCTCCCTGAGCCCTTCAGTGCCTCCCAAATTCCAACTCTGAAATCACCGATCAGGACCCTAGAAGCCCTGGCCACCAGGGAGGGAAACACTAGGTAGTTGTCCCACTCTGTAGGTGGGTGTCAAAATCAGAGGCCACCTTCTAGGGTGGCCACGAGGGGCTGTGGAACTAAGAGAATTTGAGTTAGAGGACTCCAAGGCTTGGGCCCCAGAGCTGGCTGGAGATAGAACCCCCATCTTCAACCTCCCATCCAGAAGGGCCCCTTACCCAGATGGAGGATGGCTTTAGCTTCCTGACCCCAAGAGGATGCCTTTAGCTTCCTATGCAAGGGGGCTAAGACCCCTGAGCAGATTCACTTGCTCAACCACCGCCAGACCAGTGAAGCCCCTACTCCTCCCACCTCTCCTGCCATCACTTGCCCAGAGGCTGGCTAGAACATTCCCAAGAGCTGCTTTGCAAAATCTTGGGAAGGAGGCTCTTAAAAACAAATATCCCAACTCGTAAACATGTCATAAATCCGTAACCAAGTTCTCCCTGTCCTCTGTGTTTTTATGTGATCCATCTAATATCATCCTGCCCATGGCTTTGAACCCACATCCGCTGGGCCCCGGATACCAAGAAGTGGCTGTTCACGGGAGCTTTTATTACTACGTATGACTGATACACCGACAGGGAGCTTGCCTTTTTCTTTTCTTTTTCACGTGTCTCCAAGAAAAATAAACCCGCTGATGCGCTCTGACAAAATGTGATATCAGATATGTTTGTCTTTTTTTTTTTTTTTCCTGAAGAAGCTGCTTCTATGTCTGGGAAGATATCATCTACTGGGCTCTCCCAGAGGCCAACTGGCCTTCCTGGTTTGAGGGTGGTGGACACCGCATGGGACTCCACATCTCCCTCCCCACCCTCAGAATGGACATGCTCAAGACCAGTGCCGTCTGATGGCTCACGGGCCCCTGTGACTCCAGCCTTAAGATGACATGGACAATGAAGTGGGAAGGCAGCCACCTTTATTGACCGGCACCCAACCAAGCAGAATGCTCAGTCACTCACACGTTGTGCTTCACAGGGAAAGGCTCTGGAGCTCATAAGGGGAGGTCACTCTCACTTCCAGCCAGTCAATTCTGACTGATAGCAACCCGAGAGGACAGGGTAGAACTGGCCCTGGGGTTTCTGAGACTGTAACTCTTTAGGGGAGTCGAGAGCTCCATCTTTCTCCCTTGGAGCAGCTCATGGCTTCAAACTTCTGACCTTGTAGTTAGCAGCCTAATGCATAACCCACTTCGCCACCAGAGCTCTAAACCAAACCATCCCAACTCTCAAACTCACTGCCATCCAGTCGGTTCTGACTCATAGTGACTGTAAGACAGATCAGAACCGCCCTGTGGGTTTCTGAGACCGTAACTCTTTATGGGAGTAGAAAGGCTCAACTTTCTCCCAAGGAACGGTGGGTGGCTTCAAACTGTTGACCTTGAAGATCACAGTCCAACTCTCTGCCGGCTGCACCACCAGGCCATGCAAACAGTTCAGTAAGAGTGCTTTGAGTTCATTCAGAGATTCTGGGGGAGAAAGCCCTGGCCATCTGAGTCTGCCAATTCAGCCACTGAAAGCTGAATTTGGGGCACAATTCAACTCTGACACACAGTGGCTTACCACGAGCCGCAGTCAACTCGGCGGACTGGTATTCTCAGCTTTAGAAACAAAAACGCCTCCTGGCAGTTATGATTATCATAGTAAGACTTCCTTGGAGCCAGACACCAGGCGAGTAATTGGCCTGCATTATCAGGGGTCATCTTTGCCCCAGCCCTTGGTGGAAGCCCTGGTGCCATCCCCACTGTACAGGTGAAAAACGGAGGATTAGAGTGGTTTAAAAAAAATGCCCAAGGGTCATGCAAGACTGCCCTTGAACACCAGAGCCCACAGGCTTACCTATACTGTGCTCTTATAGGAAAATTCTGCCTACACCTTCTACAGAGACATCTAGAGCGGGAGGGGAGCCTGCTTCCCATCTTTTTTTACGGTCCAAGAAGAGGATGCTCAGAGAGAGGACCAGCCAGCAATCCGCAGAGTCAGGATCTGAAGCAATTTGTTTGAAGTAGTCCCTGCCCACAGGCTGCAAGCTCAAAAAGACAATCCCTCCCTTCCCTGCTGTCCCAGAGACATGGTAAAACCAGACGGGGATACCTTCCATTTTCAACAGTTTTCCAGCAACAACAACGAAAAATAAATTATAATTGGAGGGGGACTAAGGATCTGCTGATGAAGATCAAGGACTTCAGTTGTCAGAATGGATTACAACTCAATGTAAAACCGAAGTGTCTGCCACCATGTCAATGCCGACTCACAGTGACCCTACAGGACAGGGTAGAGCTGCCCCTGTGGGTTTCCAAGACTGTATCTATTTACAGGAGCAGAAAGCCTCTGAAGACCAAAAGCCTCACAATGGAACCAGTTGGTAACATTATGATAAATGGAGAAAAGATGAAAGTTGGAAAGGCTTTCGTCTTGCTGGGATCCACAATCAATGCTCATAAAAGTAGCAGTCAAGAGATGAAGAGAGAGAGATCAAAAGACACATTGCGTGGGGTAAGCCTGCTGTTGTATAGGACTTCTTTAGAGTACTGAAAAGCAGGGCTGCTCCTTTGAGTACTGAGCCATAGTATTTTCAGGGGCCTCACGTGTGTGTGAAATTTGGGCACTAAACAAAGACTGAAGTAGAGTTGATGCATTGAACTGTGGTGCTGTTGAAGAATGTTAACATACCATGACCTGCTAAAGGACAAACACATCTGTCTTAGGAAGAAGGTAGGGGTGCTCCTTAGAGGCAAGGATGGTAAGACTTCATTTCCTGCTTAAATGGACATGTTGTCAAGAGAGACCAGTCCCTAGAGAAGGACACCATGCTTGGTAGAGTAGAGAGACAGCAAAACAGAGCAAGGCCCTCAACAAGATGGATGGCCATGGGGGTTGGAACAATGGGCTCAAGCCTAAGAACGGTTGTGAGGATGGCCCAGGAGCAGGCAGTGTTCCGTTCTGGGTCCATAAGATCACTGAGTCAGAACCTACTCAACAGCACCTGGGGTAGTTACACCATCTGGTGTCGATTTGAGAGGATTATGAGTGAAGGGGTGGAGTCTAGCGCATCAATCAGATCATGACCAATGAGACCTCTGTGTGGGCATGACTTTCTCCTGAGAATTCAGGGAAATCTGGATTTTCCTCCTTGGAGACCGGAGACACTTTCTCTTTCTATTCACTCCCTGAGACGACACTCTACTGACAAGACCTGACAAAACACATGGCACTACACTGATAGACCCCAAGCCCTGGGAACTAGAGAAGCCACGTGGAGACCCCTGCCAGCACTGAGATGCTTACAACGCCACTGGATCCAAAGACTTTCTACCCACTGGCCTGTGATTGTCCTGCATTTGGCGTCATTGCATGTATTTTGTGAGTCTGAAGAGGACTTTATAGATTGGTATCAGATGGGCTTGGACTGAACTGGGTTGAGACGCTTTCTTAATGTACAATTACCCTTTATATAAAACTCTCTCTTTTACGTATATGTGTCTCTATGAATTTGTTTCTCTAGTCTACCCAGATGAACACAGCACCTGATCATACCAACAACAAATTGATTGCTTTATTAATTTTGGAATTGATCGTTTAAGTAGAAGAGCCAAAATGAAGGTTCCTTGGAGTGTTGGATTCAAGTAACCATACAGTTATCATAGTCATCATTCATTCATTGCACACAATATGCCCAGTCCTGTTTCAAGCTCTTTGCACCTTTGGATTGGCTTAATTCTTACATCAGCTGGGGGACAGGAGCTGAGATACCCATTTCTCTGGGGATGAAATTGAGGCAGGGAGAGATGAAGCACTTGCCCACACTCTGTTAAATGTACCTAATGTTCGTATAGCGAGTGTTGGCATGTAGACTTTCTTAGTTGATGTCATTGGCAAGCTTATGAGTCTCTGGTGAGCATTGTACTGCTTGTAGCCGGTCCACTGGAGAGAAGGAGAGGCAAAGTGTTGCCAGAGTCTGCAGGGCCCAAATGGGTTAACACACTGGACTGCCAACCAAAAGGTGGGAGATTTGAGTCTACCCAGGGGTGCCGTGGAAGAAAGTCCTGGTAATCTACTTCTGGAAAAAGATGCCCTGGAAACTATGGAGCCCTGTTCCACTCTCACGCTCAGGGCGCTCCAGGAGATATGGCTGACAAGGTGACAACTGCCACACTTAAACAGGTCCTTTACTCAGGAGGTCCTGAGTCCCCGCTCTGTAAACTTAGGAGGGTTGGAACTAGATTCTCTCTAAGACCCCTCCAGGTCAAATATCCCAGATCATATGCCTTCCCCTCTGGAATGTCCTTCCTCTCTGGGCTGGCAGACCCCCAGGGCTTGGCTTAAACACAGGGGGTTTGGCATGACCTGGCTGATTGTGAATGATTTTGCAGCTTAATTACCCAAGCACCCGCAGGCAGAGAGAGTGGGCACATTTTTGCCCCAATCTAATCAAAGCTAGCCCAGTTCAGGAAGCAGCCTCCGAATGGTGCAATCAGAGATGGGTTACCCAATCAGCATGGTAAGCACAGGCTTACCTGTGCTATCCTGAACAGTGTCATGTGCTCTTCACCACATGGTGGTGAAACTCAAGTGAAATTGTCCACAGCATGTAAGGTAGTTAGTTTATTGTGCCAACCTGGCCGATAACCCATGTGGGATTAATTGAAGGGCGGAGAGATAAATGGCTCAGCGAGCCTTACCTTTCTTATCTCTTGCTCTTTGATCATCGGACCAGTGTGCGGCTGCCTTGAGTGTTCTGTGCCTAAATTTGCAAGCTACACTACCTGTAGGACACCTAACCCGTGGACTGTGTCTCTGTAATTTGAGGTTCCTTCAAGACCTGCTTTGACATATCATTGGAATTTACATCTCTTGAGCTGGGGACTGTCAGACCCTGTCATCTGGCTGACTGTTGGTGACCTGCCTTGCTGTTTGCTGCCTGTGCCAAGATGGCCTGAATTGCTCTACAGAGGACTGCCTGGCAGCCCTCAAGACTTGAAGGACTGCCAGTGTCTCACAACTCTCTCACAGAAGTGAGTTGCACTGAGCCATTTGTACTGCTTTATAATTTAATTAACTGTTTATTTCTTATGTTATATACCTGTCTATCTGTATAAATATATATAAAATTATTAGCAATCTGATTTTGTCTCTCTAGAGAACCCTGTCTAACACAGCAAGTTACTCAGTAAGTGCAGGTAAGCACATACTCACCTTGCTTATTGGGTCCTCTGCCCTGTCAGGATCATTAATAGGAAAAGTGGCTCACTTCTGTTGGAAGATGCTATGGGATTAGGAGATAGATGCCAGCCTAGAAGCAGAATCTTTGATGTGGTAAAAAATGTGAAATGATTCTCTCCAAATTAGTAGATAAGCAGAATTAAACCCATACTTATATTTTGGGTACTCTGACACTGGATGAAACATCCCTGTTGTCATCAGCATCAGATGGCTTGGCCCTGAAGGCTTCCCTTGGGGTCATGCTGAGGAAATGACGCAGGTGGGGGTGGGGGTGGTCATTTGAAAACTGCTGAAGGTACTAAGGAAAAGGCCGGTGTTCCTCAGTAGATGCTCCCCACCGTCGTACAGAGGGCAGGCAGTCTCGTCCATCGTCTCTGAAGTCTGCAAAACTTGGACCACATAAAAGGAGTGATGCCTTTGAATGATGGTGCTGAGAACGCTAGGGGATATGCCACAGGGGCTACAAGAACAAACAAATCTTTCTTAGAATACAGCCAAGATACTTCTGAGAAGTGGGAGTGGTGAGACTTCATCTCCCCTACTTTGGACGTGTTATCTGTGGGAACCATTCGCTGGAAAAGGACACCGTGCTTGGTAAAGTAGAGGGTGAGAGAAAAAGAGGAAGGCCTGGGCAGTAGTTACATAATCTGTTGTCGCTTTGAGACTTAACACTGAAGGGGTAAAGTCTGGCCTGTCAATCAGGTCTCAGCAGTTCTCAACCTGTGGGTCGTGACCCCTTTGAGGGTTGAATGACCCTTTCACAGGGGTCACCCGATTCAAAACAGTAGCAAAATTACAGTTATGAAGTAGCAACAAAAATAATTTTATGGTTTTGGGGGTCACCACAACATAAGAAACTATATTAAAGGGTCACAGCATTAGGAAGGTTGAGAACCACTGCGCTAAGGAGATAAATAGGTCGCTGGAGGCAGGACACACGCTCACTTCCTGGGAGGCATGACACACGCTCACTTCCTGGGAGACAAGACACACAGAGCTATGCCCTGAGCTGGAGGAGCCACGAGGAGACCTCTGCCAGTGCTGAGATGCTCCCACCGCCACTGGATCCACAAGACTTTCCACCCACTGGCCTGTGATCTTCCTGCCTTCAGTGTCAATGCATGTGTTGCATGAGTCTGAAGAGGAATTTATAAATTGGTATTGGACATATGGGCTAATATCGGACATATGGACTTGATCTGGACTGGGCTTGGATGTTTTCTCAATATTCAATTGCTCTTGTGTATAAAGCTCTTTCTTCTACACCTATCAGTGCCCATGAATTTGTTTCTCTAGTCTACCCAGACTAACAGAGCCCCCAAGGAAATGGATTGATACTGGGGCTGCAGCAATGGGCTATGCACAGCATCAACTGTGAGGATGGCTTGGGACTTGGCAGCATTTCATTGATACTCAGAGATTCTCTATATGTCAGAGCACAGCCACTAGCTACTCGATCATGGTCAAAAGCAACAGGGAAACGCTTGTTCTATTGGTCTTGCAGGTGGTTGGTTTTGAGACAATCCACTCTGCTGGCATTTAAAAGGGCCTGGTGTTCTGGCAGGATTTGCTCTTTAAATACGAGGCCGGGGCTAGATACAGACTGAAGAGCTCTCTGGAGTATGTGATACAGAGTGGGGTGCAGACAAAACTAAGGGGGGTCATGCTCTCACTGTTCTAAATATCCAAACAACCAGGCATTGCATCAGAAGCCATCAAACAACTACGGTGTCTTAAATACGGAACCAGGGGACCCAGATAGGAGTCTTCCCCTACTAGCTGAGGGAGCAGTATGTTTCTTCCAGCACTGAGCCTTTCTGCTTCAGAGAATTCCCACTGAGTCCTGGGTAAGGCAGAGCCCACCTCTGCTACAAAATCCACCAAGGCCAGGTTCCCACTTCCCCAGCTTCCCCTGCAGCTAAGAATGGTCAACCAGATGGACTCTTCCTGAGGGTGCTGTGTAACCGTGTTAAAGCCGTTTCAACCTTTTTTTAACACGTGCCATTCGTTGCATGGTGCAACTATCCATTTCCAATATTTTCCATCACTGGGAGCAGAAACGCAGTGCCCCCTAAAAATGGCTCCTCCACCAACCCCCACCTCTAGTCACC
>NW_022103896.1:16265500-16269109 GCF_000313985.2 Echinops telfairi
CCCAACCATAAAATTATTTTTGTTGCTACTTCATAACTGTCATTTTGCTACTGTTATGAATCGAGTGACCCCTGTGAAAGGGTTGTTCAACCCCCAAAGGGGTCTTGACCCACAGGTTGAGAACCCCTGGTTTAGAGGGAGGGAGGTGTGTTCCTACCCTACCCTCCTGATTCTAAGACCTTGTTTTAAAGATGGAATAGTCAAGGAGAACTGGAGGGCTTTAGTGACCTGAACCAGGCTACATAAATGCTCCTGCCCCTAAACTGCCCAATTGGGGGTCTTCAGGACCCATTGGGTTGTAAAGGATAAAACTCAAACGCCTGCCATCGAGGCCATTCTGACTCTTAGGGACCCTATAGAAGAGGGTAGAACTGCCCCTGGGGGCTTCCGAGGCTGTCACACTTTAGGGCAGTTGAAAGACCCCTTGCTGGAAAGGGCAGGAACCAGTGAACAGTGCAACTCCCCTCTCCACAGGACCAGAGGCCTGACTGGGGCCAGTACAGTTTGGGTTGTGACCATTACTCACGAAACATTATTCTTCTATATAGAAATGCCGAGATGTAGTCCAGTGAATCTAAGGGACTCTGGGGATGATGTTTCTTGTCTTCATTGGGTTGTGATTGTCCCAATTCATCGCAACCGGATGTTCAACAAAAACAAACGCTGCTGGTCCTGTGCCAGCCTCACAACCGTTACTGGGGTTCAGCCCGTGGTTGTAGCCACTGTGCCAACCCATCTCCTCAAAGGTCTTCTTTATGGCTGACCCTGTACTTTACCAAGAATGATGTCCTTCTCCAGGACTGGTGCCTACTGATAACATGTCCAAAGTACATGAGACAAAGTCTCTTGCCACCTTCACTACTAAGAAGCATTCTGCCGTACTTCCTCCATGGCAGATCTGCTTGCTCTCCTGGTAGCTGGTTAGATAGCAGTGGCCTAGTTTTCCTTGACATTAAGAATCCAACACTCCCATCAACAGAGTACCTCGCTCCTCTGCCTGTTGGTTCAGGAGCATGAGCAGGCTCAAAGGGATGGGGTGGGAGTAAACCTCCCTTCTAAGGGAACTATGTCTGTGCTGCCTGGTGGGAGCCAGGACCTCCAAGCGCACCAACCCAAAGTTGCAAGAATAGGAAGTCCTAGTTGCCTAAGTGGGTTAATAGATGTAATCGTCTGAAATTGAGATGAGTTTGCTCACATCTCCCCACCTTGGAGCCAAGACCATGTGTTGTGGAAATGGAGAAAGCACAATAGCTACCACATCCTGAAGGACAGTAGCCCAAACTTTCAGGTTGTGATTTCCCAGCTGGTCTTTAGGAGGCCACTCTATGGTTCTAACCATGGATTGCACAGTAAGGTCCGTGAATTTTGGCAGCAAACTCCCAGTGTCTCACTCTTTCGACAATAGTAGAACTGTGTGCCATTGGGTTCTCAGTGGCTGATTTTTCCAAAGTCGACTGCCAAATCTCTCTTCCAAGGCTCTCTGGACTCCAGAGGAGTCCAACTTCCAAACTTAGGATTACGGGCTGAATGAGTTGACCACTCAGCCAATCAAAGATCCCAACACAATGGCAGCCACTGTTAAAATCCAGTTAACTCTGGGGTCTGAAACACGTGTGAGCAGCCATTCTAAGCTGCAATTGTTGGTCTCTCCCTATGGATGAGTGATGAAAATCAAAGACATATGGAAGTAATTAACCCAATGAACTAATAGTCCACACAAATATCCATTTCCACAACTCTGAGATCAGAAAGACTGATTGGTACCCAGCAACCACAACCACTGCTCTGACTGGGATCCCATTAGAACAGTGGTTCTCAACCTCTGGGTTGCAACCCCTTTGGGGGTCAATGACCCTTTCACAGGGGTCCCCCGATTCATAACAGTAGCAAAATTACAGTTATGAAGTTGCAACAAAAATAATTTTATGGTTGGGGGGTCACCACAACATGAGGAACTGTGTTAAAAGGTCACACATTAGGAAGGTTGAGAACCACTGCATTAGAAGGTCCTGGATAGAGTGAGAAGAAAAGGTACAACAAAACTCAAAATCACAAAAGAGAGCAGGCTCAATGATCAGCTAGAGACTGGCAGAACCCCCAATACGATGGCCCTGAGTGACCCTTCAGGATTGGAACTGGACTCATCCAATGGCTCGAGTTTCGGCCAAACAATAGACCGGCCATTAGTGGAACAGCACAAATGAGGGATGCACATCTTCAAATAGTCAACCATTAGCCATCAAGGGGGCAGCATTTGCCCAAGGACAACGTTCAGAAGGGTCAGGAAAGGAGGAGTGGAGGCGTGACACACAGGGAGGAGGTGGGGTGAGTGGTGTTGTGATGAATGAGATGAAGCCAAGTACCTATGAATTGTTGCAGGTAAGAGTGAATATTGTAACCCTTCACCAATTCACAATAATTAATTGAAAAGAAAGAAGCAGTCAGCTCTGTCATCAGTCTTGCTCCTAGTTGGCATGGAGAAGGGATCTCCCTCTAAGGTCCAGCAGACCCTGCTCCCCCTGTTCCTACTGTTCCTGTTGCCTGGGTGCAACCTGCTGGTTATAGAAAGAACATGAGCTTTAGAGTCACAAAGTCCTGGATTCAAACCCCAGCTGTGCACTTGCAGATTCCGCTCTGTTGGACCATGCAACCCTGAGACCAGAAGAACTAGAGGGTGCCCAGCTACCCCTGCCAACGACTCTGCAAGGGATCACATAGACGGTCTTGGACAAAGTGGGAGAAAAAGACAGAACAGAACTCAAATTTACAAAAAGAGACCAAGCTTACTGGTCAGACAGAGACTGGTGGAAGCAGTCTATGATTCTGAGCAATTTACTTGACCAGATAGCCTTATGAATAGATAAGACAATGCCTACCTTTATGAATAAGCCAA
This sequence comes from Echinops telfairi, assembly GCF_000313985.2. NCBI lineage: Eukaryota > Metazoa > Chordata > Mammalia > Afrosoricida > Tenrecidae > Echinops > Echinops telfairi. The sequence continues at coordinate 16,268,394 of NW_022103896.1, forward strand.
AGTTAGCATTAGTAGGGAGCATTACGTACACAGTAAAAGTCATTCCTTCTGCCTTCAAGCAAATGTCCACATCTGAAGCATCAATTTTAGAAAATATTCACAACAAAATATCTCCCTTAGGGAATGTGTAACTTTCCGCCAGATGAACGTTCTGTGGGCTCTGCCTTGTTGTCTTGGTGGTTCAGGCCATGAATGGCTAAGGGAGGTCTACAGCTCTATGCTCTTTCATCCCTCATCTTTTACTTTCACTCAGGGGCAGTTTGACATTCCTCTCTTTTCCCATTTTGTAAGCCTTCCAATTTTGTGCAAGTTGCCATCTCTCCTCTGAGACCGAGTCCGGTTTTTTCAGCAGATTTCTTTGGTGTGTCCTCAAACCTACAAATCACCCTCCAACCCTTGACGCAGGTACACACATACGCACCTAAAACCAGAGGGGACTGAGGAAACGATGGGAGAACAGCGAATGTGCTTTTGTGTGTGACCACCATCTCTGAACATCTCTCCTGCGTGGAAGTTCTATACCACCAGGATTATTTTGCAAGCAACAGAAATCAGCCCTGGCTATCTTCAACACAAAGGTTTTTTTGGAAGACTAACAGAGTTCGTGGGTGATACGATCAATTGTGCACAGTGACTAAACTCAACATTGATGATTTGAACCTGCCCGGTAATGCCATGGAAGAAAAGGCTGGAAATCTCCTTTTTTTTTTTTTTTT
>NW_022103896.1:16270032-16282193 GCF_000313985.2 Echinops telfairi
GTGGGCTTTGTTGCTTCTGAGCTAGATGGCCGCTTGTTTACCTTTTATAAGGATTATAGCCACACACACAAAAATAAAACCTCCATCAGGCAGTTATACTCCCAAACCATAGGGTCACCATGACTTAGAATCAACTCTATGGCAACAGGTTTGGTTTAGTTTGGTTTGAATTGTTTGGGTTTGGGTTGGGTTGGTTTTTACCAGCTCGATAGCAAGAACAAACGGTTGAAGAATGGATTAGGAAATAGACAGGAGCCCCAGAGGACTAGATGCCAGGAACAGGGCAAAGTTATCAGAGCAGGAACCATTAGCTCACATCCCTCCAATGATGCTGGCTTTCCATCCAGCATTAAACCACCAAGCTCCTTCCATTGCTCCCTAGGACAGTATGTGATTGGTCCAGCCTAAGTCACACAACTGTACCTGGATGGACCAGGCAGCAAGTGAGATAATCTGGCCCTTTGAGTCCTATGCTGGGAAGTTGGCACTGCCCTTCTACCAAGACAACACAATGAGGCCTTCCTCCAGATCAGAGGGCTAGCAGGAAGGGGGTACTAACAAGATGGTTTTTAAAATTATATTATTACATATGATGACCAATTTTCAACTCATGTCCATTCACTTGTTCATTGTAGGTAATTGTGGCCCTTGTACCATCCTCATAATCACTGCTACAATTGAACCCACTTTTTCAGCCACTACGTCATTCATCTTGTTGAGGGTCTCCCATCTTTGCTGCTGACTTTCTACCTTTCCAAGCATGATGTTCTCATCCAAAGAGTGACGCCTCCTGATAAAAGGTCCTACTCCAGAAGATGAAGTCTCACCACCTCAAGTCTAAGGTGTATTCTGGTTGCACCTCTTCCAAGACAGATCTTCTTCACCAATACCAGAATCCAAAGGCTTCAGCTCTTCAGTCTTCCTTATTCCTGCTGCCGTGATGCTGGAATCTTGACCATTAGTATTTCAAACACCAGCAGGATCACCTATGGTAGACAGGTTTCAGTGGGGCTTCCGGACTAATACGAACAAGGAAGGAAGCCCAGGAAACGGACTTCTAAAAAGAAGTAGCCAGTGAAAATGTCATGAATAGCCATGGCATACTGTCAGTGAGCTATACCACTCATAAACATAGGCGATACATAACATTAATATGCATATAGTGTATTGTAACTTTTTAAGGTATGTGGAAATGAACCTATATAGGACTCTGTTTCAAAGTGCTGTAACCACTGGCAGAGAAAACTCATCTAATTCAAAATGCATCAGAGAGGTGAAGGCCAGAAAAGAAAATCCTTTCTAGATATTCTTACAATTAGATTCCCTGCCTCTATCGCTGGGCAGGTCTGGGCAATTGTGAAGAAGTCCTCCAGCAACATGGGCAATCTTCCCAGGGCTGGGGGGAAGGGGAGGGAAGCATAGAATTTGTTCTGTTCTTGGCCCTAAAATCAGTGAAAGCAAGGGCTCCCTCAGAACAATGAGGCTCTAGTCTTCCCCCCTCCAATCAGGTATTCATTGCTTCATTTACCTAGATGAGGATCTTGAAAGTCCTCCTTGGGCATTTCCCTTTGCTTATCCCTTGAACTCACCTAATGGTCAATTGCCAATCTTCCAGGGCTACCTGCCAAGCAGGTCTCAAATCCAGCCCCTCCTCACCATGCCAGCTCTCGCTCTCCTAGTCTGGAGTTCATCACCTCCTCCCTGAAGACCACAGCCTGCACCTAACTTGTCTTCTGCCTCCTGCCACGTGTGTCTTCCATTCATCTAGACACCTACCCAAAACTCAATGTAAAGCAGACCAAAATCCTCACAACTGGACCAACAGGTAACATCATGATAAATGGAGAAGAGATTGAGATGTCAGGGATTTTGTCTTGCTTGGATCCACAGTCGATGCTCGTGGAAGCAGGGATGGAATGACACATTGCATTGGGTAAATCTGTTCCACGAGACCTCTTTAGAGTGTTGAAAAGCAAGGATGCTACTTTGAGGACTAAGGTGCACCTGACCCAAGCCATAGTATTTGGGTATTTTCCATTGCCTTCTATGCATGTGAAAGTTGGACTTTGAATAAAGAGGACTCAAGAAGAATCCATGCATTTGAACTATGGTACTGGCAAAGAATATTAAAAGTACCGTGGATTGCCAAAGGAATAAACAAATCTGTCTCAGAAGAAATTAACTAGAATGTCCCTTTGAGGCAAGATGGCGAGCCTTCATCGCACATACTTTGGACATGTTCTTAGGAGAGACCAGCTCCTGGAAAAGGACATCATGCTTATAAGGTAAGAGGGTCATCGATAAAAGTGAAGACTCTTGACAAACTGGATTGACACAGTGATGGAAACAATGGGTTCACACAATGATTGTGAGGATGGTGCAGGCCGAGCAGTATTTCATTATGTTGTACACAGGGCCACTATGAGTCAAAACAGACGCAACAACACTAAGAAGAATAATGTAGCCATACCCAAGAGCTATATACTGATAACACAATGCTGTCACATCATTCTGCTGCCTACAGCTCTCTGATAATTTCCATCGCTTTAAGCCCAAGCATCCTAACAAGGGTTAGGGTTAGGGTTGACTATTTCAAGCTGGGTTAGGTGCTTTATCTTCATGGGTGCAATGGTTAGATTTTTCTGTCAACTTGGTGAGCCTGTAAGAAAATATAGGTGGAATCCAACCTATCAATTGAGTCAAAGTCTAATGACATCTCCTTGGGGGTGGGGCCAATTCATAAGAGACCTGGTAGAGAACTGGTCTCTCTTTCTTGCCACCTTCCTTCCTGCTTGATTGGATCCTATGGCTGTCTTCTGGGGCTGGCAATCCATGGGTCTGCGTAACTCTTGCATCATGGGTCCACCAGCCCATGATCTCCCAGCTTCCCACTTCGCCTTCTTGCTTCCTCAGTCTGTAGCTTCATGAGCCCAGGGGGCCCTCCAGTAGCGTTTGGATCATAGATTCAAGTTGGACGGCACAGAGCCACTTCCTTGATACAAATTTCTTTCTTGACATAAAGTTCTTATACACATATGCGTGTCACTGGCTGTGTTTCTCCAGAAAACCCAGCCTAGCACAAATGGTGTCCCAATAAGTACCCTGCGCTTATCTCTATTATTATACTTCTGGCAAGGCATTCAAAATAGATTTTTATAATCTGTTGTCATGTACAGAGTTTTCAAGAAATCAAATGATGTCTTTGCATTGGGAAGATATGTTACAAAGATCTTTTTAATGTTTTAAGAAACAAAGATGTCACTTTAGTGACTAAGATACACCTGGCCAAAGTCATGACCTCTTCAACATCATATTCATGCAGAACTTGGATCGTGGAAAAGGATAACAAAAAAATAAACGCATTTGAAACACAAAGGAAAGTGGAAAAACGATTGCTATTCAGGGCTCATTTCATACATTCACAGGTGGATTCCACACAAAAGATGGTTAAGCATGCCTCTGCGACCAGTGGATGGCTTCAGATGCATTCTCTCACCAGGATGCTTGTCTGAGCCACACTAGGGTGCCTTCAAGAATACGGTCCAAGCAAAGCCTTGGCTTCCCAGGGAGTCAGCTGGTCCAGTTAAATTCAAGGCAAGGAGGTCCGTTCAGAAGGTATGGCCACTGCTTTTTGAAGTCCAACTTGGCCATTGTGATAAGTTTCTAGAAGGACCCAGGATGGTCGCAGGGGCTTATTAGGAAGCGGTTTTAAGAAACTTGAATACTGCAATGGCGAGAATAAGGTCAGGAAAGTTGGTTTTGTTTTTTATACCACAACAACGTACCTTCTCATTCTACAAGAATGTCCTTGGAAAATGTTATTCCATCCACTCGCCAAACCTGAGCTTGCCCTTTCAGACTTCTTTTTTTTCTCAACTTTCAAAGAACAATGATAAGGAGCACCATCTGAATACCCCAAGGAGACCCCAACTCCTGTTTGACATGTTGTGAACCCAAGAGTGAGGCATGTTCTAAAGGAGGGTTAGAGCAGTGGGAACACGTAGAACTAGACGGCGGCTCTGTGGAGAAACCAGAGATTCACATTTTGATATTTTGTTGAATAAAGGCGCCTATGATTTTGCACCAATACTTTTTGATTTACCCTGGTAAAATGTTAGTCCATAATCGTGACAATACCATTGGCTGACAAAAGAAGACTCATTCCATCCAGTCAATTCTGATTCAGAGTGACTCTAGCTAGGCTTTCTGATACTCTACATCTTTACAGGAGCAGATGCCTCATCTCTCTCCTAAGGAGAGACAGATGGATTTGAATCCCCAACCTTGCTATTAGCAGCCCAACACGTGCTCGTAGTGCATTACCAGTTTGGCTGCTAACAGTGGAGTCAGTGGTTCAAACTCACCAGTCACTCGGCAAGAGAAAGATGAGACTTGCTGCTCACACACAGAGTTGCAGTTTCCAAAACCCAAAGGGGCAGCTCTACTGTGTCCTACTGGGTTGCTATGAGTCAGAATTGGCTCAATGGGAGGGAGGGAGGGAGGGGAAGGAGGGAGGGAGGAAGGGAAGCAGGGAAGGAAGGAGAGCCAAAAGAATAAACAAATCACTCTTTTACAAAAATACAGAGCTGCCTAGAAACAAGGATGGTGAGATTTCGACTACCTTACTTTGGACATGTAATCAGGAAGGGCCCACGTCTAGAGCAGGACATCATGTTTAGTGGAGATCCAGGGAAAGCAACTGACCCGTGGATTAAATGGACTGATACCACAGTCAAAAATGCACTTAAACACAACAATGATCATGAAGATGACCCAGGACCAGGCAACACATCCTCCTGCTGTACATAAAGTCAAGGAGCCCTGGTGGCACAGTGGTTACAAGTTGGGCTGCTAACCTCAAGGTCAGCAGTTTGCAACCACAAGCTGCTCCTCAGGAGAAAGATGAGGCTTTCTACTCCCCAAAGAGTTACAGTCTCCAAAACTCACATGGGGCAGTCCTACCCTGTCTTATAGGGTCACCATTGGTTCAGAACTACTCAAAAGCAGTAAATTTTAAGTTTATACACAAGATCCTCAGAAGTACCAGGAACACAGCCAGAGTATGCGATAGCTCCTTTTGACACAAGGACTACTATTCTATAATAAATTTTACCTTCTATAAAATGATTTAAAAATACATAAAGCAAAATAATCACTCCTCTTGCTTAGTTAATAGAGGGAGGAGAAAGAAAACTAATGTTTGCACCATTTCTTCAATAAATACGCAATTTACAGACATTTAGCAAAGGTTTTATGGGATACCATTTTTAGAAAAGCAGATGTTTAAAAGATTACATTATTTCTTAATTTACTGTCAACAGTAAATTCTGGTTAAGAATATTATGTCCCTTCAGGGACTGCATTTCTCAGGCTGTAGACAGAAAAGGAAAGAAGATGAACATTCTGTACTTCTTGTTGCAAATATCTTCTTCCTGAAATGAATCTCCGGTCGTTTTAGAGCAATAACAGGCTCGTTTTCTTCTTCTTGGTATGGAATTGGCCAAGAGGAATCATACAGTGGTTTGCAGTTCATGGACCACAATTTCCAGGCTACACATGAAAGGGTAATTAATTCCTCACACACTAAGACTCCATACAAGGAAGTTCAAAAGATAAATGGAAAGTTAATAGAACGCTCCCAAGAGCTTCTTTGAAGCCACATCATATAGATCAAGCATCGGATCTATGTCTCAAACAAAGTCAGTAGTTGCCATCAAGTCAGTAACAAAACTCAAAAGCTAAACTCACTGTCGATGTGGACTCAGAGGGGCCCAATCCAAAAGCAGACCCTCACCGCCAAGGCATTGATGTCCGCCCCTAGCCACCCTGTAGGTCAAGGTAGCTAGAACTGCCCCTGTGAGTCTCCCAGGCTGTCCCTCTGTTTGGCAGTAGAAAGTCCCATCGTTCTCTAGAGTGAGGGGCTGGTGATTTCAAACTGCCGACCTTGCAGATCTTAGACCACCACAGAAAGCACTATGCCACCAGGGGTCCTTGGTCAACTACGGCTGATGGCAAACTCCAAGTTCTCTGGAACCCCTGTGGGGCAGACAGAAACTCCTCCATAGAGTTGTCAAGGCTCTCCCCAGGCTTGCCTTTCAGAGCATCACCAGGGGCTCTTGTTATCAGTCAATCACACAGCCATGAGTAGAATCCATCTCTTGTCTTTTGCTTTGGTGTAAAATTAGTGGGTAAAACTGACAGAAATAATATAAGTCACCCAAGAAGACAAGAGAAAATTGTAAGGGGCTTTTTCATTTCTTTTTTTCAATGAAAATTTGACATTATTATCAATCAATCATCGCCCTTTGGACAACAATGTTTAAGGACTTTATAATCATCTCTATTGCGCGCGCACATGCGCACATGTGTGTATGTGCATGCATTTGTGTGTGTGTGTGTGTGTGTGTGTGTGTACATGGGAAAAGTGGGAAACAAACGGTTGAATGACTTCTCTGGAATTTGCCCAACCAACAGCTGATTCACGCAAGGAAACTCAACGTGACTCACTAAACACCTCTCCAATCCCTCAGCCAGGTGAAGATTGACAAGCCAAGACATGCTGTGGCTACAACAGTTTGTCAGAAAAAGAACAACCAGCAGATCTGCACTTAATCTGCCAATTCGGTAAGGACTAACCAACCCTCTGCTGGAGAGCTGTTTCCCACTTGACAGACCCCCTGTGGGACAAGAAGAACTGCTCCATGGGGTTCTGGGTGCAGAAGAAGGAGCCTCTTTTGCTGGTCAGAGAGTGGTGAGCATTTTTCTTGTTCTCTGGACCAAGCCTGTTTGATTAAATGAATCCTGATCAATTCAATCACTGGAATGTGTAACAGAGGTTTCGAATATTACATCAGAATTTACATTTCTCAAGAACCTGGGTCATCACAGCAAGATTAGGTGAAGCTTCACAGTATCTTACTTTGGTCTCGCCGTGAAACAGAACAAGAATAGCCCATCATTCCCAGAACGACCTGTGTTCCTCAATGAATATTTCTTCTTTGGGCCTTAGCCTTCTTCTGTGTAGAATGAGGGAATTAGAACAGGTTCGTTCTGATTTTCAAGCAGGATTTTGAGTAAGTTATTAACATATATGAACCTCAATGTATAAAACAAGGGAGTAGGCAATGCCTGTCCTGCAAGGGTATGTGACCATTAGTGATGATAATAAGTACATAATAAGATAATAGGTAAGACACAATGTCTGGATGGATTTCACTCCCAATTATTTTTACATGAGAAATCTCAGTACTACAATCTTCTACTCAACTGTTCAAGATACCATTTGAGGAATTACAGATCGATCAATCTTAAGTTTCAGGCACTAATGATTGTATTAGAGCTTAAATTGTGAGCACTGGGTTTACAGAGGCTTCAAATAACAATGAAAGCCCAAAATCCATTTATAGATTCCCATATGGACTAAGCTTCTATTGATTTCCTTCCGACCATCAATCAGGAATGTGAACAGTCTTGCCCTTAGTACACTGCAAAGTGGATTTCTACCACACCCCCTAACAAACCCAGGGAGGGGCAGGGAGCTTACCTGTGTGTGTCCTTGATGGAAGTTGCCATACTGGGTCACACCCTAACTGCCTTGGTCAGAAGACCCTGGACCAATCTTGTAAGCTCTTCTGTCTACCATAATGTACAAGTCCCAATCATGGTCCCTACCCCATGTCTATAGTCCCATCTGCAACTGTGATGCACTGATCTGCCCCCGTGATGTACTGATCTGCCCCCGTGATGTACTGATCTGCCCCCAGCCATGCTCCTGTAACAGTTGTCTTTTTCCCCATGCCCTTTTTTAGGCCTCTGATTCTCTGTAAAGCCTTGGATGCCATTATGATGTTGTGCTAATGATCTCTGTCATCTAGATGATGTGTCTTTATTTTTGCCTTGTCCTATCCTGCTTAAGACTTACTAATGTCCTCCTTAAATTATATCTGAGATTTGGGATCTCTTCTGTACCCTAAAATATACTGCACTTCAAGTTTTTCACATATAACAAATTTGATACACAAATTTAACATCTCTTTTTTAGGTTGCATCTCTTTTGTTGAGAAGGTACACAACAAAGTATACACCAATCCGCCTGTTTCTACATGTGCCACCCAGGGACATGAATTACATCCTCCTAGTGTGTGACCTTTCCTACCCTCCTTGTCTGAGTTATTCCTCCTCCATTAACATGAAGTCACTGCCCCCAAAGATTCCTATCAAATTTTCGATTGCTGTTGCCCATTTGATCCCATACAGATCGTTCATGAAAGAACGTAATATTTTCAGTGTTACAGTCCTACTGTCTAGTTCATTGAGTAGTCTCTGGGGGTCTTCAGAACTGACCATCCAACACGTCATTACTGCTTACCTGCCTGGAGCAACAGAGGAATGAGAGCCAGGAACAGGAAGAAGATATAGAATATGTAGCTAACCACCTTCACTAACAACTTCCTCCTGAGCCATGAGATCAGAAGAACTGGATGGTGCCCTGCTACCATTCCTGAACATTCTGATGAAGATTCCATAGCAGAATCCTAGTCAAAGGGGTGGGGTGGGGCCAGGGGGCATAACAAAATTTCAAATTCCCGTGAACTCTGGTTTGGAGCCATGAAGCTGAGTGAGCCTCTGAATCTATTGTTAATCTTAGCTATGGATCATCTTTCAACATTAAACCTAAAATATCCTCAGACGCCTTCTTAAAACTCAACAATAGTCTAGCTTAACTAGCCAAAAATGTCCCCCTTGAGTATTCATATTTTCATTTTAAAATGGATGGTTTTTCCCCCCAACCGTTTTATTAACGCATAGTTTACATGCCATACCATTGAATAGTTCAATTGTTCAATCATATGAAGGGATATTGTACAATCACCACCACATCAATCTTAGAGCATTCCCCTTCTACCCAAGGTTAAATCACTAGATGGGGTGTTGTGTTTGTTTGTTTTTTAAGAGACTAGCCGTTGAGGCTATTAATATAACTGTTATGGTTTCATCTATTTCTCTATATTATGGAACATTCCGAGTCTTGTGTCCCAATCCTTTTTCGCTGCTTGTTAAGAGGAAAGAAGAATGTTCATTAAAACTGAGCTCTTGAACTCTGAAAGAAGGAGCGGTAGAGCAACATGACCTTGACCGTCTCTGGACACAGGACCAGCCTCACATGTAAGGACTGCCAAATGATTCTCATTAAAGAAATGAACATATTTGCAGGGACATGTGTCTAACCAACTTTACTTTACTTGGCAGGCCTCGTGGCAGCCAGAGACCCAAAAATAACCCTCAGCTGGGAGTTCCTGCTCAAACACACCTCGCAGACGAATTTCACACTGTTTCACGGGCACCCCACCCTAGACAAACCGAGCATAAGGTTATATGCAAATGGTGGTGACAATAAGCATTCCTTCCCAGTGACAACACTCACAGGTTAGATTTCCTCTGCTGAGTTCCTCCTCGCACCTTCTTTATGAAAACAAGCCCCGGCTCAAGCGGGGTCAGGCGACAGACTGGGTGGATTCCCGCTCTTAGCCTCATCCCACCAACGAAAGTTATTTTTAGCTTACAACTACCACTGACACGGCTTTTTCAGAATAAAATGCCCTTTCAGAAAGAGGAACAACGAAAATTAAATGCGTGCAGCCTGTTGGTAAGAAGTGATTTGTCCCTGGGCCCGAGCTATAAAGGAATGTCACTTCAGCTGAGAAGCAAAGCAGTGCTTCCTCCATTTCCACAATGTCCTTGCTTCAGTCTGCACAGCCTTAGCGGGGCAGGGAATCGTACGCCTGGTCTACCTTTGAAAATCTGCTCTTCTTGAGCAGTCTAAGGGCCACCGTTCAAGTGTTCTGTTGTTTTTACTGCTCTGTGTTATTGAGACAGAGGTTGCCACTCGGATCGACTCCACGTGACAGGGTAGAACGGGGCCCTGGGGTGGCCTAGGCTGTAATCGTTCAGTGGTTGGCTGCTAGACAGAAGGTCAGTTGTTTGCATGCACAGACCACTCCACAGGCGAAAAACATGGCAGTGCCTATGAGTCCCAACCCTAGGATTTGCTTCCTTATTGGCTTGTTATGTTTCTGGTTTTAATAATATGCATGCTATCATTTCATTATACTGTTACTTCCTATCAATATGTTTAGCCGTAGCTGAAAATCTGCTGAGTGAGCTGTGATTTCCAGCTCTGAAAACTTAGAATCTGAGAAGGAAGCCACACCAAATAAACGATAAGCTCAAAAAAAACAAAAACCTCACTGCCCTCAAGTCAATGCCAACTCACAGTGACCCGAAAGGACAGGGCAGACCTTCTCCTGTGACACTCTAAGACTAAGTCTTTTGGGAGCTGAACCTGCTGGTGGTTTCAAATTGATGACCTTGCAGTTAGCAGCCCAATGCCAAGCCACCCTGCCACCAGGGATCCTAAATAAAAGATAGCAGTGCAAATTTTGCATAAAGATCATGACAACAATGATAATGATGATGATGATAACAACCACCGACATCAGCATTAAGTACATTCTACCTTCACAAATATTACTTTTGGCTAAATATTCACAATAGCCTTTGGAGTAGACCCTGTCACGATTCTGTTTATCAAATGAAGTAAGTGTGGCCCAGTGAAGGTAAGTGACTTGGCACGGTCACAGAACGAGCCCAGGTGACCTGGCTCCAAGCGGGGCTCAACATAGACCTGGTCACCACTCCATAGACTCTCACATGCTAGGTGGTCACAGGAGGATAGTTAACTTCTCTGAGCCTCAGTTTCCTCATCTGAAAAACGGGAGTCACAATCGCTGGCTCACTGGTTTCTGTGGAGTATTGGGTTCTGTGTGCAAAGTGCCCGCCACCAGGGAGTAAGCAGGCATCGTTTTTTGCCATCAGGGATGCAAACACATTGAAACCTCTTTTTTCCCTAAGATGTTGGCCACCTTCTCTGTTTGCCTCACTGATTGGAAAGGCGTCACTCCTGGAGATGTGGCTATATGGGATGGAATTGGGAGGTGCCAGCCCCCTACCCTGCATGTCACTCCCCACAAAAACCAAACTCATTGCCATCCAGTCAATGCTGCCTCATAGTGACCCCACCCCTTCCGTGGATTTCTGAGACTGTTTACGAAAGAAGAAAGCCCAGTGTTTCTCGCACGGAGCTGCTGGTGGTTTCAAACTGCCAACCATGTAGATCGCAGCCCAGTGCAGAACCACTGCACCACCAGGGCTCCCTGCTGTGTCCCTGAAGTAATAAAGCGTAGATGAAGATGTGGGAGCAAGAACATGTCGGATCAATTCAACAGACAGTTGTTGGGTTATTTACTGATCACCTATTGCGGTAGCTACATAATCTCATGTCAACTTGAAGATATTAAGAGTGAAGGGGTGGAGTCTAGCCTGTCAATCAGGTCATAGCCTGATGATCCCTCCTTGTGGGTATGGCCTTCTCACAAGGATTCTGGGAACTCCCACTCTCTCTGTGTTGGAAAGAAGATGAAACAAGTGATTAAAAGTCTAAATTTTCCAGATGACGACACATCACCAGAAGCGTTTGCAAGCAGCACGAATGAGGCTCTGCCTCTCGCAGTGAGCCACGGAGAGGTGAGGGAGAAGCAGAGCTGGATGCGGAAGAAGGCCCTGAGCTTGATCATTCTCATGATAAAGACAGCCTTGAATGATTGGGACACTGGGGGCATTTGGAAGAATAGCCTTTCTAAAAGCACTGTAATAAATGTTTCTTGCTGGGAAGGATTTGTTGTCCTCTGCTTGGATGAGAACCTGACAATCCAGAGGGGACAGAATTGATTCCTGGTTCAAATAAAATTGAATGTGTGGAGGGCTGAGTATGACTGACTGATAGAAACACTAAAAAAAAAAATTCTCGTGTCTGACAACATACTCTAAAATGCAGAGCACGGGATTTGATTTCTTAATCTCTTGCATGTGTGAATTATGAATATCACCGGTGGATCGTTTTTCAGTCATGCCATACCATGTAAAAATTTGTTTCTCTGGTTGAATCTTTGCAATGGATAATGCTTTGGTTTCAAAGTATTACAACAAACGAATGCTAACAGGACACAAGGAGGAGTCCTGTCTTAAAGGCTTGAAGGTAAACAAGCGGCCATCTAGCTCAGAAGCAACAAAGCCCACATGGAAGAAGCACACCGGCCTGTGTG
>NW_022103896.1:16282881-16312301 GCF_000313985.2 Echinops telfairi
TACAGATCTGCTTTATACAATTGATGTATGTATGGATTGTGATAAGAGTTGTATGAGTCACCAATAAAATGATTTTTTTTAATTTTAAAAAGGAGTCCTGGGTGATTTATAATATTCCCTAATAAAATGATACTAATATCTCAAAAGTACACCAGAGACATATATTAACTATAGACATAGGTATCGATTTTGAGCTCAGAGGTAATTGTAGCCCCAAACTAAGAACAATTAGTCCTTATGATATAGCTCCACTTAATATGCTGAAAATATGGGTGCTATAGCAAAGTGTGGTGGAGAAATCAGATGGTGCCCAGCTACCAGAAAGAATAGCACCTATGGTCTTAAAGGTTTGTCTTAAAGTAAGCAGCCATATAAGTGAGGTAATTGCTAAGTCCATATGGAAAAGCACACCAGACTGTGTGATCCAAGGATTGTAAATAATAAAATCCAAGGCAGGAGGAGGGAACTATATTTGAGCTTAAATTCTGAGCAACCCACTTACAGAAAACTGGGAATGACAGTGCCCAAAATCCATTGGTAGCATCCCCCTATGGATTAAGGCTCTGATGAATCCCCTCGTACCATGGACCAGGGATATGAATAGCTTTGCTATCAGACAGAGTGCAGTGAAAAATGCATTGAGGCTGATGTAGTTATGCTAAAATTTAACACCTTCTCATTTGGTCTCCCTTTTGAGCCATCTTAAATTTGTTCTAGTTTTTATTATTTTCTGTTTTCTTTTGGATAAAAGTCATTCTGTGTTTTATTTTGTCATTGTTATTGGGGGTTATATGTTTTTCTTCATATGAAATCCAGGGAAAGTAAGTCTATAGAGATAGTAACTGGATTAATAGCTTATTGTGGTTTTGGCAGAGGAGATTGGGGGAGGTGAAAGTTGACTACAGTTTACATGCCATATTAAAATGTGTAGGAGGCAATTATAAACTGTTCTTTGCAGACAATATACTTGAAGTATTTCAGTAGTTCTTGGAATATATGGTTATTGAAATTTTACCTAACAGGGAAAAGAAAGGGGAAATGAGTATTACTTGCTTTGTTTTATTTATAAAGAAGGCATCGATACAAAGGGACTTTTGACAGTCGTTTTAAAAAAGAGCATTCAACAATGAGCATTTTCTGGTAACCCTGAAAGAAAGGTACTATTGGCTCCGTTTTTTCCTTGATGGCTAAGAAAACTGAACCTCAAGAGTCAGAGCCATCCTTCCAAGACAAGACAGTATGTTGCTCTGGCAGACTTAGAACTCAAATCTGTGGCTCTCCGTGAGTTCTGTGGAGATTTTTTTTTTTAGGGATGTATAACTAACACACATCTTTAATAACCTCATCCCTGAATTACATGTTTCCTGGGAGATGCCAACTCTCTCTAGCAAAGGCTAGACCCAACCCAATCTCATCCCTTAGTAGGATCACCTGCAGTGTTTTCACAAGCTATTTTTAATACTACTACATTGATGCATTCTTTATGGTTGGAAACCTGAATCCGAAAATCCTGGCTCCTTGAAAACAGACTCTATTTATAACAACATCCTTTTTCCCCCTCCAGGGAGGACTCCCACAGGGCACAAATGCTTCTTTGTCCTCTCTGAACCTTAAAGGTGCCCAAGAGCCAGCAGAAAAGAAAGTACTGATGGTTTCAGAGCAAAGCCCATGGAAAACTCAAGTTTGAATTGAATGCTTGAGGGCACTTCTAGGGCCCTGTGTGATCCACTACCCAAATCCACTTGCTCATCCCTACAGCAAATAGTTACCAGAGACCCACTCAGGGCTTGGGGGGGACTGAAAACCAAAAGGGAATGGGTTCCAACCCCATTTATTGCTGTCCCATGTGGTTTTCTTGCCTATGATCTTTATGAAGTATAAGGGTAAGAGAAAAAGTATAGCTACAAATCAGAGAAATACAAATTAAAACGAGATACCACCTCACGCTGATACTCAGTAAACTGTCAAAAATAATAAATGCAAAAGAGGAAGTAGAGAGATTAGAACACTATTACATCACTGGTGGGACTGTATAATGGCACAACCACTCGGGAAATTAGTATGGTGCTTCCTTAAACAAATGCAAATAGAATGATCTTATGATCCTGTAATCCCTCTGCTGGGTATATACGCTAAAGAAATAGAGAACACAACATGAGCATGGCAATGTTTACTGCAGCAGTTTCCACAATAGCAAAAAAATAGAAACAACCAACAACCCCAATTACAGAGGAGAAGGTAAACACACTCTAGTCCATTTATACAATGGAATATTATGCATCAATAAAAACAATGGCAACTCTAATTAGCACACAACACATGGACACAACTAGAGAATATTATGCTTACCAACGTTGGCCAATCATATAAAGATAAATATTTAATGGTACCATTCTTATGATGAAAAATAAAATAATGATAATATAAAGATAAAAATACAAATAATGAGTAAGAAAGAAAAGACCACCATCAATATTTTTAAAGCCAGGGAAGAAATGTTTTCATGGAACAAGCAAGAGACACTTGAGCCCAGAACAAACTCAGGTTGGGTCAAGAGGGAGGTCAACTGGCCCAGTATCAAGTTGGATCCAGCATAATCAAGTTTACAATGATCTCTGATGGTAAAGTTGTTCGAGACCCTGGCCTGTGGCTAGAGGGGATCTGCCAGAGGCTTCATCTAACTAGATGCTCTGCAGATGAGTCTGGGGCTCCCACTCTCCTCCATAGCCGTCTACAAATTCTGTATTCACAATTTAAGTTCTGATACTTTTCCCTTCATCATATTTGGATTTTGTGGTTGTCATCTTTGGATCACACAAGCTAGTGTGCTTCTTCCATGTGGACTTAGTTGACTCTTCGGTTAGATGGCTGCTTGTTTGAATGCAAGTCTTTAAGACTCCAGACACTATTTATTCCGATTAATAGCCAGGCACCATCTGCTTTCTTCACCACACTTTGTTGTAGCACCCTTATATTCGGTGATCATTTCATGAAGGTGAGCATTGAGCAGGACCATGTATCAGAACTAACTGATCTTGGATTGGGACTAGAGTCCAGTGGGAACCCAGAATCCATCTGCTTGTCCATGGTTTCCTTTGGTGGTAGTGTTTTGACAAAATCAAACAGCAACAAACGAACCAAAAATATAAAACAAAAAACAAACAGCAGGAAAACAAAAAGCCATAGAAACAAAAAAGTAAAACACTGTCAATCATCCCCCTGGGGTACAAGATGACTGCACTGATAACATCAACAAATTTTCCAATGACACAGCACCCAGACACTGTCGGTATGAAGAGTCTATGCCAGTACAGTTCCACCCTGAGCTGCAACCCATGAGTTGTGGCCCTACACCGTCTGATTGCCCATTCGGTTGAGCTCTGTTTACCCTAAACGTGGGGATTGGTGGGTGCCAGGGGGAAACTTCCTGGATCAATTGAGATCCCCACCCAACAGATCAAAACCTGTCATGTCACTGCAAGGGGGGCATTGAGGTACTCAGTGTATGGTGATTCTGGGTCCCTTTCCATTGGACACCCACCAACACCAGGGTTCCCCCCAAGGTCCAATGACCACCACTTCCACAGCCCCTAGGGGCCACTCTCTGCTTCCCTCTCCTTTCCAAGTACTCCAGTCCTCACTCCAAGGGTGCTGGCAACTTCAAGGCAGGGTTCAGTTCATTCAGCCGGGCCTCTATGTGAAGTCCTCCCCATGTAGCCCCTGCGTTATACTATGCTGCCTGCAAGGTCAGCTTCCAAGGTCACCAGGGTGCTTAGTCCATGCATGGTTCATTGGATAGAAATGTATTCGTAGTGTCTACCCAGGAACATAAAATCTAGTCCATTGCCCCCCCTACGTTCCCTACAATGATTGATTAGCATCCCTTCTGATGTGAAGTTACTTCTCCCCAATCAACCACCGTACTCACCAACAGAACTGTCAGCATCTCCTACAAAATCTAGATGCTCCCTTCCCCTGGTCTTGGCTTGATTCTCCAGCAAGGTTCTCCTCCCATTCCTGTGGGCGGCCCATTGATTTGTCCCAGTCTTGTCTCAATGCGGCATAGCCTCAAGTGGATGGTGTTCTCCCTTTTCTCCCCTCTTGAAGGAGTGAGTCCAGAAAAGATGAGGTCTCCTTCAAGGTGGTTCCTATGAAGTGGATGGTAGGTAGGTAGCCTTCTCCCCTTTTGTTTGGGAATTGGTCCCTAAGATTTAACTGATGTTTCTCCTTACAGTAGTGGACTCAGACAATATGCGTCCTTTTGTGATTGACTTACTTCACTCAACATAATGGCTTCCAGGTCCTTCCATATCTTTCAGTGTTTTGTGCTTCCATCCCTGCTTTTTAAGGATGCATAGTATTCCATTGTGTATGTGCTATAGTTTCTTTATCCACTCTTCCACTGATGGGCATTTGGGCTGCTTCCAGTTTCTTGCTATGAAACTGTAACTCTTTGCAGGAGTAGAAAGCCTCATCTTTTTCCCAGAATGGGAGGATGGTTATCAAAAATAAAGGCTGACAGTAAATTCAAAGTGTTGTGAAGACTGGGAAGAAAGTAGCCGCTTAGCCTGGAGTAGCTGCACCGCTTCCCCTTTCTCTGAGCCCTCAGTCCCACATAGAAAACAGGATAGAAAAGGCCTTTGGGAAAATGAGATTTATAAACTAAAGTATGTGAGGGCCTCTGGGGCGGGGCTTCAAGCATCACTGGCGTGCACTAAGCAGTCCATGTAGCTTCTTGTCCCCCTGTGGGGATGGGAGAAGGATGCTGTTAGCAGTAGGGTGTTCCATAGCCCCTCTCTTCAGGCTTCTCAAAACTCAGCTGAAGACAAAATGGGTGCACAAGCAAATGTGGTGAAGAAAGCTGATGGTGCCTGGCTATCAAAAGATATAGCGCCTGGGGTCTTAGTGGCTTGAAGTTAAACAAGTGGCCATCTAGCAACGAAGCAACATGCCCACACAGAAGAAGCACACCAGCCTGTATGATCATGAGGTGTCAACGGGATCGGGTATCAGGCATAAGAAGACCCCAAACAAACAAACATATTATTGAGAAGGAGAGGAGTCAGAGCAGAAACCCAAAACCCATCTGTAGACAATGGGACATCCCCTTACAAAAGGTCACAAGGAAGGAATGAGTCAATCAGGATGCAGTATAGCACCAATGAAACACACAATATTCCTCTAGTGTCTTGAGGCTTCCTCACTCCACCTTCCCCATTATTATGACCCCAATTCTGGCTTTCACTGCGGGCTAGACCAGAGCATGTGCACAGGTAGAGATAAGAGCTTGGGACACAGAGAATCCAAGCCAGATAAACCCTTCAGGAACAGAAATGGGAGTAGCAATATCAGGTGAGTAGGGGGAAGATGGGGAGAGAAGGGGGTAAGAAACCTCAGGGAAAGGGAGACAGTGGTCAATGTAAAGATGTGAAATTAATAATAATTTATAGTTTATCAAGGGGCCACAAGGGTGGGAGGCTGGGAGGGAGGGTAAAAAGAGGAGCTGATACCAAGGGCTCAAATAGAAAGTAAATGTTTAAAAAATGATGATGCTAACATATGTACAGATATGCTTGATACAATTGATGTATGGATTGTTATAAGAGCCCCCAATAAAATGATCTTTTAAAAAAACTCAGCTGAAACTCCTGGCCTGATTTACCACCACCACCACCACCCCCAAGCCTCACTAGCCAGCGGGGAGGACTGGCTCCCCCAAACCAAGAGGGCTTTGGATAATGAGAGGAGTTAGCAGCCCCTGGCCTGCTCCCTGGTGGCAAGACTGGAGAGGGGACAACGCCTGCTCTCCTCCTGTCCCATCGGGTCATAAGCCACCACTTTGGCTACCAGGGAAACAGGTAGGTCCACAGAGTCTTAATAACCGCTTGGGACAAATAATAATAATAATTTATAAATTATCAAGGGTTCATGAGGGAGGGAAGAGCGAGGGAGGGGGGAAAGCCT
Source organism: Echinops telfairi (assembly GCF_000313985.2). Taxonomy (NCBI): domain Eukaryota; kingdom Metazoa; phylum Chordata; class Mammalia; order Afrosoricida; family Tenrecidae; genus Echinops; species Echinops telfairi. The sequence continues at coordinate 16,288,846 of NW_022103896.1, forward strand.
GCTGATACCAAGAGCTCAAGTAGAAAGAAAATGTTTTGAAAATGATGATGGCAACATGTGTACAAATGTGCTTGGCACAATGGATGGATGGATGGATGGTGATAAGAGCTGTAAGAGCCCCCAATAAAATGATTTTTTAAACTAAAAAGTAACCGCTTGGGGCAGCACGGGTGAGGGGGGTGCGAGAGGGTTTGGGCTGAGAGGAGCCAGGAGGCTGGCTCGGACCATTTCTGGCTCTGCGGGGCGCCCTAGAGGCCCGCTCTGACTAATGTGGGCTTCCAGGAGGGCAGCTCAGGAGCAGAGGGGGGCTGTCGCTTCCCCCACCCCGCCCTAGCCTCCTGATGGAGGCGTCGGCCTTCTGGCTCCGGCGGGGAGCTGTGCTCCGGAGGCAGGGAGGGCGCGCGGAGGTGCCAGGGGTGCGGAGCGCGGGCAACTGGGCAGGCAACGCAGCTCCAAGTTTCCACTGCGCGCGGTTGTTGTGCAAGACGGGGCGCGGGAGCGGCGGGCGGGCGGGCGGCTGGGAAAACAAACCCATAAACAAAGCCACGTGGCCCCGGCCGGGGGGCCGGGCCAAGTGCAGCAGGAGGCTCTTCCGGCAACAAAGAGCCGGCCCGGCGCCCCATAAATAGCGCAGCGGCGAACGCGGCGCAGCATTCGCCCCAACCGACCGCCCCGTCGCCCTCCGCCGCCCGCCGAGAGCGCACTGTCCCCGGCCTGCGCCCCCAAACCGCAGCCGACCCCGCCCGCTCCAGTTCCTGGGACGCAACCCTCGCCGATCCCCAGCACTCGCGCTTCCTCCGCCGACAGCGCGTCTCCCAGGTCGCCGGAGTCCGTCCGTCCGTGCGTCCTTCGCGTCGGCTCGCGGGTGCCATGCCATTCCTAGGCCAGGACTGGCGGTCCCCGGGGCAGAGCTGGGTGAAGACGGCCGACGGCTGGAAACGCTTCCTGGATGAGAAGAGCGGCAACTTCGTGAATGACCTCAGCAGGTGAGGGGAAGCTGGGCTGGTCTAGGTGCCAGCTGTTGCCCAGGGAACCGGGAGGGCTGGGGCCGATGGGACGGAGGGAGTTGAGATGGGACTGGGAGTCTGAGAGCCCTGACTGGGAGTCGGGGTTGCAGACGCCCCAGGGAACTTGGTTTCGTTATTGTCCAAAGTCAGGGTCTCCAAGCGGGCACAACTCCTTACTGGAGCCCCAGCTTGCTCTGATTATGTGATGACCGCCGTTCCTGACCCCTCAAACTTAAGCCCACAGCTTTAGGGGGGTTCCCGAACCCCGGTTTAGTTCCCTGCGTTAAGGACACCGGAATCGTTGCACGGTTTTCGTGGGCGGACGCAGACAAGTGGGCTGAGCGCCCATTGGAGTGGCGGGCTCCGAGCACCCCAAAGGTGATGGGCACAGTTTGGAGATGGGATGGGACCCAAGACCCACCTGGAGCGCCGCCAGGCTCTCCCAGGCGAGGGCAGGGGGCAGAGTAACCAAGAGGCGGGTGGCCAGAAGACAGCGAGAAGGTCCCTGGGGCAGTAGCAGCCAAGCAGACAACGAGAGAGGGGAAGCCTGGAGCCCGCCGGAGCGCTCTATGAAACCCCCAGGCCCCAGCTTCCAGGGACTGTGTGTGTGGCCGCACCTCAGTGGCCCTGCACACATCCATGGCAGTTGTTGCCCCTCTGTCCCGGAAAGGGCATCTACTTACCAGACCTTCCGGTGGCCTCTGGACTCAGGTGTTACCTGAGCTGTCAGTCTTCTGAGCCCCCGACTCAGATCTGAAAAGTGACTATAGACCAGTGTTCAATGCTAATATGTGGACTCTGTGGGTCCCAGACCCTGTGAAGTTGACCCCCACATGGCTGCACTGGCCTGTGAAAGTGGGTCCACCTCGGACAGGTGCTTCAGGGTCACCCTTGGGGGCTTTTCCTACTGGATTGCATTACCAACTCTGCCCCACTCCCTTCATACTGCCCCTATGGAGGGCTCCGTTGGTGGGCCAGGTTTCTGATTACTGAGATTTAGCGATGGCTGTCTGTTTGCACCCTTGGCCCTACACTACAAAAAGGACCTAGAACACGTGGCTGTCCTGGCCGCTTGGCCTCCAGCCCTCCCCCCAGCCTGTGGTGATTCGGAATACATTAAACTCCCTTTGTCCCCAGTAAATAGAAGCAAAGGAACTCATTTGTCTCATGGAAGACAAGAGCCTGTAGACTTGTATGTTAAAGATACTTGGAGGTGGCCTCATAGAGTTTGAGAAATCTATTTGTGAAGAATCAGATTAAAATCTGTTTGTGAAAAAAATCACAAAAGAGAGAGAGAGAGAGAGAGAGAGAAAAGACCAGCTGTTATCACCGGGCTACAGCAGTTTCTTGAAAGACCCCAGTCCCCAAATGATGCCCCTCAAATGCATGCAAAGGGGTTAGAGTACCAGTGTTCCCCTGAGGGGCTTTGGGATGGTCAGGGGTGGGGGCTGATAAAGCAGAAGCCTACACTTCACCTTGGACTGTGGACTGTAGAACAAAAGTTCATAATTGCTGGGGGAGGCAGCAGGGGCTGGGGGTGGGGGGGACACTGAGAAATTTCTTTTTCCCGGCAAAGAGTGAGTGTAGTAGCCAAATGAATTTGTTTACCTATGGAATTGATATTCCAATCACCAATAGTTATCATGATTGCATGTTTGACCAAGCACTGGAGAAGTATATCATGCTTGTCACAGAGGCAGCAAAATAGAGGAAGGCCCTTGGCAAGTCCGAGGGACACAGTAGCTGTAAGGATGGCGCCGGACCACTCTGTGTTTCCTTCTGTCCCACATAGGGTCACTATGAGTCAGACCAACAGACACCTAACAACAACAGAGTGGACACATCCCTCTTGCTCTGTGCTCAGTAATGGGTGGCCTAGTGTTTGGGTATTTGGAGTGGTGGTGATGGTGATCCTGCTGATGCCCATGATTCTCACTCATGGTGACCCCAGAGGTGCAGAATAGAACTGCTTCATGGGGTTCCACGGCTGTGACCTTTCAGAAACAAACCCTCTGAATGGGCTTGAACAGACAGCCTGCCGGCTAGTACTGCACCACTTACCAGAGGGCACCAGCCAGGGATGCTGGCATTCCATGGCACTTTGTTTCTGTATCACACTTGAGATTCTTTTAGAGAGATGCTGCAGTGGTCTGCCAAGCAGTGGCATCTCCCAACACCTTAACCCGCTGCGCCCTGCAGGATAGTGTGAACTTCTGTTTAGACAAGGCCGAAATCTGGTAGCTTCCCGCCCCTTTGTCCCCAGCACAAGGCTTCTTCTTGACCCTCCCGTTTCGTGGGTCCTAGAGATTACCAGCACCGTCATGAGGGCATATGGTGACCTAGGGTCACTGATGAGTCAGAGATGAGGAGTCAGTGGGTAGCAGACTAGTGTAGCAGCTGGCTTTGCATTTGCCTGGTCGTGTTGTTGTTGTTGTTTCAGCGGCTGTAAACAATCCCTTCCCTACTTAGCACCAGAAGCCTGCCAACTTCTTAAAAGCACTTGGCCTGTGGCGGCCTGGGTTGGAAATCTCAAATATCCCCATGACTGTTTTCAGTCAGTTGGGCGATGTGTCCCTGTGATGTCAGCTTTGGGCTGAATGCCCTGCCTTCCAGGTGAGGCTGAAAGCTCTCCTGTTGTGAAAAAACAAAAGAGAGCCCCATGAAAGGGGTGTTGGGTGACCGAGAGGACCACAGAGGCCTGGTCCACCTCTCAGATTTCACGTCCAGCTCACAGAGCTGGCCGAATCAGGTTGCTTTCAGTGTCCCGGTGGACAGGAGTCCGTCTGCCCAATCCACCTTCTCTGAACTCTTCGGTTGTCCTCCCAGTGGCCTGGGCCCCATTCCCCTTCACCAGCTGACTGTTACAAACCCCATCCACTGTTACAAACCTCATTGATAGCAGCTAAGTGCTCAGAATTGAGATAAGGAAAGGCTTGAAGATAAGCTCAAAGCGGGACTCCTCTCAAAAAGTTAAAACCACGGATGAAGAGAAAAAAAGAGGAGCTGATACCAAGGGCTCAAGTAGAAAATATTTTGGAAATGATGATGGCAACATATGTACAAACATGCTTGGTACAATTGATGTATGAATTGTCATACGAGCTGTAAGGTCCCCCAATAAAATGATGTTTTTTAAAGGAAAAAACAGATGAGAGAGGATTTTTTTATTTAATCTTAATGTTGAATCCCCTCCAGCTCACAATGACTGAGCCCACATGGTCAGCAGAGCACTGTGTGCCTTGGCTGGTTTTCCAGTTGATGGCCAGAACTGTTTTCAAGGGGTCTCTAAGGAAACTCCAACTTCTAACCTTTGGGTTAATAGCTAAGTATCTTTCCTGTGTTCACTCAGGAACCCCAGAAGGCGAACATAACCCAAAACCAAGGGGCACGGAATCAGTTTCCAGTCTGGGGAGACACATTCTAAATCCAAGAGAAAGAACTCCCCCTGGGGAGGGCCATGCAGGACTGCCTCAAGGAAATGGTGGGGGAGCCCAGTCCTCAGCCCCTCCCTCTCCCTCACCCTCACTCCTGCCCACCCCCAGGATAAGCAATCTGATCCCAACTTCTCCAAGCCTACATGTCCGTCTGTCCGCAGTTGAAAGCACGATGTTGATGTACTGCAGACCCAAAGCAGAACCAGGAAGCAGAGCACTTACCTTGGTGCCTGGATGAGTTAAAACAACAACACTCCGATCTGACTGTCATCATTTCCAACTCATGGATGAGTCGTGCACATTAAATAAAAATAATAGTTTACATTTAATGGTGTGTTTACTGTAATGCAAGGCATAATGTTCCAAGAACTGGAGACACGACGTGGTTTGTGGCACCAGAGTTTTCTGGGGACTAGCCGTGTGAGTTTGGCAGTCTGGGGAAGTACTGGAGCAGATGAGCACAGAAATCTCACTGTCCCGAAGGGAGGTTGGTGATGTGGTAGGTTGCACATTGGGCTGCTAACCGCAAGTGCTCCATGGGGGAAAGATGGGCTCACAAACCCACCGGGGCAGTTCTACTCTGCCCTCTACGGTCTCTGTAAGGCAGAATCAACTCAACGGCAATGAGCTTGAGAGTTTTGGAAGGAGCCCTGGCAGTGCACTGATTAAGCACTCAATGTTGGTAGTTCAAACCCACCCAGCGGCTTCACAGGAGAAAGACCTATTGATCTGCTCCCATAAAGATGACAGCCTTCAAAGCAATAAAAATACATTAAAAACCCTATGGGGCAGTTTTACTGTGCTGCATCCGGTCACTATGGGTCAAAATCTACTTGATGGCACCTAGCTCCAACTAAACCCTTCAAGGCAGGCCACAACTTTCCTAAGTGGCATATTATTGTTACAAATACAATAACAAATAGGGCCCCCCTTTCTTATTTTGAACTCTTTCCACCTTCTCAAAAATTGTTTAGAAGTCACTGGTATGTGTGTGATGGGGGTGTTGAGCAGAGGGGTCTCTGTCTTATTCCAGGCCTATGCCCTTAAAAGCCAAGATAGGTAAGAACTGATTAGACCCCGGCAGCTGGCTGGTGATTATGGAATGGAGTGAGTGAAGACAGCAGCCTCTTTAAGGTGGTTATGCTTGCTTCTTATTTTAAAAAATAAATAAGTAAGTAAACATTAGAGGCTGTGGTTTCTAAATGGTGGTGGCTTTTCTTGTTACAGTTGTCGGTTGTACTTTTCCATGGGCTTCGGCATTCCCTTGAGATGGATGCAATTGAGCTCTTACAGGAGCCTCTCCCTGGACACACTGGTGCTTAAAAGAAAACACAGAGGCAGGCAACCCAGGTGAACCTCCTCCCCAGCCCTTCCGCAGGCCTGCCTTCCAGAGGCCAAAGCCTAACGCTGAGCTTAAAAGTGCAGGCTTGGTTTCTGGTGAAAAGTTTTTAATTCTCCGGTGGAAGAGCATCACCAATTATGTAAACTTATTCTTAAACTGGCTTTCGAAATGAGTCACTCGGGCTTAAAGCAGGTTATTGTCTCCGTGAAGAACTCAAGTGCTCAAATTCCTTAGAGGAATGTTTTCCATTAGACGAGAATAAGATGAAATATAAATATTTAAAGCCTCTAAGGAATGGTCACAATCTAGGGTGCAGACTGCCAGACGTTTCTGCTGAACCTTAGCGGTGCGCCTGAGAATGACCGGCTTCATTTTAGGAGTCTCTCTATGTGGAACATGCACGACAGGTTTTCGTTGTGTGGGTGGTGTGTGTGAGTGTCGCTGCTTTGAAAATAAGCGTCACCGTGGCTTGTTCTAGCTGTGCTTTCGGGAGCTGTTCCTGGCGTTGGTCCATCATGGTCCCGTCAAGTGACCCTGCGTCGTTTTCCCTTCCCTCCACTTCGGTTGAACATTCCTGAAGGTAGTCTCTGGGACTAAGAGGCCTGTTCTCCTCTTCTCCGGTTTCTACTGTCCTTCCGACCTTGCAGCAGCTGGCCAATGGCTCTGTGCCTGACAGTCACCCACGTCGACAAACACACACCGGCTTCGTCCCTGGCTCACTTAAGAAGGTGCTACCAAGAGAAGGACAGTTCTGCCGTAATCCATCTGAAACCTAAAAATATCTTCTGTTTCCCTGAATGAAAAAGAGAAGGCTAAAAGCAATTAGGAAACGCAGTGACTGATACCAAGCATGGCCCTACGAAGGAAGATTAACTAATGGTTGATGAGCCACCAAACTTATCCTAACGGGCCCGGAAAACCACTGCCCAGCATATGCTTGGCCATGACCGTGTGTAATCATCATCTGATTTTCACCACCATAAGTTCATTGTGACTCATCTCGGCCCTGTCGGACAGAGCAGAACCCGTGTGGGATTCAGAGACTGGAACTGTTTACAGGAGTAGATTCAAACGACTGAATTTGTGTTTAGCACCAAAACTCATTATTCACATAAGCATCGGAGCAAGATACTTATTGTACTAAAGAGCATGCTATTTGGGAGACTATAGCCAATAAAGACACAGAATATTGTTCCAAACACTTTTCTCTTGTACCATTGAAGAGATGTGCCAATGGAATAGAGAGATACATCGGTGTAGCTAACATTACCCAACAGCTGTATGACCAGAGCTGCTAGACCCTAAATCCCATTTTACATTCAGCAGAGGAATTCGGGAAGCCAAGGACTCTGTTACGCTGGTGTATAACAACAACAACAAGAAAACCCTAGTCGCTGACTTGTGGGCTTCCTAAGTCCTGCCTTGAACATCCAGGATGCCAAACTGGCCGCCATCAAGTCTATTGCGACCCATAGCAACCCTATAGGACGGGGTCGGACTGCCCCTGTGGGTTTCCAAGACTGTAAGTCTTTACAAGAATAGAAAGCCCCATCTTTCTCCCTCTCAGCAGCTAGTGGTCTCGAACTACTGACCTTGAGGTTAACAGCCCAACACTTAACCATTGTGTCACCAGGGCTCTCAAAAAGTTGGTGGAAAGATTCCATCATCTTTTTATTTCATTTTTCCATGGACTTTTTGAAGCACCCCTCCCCCCATACATATCTCGTGTGGTTGGGGTCGTGGGGATCCTGTCCTCATGATGACCCCGCGTTTCTCCTGCACCCCTCCTGTGGCAGCTTTGCACCGCTTCACCTCAGAGCTGTAGTAGAAGAGTGCTCGGTCAGCCAGAGGCTCAAGTGGAGAACAAATGTTTTGAGAATGATGAGGGTAACAGATATACAAATGTGCTTGACACAATTGATGTATGTATGGATTGTGATGAGTTGTATGAGCCCCGAGTAAAGTGATAAAAAAAGACGAGTGCTCAGTCAGCCTCCCTCCTCAGTCCCGCCCCCAAATGATGGTTCAGCCTACTACAGGGAACTGAGCTCCTGACCTGGGGTGAATGGCCCGCCCGTTGATGGTCTGTGAACTGGATGGGGCCATTCTCCATCTTGTCAGTGTCTGACTTCAGACTGTTGCTTGCTTCAGTAGGGGATGCAGGCTCTTCCCCTCCTTACTTGGCACCTCGTATCCATCCAGGAACCAGGTGAACCCACAACAACTAGCCCTCCACGCTTCACACCTCCTAGCAGTGGAGCTCACAGGTTGGGGTGAATGTGTTTACAGATGGTGTGAGTTCAAGGTAGCCTGGGTGACTTGGGTAGCGTGTGTAGGATTACCTCGATCAAGCTCTGACAAAGGAAAGCGGGGGAGGCAGGGTGGAGAGCTTGGAAGAGAACAAAAAGGGTCACTGTGTATTACAGCGATGCCAGGGATCCCCGCCCCCCTCCGCCCCCACCCCCGTGTAGGTGACATTGTAGGGTGCTGCCTTGCTCCTGGCTCCAGCGAGCAGTGCTGTGTTGGGGAGACAATGGCATGCAGTGTTGGGGAATTCAAAGGAAGTCAAAGTCCCCATCCATCCCTGCCTTCCACACTGACCGGCTGCAACACTGCGTAGACTTTCGGGGTGACTGTGTCTCTCTTTTGTTTGAGATGTGAGCGTGTATGCTTGTGCATGTGCTGTGCGCTTGTGTGTGTGTGTGCGCGCGCGCGCTTTGGAGCTCACCGGGTTCCTTAGCAAAATCACCCCTCCCCCTCGCCACCCTGTGGATTCCAGCTCCTAGCGACCTCATCGGAGAGAGCATAACTGTTCCAGGGCCTTCTGTAGGCTGTCACCTGGACAGGCGCAGACTGCGGGCCTGTTCTCCCTCAGAGATGCTGGGTGGCTCTGAACCGCCAACCTTCCAGGGTCAGCAGCTTGATCCCTGCCCCACCAGGGCCGGTGAATAGAAGCAGCTCAGAGGAGGATGAAGCCTTGTGTTCATCCTCTTTCCCCTCTGCTATTCACAGTTACTGCAGCAGCAAGGAGGTCTACTACAAGGAGAATCTTTTCAACAGCCTGAACTACGATGTTGCAGCCAAGAAGAGAAAGAAGGACGTACTGAACAGCAAAGCCAAAACTCAGTGTAAGCCCCTTGTTCTGAGCTAAGGAAAGCCGTTTGGAGACGTTCCGCTTGGTGCCTGGGCGCAGGGGTGGGTGGGGGGTGGTGTCTGCAGATAAACACACTTCTCACATTAAACCTCCGTCCTGATGTTCCCGGAGAGGCTGACAGAAGCCAGCTCTCTGCCCTCGGAAACATGGCTGTGCACTTTTTCCAAAGGAGCATGATGTCTTCTGCATAGCCTTGTGTCAAAAAAACCCATTGGCTGATTGTTGTTGGGTTTCTTCCCTCTTGTCCCTTGGACTTGACACAGGTAATGTAGTCCTTCTACAGGAATGGCCTCAGCTGAATCATTAGAATGAATTGGGTTTTCTTGCTTTACCTTTATTGCCGGCTTTTATTCTAAACTGTGTTTTGAGGCTTTGACCAAAGATTCCGTTTCCCTTCTGATGTAAATGTGGTTCACATGTCTAGATGCTCTCGCACAACGTTAGCAGCGAGCACTAGTTCTGCTCCTCAGCGTGAATCCTGGCTCTTGCAGTCTGTCCATCAGCTCTCTCTGTTGTCTGCAAGGGTCTGCTTTCTTTCTCCTTTCTACGGCCTTGCATAAATTTTAGAGTCGGCACTTAAACTCTGACTACTTTTTCAGATTTTTTTTTTCTCCTGCAAGACTTGGGGACACTCGATCCTGCTACCAGCGATCGGGGTGCCTCCAACAGGGTCAAAGAGAGCCCCTGTGTTTACACACTGCTCCTATGAGGCCTGGCCAACCTGTTCTTGGTCAGATCTTTTCACACTGTGGAAGAAGAAGGGAAAGGGGGGTGTTTAAAATCTCCCGGGTGTTACAACTTGTAAAACTTTAGGTCTTTTGTTTGCTTCTTTTTTGTCCGTGTAGATTTCCACCAAGAAAAGTGGATCTACGTTCACAAAGGAAGTACTAAAGAGGTGAGTTGCACCCCTTGCCCTAACCCGTTTGCTTGGCTGCTCCCCTCATGGGAGGAGAGGGGGACAGAGGGCGGCACTAAGCAACACTCTCCTTCCAGTCATGTCCCTCTGACTGTCTTCCTCGGGGGGTGGCAGTGGTTAGCAGCCCGCTACTGCACCACCTACCGAGCTGTGGGGGCACAGAGGGGAACGAAAGCTACCCAGCGAGCTCTCTCATCTTGCCATGAGGTAAGATACGTAGACGTCCCTTAGCCGGCGAGGTGAACGTGCCCTCCTCAGATGTACTGTGGTAAAGCCCTGGACTTGGCCTCAGGACACTGCCTCTCTTCTGTTCTCAAGCCAGCCCAGACTTCAACTCAGTTACACGCTAACCCTGAAAAGGCTCCTCTCAAAATACAGCAGAAGGTTCCAGGTGTCTACACAGCGTGAGGCCCTGAGGGAGGCATGGGAGGGACCCAGAAGAGTACATGGACAGCATTTGCAGGACCCTTGAGAAAACTCTTTTGACATCCTTTTTGGCATCATTTCTCAACCTGTGGGTCACGACCTCTTGGGGGGTCGAATGACCCTTTCACAGGAGTCGGCTGATTCATAACAGTAACAAAATTACAGTTGTGAAGTAGCAACAAAAATAATGTTATGGTTGCGGGGTCACCACCTGATGAGGAACTGTATTAAAGGGTCACTGCCTTAGGAAGGTTGAGAACCACTTCTCTATGGCCTCTCAGATTCCCGGGCATTTATTTCTGCAGATAACTATGACACAAGGTAATCTGATAGAGGGATCAACTGTCTTACTGCCAGGGACCCTGGGGAGCATTCGGTTCCCTCTGTGTGCTGATGGCCAGGGACGGTCACTGGTACTCATACACCTGAGATCACCCAAGTCCTCGGAGCAGGCTCCCTGGGCACCCATCAAGAAATAGTCCAAATAAATAAATAATGGTCCAAAGGCCTTTTGCCTCCCCTTGAAGCCTCGGGACCACAATGAACAACGGACTAGACATGCAACCCAAGGTGGCTGGCAGGGAGTCTGTGCAGGTAGATTGCCTTCTCTTCCATGAGTCTGTGATGATCCCCACCATCCATCGACCACTCATCAGCAGCCCAATTCCAGACCTTTCCTTGAGAAGCCACTCCACGTGACGGTTCCACCTGGGTGCGTGCAGGGAGCAAGGCCCCAGTAGCCTGAGTCACACCAACCGAGGGGATTAGGGTGTGAGTCACTGGCCAAAGCAGCCGTGGGCTGTGTTACCCATCTCTGTGGCTCGTGGGGATTCCCAGAGAGAGTGCACCTAGGGGAGAGCAAATGAGGTCCATGGGGATGGGCCTCCAGCTTGTGCAACAAGTGCAGGTACCACGGGCCCATAGTCAGCTGCTAACTGAAAGGATAGCAGTTTAAGCCCACCCAGAGGCTTTCGGGAGAAAAACTTGGCCAATCTACTTCCACAAAGATGACAACCAATAAAACCCAACAGAGCGGTGCTACTCTGTCCTGTGGGGTCACGAGGAGGCAAAACTTAGCTTGGCGGCCCCTCCTCGCACCAGGGCCCGGGGGGTTATGGAGAATGAGTGCTGCCGCCCACAGCAGTGACCTTCTGCTTCCCCCGTTCAGCGCCATGGATATTGTACTCTGGGGGAAGCCTTCAACAGACTGGACTTCTCAACGGCTATCCTGGATTCCAGGAGATTCAACTACGTCGTGCGGGTGAGTCTTACAAACCCAGGGGCTTCTTCAGGTCCTCCAGTTGAATTGTCCCTTTGGGCTGTCTGGAAGTAGTTCTGCAGAATAACCATGTGTAGTACCCTGAGGATGTTGAGGAAAGCACAGAGAGAGAGAGAGAGCAGTAAGGACGCGTGGATAGGCGCGTCTTAACACTCTGGTGTGGATCACAGGGAGTCTGACTCGACCCAAGGGTGACACGCAGTTGTTGCGTTTTTCCTGGGCCCCTTCTGGAACAGGCACTGGGATAAGCAGGAACAGGTTGCAGGCAGCATCCGTGAGGGAGCAGCCAGCAAGTCATAAAGCACTTGGGCTTGTTTGTAAAAGCCTTGTGCACCTTGGATTGTTCTTGTGGTCCTCCCCCTTGTCGTGTTTCAGCTGGCTCTGGGTTGACCCCCAGGCACACTTGGCTTGGGCCACGAAACAGTCCAGTTCAGAGCATCTCCACCCTCCCCTCCGCCTGTCCCCAGCCAGTCTCACGTGTACCCGTGTACCGTGTACCGCAAGCCCCAACGACCTCCTTGGGTCAGCTGCTTTGCATTTTAAAGCGCACTTTGAAAAGAGATTCTAAAAACATTCTAAAGAAGCTTTCACAAAATATTAATGATGAAGGTGGTAATGCAAATCATTCTCAGCATGACTGTCAAACAATGATTTTTTTTTTCCCCAGTTGGGTTGTCGTTGCTCTATTCTCCCCTTCAGTGTGGTGTGCGTTTTTTTTGTTAGTAGTACACACACACAGGGCCAGGCTGTAGCAGCTGCTGGGGCTTGGGGCTCCGATGGGAATTCTCCTGTGGATGCCAGTGGTTAGGGTTTGGATTTTCTTTTTCCTGGGCGGTGGGCGTGTCATCCAGTCAGATGGTTGTGGAGGCCAAAGCCAGGGTGATGACATTCGACCCCCTTGCGGCCTGGGCGCTCACCTGACGTCTGGGCTGTCTGAACCGACCTGGTAAACCCCCAGGCCCTTCTGCGGCTCAGAAGCATGTGCTGAGCCAGTGACCCTGTAAGCAGCTCTGCTGCCCTCCCAGTTCAGCCCCGCTTCCAGCAAAGGAATAAACCTCAGAGGCCTTCTTGGGGAGCATGCTGCTGTTGTTCACCCTGACTCCACTTCTGGAAGCCCTGGTGGGGTGACCATGAAGTGCTTAGCTGATCAGTGGAAGGCTGGTGGTTCAAACCCAGCTGGGGCTCCCTGGGAGAAAGACCTGCCTGCCTGCCTCCAATAAGATAGCAGCCCAGAAAACCCTCAGAGGCAGTTCGAACCCACCAGCCACTTCAAGGGAGACAGACAGGGCTTTCTACCTCCATAGAGTTATGGTCTCAGAAGCCCACAGGGGCAGTTCTACCCTGTCCACGAGGGTCACTATGAGTCAGCATGGACTCGATTTCGGTGAATTGGGTCTTGTTTTGTTTTGCATTTTCATTGGCTCCAGATTGCATTCACTGCTCGGCCTCCCCCCCACCCTTCCCTTAGACACCTCCCCCAGTGGTTTCAGAATCATTGTAACTGTGGGTTTTAAAAAAGACTTAAACTCATTTAAAGCAGCAACTTACCCATTTGCAGAAGGCCATTTGTTGGGGGTTCTTTTTTGTTTTGTTTGTTTTGGTTTTGTTTACTCTGTGCCACTTCTCCAAATTCCTCAGAAAACTGGAGAAGTTTCCGAGCTGAGCTGTTGGGCTCAGGGAGATGGGGGGTTTGGAACTTGGTAAGTGTGGACTAGAGCTCACTGACACAGGTCCCAGAGAAGCCAGGGGGAGGTGGGTCTCAGGGTGAACTGAGGGTGTTTCCAAGACCACACGCCGGCCCCCTACTCTGTGCATTGAAACCCCCGCCCCTCCAGAGAGTCTGGAGGCCAGGGTCCCACCTTGAGTTTCCCTAGTTTAGCATGTTCCTGAGCATCTGTCTTTTTATTTTATTTATTTATTTTTTTTTTTAGTATCTGTCTTTTTAAAACATCTCCAATGGCGTGTTTTGCATAACGAGCTTTTAAAGAAGACACAATGAGGCATGGCATTCTAGATACATCTTCTGGGGAGTGTACCACAAGCTAGCAAAAATTCAATTATGTGAAAGAGGACGCTGCCGCCACCGCCACCCCCACCCCAACCAAAAGCAAACTCACTACCATCGAGCCTGTGCCGACTCCGAGCGACCCCATAGCACAGGGGAGCTAAACGGAGTGACTGCAACATTGGGTTCAAAGCTCATTCCCTGCGGGACTTTCTCTTTCTCATCACGCTCCCTGTCTAATCTAGGGAACCAAGATAATGAGCCCTGCAGGCATCCTTTTTGTGAGAATGAGAAAAGGTGATATGGGGGAGGCAGGGCTGAATCTTGGCTCCAGGACTCCTGGTCCAGTGCTCTCTCTGTTCCCTCCCCTCCACGGCAGGGCCTGGCTGACCCAAGGAAGCCAACCTGCTGTTTTCATCACAAAAACACAGCATGTGCACACACACACACCTACACGTATGTGCTGTGTATACATGCCTGCAGATGCACATACATGTGCGCGCACACAGGCCTCCTTCCAGGAGCAGGCTTTACTGCTTAAGCGAGACCTTTGACCCTATCACTCCCAGCTCTCTCTAGGATGAGAAGGACAATGATAGGATTGGTGCAAATGGTTTGCTAACCTCAGCACTGCCTGCTCTAACCTGGTCGGTGGTGCGCAGAAGGAACACCTGGCAATCTGCTTCCATAATATAGCACCCCACCCCCTAAAACACACAACCGTGCAGAGCAGTTCCAGTCTGTCGTGCATGGGGTTGCCGGAACTCAGAGCTGACTTGCCAGGCCCCCTGGCACCACCAGCAGCATGTGGCAGCTGTGGCTGCTGCCATCAGGTTGAGAAGTGTCGAGAGAACCTTGAGGACTGGTTTGCTGACTGGAGTCAGTTGACCTACATGTGCTAGTGGGCCACGAAAGACGGACAGACACAGCCTCACTCTCTCCGCCCCTCTGCAGCCAAGACCAGGGGTGGTATTTTGTGCTATCAAACCACAGCCTAATCAAGGCACATTCTTTCTGGCACGCCCCCACCCACCCCCCGAATTACCACCCTCGTCCGTGTGAATGGTTCCAGCAAGTTCCTGCATTCCTACCACCCCTGAAAGCATTTTCCAGAAAACATGTTTTAGTTTAAGTTGACTGGTGGTTTGGCACATGGAGGCTGAAATCCAGCGCTGTGAGTCAAATTTAAACCCCAGGCCTTAAATAAAGGCCTGTCTCTGCCAGGCCCCTGACAGGCCGTGAAGGGGGGGCCCGACTGGCCCCTTCTCTCAAGCCCTGCCACCACAAGGACCTTTGGGATCGGTTTGGCACTGTGCACACTTGGTGGCCTTGCTCTGGTGGTAGGTGGCCTCTGCCACGGCTGTCTGAAGATCCACTGGGCAGAGAAGCTGAGACGGAGGTGAGCAGGCCAGCCACAGCGGCAGGAGCTCAAATCCCGGAGCAGAGCTATGAGCCCATCGGAAACTGGCCTGTACAGATGGCTGCAAGGGGCTGGGCAGTGTATCAGCATGGAGGGTGCAGGACAGGGCCTAGGGGTGCCGGCTAGGCTCCTAGTAGCTGGACACAAGGAAGTCTATGACTCTCTGAGTTCTTAGACAGAATAGGCACTTAAGCAAGCAAGATGAATGTCAGGGTGCCCTCCGTGTTGGGGGGAGACTCACAGGCCCAAGGGTATGATGGAGGACACTCACAGGAGTGAGAGGCCCTACTGAATGAGGGCCCACCCTCCTGCAGTATGAACCTCATGTTCCCATAACTAATTACATCTGCATAGGCCACCTGCACAGTCCCAGGGGCTAGGACTTGAACACACCTTTTTTGAGGGCCCAACAGGCCACAGACCAATCCCGAGGGTGCTATGCAGGAGGATGGATAAGGGGTCTCTGGAGGCCGCTGCTCAGAAAAAGACCCTCCTTCCTTGATAGGTGGCTAGGTGAAGAGACAGGTAGGAGTTTTCTAGGACAGTATCTTGGAAAGGGGGAAGAAGAAGGTGGAGGGATTGCTGGTGAGCCTAAGGTCAGTTCCATCCCATAGCGACCCTGTTGGCCTTCAGCCTCCCTGCCAGGTAGTGGGGAGGTGGGGTAAGCTGGGAGAGGAGGAGCCCTGTCTCAGCAGGTCCAATGAGCCAAACAGGAGAGATAGATGCATTAGGAAGCACACCACCCCCTTAGGTTCAGAAGGGTCCAGGTTGGATGGAAGACAAAGAGAACTGTTTCTCTCGGCCACGAATCCGATTGATTTGTTTAAACACTGGCCATCCTTAAGACCTTAACTCCCTGAGTTAGCACGAGGTTTCACTTGCAAATAATATTTACCCGATCTTGACAGGCCGGGGGATTATTAATGTGGTTGAAAGTTCCCCTAGTCCAACATGTCAGTGTTCAAGCTCAAAGCCGGGACAAAGCTTTCCAGGTTTTTAATCTGTTATCCACTGAGTAAATAAGACTCTTGGAAGTACCGGTACTCTGGGCGGGCAGAGGCACTGCTCAGTGTAACCAAAGGTTTTATTGCAAAAGACACCATCTCCCGATGGGCCCCCTACATGGGTATTGAGCGTGTGCGAAGTGGCAAGGCTTTCTAAAACTGGGACCCCACTGGGTGGGTTCCAAACAGTGAATAGTTGAAGCTGAGCCCACTGTCCTGGAGGCGGAGGAATTCGAGAGTCCTAGTCTATGTACGATGGGGAGGGCTCTGGCACAGTGGGCTGGGCCTCATGGTCAACCTCCAAGGCGTTTTGCCCCATTGAACCAGGTGGGTCTTGCAAGCCAGTTGTTTAGTGTCCTCCCAAGCCGGTGCTGCTTGCCCTCTTGGGAAGTGCCTGCAATGCATTTGCCTAGTAAGCCATTTCCGGAGCCCTGGCGACATAAGGGTAAAGAGTTAGACTGCTAACCAGAAGATTGGTCTTAGAACCCACCAGCGGCCCCATGGAAGGAAAGACCTGGCATCTGTTCCTATCAATATACCAAACCAGAAAACCATTGCTATCCAGTCAGTTCCATCTCATAGCGACCCTGTTGGGCATCAGCATGGCCCAGAGGGTTTCCAAGGCTGTACAGTCTTATGACCACAGACAGCCACTTCTTCCTCCTATGGAGTGGCTGGTGGGTTTGAACCACCAATCTTTTGTTTCGCCACCGAGCGCTAAGGTGCCTCTCTGTCAAGATGAAAGCCTGGGAAACCCAAAGGGGGAGTTCTACTCTGTCCTGTAGGGTCTCTGGGATTTGGAATTGACAGTGCACAATAACAAAGGAAGAAAATACAAAACAAAAAGCCAAAAAAACCTCCCGTGCCAACTCATAGCACCCTGTGAGTCTCCAACTCTTTTTTTTTTTTTTTAACATTTTATTAGGGGCTCATACAACTGTTATCCCAATCCATACACACATCAATTGTGTAAAGCGCATTTGTACATCATTTCTCAAAACATTTTCTCTCCATTTAAACCCCCGACATTAGGTCCTCATTTTTCCCCTCCCTCCCCGCTCCCCCCTCCCACATGAGCCCTTGATAGTTTATAAATGGGTATTTTGTCATATCTTGCCCTGTCCGACGTCTCCCTTCATCCCCTTTTCGGTTGTCTGTCCCCCAGGGAGGAGATCACACACAGTTCCATGTAATCAGTTCCCTCTTTCCTACCCATTCTCCCTTTACCCTCCCTGTTTTGCCACTCACACCACTGGTCCTATAGGGCTCATCCATCCTGGATTCCCTGTATTTTCAGTTCCTATCTGTACCAGTGTACCTCCTCTGGTCTAGCCAGACTTGCAAGATCAAATTCGAGTCATGGTAGTGGGAGCAAGTCTCCAACTCTTTAGAGGAGTAGAAAGCCCCATCTTTCTTCCAAGAAGCAGCCTGGTGGTTTCCGACCTAGCAGATCGCAGCCCAACTCATAACCACTATGCTACCAGAGCTCCTGAGTAAGTCATGAGGGTCCAGTGCTGCTTGTGGGCTCCCGTCTGGGACCAGACCCCACTGGAGGACTGCCAGTGTCTGTCGTTGACCTTGGTTGTGTCACTTGAGCACCATGAGTTACCTCATCTCTTATAGTGTCAGCTTCCAATGAGTTGACCAGGACTCAAGGTGACCCCTGCATGCAAATGTGATTGGTTGTGGACCATACCCTTTAGGCTCCATGAGTCCGTTTTCTTGGGTGATTTGGGAGAGTCGATGGACAGGCCTTTATTTCTAGTCCTTATCTGTCTGGAGGCTCTGTTGAAATCCTGTTCCATATTCTAGGCACACCCAGGCCTCCACGGATAAAGGGTTGGTGGTCACATTGATAAGAATCAAACCCAGCTCTCCCTGGTCTGCCTTTGAACAACCACTGCCTCCTCCCTCACAGGAGGGAGTTTGGCTAACCTGCTTCCCGGGTCTCTTCCAGAGCTAACACTCCATGATCCTCAAAGACAAGCATGTTAAAGCTGGTGTCTGTTGAATCCCTGTTGTGTGGCAGGCTGGGGGTAGAGTGGGAGTAAGACAAGCCCCTGCCATCTCCGTGTTGATAGCCGAATTGGACAGTGAGCCAAGACTTTTCCAGACACAAAACATAAGAAAAATAAGAAAGAAACTACAATAAGATAAACGTGGCATTCCTACAGCACAGCCAGGAGGGCCTCTCTGAGACGATGACGTTTGACCTGAAACCGCAGGGACTAGATGGAGCTGGCCGCATGTAGATGCAGGTCTCCGCAAGGCCAGGGCCAAGGGCATAGGCCAGCAGTGGCCGTGAGCTCCACCTGTGCGGCTGGAGCGGGAGGAGTTTAGCCTCACTGTGCTTCCCTGGAGAATGACATCATGCCTGGTATAGGGGAGAGGCGGCGAAGAGGAGGAAGGCCTTGGATGAGATGGATTGACACAATGGCCACATCAGTGGGCCCAGGCCTGGGAACAACTGTGAGGATGATGCAGGACAGGGCAGTGTTTTGTTCTATTGTGCCTGGGGTCACTATGGGTCAGAACCGACCCGAGGGCACCTAACAACAACAATGGCATATTGGAAAGGAGCAAGAGTCTGCTCAAGGAGGACTTTATCAGTCAGAGTAAGGAGATGAGATTTTTTTTTTCCCCCTGCGTGTAAAGGAAGGCCGCCATTTGAGGAGTTTAAGCAGAGAACTTGATGGATGTTTAAAAACACTGAAACTTTTGACCACCAGCCAGACACTTCCTCAGAAGACGGCCCTCGTGATGTGCTTCCAAAAGCTCAACCCATAAAACCCAAACTCAGGCCCATTGAGTCCATTCCGACTCAGAGTGACCCTCTAAGAACAGAGTAGAACTGGGCCAGGTGGACTTCCAAGATAATTACTGGGAGTAGAAAGCCTAATCTTTTACCCAAGGAGAAGCTGGTGGTTTTGAACTGTTAACCTCAGAGCTAGCAACCCAACGCATAACCCACTACACTATCCTCACCCCATGGAACAATACTGCACTCATTGTCACCATGAGTCAGAACCAGCTCACCAGCAGCGTACAGACCACCACCACCAGAGAAGTGGCGTGAACAGATGCCCGGGGTGAACAAAAGCCCAGCTAAGACACATGCTTGGCATGGGGTGAAGTGAGATAGGCGGACCCCCTCTTCTCTGCCCATCCATCTTCCACACACCCCTCAAACGGGGGCTGACATTCCCGCCAAGAGTCGCTCCACGATGCTGCTTGCCACTAGAATATTCTCCTCCTTAAAATCAAAAATGAGCTTGAACCAGAGTGGAAGGGCAGGATGTGGTTTCAGCCGCGGTCACCACCACCCCTGCTCTGTCGTGCAGTGCAGTTAGTCCCTCAGGGAGCCGGATGCCAGCGCGGCCAGCACAGGCAGAAGGGGCTTCCAGCCCTCCTCCTCCTCCTTCTCCTCCAGGTCCCGGCCTCTCCTCAAACACAGCCACAAATTACTGGCCCTGGAGCTAAAAATTTGCCCAGCAGAAAACAGTCATTTCCAAACAAGCCTTCCACCCGCCCCCACCCCCCTTGGCTAGGGGCCAAGAATCCAATGGGCCAAGTCATCTTGGAAAAGATTTCTAGATGCAAGCCTAGCCCTGCAGCACACAGCTCTCGGAACACAAAAATGGACTTACCCAAGTGGGTCTTTCTTCCCACTGTCTCACCCCATACTGCTTCCCGGTTCTGCCCAGGACTACTTCCTGGGGCGTGGTTCTGGTCCTGAGGAGTCCTAGTCATGTGGAAGGCAGACCCACTCAAATGGCACCAAGACAATGGCCGAGTACCGAGCATGCTGTTAACACTTTCTGATATGATTTCTTCCATAATGCTAAGAGCTGAGTAGCAGCCACAATGTAACTAATAACCAGGCAAAGATATCCAGACACTGTGTCTTAAGAGCTTAACAAATATGTGGTTTTGCTATATATTTGAAGAGCAAAATTAGGCTGTGTGATAGATGCACTTACACCAAGACAGAAAATCAATCGGCGCTAACTTTTATCAAGATAGAGCTATACATTGAGTTAAAGTGCAATAAGAGTGACCAAAAGGAATCTTCCTTTCTGAAATCACTTCAGCCTTGGGTGAAGGGCACCTGGAGGGGAAAGAGAGTGATTCTAGATAGGAGGCCTGCGGGGACACAGGGGTTAAGCGCTTAGCCTTGGGCTAGTCAAATGGTAGGTGGTTCAAACCCACCAGCGGCTCTATGGGAGGAAGCCATGACAGTCTGTGCCCGTAAAGATTGACTATAGACAGTTCTACTTTGTCCAGCAGGGTTGACAGAATTGGAATTGACTCGATAACTATGGGTTTGGGTTGGTTGGTTGGTTTGGAAACGCCTTTAAACCTGCTATTAATTCAGCATCCCTTGCATAGTAATCATTTTACCTGAGCGTTCTCGCTCTGGTGTGGCACAGCTAATGATGACAGCTTGTGGACCATATCGTTTGCACGGGCATTGTTCCGAGGGCTCGCAAGCACACTGAATATGTACAGCAACTCTGAACAACATACTGTGATACATATTTCACAGATGGAGAAACTGAGGTACGCAGGCCCCTGGCACAAGAGTCCTCTCACTCTTAAACTCTTATGGAGGCCAGAGATTAGCAAAGTATGGCCGAGTCTGGCCCTCTGCTTGTTTTTGTAAATAAATTTTTATTGTTACACAGCCATGTCCATTTGTTTACATACTGTCCCTGGTTGCTTGGGCACAGCAGAGGACAAGTTGAATGGCTCTGATAGAAATCCTGTGGCCCATAGGCCTACAATCGTTGCTAGTGGGCCTTTCACAAAAAAAGTTGACTAGTCCCCTGCTGGAAACTTTTAACTCTGCTGAGAGCAGGGTAGAGGGGTGGGGAGAGAGTAGATATGGAGAAAAAGGAATCATGCCTTATAGTAACGCCACCACTTGCCACCATTGGGTCAATTCCGACTCCTGGCGGCCCCTGTGTGTCAGGGTAGAGCTGGGTTGCCTAAGGGTTTCTGTGGCTGGTGGTTCAGAAATAAATCTCCAGGCCTCTCTAGCTGGCATTTCCATTTCAGAGATGAAAATACTGGGATTCCAAGGAGTTGGATGAGCACCATAGACTAGACCAGTGGTACTAAACCTTCCTAATGCCGTGACCCTTTAATACAGTTCCTCATGTGGTGGTGGCCCTAACCATAAAATTACTTCTGTTGCTACTCCGTCACTGTAATTTTGCTACTGTTAGGAATCGGGGGATCCCCTGTGAAAGGGTCGTTCAACCCCCAAAAGAGTCACAACTCACAGGTTGAGAACCTCTGGACTAGACTGTAAATGCCATGAATCCAGAGACAGGGTGGCTTTTTGCCACATCCCCGTCATCTGCCACAAACCAGGACTATTGCTAGATGGCAGCGGTCAAGGTCAGCCAGCTATCGAAGCCAGGTCTCCTGCTATTTTGGGGTTCTTTCTCCTAATTCCCCAGCTGCCTGGCCAGTCAAAGAGGGGCTTCCCCTTGTGGTGGAATTGACCATGTGATAGATTGACCTGTCCTTCTCCTAGAAGTCCACAAATGTTTGCTGTCGATTTCGCTTCTTCCTCCTCCTCCTCCTCCTCCTCTCCCTCCTCCTCCTTAGTCATCTCCATTCAGACCAAATGGGTCTTTAGTCCCTGAAAATGCATGGTCACCGTGAGAGGTTTCTCATCCATGTGATCAGTACACTTTTAGACACAATTAAGACACCCTCCTGTGAGGATGGTCACATGGAATGTGGGAGAGGGGTAGATTTGGGTCGGAGCCCCGCCCCATCCTCCTCCCAGCCTTTTGGCCCACCTCCCACCCAATGGTGAGTCACCGGGCACAGCCTGGCCACGGGATGGAGGCTTTGTTTTCTCGCAGCTTGATTTGTTTGGCCACAAGCGCCTCAGGGGTATTAATAGCCCCTCCGCTCAGCCTCCCAAAGCTCACTGTGGGTCAGGAGATAGATGGGGGCTTTGGCCAGTCCTTTTCTCCCACTTCCCCTCACTGTCACGTGCTGCTTGGTGGCAGAGCTGACCTACACAAGCAGAGGGAATTCTGCGCAGTCACCACCCAAGCACACAGACTCAGCTGATGTTCTGACCGCTTGCCTGGATTAATGGACACCCGATCAGCACCTGACTTCCGGTCTTGGGCCCCAGTACTCGCTAGTCTCAGCCTCTCCTTACCTCCTCTGGGTCAGACGGCTCTGTCTCTCCCTGCACACACGGAAAGTGTACACACCAGGGAGGAAGGGGGAGTTGTTTTGGTTTTGTTTCTCTTTCTAATGTAAAGTGGAGTTTTGTCCAGGTTTCTGAAGTCGGGGAGGCTGGATGGACTCCTGACGCTGTTGCCCTGAGATCATCTTGTAGCCTTAAGCCAAAAATCATGTTTACCAAACAACAGTGGTTAAGTAATAAACAATAATGTTTAGCTTAATGGACACTGAAGGTCTGGTTGTGTTCTCACAAAGAACATCTCAAAGGCCAAACAAACCACATTCATTGTCATCTAGTCCATGCTGACTCCGTGAGTCTATAGGACAGGGTTGAACTGCCCTCCTGGGGTTTCTGAGACTGAGTCTATAGGACAGGGTTGAACTGCCCTCCTGGGGTTTCTGAGACTGTAACGCTTTACAGGAGTAGAGAGCCCTGTCTTTCTCCGAGGAGTAGCTAATGGTTTTGAACTGCCGACCTTGCAGATCACAGTCCAGTGCATAACCACTACACCACCAGAGTTACTGAGAACATCTAAAGGGCTCGAACTAACAAGAGCAACTTGAAAGAGTAGATGAGAAGCTTAGGGTCAGGAGGGGTGCACGGGGTTGGGGGGCAGTTTCTGTTAATGGGGGAGGAACAATTTGGAAAAGGAAGGTATGGATGGTTATACAACTTGAAGAATATAATCAAAGTCAATGAATTGTAGCTAGAGAAATTGTTTGATCAGTATATGCTTTGCTGGGTAGATTCTCAACAAGGATTTTTAAAAATTCTCTACCTGGCTTAACAGCCCCCTCAAGGACTCCCTGGGAATAGAAGTTTTTGTTTTTGTTTTCTCATTTATTTTTTTTAATTTTAATAAATCATTTTATTGGGGGCTCTTACAGCTCTTATAACAATCCATACATCCGTTGTATCAAGCACATTTGTACATATGTTGCCATCATCATTTTCGAAGTATTTTCTCTCTGCTTGAGCCTTTGACATTAGCCCCTCTTTTTTCCCCTTCCGCCCCCACCCTCCCACCCTCATGTACTCTTGATATGTTATCAATTATGTTTATTTTCATATTTTACACCGTCTGCTGTCTCCCTTCACCCGTGTTTCTGGGACAGACATTTCATGCCTCTGCCTCAGCGTGCAGGTGATCTGAATTGCTGGGATGTTCATCCAGAATGTTCCCAGGCTCTTCTGCAGCCCACTCTTCAGCCATTCATTGCACATGACTGGTTCTCCCTTGGGTTTGGGTCCA
>NW_022103896.1:16312401-16335535 GCF_000313985.2 Echinops telfairi
CCCTGAAAATGCATGGTCACCGTGAGAGGTTTCTCATCCATGTGATCAGTACACTTTTAGACACAATTAAGACACCCTCCTGTGAGGATGGTCACATGGAATGTGGGAGAGGGGTAGATTTGGGTCGGAGCCCCGCCCCATCCTCCTCCCAGCCTTTTGGCCCACCTCCCACCCAATGGTGAGTCACCGGGCACAGCCTGGCCACGGGATGGAGGCTTTGTTTTCTCGCAGCTTGATTTGTTTGGCCACAAGCGCCTCAGGGGTATTAATAGCCCCTCCGCTCAGCCTCCCAAAGCTCACTGTGGGTCAGGAGATAGATGGGGGCTTTGGCCAGTCCTTTTCTCCCACTTCCCCTCACTGTCACGTGCTGCTTGGTGGCAGAGCTGACCTACACAAGCAGAGGGAATTCTGCGCAGTCACCACCCAAGCACACAGACTCAGCTGATGTTCTGACCGCTTGCCTGGATTAATGGACACCCGATCAGCACCTGACTTCCGGTCTTGGGCCCCAGTACTCGCTAGTCTCAGCCTCTCCTTACCTCCTCTGGGTCAGACGGCTCTGTCTCTCCCTGCACACACGGAAAGTGTACACACCAGGGAGGAAGGGGGAGTTGTTTTGGTTTTGTTTCTCTTTCTAATGTAAAGTGGAGTTTTGTCCAGGTTTCTGAAGTCGGGGAGGCTGGATGGACTCCTGACGCTGTTGCCCTGAGATCATCTTGTAGCCTTAAGCCAAAAATCATGTTTACCAAACAACAGTGGTTAAGTAATAAACAATAATGTTTAGCTTAATGGACACTGAAGGTCTGGTTGTGTTCTCACAAAGAACATCTCAAAGGCCAAACAAACCACATTCATTGTCATCTAGTCCATGCTGACTCCATGAGTCTATAGGACAGGGTTGAACTGCCCTCCTGGGGTTTCTGAGACTGTAACGCTTTACAGGAGTAGAGAGCCCTGTCTTTCTCCGAGGAGTAGCTAATGGTTTTGAACTGCCGACCTTGCAGATCACAGTCCAGTGCATAACCACTACACCACCAGAGTTACTGAGAACATCTAAAGGGCTCGAACTAACAAGAGCAACTTGAAAGAGTAGATGAGAAGCTTAGGGTCAGGAGGGGTGCACGGGGTTGGGGGGCAGTTTCTGTTAATGGGGGAGGAACAATTTGGAAAAGGAAGGTATGGATGGTTATACAACTTGAAGAATATAATCAAAGTCAATGAATTGTAGCTAGAGAAATTGTTTGATCAGTATATGCTTTGCTGGGTAGATTCTCAACAAGGATTTTTAAAAATTCTCTACCTGGCTTAACAGCCCCCTCAAGGACTCCCTGGGAATAGAAGTTTTTGTTTTTGTTTTCTCATTTATTTTTTTTAATTTTAATAAATCATTTTATTGGGGGCTCTTACAGCTCTTATAACAATCCATACATCCGTTGTATCAAGCACATTTGTACATATGTTGCCATCATCATTTTCGAAGTATTTTCTCTCTGCTTGAGCCTTTGACATTAGCCCCTCTTTTTTCCCCTTCCGCCCCCACCCTCCCACCCTCATGTACTCTTGATATGTTATCAATTATGTTTATTTTCATATTTTACACCGTCTGCTGTCTCCCTTCACCCGTGTTTCTGGGACAGACATTTCATGCCTCTGCCTCAGCGTGCAGGTGATCTGAATTGCTGGGATGTTCATCCAGAATGTTCCCAGGCTCTTCTGCAGCCCACTCTTCAGCCATTCATTGCACATGACTGGTTCTCCCTTGGGTTTGGGTCCAGTGCCCAGCGCGATGTCACGGCCAGTGGCATTGCCCTTTAGTGGAGGTTGGGCTGGAGTCAGGCTAATGGAGAAAACTCCCTTGCCAAGTTCTGTAAGACCTGAGGTGTAAATGCCAATGTGGAGGAAGGGGACTTTTCTGTATCTGGATTAATTCATAAACGACGGCCGAGGGCACTGTGGCTGGTGGGTTCTGATGAACTGAGTGATGCTCGCTTTCTAGCGGCCCCTTTTGTGTGGTCCGTGTGAACGCGTTGGCTCTGCCTCTTTCTTTCCCCGCGTTGACTCTGTGGCGTCCTTTGCTGGTGTCTAGTGACTCGTAAGGTTTCAGTCTTTGGAGCCCCATTTTGCTCATCTGTTAAGTGGGTTGAATGAGATGCTCTCTATTATTTGATGTTTCATTTCACTTATTTTTCAACAATAGAGTCTTTGTTTGTTTCATATTGCCACCTCTGTAAAGAACTTTGCTATGGAAGGGAAGAGAGAGAGTAGCTCAAGAAGGGCCCCACTTCACCCATTCTCTTCATCTCTGTTCATTTGGGATGATGAAGGGTGGCAGGAACAAGCCAGCCAGCCTTTATTTAGCACCTAATTAGTTCAGGCTGCACGCTACAGATTTATGTGCATTCCCTCTTGACAGCTGTGGGGACTCTGAACATTAGCACAGACGAAGAAGCTGGGGCAAAGCAATAGAGTCACTGGCCATTGTATACAGTGGCTATATAGGAATATAGCCACAGAGCTAACCAGTAGTCAAGCCAAGCCTTGAACTTAAGGATAAGAGCTGTAAAGCCGAGCTTGTAGCCACAATAATACCATTGCCTCTTAGTAAAAATAGGTATCATTCACTGACTGCCATTGAGTCAGTTCTGGCTCATAGTAACCCCATAAGGGCAGGGTAGAACTGCCCCCTGTGGGTTTCTGAGACTGTAACTTTTATGGAAGTAGAAAGCCTCATCTTTCTCCCAAGGAGCTGCTGGTAATTTCAAACTGTTGACCTTGAGGTTGACAGCCCGACACATAACCACCACGCCACCAGGGCCCCTTGGACATATGTACTTCTACTATAAAATCAAACAAGCCCATTGTCCTGTTGCTGTCGAACTATAGACTAGAGCTGTGCCCTCGGGGACTGTCAATGGCTGGTTTCTCAGAAGTAGATACCCGGGCCGTTCTTTCTTCTAAGGTGCCTCTGGGTAGACTCAAACCTCCAACCTTCCAGTTAGCAGTTGAGTGTTTCAGCATTTGTACCACCCAGGGACTCCATGTATTCTATGCTTCCTGAAGGCTCTCTCTCTTCCTGTGCTTACACACTCACTGCAGAAAGCTAAGTGCCATGAGACATGCTAATAATTAGCTATATCTCCTCACTACTACATAAGTGGGGATTATCTGGGCAAGAACAACCACTTCCGTGGACCTTGCACATCAATGCTGAGCCTGATCTGTTAGGAGCCTGAAGAGCAGGCATGGCCAATGGGGAAGAGGTTCACATGGGGGCAGGCGACTTGATGCAGAGGGTGATGATGCAGAAGGCAACGTCTCGCAGGTCATGGGAGGTCTTGTTCCCTCCCTCGGGTACCAGTTCCACTTGCTGAGGGTAGGACAAGAAGAAGCTCTGGCTGAAGCCAGAATGCTTCATATTTACAAGAAAAACGCATTGAGCGCCCAGCCTGATGCCTGGGTTTGGGATTACTCCTGTTTGTCTGTCACCCTGAGCCTCTCTGCCTGTCATTTCTAGTCCCCTCTCACCCCCACCTCGCTCCCCCTGGCCTGGCTGTAATTCCCGTGTCATGTGACTCCAAAGTGAAGATTAGAAGGGGAAAATATCTCTGTGTTCTAAACCTGGCAACCTCTATTTTTATCCACAGCTGTTAGAACTGATAGCAAAGTCACAGCTCACATCCCTGAGTGGCATCGCCCAAAAGAACTTCATGAACATTTTGGAAAAAGTGGTACTGAAAGGTGAACTCTTGCTGCTCCCTCACCCGATTTGATAGGCCTGGGCAGTGGGGGCGTGGGTTTCCCAGGAGAGTCAGTGGATGGGAAAGAATAATGTTAGATGCAGTATAGGGGTGCCCGGTTCCAATTCAGAAGGGGGTACAACCTATGCCCAGAGTTGGAGATGAGACAGTCAGCTCCCATCCTGCCATGGGGACCACCCACCCATCTGCCCCACTCACTGGGCACCTCCCATGCATCCCACCTAGACACATGTCCCCACCTTAGCCTCTGAGCCTCAGGACACCAAAGTCTTAAAATCAAGCTGGGTAGCAGGCAGAAGTCACTCATAAGCCATTTGAACTAGAAGAAACCTTAGGTCTCTGGTTTGACTAAGTCATGGAACCACGGGGAAACTGAGGCTCATGAGAGGAAGTGGTCAGCCGGTGATGGCATCGAGAGCTGGGCAGACAGGGCTACAGAGAGCCCAGGTTCCCAGCTCCCAGGCCATGTTCCCTCGCTGCTCCCCATTCCCAACAAAAAGAACCCACTGTAGATCCGATGAGCCTTCCCCAACAATGCAAGGAGAACCAGGCTTTGGAGAACCCTGTGGAGAGACGAACAAAGAGGGACTTAGGTGGTGGCCACTCCCCCTGGAGAGCAGCAGCAATAGAATTAACACCTGAGAGAAAGAAAGCCCCACCCCCAGAGGCTGAGCCAGGTAACCCAAGCAGCATGGAGGAAAAGCAGAGGCCCCTTAGACCCCCAAGCCTGTTGCAGGACCCTGACTCCCTGTGTTTCCCTCCCCGCCCCAGTCCTTGAAGACCAGCAGAACATCAGGCTCATCCGAGAGCTGCTGCAGACTCTCTACACATCCTTGTGTACGCTGGTCCAACGAGTCGGCAAGTCTGTGCTGGTCGGGAACATTAACATGTGGGTGTACCGGATGGAGACCATCCTCCACTGGCAGCAGCAGCTGAACAACATCCAGATCACAAAGGTGAGCAGGTCCAGGGAGCTCCCGCTGGCCCCCAGAGAGATGCTGGGCCGCTTCAGCAGGGCCGTATCTCCCAGTGATGACGAAAAACCTGGGCTGGGCAGCTGTGACGTGCTACACGCTACACTGGAGGCTGAGGGTCATCTGAGAGCAGGCGTGTGGCAAAGGGGGGGATGGGAAGAACTTGGCGAAATAGGACTTGGCCTTAAGGGAGGGGCTGTCTGCAGCACTGCACTCTGGTGGGTTACCTCTTTCTCCATTCCCTCATAAAGAACTCCCTGTGTATACCGTGAGAGTCCATTCTGACTCACAGCCACCGCTTCTAGGTCATCTAAGTCAAACGACCCTTTCACAGGGGCTGCCCCATTCATCACAGTAGCAAAATGACAGTGTTGAAGCAGCAACGAAAATAATTTGATGGTTGGGGGTCACCACCACACGAGGAACTGTGTTAAAGGGTCACAGCCTTAGGAAGGTCGAGATCCCCTGCTCTAGGACAAAGCAGCACTGCCCCCTCGGGTGGTCTGGGCTGTCGTGGTTAGCAGAGTGGCCCACCAGGTCCTTTCTCCTGACGGCGGGGATGAGGCTTCCAAACTGCGTCACCTCGATGGCACCTTGACAGGCCCCCTTGAGAGTCTGGGTAGAAAACACAAGCCCACTGCCAGCGAGTCCCTTCCGACTCTCAGCACCCCAGTGGGAGCAGACAGCCCTACCTCTCTCCCGAGGAGCGAGGAGCGGCCGGCGTTGCCCTTGGCTGCCCCGTGCCTCACCCACAGCACCACCAGGGCTCCTTAGAAGACTGCCTCACATCCGGCAGCGCGGTGACAGCAGCGGCATGGAGAACTAGTACCAGCCTCTGCAGACTGATGGTGGGGCAAAGGAAGCCTTGTGAGCACATGGCAGAGGGAGGGGCCCAGCTCATTCAGAGCAAACCCACAAGGACCTTACGATCCCAGCCAAGGGAGACTGTCTGTATCCGCACTTCCTCCTGGTTTTCAACACAGGCTAGCCCTCCGCGTTTGACGTCATCCTGTTGAGCAGAGGGACGAAGGCCCACCTAAAAATGTGAGGTGTCGCCCGGAGGTCTCGCCAGTGGACAGGCGCTCTTGGGAAGCTCACGTAGCGCTTGGCTCATTATCTAATCGCTGACCACGGCCGAGGCGCTAAATGGTTTCCGGGACCCAGGATGATAAAATTTGGGGCTGCCCCATCTTGAGAGAAGGTCAAAGAAGTCCCCCTTGGACTTCTTTCAGATAATTCTTATAAGGTTTCCCAAAGGCAATGCCCTGGAGTGTGGTGTGAATCACTTCGCCATGCCTTTGTTTCTGAACCCTGAGACAGAGGTAACAATTGTACCACCTCTCTCTCTCTCATACACACCCACAACACCTGAAATGCAGGTGTTCCTCCCTGAAGCATCATAAACAATGCTGCCACTCCAAGTTACAAAAAGAAATAGAACCTTTTTTTTAAAAAAAACATTTTATTGGAGACTCGTGCAACTCTTATCACAATCCAAACATCCATCCATTGTGTCAAGCACATTTGTTGCCCTCATCATTCTCAAAACATTTGCTTTCTACTTGAGCCCTTGGTATCAGAACCTTTTTTCACAAGGTGCCACCCACCCGCGAGGAGGCCAACAGCGAGCCAGCTGTCTTAGTAGCATCCTCTTGGAGGTCAACACTCAGGGAGAACACAGACCTCTGACTTTGGCAATCACACACTGAGCACTCACGTATGTAGATGTGTTACAGTAACTCCGGTTTCAGGGTAAGCCCGGAAACAACTGTTGATCGTGAGCAAGCAACCGCAACCATGACGTTCTTTCAGTCTTTGGTCAGTTTCAGGATGTCTCTGTTGACTCCCTAGATGGCAGGGCCTACCTTTGTGTCACTAACAGGCCAGTAAGAGAAGCCTCTTGGCTTTATCTTGCCTTTTTAGATACTGCCCAGATCCACCTGTTTGTTTTGGACACTGTATCCAGTTATAAAAATTCCAGGGAGACCCTATTAATAAGGGGTAGGGGGATTATTTTCTAATGGCATTAAGTAAAATTACTTGGGTTTTACACACACACACACACACACACACACCCCGGAGCACACACACACAGGTCCTTTCACAAAGCACCTCAATGATTCCATTTAAGAGAATGCATTTGTGGTGAACATTTCCCTGATTGATTCTTATCACCCAACCCTCTCCTGCCTCTCGAGTGTGGGCGCAGTTTGACGATGTCGCTTTGAGACCCACATGCCCAGCTTCTCTGTCTCACAGAAAATCCACAGATTTCTATGTAACCCGGATTTCATACTTTCTGCTTTCTCTAAGACCAAGAGAGTGTGACCCAGCCAGGGACAGAAAGCAGCAAAGTCTGCTTGTCCCAAGGCCATCTCCCCATCTACTTCTTAATACATCCATTGAGATGGTCAGCTTCCCTTGTCCACCTGATAGGAGCCCCCCGTTGGCCACACCTGCCCGCATCCCTTGAGCTTCCCCCAGCACCCCCCTGGGCTGCTGCACAACACCCTCAGGAAGCGGCTGTTACAGCTGCTCACTCACTGCCACCGAGTCCTTTCTGACTCATAGGGACCCTATAGAACAGGGTCAAACTGCCCTTGGGGGTTCTGAGGCTTATCTCTACGAGAGAAGAAAGCCTCGTCTTTCTACAGCTGGTGGTTTCAAACTGCTAACGTCCCAGTTAGCAGCCCAATGTGTGTTACTCACTACACCATGGGGGTTCCGATGACAGTTGCTGCGGCCCCTTCATGAGGTGGGCTTCAGGTGGGAGCAAGAGCCAGGAAAGCTCAGTGACTCCCCTGTCTCCCGGCCAGGCCAAGGCCAGAAGCCTGGGTCCTGATTCCTAAAATGGTGAGGCTCTCGCCAAACTTGTTTGCAATCCAGCTTTCTTCCAACTTCTTATCCAATGAGCCAGCTCCTTCCAAACCCTCAATCCAATAGAATCCCGTGCACAAGGGACCAGGCACCAAGATACATCACACCCACCTCTGCTTACAGTTCCCAGGCCAAGTGGCCTGTTCTGCACGCTCCAAGCCTGTCTCTGCCCCAGGGCTTTTAGGCAAAGTTCAATATTCCCTCCTCGCTGCCTGGAATGTTCTTTCTGCTCAGCTTTGCACAGCTGGCTTCCTCTTGACTTCTGGAACGCAGCTCAAGGGACCCCTCACAGTCAGCCTTCCCTAACCATCCAGGAGGGACTGCAGTCCAAAGTCACCTTCCAGGTGGATTCCCTTTTCTGGAGCCAACACCCGCTGGCTACAGGGTGTTGTCCATCACGTGCCCTGCTCCCCGACAGTGCAAGGCATCGATACAGTGTCCTTGAATAAGTACAGGATTGAGAGCATTTCTTTCCGTTGCTCACCTGAAGTACTTGTTTCGGGGTCAGGGGAGCACAGTTGGAAAACATCCCCCATGTTAGGACAAGGAGCCTTCTTGGCACAAATGATCAAGCTCTCGACTACTAAGGGAAAGGTTAAGGGTCCGCAGAAGAAAGGCCTGGCAACCTACTTCATAAAAATTAAAACACGCAAAACAAACTCACTGCCGTCAAGTCCTTTCTGACTCCAGGACAGGGTAGACGGAGTAGAAACCCGGTGGTTTCTGAGACTGTACCTCTTTATGGGAGCAGAAAGCCTCAGCTTTCTCCTTTGGAGTGGCTGGTGGTTTCGAACTGCTGACCTTGGGGATAGCGTCCAAACACTAACCCACTACACTATCAGGACTCGCTCCTTTCTGTAAAAACCACAGCCGAGAAAACCCCTACGAAACAATGCCGCTCGGTAACACCTGGGGTCACCATGCAGGCACTCGGTGGCGATGGATAGTTATGGATGGCTGATCTACCAGCCGCAACAGTGGGCTCAGGTATGGAGACACTTAGGAGGATGCCGCAGGACTGGGCAGTGTTTCCCTCTGTGGGGCACAGGGTCGCCCTGAGTCAGAACCGACTTGATGGCGCCTAACAACAACCGCTTACCAGCTATGGGGCTTGGGCTAAGTTATTCAGTCCCTCGCTTTCCTCACTTGGAAAGTAGTGACAACAGTGCCCACCTCACAGTCCTCGTGTGAGATTTCATGCGTGTCCAGGAGCCACAGAGCAGGGCTTGACACAGAGTCGGTATTTTCTAATGTGTTCCCTGTTGCCATGGTCAAGGGCTTGCTCTGTGTCCAGTGGTCTTCTGGGAGCGTTATACATATTAATTAACTCATCTAGTGAAGAACTGCCCGTGTAGGTCAAAATAATAGCTAGTCATGGGAATAGCTAGCCATGGGGCAGCCCTGTGCTAAGTACCAGGGACCCATGGTCACACACTGGCTAAGCACTCAGCTGCCAACAAAAAGGTCAAGGGTTTGACTCCACCAGCCACTCCATGGGAGGAAGATGAGGCAGTCCACTTCCATAAAGAGGACATCCATGGGGACCCCGGAGGAGAGTCCTCCAGGATCCCTGAGAGGATGGCAAGTGTGGTGCCAAGTACTTTATCCCACCTGCTGCACCCAGCCGCACTGTTAGCAAGATTAGCCTTGCCCCCATGTTATAGACATAAAACATGAAGCCAGGTGGTGAGGAATCGTTTGACCTAGGCTTCATGGCCTGCAATAGGTCACTGGAGGATGGATCCCAAGCCTGTCTCCAGCAAATGTGCTTTTGACCAGGATGTCCTGCTCCCCCACCCCCACCTCCACCCGCCGCTTTGGCTCTGAGGGAAGATATTTGGAGAGAGCAGCCAGCACTGGGCACCCTTGGGGTCCTGAAGAGCATTTCACCCTAAGTCCCAACCTCCCAGAGGAAAGACAGAACCAGAGAGAGAGGACTCAATTCCTTCCATCAGAAGCAGTTCAAGCCCAGCAGCCACTGCATGGAGGGAGTGGAGCCTTACAGAGCCCTGGAACCCCTGTGAGGGTCTCTGAGTCAGAACTGACTCCGTGGCAGTGGGCTCACAGTGGACTGCTAACCAGAAATTAGCAGTTTGGAATCAATCACCTGCTGCTCCATGGGAGAAAGACAAGGCTTTCTACTCCCGTAAAGAGTGACAGTCTCGGAAAACCCCCGGGGCAGTTCTACCCTGTCCTATAGCGTTGCTGTGAGTCGGAATCAACTCAAGGGCAGTGGATGGGGTTTGGTTTTAGCAGTTTGAACAACCACCACCACAGAGTATGCTATCACATGAGAAGATTAAAGTGGCATTTGCAGTTATTGCTATTAGCCCAGTTCTCTGTGTCTTCTCAACACATAATCGTGTTTCCCTTCACATTGCTCATAGACGGTTCATACAAGAGAGCCGGTCTGTGTTGGCCAAAAATAATTGAGATAGGAAAGGATGAAGGGGCAAGGGAGTAGGGGTATAAGTTGAGAGAGCTGGTTTGTAGAAAAGAAACCCATTAGACTTACAGCAGGGCACTGAGAGGAAGGCAGTGTTTTGAAGCTTGTGGCAGGGTGTGGGGCAGGGAGGCTGTGGGCTGACCAGAAATGGAGTTTAGCCAAAGGCTTGGTTGGAGGAGTAAGAGTGATGAATTTTTTTCTTCTGTGTGTTTATATTCAAAAGGAAGAAAGCATCCAAGCCGTTAACCATTTATCAGGAGTCAGGACTCAGCATGGGATCTGGGCAAGGATTTTGGAAAAGTTCAGGTTTGCAAATCCACGGCCAAGTGGGCTTGCCTTTAATAGGAGTTAATGGACTAATCGGCCTGGGAGCCTTAACCAAAAAAGTCGATGCTTTGAAGTGCTGGAGACACAAAGAAAATCTCCTGGCAGTTTTATTAGCTCAGATGATCCACAGCAGATGATAAAGGACAAATGAGCCTCAGCCATCCAGCAGCCCGAAAAGCCCCGAATTCTGCAAACAGTGGACAGTTCAGCCCAGCAGCCGGAGGTAGAGCCATTACTGTGGCTGCGATTGCGTGCCCCAGAGTCCATTTGGAATCTTAGTGACCCTGTGTGGCCGAGGAGCATGCCTGGCTATCACTGTTACCAGAGCAACTCGCCAGGCCTTTCTCCCATGCTCTGCCCAGCACTTAACCCTTGTGCCTGCTGGGGCCCCTGAGCTAGAAAGAGCCTTAGAAATTGCCCTGTCGGACACGTCTGCTGGTCTGACTGTTAGAGCAGGAAGGGAGTGGGTGAAAAAACCAACTTCCAAAGTCAGGGCCATCCATTCCAACTCATCGAGACCCCAGCGGAGAGAATAGAATTGCCCTCTCTGGGTTTCCAAGACTGTGAATCTCTGCCTCACCTTTCTCTCATGGAGCAGCTGGGGGTTTTGAACTACTGACCTCAGGGTTAGCAACCCAAGGCATAACCCACTACACCACCAGGGCTGCTACAGAAAAGAACAATATATACCAAGGGCTCAAGGAGAAAGGACGTGTTTTGGAAATGATGATAGCAACCTCTGTACAAATGTGCTTGATACAATGGATGTATGGAATGTTATAAGAGCTGTAAGAGCTCCCAATAAAATAGATCTTTAAAAAAAAAAAAGAGTCTTCTAAAGCCTTTCAGTTTGCACATGGGGCAACTGAGTCCCAGACTTCCCATGAGAGATCCACTGGAGATGGAATCCAATTCCCATGAGAAAGGCTGCTGGCCTATGCAGTGCTCCTTCTATGCCCCTCCCCTGAATCCTGAGGGTCCCACTGTGCCTGTGGAAAATGTCGCCTAGCAAGTTGAGCTCTAGGCCCCCACAACCCATCTAACACCACCCTATCCTTCTCCTCGCAGCCCGCCTTCAAAGGCCTCACCTTCACCGACCTACCCCTGTGTCTGCAACTGAACATCATGCAGAGGCTGAGTGATGGCCGGGACCTGGTCAGCCTGGGCCAGGCGGCACCCGACCTGCATACTCTCAGCGAGGACCGGCTGCTGTGGAAAAGGCTCTGCCAGTACCACTTCACTGAGCGGCAGGTGAGTGGAACGGACCCTTCCTGTTCCCCAGCCCCACTTCCAGCTTCCTGGGAATCCTCTGGAGCCTGAGGTCTGGGTGCCTGCCTGCAGGGCTCCTGGCTTAGCTGGAAAATGACAGCCCAGGGAATTCTACATAATGAGAGAGAGCAAGAGAGAGAGCGAGTGTACATGCTTAGTTAGTTTTGATTAAAAAAATATATTCACATTTTATAAGTTGCTTTAAAAAATTCATAAATTGGCACAGGGCATTTTTGTCTAGAAAAAATAATAAACTTGTACGGTACTTTGCAAGGCGCCCTAGTCATGCTGAACTTCTAGCCACAAGGTCAGTGGTTCAAATCCCACCAGTGGCTCCACAGGAGAAAGATGAGGCTGTCTGCTCCCATCAAGATGTAAAAGTCTCCAAAATCCAAAAGGAGACTTCTGCTCTGTCCAATAAGGTCCTTGGGAGTCAAAAATCAGCTCAACGGCAGTGAGATTGGTGTTTTTTTTAACAGTGCTGTACGGTTCCTGAGCTTGTACAGACATGTGTCGCTTTATTCTGATGGCCCAGCCAAAGTAGGGTCGCCAGGTAGACTTTCAACAGATGACAAGACAGGCCACAGGTGGCTAAGTGGCATGTCAAGTTGTTGGGTGGATCTCTGGGTGAGGAAACTGGCCTTGAGTTGGAACCTGGGCCTTGTGACACCAAATGTAGACTGGTTTCCATTTGTCATGCTGCCTGCAAGGTTGTTTGGAGTGGCATTCCCCTCCCCCCAGCTTCTTTTTATAGATGTGTTGGTTCAACAAGTTCAGTGCATGAAGCTGCTAATATTTAGATATAAAATACAGCCACAGTGCCAACGGTTCTCATATCTCCCTGGAAGTAGCCACTGGCATCTGTAGCAATGCGAAGACGGAAATTGTTTACTGAGAATCAGGTGCACATCCAAGGGGTGTCCAAACCCCGGGTAGCAGAGGTCACTAGGATATCACCTCTTGCTTTTAAGAACTGGTTGCAGGCTGTTTAACTGTAGCTGAGGGGTGGAGGAACCAAGAAGGTGCTTTGTTTCGTTCATTCCTGGCCATTTTCTCTCTGGCTCTTGCACAGGGGAGAGATGAAACTATCCTAGCAGGTGGGGAAGCCAGAGCAGCTTGCCACCAATGAACTAACTGGACTTAATGTGGGTTTGCTTTTTAGATCCGCAAGCGGTTAATTCTGTCGGACAAAGGGCAGCTGGATTGGAAGAAGATGTATTTCAAGCTCATCCGGTGTTACCCAAGGAAAGAGCAGTATGGAGACACCCTCCGGCTTTGCAGGCACTGCCACATCCTTTCCTGGAAGGTATGTGCCTCAGAGGTGGTGGCCACAGCCCTCAGAAGTCCCCAAGACCCCAGGTTGGAGGTGGCAGCCACAGCCCCTTGACTCAGCCCCTAGGAGGCACCAGGACCCTGGGTTGCAATGCCAAATCCTTCCCCATCGATCCTTATCATAGCCCCACGAGATGCAGCCCTGGTGGAAGAATTTCCCACACCTGAAGCTGTTTCTCTCCAGGCACCTGATTTGCTTCCTTCCTGCATCTCTCTGCTGCTGTTGTTGTTAGCTCCCTTTGAGTCTGCCCCCAACTCAGTGGTTCTCAGCCTTCCTAATGCCATGGCCCTTTAATATAGTTCCTCATGTGGTGGGGACCCAACCATAAAATTATTTTTGTTGCTACTTCACCACTGTCATTTTCCTACTGCTATGAATCGGGCAACCCCTGTGAAAGGGTCGTTCAACCCCCTAAAGGGTCGCAACCCACAGGTTGTGAACCACTGCTCCAACTCTTGGCCTTCCCACACACAACAGGAAGACACTCGGCTCGGCTCTGCGCCACCCCAGGGTCCATGGCAGGTCCATCCACTAGAGTTTTCCTTCGCTGATTCCTGACAGTAGATCACCAGGCCTTTCACCCTAGTCTAACTCAGTGGGCAAGTCCCACTGAAACCTGTTCAGCATTGCAGCAGCACCCCAGCTTCCACTGACAGAGGAGTGGTGGCTGGGCTTGAGCTGCACTGGCTGGGAATCAAACCCAGGTCTCCTACGTGGGAATTCCATTCCTCACCCCTACCCAAATTCTCCTGCGCAGCGCACACGCATGCAGCCAGCCCTTTAGTGTTCCCAACCTGCGGCCTTGTGTTGACATTGGGCACTGCCTGGTGAGGACCCCCACCTAACCTCCAGATTGCTTTCCAGGGCACTGACCACCCGTGCACGGCCAATAACCCCGAGAGCTGCTCCGTCTCCCTTTCGCCCCAGGACTTCATCAACCTGTTCAAGTTCTGACTCCCAGCGCAAGACAGCACATCAGAACCACCCCTTGCTGACGAGCCCGTCATGGGGATATGGAGGCTGGATGCTTCATCTGTAAATAGTGTACCTTTTTACAAACAAAATCCCCTTGCCCACTGAGTTAAATTCCGACTCATCACAGCCCTCCGAGATGGGGGTAGGGCTGCCCTGCCAGCTTCCCACGGACGGGAACAGGCTGCCTCCTGTTTGCCGGAGGAGCCGCTGGTGGGTGTAAACCACCCAACAACCTTCTGGCTGGTCGCCGGGTGCTTTGACCTCTGTGCCACCAGGGTACATTGAGAGAAGGCTGATGGCAGGACACTGGAGGACGAGCCATGGTTGTTGACCAGGAAATTGAGTATATGAACTTCTCCAGTAGACTTGGTTTGGAGAAGCAGCCCTCCTGTCCTTACTACCCCCCACACTCCCCTAATGATTGGCCAGCCAGAGTCTCCGGGCAGGCACTTATTCCAGTGGGGAAAACGGAATTCCCGGTGTGCTCCATGGGTCTCCTCTACAGCGCCCTCGAGCTGTGGGGGCAGTTCCGCAGGACTCCTCGTTTACAATGTGAATACTGGTGTATATGTGTATATGTATAAAAGAACAACTGCCGAAATTCCTGGGCTGGGAGCAGGGGCTGGGGGGCTCTGTGTTCATTCTGGAAGGCAAAGGCAGCGAGACCCCGTTGTGAGCCTGTCCGGCATTGAGGGTCTTTTCTGGCAGAGACACCACACAGTCGTCTACCTCGGAAAATTCGAAGCGCTCTTCCCGACAGTAGTGTGGCCTTGTCCTTGGTAGGACAGCGTGACCTTGTCCGGTGTCTGTTGTGCTTGTAGATTTTTCACCACTGTGCAGAGGGGTGTCACGTGGGAGGGAGATGCTTGTTCCAGACTTCCCTGTCCAGGGAGCAGGACCCTCTGGGGAGTTGGTTCTTGCCTAGAACAGCGCATGCCTCTTCCCCTTTCCTGTTCTGTGCAATGGGAGGGCAGTCTCTGAGGAAGGCCTGCCGCCGAAAAGAGAGAATCCGTCAGCCCGAAGCTGTGAAGATTCCCTTGTTCCTGTTTAGCCTTCTGGCTGGTCTGAGCATCCTGGGTCTCTTCCTGGGTCGCTGCATCTCAGCCGATGAAGGCCCGTGAGGCTGGTTCATCCCACCAGCCCCTTCCCAGCTGTGACCAGCTACTGTTTCCCATGGCAAAGCTGCGAAATTCCCTCCTCTTCACACCCAACATCACTGTTTCCTCCAGCGAGATTGGGACAGAAGGCGCCGGCGTTCATCGGCAGCTCCTCGGAGGGCCTTGCAGTGACAATAAGCCCCAGGTGGTCTTGGGAGGCAAAGGATGAAAATCCCAGGACTTCATGAGTCCATTTGGCAAATACTCCGGAGAGATGGGGATAAGGTTTTTTTTGTGTGCATGTCTCACTTTTTATAGAACATTGCTTTTCTACAACATTGTACATATTTTTGCAGTTGTATTTTTTCCTGTCCCTTTTATTTTGAGGGAGAAGGGGCAACAACAAAAAAGTTGCAGAAATAAGAACTCGAGGATCAAGTGTTTCTTTGGGGCTTGAGCCTTGAGTTAGAATGATGAGGGAGAGGGGGAAGAAGGTTAAGTGTGTACTGAAACCAAGCCAGGAGTGCAGTAGTCTCCCCACACTCGCCCTCTCCTTCCCCTCAGTAGGGCACAGCCCAAGTGCCAGACTTCAGCAGGGACGTGAGCCTCAACTCTGGTCCCCGTAAGAAGAAAGCAGAAATGGAAATTAAATTCCCCCTAAGGGAGATCCATTCAGTGGGAGAGATTTGGTCAGGCCGGGTCAACTTTGTTCAGAGGGTCACAAACCATCATCCGACCATCGGGGGCTTCGAAGGCTGTGACCTTCAGAAATAGATCCCCAAGCCTGTCTTTTAAGATGCTTCTGGGTCCACTGGAAGCCCCACCTTTTCCGTTGGTGGCTGGATGCGTATCCTTTTGGCACCACTCAAGGGTCATGGTTTTCTAAAACGTTGATGGAAGAGGGCATAGCTGCTTTGGCGTCATTAGAGGTGGTAGCGGACAGAGAGTTAAGGGGAAAAAGAAGACATGAACGTATGTGGTCCTCTTTCATTGGAAGAGGAGAATAAAGAAGGAAATGGCAGGTGGAGAGGGAGAGGGGACGGTGTAGAAATGGCGCATCTCTGATGCTGTGGTCCCGGTGAGGACGATGAGAAGGTCACCAGAGCAGAGTCTCTGAGCCAGCACCTCAGGGTGCCAGTACCTCAGCATGGCCAGAGTCTCGCATGTATGGAAAGTGAGATAAAAAGACAAAACCATTGCTCCTTGGGCACAAGTAGTCTCTAGGAGTCTCTCCTGGCAAACCCGCCTGGGACAGCTTGACCCACAACACTCCCTGTCCAAGAACCGCTGGTCTCAAAGCCAACAGGGTCCTGATGAGGAAACTGCTGGGAGAGAGAGAATACTCTCTACTGCTCCACCTACCCCACCTCCACCCCAGACTTTATAAACGAGGATTTGAAACCGATGCCAAACACGAAGTGATTCAGACTTGCAGGGAAGGAAAGCATTCTGCCCAGGGTGGGGTGGGCAGACCCACAGGGACTTTATGACTTGGTCCAAGTCCAAGGATCTGAGCAATGAGCCTGAAGTCTCGTGAGAGTGAGGCAGCGTCCTCAAGGGCAAAGGAGACGGTGTGAGGTTAGGGAAGGCGCACTTGATAGGAAGCTCTGGGAAGGAAAGCCCATTTTTAAACAAGATGGCACGGCGTGAGCGCTCAACATTGTTCCTTTGGGCAGATGAGTCAAATGAATAGGCAGGCGGAGGAAGCTAATGAAACAACAAGGTGAAACAAATGTATACTTTTTTTTAAGTCCTGGATTGCTCGGTTCTGAAATGACGTTTTTTTGGTGGTGATCAACTGGGTGACCAGAGTAGATTCAGAGGGCCTGGGATCATACTGCAAAACTAAACACAAGAGCGGGCTGTCCTTGAGATTATGCGGTAAGGGGCTGGGTGTGTATTGTGTTATCGCCACAGCTCTTGTCTGGTGGGTTCGCAAGCTCTTGCTGTTAACAGGGATTCCTCATGGCTAGTGTTTCTACCGAGGAGAAGAAAAGGAGCTTGGAATTTCACTTGTCTAGCAAGCGGTGTGATTTACGAGGGGGTCAATGACTTCAAGAAATGTTCGACAGTGTGCAACTCTTAGTGTTCAATAGCTTGTTATTATTTGATCTGCACCTGAGTTTATATTTTTCTGCTAGCCTGTAGGGCGGCCATGTCTAGCTGTACAAACATTCTCTTTTATTTGTGGGTTGGTTTTGTTTCGCCCCCTCCAACTGTAATTTAAGTGTGATTTTTTTTTCTTAAACTAAACTATATCATCATTTTATATGTTGACATTTCTTGCTTTTTATCTACGTCCAAGTATCTGAGTCTGTGAACCATCCCTTCTGACTGGATACTGGCCTAAAACTCTATTAGTGTTTCAACAACGCTTGCAACCCTCTGAGCCTCCAGGAGAAAGTGGAGATGCTGCCCTTGGATCTATCTGGGCCCTCGGTCCCTTTAAGCGCACTGCCTTCTGCCAGCCCTTTCTTCTCTGGTTAAGGGGAGAACTCGCGCTGTGGTTTTTCCCAGGAAAACACGGAGGAGAGGTGAGAAGTGGTGGAATCTGCTGCCTTCCAGGAGGCAGGAAAGCATTTAGAATGTTCTGAGCACTTGTGGGGACGCAGGGAAACCGGAAGCCTCCTGAAGTCTCCCACCCACCCCTGCACCTATTGGCATAGTACAGATGGGGGCTGGGATGTGACTCATCCTCAACACCACTCAACTCCTCCCTGACGCCCTCCAAGGGCTTATAACTAACTGACAGAATGAGTCTCTCCAGGGGGGACTGGGATGGGATTCTCCTCAAGACCCCCACTGTTTAGGGCACCCAGGTCTGTGTTGGGCACCGGGCCTCTAACTTTTCCAAAGATGTTTAAGTCCTTTTTCTTACTGGGGAGGTAAAAATCCCAGAGACACCATGGAAGAAAGGTTTGGCACCTTACAGAGGCTCTTAACTTTTTTCCCCCCTTCGTTTCCCCCAACAGAACAGTGATGCTGTGGTAAAGCACACATTTTACTGGGTGCAACCTGTGGCCATAAAGGAAGCTGTGTGTTTGGGTGAATTAGCATTTCCCTGTGCGCTTGTGTTTTAATTACAAAGGGGATTCTTACCCAGTTAAGGGCTGGGCAGCCCGCTTGGTTTCTAGAAATAGGTTCTGAGAGTAAGTAGACAGGTATGCCCTCTGCCCTCAGGCTAAACAGTCCACAGAGTCCCACTGTCTCCATCTCCCCATCCTCTGGAACCAGCCTTGAGGACCAAGGAGCTGGCGTGTCCGAGGACACTTGCTTGCCTCTGAACCTCGCCTTCCCTGAGCCTAGAGGAATGATTCCTTCCCCGAGGCCACGGACAAAGGACAGCTATTCCTGAGATCTGCTGGGCATTTTTTTCAAAGGGCCCTAAACTCACTCAGCAAACAGTGCTTCCTGGGAAAACAGAAAATCTCAAATCGTCTGCCTTGATCTATTTGCTCCCCAACTGAGGACTGCACACAGACTAGGAACTCTCACTAAGCTCTTTCTGCTCCAGTGTTACTTCTGGAGTTTGAACATGACTTTTTCTGCCGTTGTGTGTAAATAAGTTTGTTTCGTTAACGATGCACAAATCTGTTCAGCAGAAGGCCCCCAGCAGTGCACGGCACGTGGGAACGCTAGACTTCATCTTTATCAGACAAAGTGCCGATTGCCTGGCCAAAGGGGGATAGATGCACCTTACAGTCCACACCCTCAGCTTAGAAGCTTCAATGTCCTTTTTTTTTAATTAGAAAATGTTATATGGAAGTGAACATTGTAACGTAAACCATAGTTAGACCAATAACCTGCCAAGATGTGTATTTCCCATTGTGTGAGCTGAATCCTTCTGTATAAATTATTTGCACACCTTTCTTGCATGAGGAACTGAATTTTTTTAATAGCTGTTTGTACCAGACGGTGGCATATTTTTGTAAAAAAATTTTTGACACTGAAATCTTGCAATAAACGTGTTTCTAACAATACACCCAGGTGTGGTTTTATGTGTGGCAATTCAAATTGGCTTTTTCATTTACTCTGTTTATTTTTTGTCTCTTAGAATCTATTATTTCTCCTCCCTGGAAACTGCTATGGTTGTTTTGTTTGTTTGTTTGTTTCTAGGAATACCTAGAAAATTAAGCTTGTGCCTGGGTACTAGCCTGAGCCAGGAACACAGTACTATGTTCACAGTGGGTATTTCTACATACTATTTGAACAGAAGTGATAGTGATTAGTAAAATAATGAATGATAAAGTCAAAATCTATTCAGCCAGCAGCTATTGATTGAACAGCTACTATCGACCTAGCCCTATGCAAGGTGCAAGAGTCCCTGGGTGGCACCAAAACCTCCTCAACTACTAAGAAAGGTTGGCAGTTTGAACTGGAGACACCACGGAAGAGAGGTTTGGCACCTGCTTCTGAGCGGCCACAGCCTTGAGACCCCTTTGGAGCTTGGAGTCTGCAACCCTTAGGATCGCCGTGAGTCTGAGCGGCTGGACAACCACTGCCTTGGTTTAGTTGAGCAAAGCCAAACTCGGGGCCATCAAGTCCATAAACAAAACGGCCTGGTCCGGGCCTTGATGGAATTTAGATCCTACTGCAGAAGACCAAACACTAAGTACAGGAAGTGTAG
This sequence comes from Echinops telfairi, assembly GCF_000313985.2. NCBI lineage: Eukaryota > Metazoa > Chordata > Mammalia > Afrosoricida > Tenrecidae > Echinops > Echinops telfairi. Next base: position 16,332,085 of record NW_022103896.1, read on the forward strand.
TTCGTTGTAAGATCTAAGAAGGGACTAAGCTGAGATGCAGAATAGCAAGGGGGGGGGGCCTTCTTCCACAAGGCTGGGCATGGATCTCTCTGAGAAAGTGAGGTTTATGCGGACACCTGACAGGTGAGAGGGAACCACACTCAGGATGAAACCCAAAAGCCCACTAGCCCACTACTGTCACTTCCGTTCCGAACCACGGTGAGCCTATAGGATGCATGAGGACTGCTCCCTAGGGTTTCCAAGGCTGTGAACCTTTACAGAAGCAGAGTCACATTTTTCTGTTGTAGAGGGGCTGGCGGCCGGGTTTGAAACACACTGCCCTTGGCAGTTAGCAGACCAGCGCTTACCGGATAGAGTTCCTTCAATTTCCTTAGTGATCTCAAACTTCATCATTCCCAAAACACTTCATGCATTCTTCACACATCTACTTAAGGAGTTCTGGTTTCAGCGCCTCGGTTAAGCAATCCGCTGCTAACTATAAGGTAAGCAATCAGCTAACTGCTAACTCTAAGGTCAGCCGCCACCAGCCAGGCCACAGGACAAAGATGGGGCAGTCTGTCTCCTTGGACATCACAGTGTTCTAAACCCTCTGCGGTAGGTAGTTCTGGGCCGAGCTACGTAAAGTCACTCGGAGCAGGAATCGGCTCCCCGGCAGGGAGGATGAGTCAGACTCAGCTGAAGAGCAGCAGGTCCAGGTTCTGTCCACTTAGGATGCTCTTCCTTTCCCACCCACAGGCCCTCAGTTTGGGAAGCGTGGCTTTCTCCTCCCCTAAAGACTTACCGTCTCAGAAACCCACAGACGCAGTTCTACTGTTCTATGAGTCAGGATCGCCATGAGTCAGAATCCACTCAGTGGCAGTGAGTTTGGGGTTTGGGTTTGGATACTCCTTCCGCAGCCCTTCTGTTTGGGAAGCAATGCCTTGCTGCTCCTCTAAAGACGTACAGTCTCAGACACCCACAGGGGCAGTCCCACCCTGTTCTACAGGGACGCTGTGAGTCTGAATTGGCTCCACAGCATTGAATGAAGGACGCCGCCTTCAGGTCAAGACTCTGCTGACACTTTCCTTGCGTTGGGTAGGTGGATGGGGGAAGCATCATGGGCTTGGTCCCTTGGAAGTGGAGATCTTATGTGACGTTCCATCACCGGTACCTAGCCCAGTGCCAGAGCCAAAGGAATTCATAAACACGAGTTTAAAAAAACTTTGGAAAGCCTCTGCTGTCCACATACTTACACTTGACTGGAACCAGAATCAACGAGCGTTGATGTGCACAGACAGATCGATGTATTTACAGTTTCTTGGATTAAGATTCATGTAAATTAATTAGTAACAAAGGTAGAGAGCCAGCTTTCATGAAGCCTTCAAGTTCCGCTAACAAGTCTTGATACTCAATTCACACTTCTAGGAAATGTCAATACAAAATAAGAGAGTGTTTGCCAGTGTTTGATAAGCTCAAGTGAGCAGACCAAAGCCCTCTTAAACGATAAACTCCTTTTACAAATTCACTTTTTAAAAAACACCCCTTCAGAGTGGAGATCCAAAGCCCATTAGTAGGCCACTGGAGATCCCCTTGCAGAGGGGTCTCGGGGAGGAGATGAGCCAGTCAGGGTGCGATGTAACAATGATGAAATATACAACCTTCCTCTAGTTCCTAAAGGTTTCCTCCCCGCTCCCACTACCATGACTCGAATTCGATCTTGCAACACTGGCTAGACCAGAGGAGGTACACTGGTACAGATAGGAACTGAAAATACAGGGAATCCAGGACGGATGAGCCCTATAGGACCAGAGGTATGAGTGGCAAAACAGGGAGGGTAAAGGGAGAATGGGTAGGAAAGAGGGAACCGATTGCATGGAACTGTGTGTGACCTCCTCCCTGGGGGACAGACAACCAAAAAGTGGATGAAGGGAGACGTCGGACAGGGCAAGATATGACAAAATACCCATTTATAAACTATCAATGGCTCATGCGGGAGGGGGGAGCGGGGAGGGAGGGGAAAAATGAGGACCTAATGTCGGGGGGTTTAAATGGAGAGAAAAGGTTTTGAGAAACGATGTACAAATGCGCTTTACACAATTGATGTGTGTATGGATTGGGATAACAGTTGTATGAGCCCCTAATAAAATGTTAAAAAAGAAAAAAAAAAAAAAGAATCACACACACACAAAAAAAATAAATAAATAAAAAACACCCCTTTAAACACTTTAAAACTACAACTATATATCTAACATACTTGGGGTTTTGCTTATTTATTATGTTGTTTAATGCGTGTACACAGCAAAGCAGACACTGATTCAATGGTCCCTACGTGCATGAGCCAGTGACATTCTTGGGGTTGTGCAGCCTCACACACTCCTTTCTGAGAGTCCCCCCCTCCCCAGTCACACACAACTTATTCTAAGGCTCCTAGTTCATCCTTCAAGTTGCTGCTGTCAATCCGAGCCAACATGGCTACTTCTTTACAGAGCAGACAGGCTCGACAGACATTTTATACTCATTAAGCTAAACGCTCTCTTCTTAAGTGCCTTAAACACCTGATCAGATACACATACATCTTTTATAAGCAAAATATTCCCAGTGAATTAATAACCCACACATTTAATAAATTTGACATGAAAATGTTGGATTTTAAACATCAGAGTCCTTATAAGCAGTCACATTTACTATATCTCTCAGCTAAGGTCACAGCTTACATATGTTAACTGGAAATCATAAGGCTATTATAGCAGAATAATACCTGTCCTCCCCCACCCCCCACCCCCACCCAAGATGGGAATGTCTTGATTCTGGAATATGTGGATTGCTTAGGCTCCTTGGCAATGGGGACATCGTGCTGCGGCTGAATGTAGGACTTGGAGGTGGGGAGAGGCTCCTAATGGTGCCAATATAATGTCAATGCAGAACTGTGTCCACAGGTTTTTGAAGGCTGATTTTCTAAAATAGATGGACAAGCCTTTCCTCTGAGGCACCTCTGGGTGGACTCGAATCTCTAGCCTATCAATGAACAGAACATTCATCATTTGCTCCACGCAGGGACTCTAAAATACAGGGCCCTGCAAAGTGAGAGTGGGAACAGACGAGACCACAGCTGGACTGTGAGAGAAGAACAGACGAGCCACTGCTGACTTTGAAGATGAGGGAAGGGCCGCCAGCCAAGGACTGTGGCAGCCTCTAGAATTTGGAAAAGGCTCTAGAAAGAAACCCCGCCCCAGTGAGACCCAAGTCAGACTTCTGACCACAGAACTGGATAATAAACGCCCATTGCCCTAAGTCACTAAGAATGAGTGATTTGTTTCATTTGCAATGGAAAAAAAATTCACTGCCATAGAGTGAATTTGACATCACAGCGACCCTAGAAGACAGGGTAAATCTATCCCTTTTGGGTTTCTGAGACCTTAAATCTTTGTTGTTGCTGTTGTTGTTGTTGTTGTTAGGTGCCATCGAGTCAGCT
>NW_022103896.1:16335967-16357320 GCF_000313985.2 Echinops telfairi
CTAAAGAGTCTTGTGCGGCAGATTTACCTAATGCAGTAAGTCTTTTGATCTCTTGACTGCTGCTTCCATGGACATTGATTATAAATTCAAGTAAAACAAATCCTTGACAACTTCAACCCTTTCTCCATTAATCATAATGTTGCCTGTTGGTCCAGTTGTGAGGATTTTGATAGTCCTTACATTGAGTTATAATCCATACTGAAGGTTACAATCCTTGATCTTCATCAACAAGTGCTTTCAATTCATCCTCACTTTTAGCAAGCAAGGTTTTGTCATCTGCATACCTAGGTTATTCATAAGCCTTCCTCCAATCCTGATGCCATACTCTAATCCAGATTCTCTGATGATTTGCTCAGCATTCAGATTGCACAAATGTGGTGAGAGGATACAACTCAGACACACACCTTTCTTGATTTTGAACTATGCAGTATTCCCTTGTTCTATTCGCATAAATGCCTCTTGATCCAGATGCAAATTTCTCAAGAGCACAATGAAATGTTCTGAGATTCCCATTCATCTCAAAGTTATCCACAGTTTATTATGCTCCACACAGTTGAATGCCTTCACATAGTCAATAAAACACAAATAAACATCTTTCTGGCTGTCTCTGCTTTGAGCCAACATCCGTCTGATATCAGAAATAATCTTAGTCCACGTCCTCTTCTGAATTAGGCCAAAACTTCTGGCAGTTCTCTGTCAATGTGCTGCTACAACCATTGTTGGATGATCTTAAGCAAAATGTACTTGTGTGTGATATCAATGATATTGTTCTATAGTTTGAGCATTCTGTTGGGTCACCTTTCTTTGGAATGGGACAATATGGATCTCTTCCAGACAGTTGGCCAAGTAGCTGTCTTTCATATTTCCTAGCTTTCTGAAACATTTCAATGAGTATTCTGAAATATTTCAAGGGGTATTAAATCTTAACAGGGCCAGAAAGCCTCATCTTTCTCCCTCAGAGCTGTTGGTGTGTTTGAACCTCTGACATTGAGTAATAACCCACTAGGAAACCAGTGAAAGCAAACCTGAAAATCCCTGGCCTGTCTAACATTTTCCTACAGGCGCTGTTCCTTCCCATCAATTCCCATAGCCATTTATGATGCATGTCACCCAGCTTGGGCCTGTCTGCAAATGGAAGTCACAACCATCTTCACAGGCTGATTCAGCAGGAGGTATTTTGACACCCCCAGTTGTGTGGAACTACAGTACCAGACAAGAGAAGTCAACCATCTGTCAGTGGCTGATATAAGCTTTCTCCTTCCCATTTTGCAGATGCTTAATTGAGGCTGAACGGAATCCTGGTGGCACAGTGGATTGGTTGTTGGGCTGCTAACTACTGGGTTGGAAGTTCAACCCCACCAGCCTTTTCCAAGGGGAAGGGTGAGGCCATCTGATCCCATAAAATTGTATAGTCTCATAAACCACTCAGTCTATAAGGTCAATATGAATTATATTTGACTCAACAGCCATAGGTTTGGGTATGAATTGAAGTTGGCAGGTGAGGGTGGATTATCCAATTATCAAAGTAAGCACAGGCTTACTTATGCCTACTTCCTAACCTGTAGTGAATAATTCAAAAGTTATGTGGAAACTTTTGCTACCAATTAGTAAGTATGAAAACATCTGAAACTGTTTACTATACTAAGAAAGCACAAGTAAGCCTGTGCTTACTTTGCTTAGTAGGTACTCCATCCCTAGCAGGGATTATGAATTGGAAAAGACACTTTAGTTGGGAGAGACACAGATGCCAACCTCACCTAGAAGCAGACTCTTCAATGTGGTGAAAAGATGTGAAATTGAGCACGATAGATTAGTAAGTAAGCACAAGGAAGCCTGTGCTTACCTTGCTGACAGAAATCACCATTGCTGCCCGGAAACACTGCAGGGTGATGTGGCCCCAATTGTGATCCTGAAAAGGCATGTGGAAGTCCAACCCTTGGTATCTGTGACCCGGACCTGGTTGGAAATAGGGTTTGTTTGTTTGTTTGTTTTTAAGATGTTGTCAGCTAACAGGTCATAGTGGAGTAAGGTGGACCCTGATCCAATCTGAGCAGAGACCTTATAAAAGCAAAACAGAGGAAGACCCAGCAGGAAGATGGCCATGTGGGGACCGAGGCAGGAATGGAAGGATGACCTCTTGGCTCCCAGGAGCTGGGAACGTCTAGTAAGGGTCTTCGGCCCACATACTGGACTTCTAGCCTCCAGGGCGGAGAGCGGGGGCCTCCTTGTCCTGAGAAGTCACCCTGGCGCTGGTGCTCAGCTCCAACAGACCTAGGAAAGGATCACATTGAAGACCGGCTGTTCAAGTGCCCTCCACGGAGCAGCACCCGACGCCGCTGTGTGCCGGGTCCAGGGTGGCCAGGGCAGGTGGCCAGGATGGCCACTCAGAACAGGAGCTTTGTCTGTGTTTAAGGAACCAGTGACCTGGAGGACGTGGAGCTGGAGGAGCCAGAAAGTGGGTACCATCTGCCACTTGCTCCCCAAAGTTCCCAGGGTATTCCCTGGGTGCAGATAGGGAGAACACGGGGTGGGAGCCCATAGAAACCTCCACAGTGCAATTCCAGAGTCCTTGGAAACCAGGGCTCCTTCTTTGGAGTCAAGAAGCTAGAGATGGTGAGGCTTGAGGGGCACAGACCAAAACTGACCACCCAAGCCCATGCCGTGGTGTTTATTGATAAGTTTCTTTGGGAAGCAATAAAATAAAACCATGAAGTGAGAGAACTGAAGCTTTCAATGTGGCCCAGGGTCCTAGTGCCTGAGCTTTACCAGTCTTCTGAAAGCTATCAGCTCCCCAGAGCACTTCAAGGAGCTCCCAGAAAGAGAAGGCAGGCAGAGAGAGTCTGGAGAGTGCTTCAGAGGGCAGGCGACAGACAGTAGAGAAGAAAACACCGGTAGAGCTGTAGCTAGTGACTACAGGGGCAGCAAGCCAACTACCACATCCTGAGAAATCGTATTTGGCAGATGCCAAAGAGGGGCAGCAAAGCAGTTGCTCTTAACCCACATCAGAGTGTTTGTGTGGCTTCCCCTTCTCTCGCACTTTTAAAATCTGTTCAATTGTTTCCTTTAGATTTTACTCTTTCAGATTTTTCTACCTCCAGTAGCAATCCTCCTTCCAAAGAATCTCCGCTCAGCTTCTTTCCAAGAGGCAGCATGGCACAGCGACCGAGGACGCAGACTCTGAAGCCAGTTGCCAGGGTTCGAGCCGGCTCTGCCACTCCCTAACTGTGGTGGACAGGCGGGGGACATGCCCATGTGGTTCAGGCCCCTCATCTGTAAAATGGGGGTGACGGCAGTACCCACGCAAGAAGATGGAAACCGCCGCAAAGTGCCAATCAGTGGAAGAACAGATAAGTAAACTTGGGTTTACTTACACACACACTGGACTAATGACGTTAAGGCCTAATGACGGGCCTGGGCAAAACCTCATGGCTCGGGTGGAACTGGGCGGCATTGTGCTGAGTGAAGGGAATCACTCACGAAGCAGAAACTATTGTGTGAGACCACTCTCGTGACAATAAACAACTAAGAGGAAGTTCTTGTGCCAAAAAGAATGGGCTTTGATAGTTAACAGGGCTGGGAGGCGAAAGGGTAGGGAGGTATTGGCCAGGGGGTAGACATGTGTTAACTTTGATGGGGGGGGGGATAAAGTCCAACAAGAGGGAGATGGGGTGCAGGGGTAGGGAGGGGGAAACAGGGCAAGTCATTAGGAGGTTTGATAAGTTGTTGAATGCAAAGAAATGAAGATGTGATCTGTAGGCCCCACCTAATTCACAGTAAAAAGTTTTTTACAAAAAGATAAATTGACACCGTGACTGCCGCACGAGGTCCAACAGAGAAAGGAGCGAGCGGAGGGAGCAGGGCCAGTGTTTCACTGAATTGCGCCTGGGACCGCTGTGAGTCATAACCAACTCCATCACAAACAGAGAAGGGACGTTGCCGTCCGTGTCCATAAAGAGAAGTCACAGCGGTGAAATCACTCTTTCCGTGCTCTCCTTTGCGGCCAGCACCCCCAGCACAACAGAGCAAAATGCTATCCTGTCCGATGCCTTCCCCCTGGTAGGCCAGGATCAGAGTCAGGATCCACAGCACTCTCCTTGGCTGATTCCCCCGGACCTGCCAGGCCTTCCGGTCTGAAAGCTCCTCTGGAAACAGAGGCGGAAGAGTGGGGACTGCTTGGGAGGTGCGCCCGTGCTCCCCGGGGTGTGCGAGACCCACCTTTCCGAAGCAGATTGCCAGACCTCTCTTCTGAGGTGCTTCTGATGCACTTGTTCACCCCGGGGTCCTGCCCCATCCCTCCAAATGATCCTGTCCGTGGGATTGCTCGCCTTGAGGGTAATTGCTGTGTATCTTACTTGTTTAGATGTAAACCAAGTAAGATGGAACAAAATCTTTTCTTTTTCTTTTTCTTTTTTATTGTGAAGGGGCGAAGGTTTACGGAGCAACTCGGTTTTCCAGTCGACAATTGATACACATTGTGTTACGTGCCAGGGGCCCTGGTGGCATCGTGGGTTGTGTGTTGAGCTGCCAACCTCAAGGTCAGCAGTTAGAACCCGGCCACCGCTCGCCGTGGCAGAGAGAGGAGGCATTCTGCTCCCACCAAGATTTACAGCCTCGGAAACCCAAGGGGACAGTCTGTTCTGTCCTCTAGAACTGCTAGGCGATGGAATCAACTCAATAGCAATGAGCATTTGGGGTGTCGTTCCACCCCACACTTCCTCCCAGGGTGTCCTGTTTCCATTCCTTCTTCTTCCCGACCCCTTCCTGACTTTTGGACTTTGCCCTGGGGCAAATGCTGCCCTTTTGATTCCTCATGGTTGGCTATTCCAACCAACCATACCTCCCCAGAGCCACTGTTCAGCTTACAGACCTATCTTCAGGGGCTCCCTGGTGGTGTAGGGGGTTACGTGTTGGATGCTAACCTCAAGGTCAGCAGTTAGAGACTAGCAACCGTTCTGCAAGAAAAAGAGGGGGCTTGTGACTCCTGTCAAGAGCTACAGCCTCGGAATCCCACAGGGACAGTGCTTCCCTGTCGTATAAGGTCATCATGAGTCTGACACAGCCCGATGGCCGTGAGTGAGGGTTTTTCTGGAAACTGAGCCACAAGCTGACTCAAGGGTGACTGAGAGCCTAGCGCTGGGGTCCCACAGTCTCTATGCAGCCAGCGAACCTGGTCTTTCTTATGGTTTTTTAGTTTTGTTCTGCGTTTTTCTCCCACTCTATTCAGGGCCTTCTCACGTGCTCCCTTCAGAGCAGCTGGTGGGGCACCAGGTACCACGTAGCTTTGCTGGTCTCAGGATCATGGAAACTGGTCTTCCCAGGGTCCACTCATCCACTGGACTCATCGTTTTCATGTGTCTCTGGTGCCCAGCACTCTCCTTTGCTGCAGATGGGGAGAGGCCCGAGTTGTACCTTAAACGGCCACTGACTAGCTCTCAAGAGAGCTAGTGTCTACTCACCAACGTAGCCTGGAGAGCTTTGTCATTGTGGACCGTGTTATGCCAACTGACCTTGGTGTCCCCCAAGACCAGGGTCCTGAGCCCCCGAGTCCAGCAACTCATGCCCTCCAGGTGTTTGATTTTCAGGCCAAATCACTCTCTCTGACCAGTGTCAAAATAAGCCTTAACCCCCATAGCCCATCACTCTTTGGGACAAAGCCCTTACTCAAGCTGACAAAAATCTACATTGAGATGGTAACGGTGGGGGAACAATTTGGAAAAGGATATCAATAACGGTTGCACAGCAGAGTATAATCAATGGCACTGAGTTATACATGTAGAAGGTGTTAACTTAGCGAATGAGTATAAGAAAGAAGAAAATGTTCTAAAAAGTGCTTGTAGTAATGATTATACAACTCTTCTGGATATGATTGAAATATTGATTATATAATATGTGGAAGAAGTGCCCATTAAATAGAAAGCAAATGTTTTGAGAATGATGATGATGGCAACAAATGTACAAATGTGCTTGACGCAATGGATGTATGTGTGGGTTGTGATAAGAATTGTACGAGCCCCCAATAAAATGATTTTTTAAAAACTGTTAAATCAAAAATAAACACACAACAGCTCTGTGGAGAAGGGTGGGCTCACAAAATGAGCTCTGCATAGCCAATCTGAAGGCCTGACTTCCACTCAAGACTTTTCATTGCAACTCTCTCCTTCGGCGTCATTCAGTTCAGTAAAGGTATGTCAAGTGAGCTAGTTTTTAAAACCAAACCTACTGCCATGGAGTGAATGCCAACTCATAAAGACTCCATATGACAGAGTAGAACGGCCCTCACAGGGTTTCCAAAGCCGTCTCATCTGAACAGAAGCAGATTGTCATATCTGTTTCCCACAGAGCAGCTGGTGGATTTGAACCAACAACCCTTTGGTTAGCAGCCGAGCATTTAACTACCTCCCTGCCAGGAGCTCCTTAGTCAGACATTAGTTCAGATAGCATTATGTAGTTTGTAAACACCCTTCCCTCTTCTCACCCCCCCCCCTACATCACATGCTCATGACATGTACAAGGGAGCTTCAAAAAGTCCCTGGAAAAATTCCACTGTCTTTCAATTCCATTTTCTCACAAACGTTTTCTAGCCCCCTCATACATACCTTCCACCAGTTCGTAGAATCGGTCCTGGGTAAGAACCCCTTTTAAAACCAAGCTCACTGCCATTGCGTCAATGCCGACTCATAGCAACCCTATAGGACAAGGTAGAATGACTGCCCCTGTGAGTTTCCAAGACTGTACCTCTTTGAGGGAGTAGAAAACCCCATCTTTCCGAGGAGCAGCTGGTGGCTTCGAACTGCTGACTTGTGGTTAGCAGCCCAACGTGTAGCAAGCACAACTAACCACTGTGCCACCAGGGCTCCTGAAATTGTATACATTTCCAGGTGATATGGAATAAGAAAGGTCTAACTACGCAGCATAAGGAACCTCTTTATCAAGTGCTTTCAAATGCATGGCCTAGCAACCTTATCAGGTAAATACTGGTACTACCTCCACTTTTACAAATGTGGAGACTGGAGGAGATTCTGGAAAGTTCAATGACTTGTCTGAAGTTATACCCTGCGGTGTGCTAGAGCTGGCTCTGCGCTGCTGAGCTAATTGCTGGCAGCTCTTTCCAGCTCCAACTCCACATTCAGTGATGTCAGGTTGGTAACTTGAAATCGGCCAGAGCGGGAATGCTAACACCACAGGCATCTGCAAGTGCTGCAGCCCGAGCTTTGATTATAGTTTTGTTTTGGTGGTTTGTGTTGTGTTGTGTGGTGTTTGGTGAACTGGTTTTTAAACATACCCCAGTCACACAGCTACTCATCTCCCCACCTGAGTTCAAGCTCAAGTCTGTCTGGCCCTAAACCCATTGTTCTTGCCATGATGACAACACTTCTTTCCCAAGCACCTTGTGCAAAAACCCATGCAGTGGTGCCACGGGAGAAAGGCCAGGTGGTGTGCTGTGTAACCATGGCAGCCAGGAAACCGTACGGAGCGGTTTCACTCTGTCACCCATAAGGCTGTCCTGAGTCAGAGAGGACACCAAGGGGTGGGGTTGTGTTGTTAAAATGAAAACCATGAAAGTGCCTATCACATAGTGTTGTGGGGCAGATTCATGAGCTATTTTTATAGAAAACAGTGCCAGGCATAGAGTAAACAGAACACTGGTCCAGTGTTGGAGGTGTTATGCATATTTTTATATTGGATGGCTAGGCAGTGTTCAAAGCATATGGCAGAGGTTAACACGTTGAAATGTTTTATGCTGGTGTAGTGGTTACTCATTGGGCTGCTAAGTGAAAGGTCTGGAGTTCAAAACCACCAGCCATTCCTTGGGAGAAAGATGAAGTTTCTACTCCAGTACAGAGCGACAGTCTCAGAAACTCACAGGGACAATTCTGCCCTGCCCTATGGGGTCACTATGAGACTGCATCGACTCAACAGAAGTGAGTTTGTGGTTGTTTTGTTTTGCTTAACTCGTTTCATTATCTCAACTATTCCAAAAAAGAGATAGTGTAGGTACACCTCAGAGGTATTGAGGGTTGGAGTCTACAGCACGCAGTAAAGTGAATACCACACTAGAGCAAGTCACACAAGTTTGTTGATTTCACACACACACAAACACCCACCAAATTCACTGTCATTGAGTCAGTCCTGACTCATAGCAACCGTGTGTGACAGGGTGGAGCTGTCCCTGTGGGTCTCCTAGACTGTCAGTCTTTACAGAAGTGGAAAGCCCGGTCTTTCTCCCTTAGAGCAGCTGGTGGTTTGGAACAGTGGGCTTTGCACTTAGCAGCCCAATGTATAAACACTGCACCACCTGGGCTCCGGTTGAGTTCACAGTGCTTATGAAGGTCAAGTTGGCACTACAGTCTGTTACGTGTGCAACGGCATGATGCAAACGGTCTGAATAGTAGGAGAACTATCCAGGTCTGACACAGAGACGCAGAGTGAGCCCAGGCTGTTGGGAAAATGACCCGTGGACTCACTCAAGGCCGGTTGCTGTAGACCTTCCATTCGTGGGGAGAAAAAAGAACAGTATCCGTGAAGCCTGTATGTATCATCCCACTTTACAAAGACGGAAATGGAAGTTCTGGAAGAACAGCAACACGCCCAGGGCCACACCGGGCACTCGGGCAACTGGGATGCAAACTCCGGTTTTCTAAATCCGGAGCCCGGGGCTGTGTGGAAGTTAAGCATGGCCAATTTTGCTGGGCACTTCGGGGAATGCTAAGAAGAAAGTTCTTTTGGTTTCCCAAAACAGCAACCAATAAATTGCAGCCCTAAAATAACTTGCAACCCCCAAAGTCTGGCTCTGGGCTGTTTTCAAGCATTCACATGACTTTCAACCCAATCTCAAGTCAGGAAAGATGCACATTCATCATGAGGTAGGTCTTGGGCCTGCAAACTCGAGCCCGCTGCGGGTGTGGGAGCAGGTGCCCAAAGCGGGGCTCAGCCCCCTCAGTGAGGTGTCTGGTTTGATTTGCTCGCCACACCCTCTGGGGGGTGACTTCAGGCCGGACCTAGGCCGCCTACGGGTGTGCCCTCGGTGTTTACACCAACATCCCTGTTCCAAGGAGCTAGCACCCTGTCATTACGGGCTGGGAGCCACTCCCTTGCTGGGGAGGGAAAACATAGCTAATAGCTCCACCTGCCTGTGGAAACCGAGCTCTCTCCAGAAGCCCAGGAGCGCTCCTGACATAGGAAGCAGCAGGCCAGGCACCTCCACTCAACGCCTACCTGGTTCTTAAAGAAACAGACTCTGGCTGCCCCAAACCCAGGGTGACTCGGCCTTGTGGATGACATATCTGGTCATCGCCTCTGGACAGCAGTTTGTTCAACAGAGAGCGCCTCTGAAGTTCTCAACCACACAGGGCCCGCTCAAGCCAGCTTCTGTCGTCCGGAGCAGCAGGAGTCCAACTGGAGAAGCTGAAAAGCGACCGTTCTCCAGAACCTGAACAGAGCGTCCGGATTCCCGACCTGCAAACCGGGCTCCACATTCACCCCCGGGCACCCATCTGTGAGCTCAGGCCCAGGGTTCCCAGAATCCAGCTTTGGATTCTCACGCTTCATCAAGTCCAAGGTGAACATATTTGGTTTCATCTTTCAGATACGTGGGTTCAAGCTGTGTCTGATCATCTGTGGTAACTTAGATCCAGTGAAGCACTGTGACACACACACACACACACACACACACACAGAATCAAAACATTCTGCTCCCAAGTCTCTCCCTGATCAACCCCTCTTCTTCCGACCCACTACCTCTGCCTTGACCTGAACTCTCAGGTGGGAGGGGAGGAAGAGAGGAGAAGCAGTGGGCTAGAGAATAGACAGGTGTTACCAATCGTGAAGGAGAAGCTAGTATATAAAAGAAGGGGAAAAAAGACAGGATTACTGGGAGATTTGATAAGTAGCTTACGTTGTTGAATACAAGGAGTTAGTGATCTGAAATGCAAACCCCCCCACCTAATTCACAATTTTAAAAGGTTGGGTTTTGTTTCAGTGTGACTACAAAATCATAGAGACCTTTATTAAACAAAAACATAAAAATGAGAAGCCATCGTCTCTTGCCATGTCCTCCATCTCGGTCTATAGACATCTGGAAGTGTTTCCATCTCTCTCACCCCCTTCCCCCAAAGATTTCTGCCCTCTCCGATGCCCACCATGCCCAGATAGCAGTGCGGCATGCCGGGGGCAGTCAAAGTGTGTTCCTTTCTAATGCTCTTTTGAGGTTGGACACAAAAAGAAGTCTGAAGGGGCAAAATTAGGATGAAAAAGTGGACAAATTTTTGCCAGTGGAATTCTCACATGCCTGCTCTCCCTGTCTTCAAAGAATGAGAGGGTACATTGTCGTGATGGGGAAAACCTTTCGAGCCCTCTTCCTGACCTGTGTCTCATGAATGCAGCCTTCCGTGTTCTTAAAACTCCTTCTTCATAAGCCCCCATGATCGTCCTGCGAAAAAAATAATCTATCTAGTTCACCTCTTTGAAGTCCTGAGAAAACAGCTGCCATCACCTCTGCGCTGACCTCTCTGCCTTGAGTTTCACTGGCCTGGCAGATCCCTCAGAAGCCACTGCTTTGCTTGGACCTCTGTTAATGTTGTTGTTGTTGTTGTTGCTGTAGGTGCCCTAATGGGACTACGGCCAGTGCATCATTGAGAGCCCTTGTCTGCACCCACCTTGGATTGCAGAGACAGCTCTGAGCACATTTTAATTGGAAAAGCCAAAAACCGGTACCCTAGCAGCAATACTTTTTGCCTTACCTTCATCTAAGAGCACTGGTGAGTTAGAGGTTACTCTTTGGGCTGCAAGTGGAATTTCAGATGTTAGAACCCTATAAATGGACAATGTATTCAAAAGTAAATTTTCATGGAAAACTTTATTCTCCTCTACCCAAGAAAACCCAAGAAAGATTCATTTATTCACCACCAACTTATGTACACTTTCTTTCCATCCTTGGCTACCCATCCACTGGCATCAGGTTGATTCTAACTCTTGGTGATCCTATAGGACAGAGGAGTACTGCTCCATGGGGTGTCCAAGACTGTAAATCTGTACAGAAGTAGACAGACTCATCTTTCTACCATGGAGTGGGTTTAAACACTGACCTGGCAGTTATCAGCCCCAAGCATAACCCATTGTGCTACCAGGGCTTCGGCAAGTGAGGTAGTTAAGGTTTACTGTGCCAACCTGGCCAATAAACACATATGGGATTAATTCAAGGGCAGAGGGATAAATGGCTCAGTGAACCTCGTCTTTCTAGTTCTCGGGTCTCTTGCTTTGTGAGGGTTGCACCAGGGTGCAGCTGCCTCAGCCAGTTCCCTGCTTCAGCTGGCAAGGCTTCACTTCCTGCAAGACATCCCCAAGGAGAAGCCACATGGACCTACCCCGATGCAGCCCTGGGTGCTGGAGCAGCCATGTGGAGACCCCTGTCAGCACTGAGATGCTTATACATTCACTGATTCAGCTTTCCTCCTGCAGTTGGCATCATTACATGTGTTTTGTGAAATGGAGGAGGGCTTTGTGGATTGGTGTTGAACATATGGGTTAATGTTGGACTTGTGGGCTTAGGCAACACTGGGTTGGGATGTTTTCTTGATGTGCACTTACCCTTTATATAAAACTCTGTCTTATACAAATGAGTTTCTGGGGATTTGTTTCTCTAAAGCACCCAGACTAACACAGCAAAGCACATAGAAATCCTTTAAATAAGGCGCTACTTCTTTTTTTCTGATGGAGCCAGCCATTCCCGGGGATGAATCCCATGACACAGTTAGGAAATGGGATATTTGTATCATCCCAAATTACTTGCACTCCCTGCCTTACCCACTGACGTCAGCATGTCTTAGTTGTGCCAACACAATGTAGGCAGAAGTGGTGTGTGCCACTTCAAACAGACGTTTCAAGAGCCATCACATGGCCCCTCCATAGCTTCTCCTCTGCCTGAAAAAAGATTGGTGTTCCCAGGTGGGGCTGCTCCCTTAGCCTGGATCCTAATTGAACCCACAGTGGGCACAAGAGCACAAGAGGAAAAGAAACTTCCAAGCCACAGAGAACAGAACCTGACAAAAGAACTGGCTAATAGCAGAATGGCATTACATATGTGTTGGTGACAGTAACACCCTTGACATTGAATTTACCGAATGGAACTCATGCTCCATTCTATCCCTCTTTCCCCTGACCTTCCACATCAGTGCCCGAGTCCATCCACTTCTTACTCTCCATCACTACCATTACGGTCTAAGCACCACCATCGTTTGTCCAAGTGACCGCAAGAGCCTTCTAAAGCTTACTCCTACCCTGTCTGGTTCCTTCTCCCCTATCTGCTATGGACTCAATTCCAACTCATAGCAACCCTATAGGGCAGAGAAGGACGACCCCTGTGGGTTTCCGAGGCTGTAAATGTTTACTACACTGGACAGTCTCATTTTTCTCCCTCGGAGCAGCGGGTGGGTTTGAACGACTGACCTTTTGGTTAACAGCCCAACACATAGCCCACTGCGTCACCAGGACTCCTCGGTTCATGGCAGCAAATCAGATCCTGTCGGTCACATAACTGGACCTTTGGCAAGTTCTCGTTACACGTAGAATGAAACCCCATCTCTCAACATCAAGCTCAGTTGGGCCCTGCACAACCTGGCACCGCCGTTCTTTCTAGACTTGCCTCATTCCACTCTCCCATCAGGCTCCAGCCACACTCCTCCTCCTTCGGGTGCTTGAACTTGTCAAGCTGTGCCCCCTTCAGCGTCTTTCTACATGTTGTTCCTTCTTCCTGCAGGGACCTGCCCGACACCCCACGCCCAGCTCTTTACAAAGCTGACAGCTCTTAGTTTTAGTATCAGCCCCTCAGAGAAGTCTCCCAAGACTCCCCCACCAGCACGGCAGTGGCAGGACCACTGGACCACATCTCAGTCCTTTGATGATTTCCTTGATGTAATTAGTAATCATGCCCTGGTTCTTTTTTCTTTCTTTCTTATGTCTTTGCTGTGTTGTTGCTGTTATTGTTCACCGTCAAGTCCCTTTTTGACTCAGAATGGCCCCAGTAGAACTGCAACTGCGGGGTGGGGTGGTGGTGTTACAAGTCAGGCTGCTAACCTCAAGGTCGGCTGTCAGAAACTCAGGAGACAGATGAGGCTTTCTACGCCCATGAAGAGTGACCGTCTTGGACACCCCCAGAGGAGGTCCTCCAGGGGCGCCATGAGTTGGCATCGACTCCCTGGCCCTGAGTTTGGTTTTCCGTTTAATCTTTTCTTGAGCAAGGTCTTTCTTTCACGAAGACAAGGGTGGGGGCACACCTTCACCTGTTCAGCCTTTGGAGCAGCACAAAGAGGACACCCCAGGAAGCCGGATGGGGCGGCTCCACTCTGTCCTCCAGGACCGCTCTGAGTCGAAATCAACTCCCGCACGCCCAACAACACGGCCACCACCCTCCCTTCAGACCCTGCTCTGCTGTGGCCATTTCCTGTCCCGGCATGCCCCGCGTGTGCAGGACAGTGCAGAATGGACTGGCCAGGCTGACCCCTGCCCTCTGGGAGCAGAGCGTCAGAGACAGCTTGACCACATACTGGGCATTCACAGGACGAGGGCGAGCATGTTCCCGCCGTCATTGTCCCAACTCAGTCAACCCATGTTCCCATTTCCTTTGCCACCGAAATCATTCTGCATCCTGAAGAGGCCGTGGGCTTTTTTATGGCACCTTCTATGCCCTGGAATTCTCAGGAGAGAAAGGATGTAGTGTTGTTGGGGGTTGGGGGAGGGTGTTTTTTTTGTTTTTAAGCAGACACAACTTGGACCTATGAGAAGAAAAGGTTAAATTCTCCTCAGCGATGACAATGTAACTCGTTTCCTGTTTTTCTCAACTGTCTAGACACCGACCTCATAAGCATTAGCCATGAATCCCACCATCAGGTTAAAAATAGAAGTTATAAATAGGAAATGTGGTGGTGGGCGGTAGATTGCCGGTTTCCACCTTGGTCCACAAAATGACTACTTTGAAACCAGATAGTCTTTCTTTTCTCTTTTAATATCTTTTCCCTTCGCGTTTCCATCTTTCCACCGAAGCTGTGTTTCAACGGCAGGAATACAGACCCCATTTTTCTCAAGAGCTTATGCGAGGGCTTCAAAGAGCTCACGGAAAAGATGGACTTAAAAGGGCGTTGAACTCTTCCGCAAACTGACTGAAGCCCTCTCATGTGCTCGTGAGAAAAACAGGGCAAATAGGAAGGAGCTTCCAAACTTTGGTGGGGAAGTCTCGACATTTCAAGCTAGGGCAATCCCTGCGTCCTGCCCATCCAGCCTGCTTCTTCAAAAGCCACCTGAGAGCACACCCAAAGGTAGCTTCTCAGGCGAAGTCACAGACCCCACGAAAACCACCGAGTGGACGCAACAGAAGCGCTCGGAGCTGATGCTCCTCTGTCCCTCCTCCCCACAGCTTGTGCCTTGCTAAAGCTGCCTGACAAATACGCCCTTCTGAACGTGGTTTTTTCCAGAAAAAAACATTTTTTGAAAACTCCTTTAAAGGTCCTTGGGATTGTTCACAAGGGCGGGGCGCTGAGTAGGCCGTATCTCCCAAACGTCTTGCGCCTCAGCCTTTTATCCCGGTGAGCCTTACAACACCTCCCAGCCAACGTGGGAGGAATTGCTGTCTAGAAAACGTGGGTTGGAAACCTCTGTGGTTTTTTCTGGTGGCTCAATGGCTGGGCACCTGCCTGCCAGCCACCAGCAGACCTGTGCCAAAATAACCTGGCGATCTGCCCCCTGGAAGATGGTTGCCTGGGAAACCGTAGGGCTGTGGTTCTCAACCTGGGAGTCTCAACCGCTTTGGGGGTTGAACGACCCTTTCACAGGGGTCGCCTAAGACCATCAGAAAACATATATTTCCAATGGTCTTAGGAACTGAGACACCGCTCCACTATCCGTCTCCAAGCAGGTCCACCCACATGCAGACACGTCCATATATGAGGACCTGGTGTGAAGACTGTTACCCATGCCAAACCATGCTTCAAGACAAAATTTCATTTATTTATAATTAGAAATAAATATTTCACAACATATAATTATATATTGTTCTTGTGATGAATCACTATGCTTTCATTATGTTCAATTTGTAACAATGAACATACATTCTGCCTATCAGATATTTATGTTATGATTCATCACAGTAGCAAAATGACAGTGATGAAGTAGCAACGAAAATAATTTGATAGTTGGGGGTCACCACCACATGAGGAACTGTATGAAAGGGTTGCAGCATTAGGAAAGTTGAACCGCTGTGCTAGCCCTTCTGAGGGGCAAAGTGAGGCCGTCGGCTTCTGTGGACTTACAGCCTTGGATGCTCCATGAAGCCATTGCAGTCTGTCCTGCAGGGTCAGTATCAGTTGGAATCAACAGCAGCAGGGTTTTATTTCTGTTTAATTTAATGTGTCAATTTTCACCAAAAATGCAATAAAATGTTTTTTAAAGGTCTATTCGGTGCTTCGTCTGCTTTTGTAAACAGGAATGAACAGAGGAGGTCAGAGTTGATGACACACGTCTTAGCCTTGGCTACTTCTTGGCACAAATAGGCAGACTCCATTGCCTTTTTCCTCGTCTACAACTCTCCTGGAAGACGTACGGCCAGAGTGCTCCTTGGAGCCCAGGATGGCAAGACTTGGTCACATGTTGTCAGGAGAGACCAGTCCCTGGAGAAGGACCACATGCTTGGAAAGAGCTAGCGACGAGGAAGAGGGCTCTCAACAAGATGGACGGACACAGTGGCTACATCAATGGGCTCAAACATGACATCACTTGTGAGGCTGGCCCAGGGCTGGTCAGTGTTTCAGTCTGTTATACGTAAGGTCGCTACGAGTCAGAACCGACGAGACAGCAGCCCACAACAATTCTCCGGGGTTACTGTCCAGCTCCCAGGGGCTCTAACCTGTGGACAAGCAGCCTCCATGATCCACTTGTGGGCAGCGGCAAGAGAGACCACTAACAAGTAATAACGCCACAGAGCAGTAACTGAAGGTCTGAATGACTTCTCCAGGCACGATGGTTCCCTAACGAGGCGAGGTTTGAAGGAGGAGGTGGGGAATTTGCATTACGAAATAAACATGTACAATCAACACTGGCCTACCATTCCAGAGCGGGCCTGGTTCATCTGTCTTTGCACACACATGCCCTCCTCCATTCCAGCCCTACTCGGGTCCTGAGGGTTGACCCCTCAGAACTGCACTCCCCACGCTCCTTGCCCTGGACTTCCAGTTGGGTTTAGCCAATGGGAGAAGACAAAGGGAAAGGAGAGGGGGTGTGAGGTGAGATCTGGGTGTGAAATCTTCGCTCTTTCTCCCACCTCTGTGCCCTGCAATGTCTTCTTCCTTCTACTCTCTCCCTCCCCACCCAACTCTCTCTGAGCTCACTGGCACCACCTCCTCCCCGTGTTCTGCCAGCTGCCCCCTGCTGCCAGCCCTTGAAACCTTAACATTCCCACTGGCTCCTCCTAGCCTGCCTCACCGATGGAAATAGTCCCTTCATTCCATCCTCTCAGGAATCCCCACTGAGGGTGTCTTTGATTCCCCTGGCAAGACCCTGGCGAGTACAGTAGCCATGATGCAGAACCAAACAAGTGTAACCCTGGCTGAGTTAGTTAGTTTATTGTGCCAACCTGGCTGATAAACACATGTGGGGTTAATTGAAAGGCAGAGGGATAAATGGCTTGGTGAGCCTTGCCTTTCTAGTTCTCAGGTCTCTTGCTTTGTGATGGTCACACCAGGGTGCAGCTGCGCCTTAGCAGTTCCCTGCTTCAGCTTGCAAGGCTGACTTCCTGCAAGATATCCCCAAGGAGAAGCCACATGGACCTACCCCGATGCAGCCCTGGGTGCTGGAGCACCCGTGTGGAGACCCCTGCCAGTGCTGAGATGTTTACACATTCACTGACTCAGCTTTCCTCCTACAGTTGGCATCGTTGTGTCTGTTTTGTGAGATGGAGGATGACTTTGTGGACTGGTGTTGGACATATGGGTTAATGGGTTATGTTTGACTTGTGGGCTTGGGCAGCACTGGGTTGGGATATTTTCTTGATGCACACTTAACCTTTACATACAACTCTCTCTTATCCATGAGTTTCTGTGGATTTGTTTCTCTAATGTACCCAGACGGATACACTGGCCAAGGCCTGGTAGGAAACCAGAGTTCAACCAAGAGTGGCACTAACCCTGTCAGAGTGCCTCTTGCCTGTAGTTGTCCCTTCAGGGCATTGGGTTCTGAACTGCAGTTTATTTATGGGCTGCAATAACCCACTAGGGTCCACTCAACCCAGCAACATTAAGTTAACATTGAGTTGATTCTAACATAGAAGCCACTCCATGCGGTTTCAGAGAAGAACTGTGATTTTCCAGAAGTAGATTGACAAGCCTTTCCTGTGAGGTACCTCTGGGTAAATCTGAACTGCCAACGTTCCAGTTAATAGCCAAACACCTCCCCATTTGAGTCACCCAATGACTCCCAGTCCAAAAGGATACCATTAATAATAGCTGGAGAAGTGTTTTAATCTTGAGAAGACCATCAATTAAGATTGCGAACAACCAGTTTGCAGAAGGCTATGGGTGGCAGTGTCCGAGTGGATTATATCTCCAGTGAATCCCTCTAACCGCAGTCGAGGGATGTGAATAGCCTTGCCATCAGACAGAGAGCACTGGAAAGTCGATTATGGCAGATGGAGTTAGCTTAAAATGTAGCACCTTATCATTCGATCTCCCTTTTGTCCCATTTTTAAGTTACTTCAGGTTTTAATCTCTTCTTCTTTCTCTTTGATTGGGGTTTTCCTGTATTGTATCTAGTCCTCCTTGTTGGGTTTTTTGTTTGCTTGCTTGCTGTTGTGATTTTGGATGACTGTGTTTTGTTTTGTATTATTTTCTGTGTATGAAATCCAAGCTAAGTAGAGACAGTAGCCAGATAGGAGTATGGCAAGGGAGAACAGGGCAAAAGTGGGAGCTACTAACAACGAGTATTCAAAGAACATGTTCTGAACTTGTGATGATTGCACAAATCTTAATACGATTGAACATTTAAATCGTATGATACGTCAGTAAGATTTTTTTATAAGGAAGTTTACTGGGCCCAACAGTAGATAGAGCATGAGTCCAGCTATCCTCAAAACTATCACAGACCATGGGAGATGAAGGCGATGTGACAAGCAAATGCAGCATGGGACCCTGGACACAACAAGGACATCTGGGGGGAAAGCAATGAGTCACAAATACCGCCTGGCGCTTAGTTAATAGCAACGTGCCAAGGCTGGTTTCTTGGTTTTGACAAATGCACCGTGATAATGCAAGACGCTAGCAATGGGGGAAACTGGAACTGGGGGAGGGAAATACGGGAATTCTGTACTAAGCAACTTTTTGGTAAACCCAAAATATTTCAAAGTAAGAAGTGTATTTTTTTTCAAATGATAGGACCAATATCATGATATATTCACAATCAACAGGCTAAAAGTTAGTTTCAGCATAAATAATTCATCTACAGCAATAAATACTACATGCTAGGTTTTCTTGGTAAATCTGATATATACTCTCTAGTGATGGGAACCAGAGTCCTGGTGGCACAGTGGTAAGTAGCTTGGCAGATAACTAAAAGGTCATTGGTTCAAGCTCAGCCAGTGCTCCAAGCCAGAAAGCTATAGCAGTCCGCTTCCTTAAGAGGCCAGCCTTGGACACCAGGTGGGGCAGTTCTACTCTGTCCTATAGGGTCACTACGAGTTTGCATGGACTCCGTGGCAGTGGCTCTAACGATATGGAGACTCTGCATCGTGCAGGGCTGAATGAAGTTGGGCTGAGAGAGCAGCCAAAGCGAAGAGGCCCCAATGACACACGTGTACACACCAGTTAGAAGGAACTAGGACACCTGGCCGAATCGTCACCCCAGTAGTTTATGTGGCTTCCTGGAGCAAGGCTTGCTTTGTCGTCATTGTTGTTGTTCTTTTCATGGTGTTTTTTGTGGAAAGTTGGCAGAGCAAATTCATTCCCCACACAACAATGTATGCACATTTTATTTCATGACATTGGTTGCAGTGCCCCATAGGAGTATCTCTTTTCACCCTGTTTCGTTGTTTTTGGAATGGGAAGCCTTTGGCTTCCTCTGGAGAGTGGGGCACGTCTGCGGAGACTTTGAGAAACAGCCTGCAGCAGAGCAGCCTCCAGTGGAACACTGAGTCTTCAGACAGCTGGGAATAACCTGCCTTTCAGGTCCCCTCCCCTCCATGCTCCAGGCAATGAAACAGGTCCATCTCATCAGGGACTAGTGCCTCACAAGGAGCAGTGCACACAGAGAGCCTCAGCGGGGGAGGGAGGGTGGTACAAGCATCACTTGGTTCTGGTAAGTTATACACAATTAACATGACTCTTCCAGTCATAATCCCTTATGTGGTATATAATAATTGTAGATTCCATTTTGGAGGGAATTATCTGCTAACAAACAGGAATGGGAAGAGACTGTGCTCCGACTCTAGTAGGAGTATGAATCTGACCACACTCTGTTTAATGGGTATCTTAGTGACTATTACTTACAATGGAGCTAAGAGATTATATGCTACAGCTGAGATGAGAAAAAAACACACACCTGTTTCTAGAGTGGGCTGGGGGAAAATCTGGCTGATTAAGATGAATAGGAGGCCAATACCCACTAAAACATCTTGCTAGACATCCCAGGTCATAGGTGCATAAATAAGATATAGTCCAAGGTAGAGAACAGATTATTACATTTGGGTGAAATTTGATTGCACCATGTAACTCCCGGTGATAGGTAGGTTTATTGTGCCAACCTGGCCAATGAACACATGTGGGATCAATTGAAGGGCAGAGAGATATGTGGCTCGGGGAGCCTTGCCTTTCTTGTCTCTTTCTCTTTGATGATCAGACCAGTGTGCGGTTGCCTTAGCTGAATCTCTGACTCAACTTGCGAGCTACACTACCTGTGGGCCACCCAACCTATGGAGTATATCTCTGTAGTTTGAGGTTCCTTCAAGACTTGCTTCACCACACTACTGGTGTATCCATCACTTGAGCTAGGGACTGCCGGGCCCTATCATCTGGCTGACTGTTGGTGACCTGCCTTGCTGTTTGCTGCCTGTGACCGGATTGCCTGAATTACTCTACCGAGGACTCAGCTATCTGCTTCTTTGACTTGCACCTGGCAGCCCTTGAGACTTGAAGGACTGCCAGTGTATTAGCTGTCTCACAGAAGTGAGTTGAACTGAGCCATTTGTACTCCTCTATAGACTAATTAGCTGTTTATTTCTTATGTTTGTGTGTGTATACATACACAGACACACACGACACTAAATCATAAGCATCCTGGTCTTGTTTCTCTAGAGAACCCTAACACACTCCCCAAATGACCTTTCCCTGCATGGAAGGTAAGAAGGTGGGGGAAGAAACTGACAGGATTTGCCTGTGAGTCATTGTGAACAGAATTCCCTGGAATGTCATCCTGCTGCATGTAAAATGAGTCCACTGAGAAGAAGCAGGTGGGTGTGATCTCATCACCTGCAAGAGCCAGGAGTGTAAGCATCCTCTGGCCCAGCTTACCCCTGCCTGGCCTTGGAACTTTGGACTGAACTGCACCCACCACCGAGTGAGACATTTCCTCGACCTTTTGTAAGTTCTATGGGACCCTGCAGCCATTCCCAGGACCCAGAGATGGGGGTGGGGGAGGTAGACTCGAGGGAGCAGTGGGGGAAGAGGCAGCAGACTATCATCTTGCAAAAGTTGGACTTTGGGGACTTTTTCTATCTCCAACGTCTTGGACCTAGTATGATATTAATTCCTTTTTCTATATAAATCATTTTATTGGGGGTTCTTATAACAATTCATACATCAATTGTATCAAGCACATTTGTACATAGGTTGGCATCATCATTTTCAAAACATTTTCTTTCTACTTGAACCCTTGGTATCAGCTCCTCTTTTACCCCTCCATCCTCCACCTTCCCCCCTCATGAACCCTTGATAAATTATAAATTATTGTTCTTTTCATATCTTACACAGTCCGCTGTCTCCCTTCACCCATGTTCCTGTTATTCATCCCCGTCAGGTGGGGCAGGGGGAGTGGGGGGTTTATACGTCGATCATTGTGATCGGTTCTCAGTATGAATTCTTTAAAAATAAATTATTACCACAAATGGGGTCTCTAATCTAAGGTGACCAGACATCCTGCTTTTGGCGGGACAGTCCTGATTTTTAACAATTTTTCCTGCGTCCTGTGGCGTTTTTAAAAAGTCCTGGTTTTTGGAAAGAATGCGCGACAAGCTAGGGTATACCGTTTTCAGCTGCCATGTGGCTATTTCGCCAGGATATGAGTTTTATCAATGGTGTCCCACTTTACCAATGTTAAAATCTGGT
>NW_022103896.1:16358651-16362405 GCF_000313985.2 Echinops telfairi
CCGCACTCCCCCCATCATTCACTATGGTAAGATTTTTTGTTCTGATGATGCCTTACACCTGATCCCTTCGACACCTCGTGGTTGCATAGGCTGGCCTATTTCTTGCCCCACTCTCCTGTTTGGGGTCCATCCTGGAATCCCTGACCTCATCTCCATCTCTGGGCTCCTGGCCCCTGTGTCATTTGTTTTCCTCTCACTCAGAGCTTTTGAACTTGTCTCTATGTTTACTAAAGACCCCTGGTGGTGCTGTGGGGTAAGCATTGGACTGCTAGCTACAAGGTCGGCAGTTCAAACTCACCAACCAGGGAAAAGTTGAGATGCAATCTGCTCCCGTAAAGATTCCCAGCCTCAGGAGCCCTGTATGGGGTTGCTCTGAGTCAGAATCAGCTCCGTGGCAGGGGGTAGGTTGTTGTCAGATACTCTCCAGGCGGTCAGCTCTGACTCATACTAACTGCATGAACACCAGAAGGAAGTACTGCCCAGTCCTGTGCCATCCTCACTATTGGTATGTTTGAGCCCCTGGCTACAGCCACTGTGACAATCCATCACATCGAGGCTCTTCCTCTTTGTCGCTGACCTCCCACCTTACCAAGTATAGTGTCCTTTTGTAAGGATTGGACTCTCCTGATAACATGTCCAAAGTAATGGGAGAAAAAGTCTCCCCATCCTTGAGTCTAGGGAGCACGCTGACTGTGTGTACTCCTTCAGGACACATGTATCTGTTCTTTCAGCAGTCCATGATACTTTCCATATTTCTTCATAGATATCATCAGAAAAATGCACCAATCCTTCTGCAGTCTTCCTGACCCATTGTCCAACTTTCACATGCATGTGAGGCAATTGAAAATATCATGGCTTGGGTCAGGTGCACCTTAGTCCTCAAAGCGACATCCTTGCCCTTCAACACTTTAAAGAGGTCTGCGCAGCAGATTCCCCCAGCGCCGTGTGTAGTTTGATTTCTTGACTGCTGCTTCCATGGGCATTGATTGTGGACACACATCCACAAGCTTCACTGGCATTACTTCCCTAGAAAGAACCCCACCTCAAGGTGCATGGAAACTCCCCAGGCATAGTAGATGCTGAACCAGGCTGCCCAGAGCTCCCCTTTGAAACGGAGACATGCCATTTCCACAGCAATGAAGTATGTTAGTGACTGGGCACTTGGCTGAGTGCCTCTTCAAAATTTACCCTAAGTTGAAAAAAAGAGCATCTTCTCCAGGGACCACCTTCATCTCCCAGAGGCAACCACACCCAGTGACTGGTTCCAGGTAGTGGTATAAAGACCCAGCCTTTTTTTTTTTCAATCATTTTATTGGGGGCTCATACAGTTCTTATCACAATCCATCCATCCATCCATTCGACCCAGCCTTTTTGTGCCAAGAAAGGACAGCTGAACAGCGAAGCCGCAGTGCACAGCTCGCTGGGAGATTGGCTGAGGTCTGTAACAACTGAACCAAGTTCACCTCTCCCCTCTGCCCAGTGCTGCTCCTTTTAGTCTCCCACAGGTGTTGATCCCAGAATATTGCCCGTACAGCTGCTGCACACTCATGTTTGCCAAGAATGCTGAGACTTGATGAGTTCTCTGTAGGAGGGTCATTCTGGCCTGGACATCTGTCGATGTGGTGCTTCAAGCCTGAGGAAGAAAAGGCCCTAGTTTACGTCAGAGTAACGACCGAACAACCACCACTGAAAAGAAGTTGGTTAGTTAACCATGACACGTCCACTTCAAGGAATATTAAACAGCCCTGGGAAATTAACATTTCGCGGCAAAATAGTTCCAAGAACCGGCCATGATGTATTATCAAGAGAATCTAAAATTGCTCCTGGAGGAAGGTGGGGGGGGGGGAGCAATAGAAGCCTGTGAGGGGCTATTTCAATATGGAACAATTTTCATTCTGCCTATGAAGTAAGTAGTGCTGCACCATTGCTAAATTTCTTAGACACGCTCCTGATATCGTCATTACGGAGAAGATCTTTGCTCTCCGGAAATATTGCTGAAGTACTTAGAGATGACATTCCATGATGTCTGCAACTTGCCTTCAAAATAGTTTAGCAAAAGAATGCAGAGAAGCACAAAGAACATGAACTCTTCCCCACAAAGAGTGAGAGCGCTGGCTCCCTGCCGGCCTTCCTCGACTCCCATCCCGTGCTAAATGCTCCCCCTCGTGCACCAAGAGGACAGAACCTCATTCACCAAAGTGTTGTATGTCTGCCTGGAGCATCATTGTGTTCTTTTTTTTAAAAAAAAAACAAAACATTTTATTAAGGGCTCATACTACTGTTATCGCAATCCATACACACATCAGTTGTGTAAAGCGCATTTGTACATCATTCTCAAAACATTTTCTCTCCACTTAAACCCCCGACATTAGGTCCTCATTTTTCTCCTCCCTCCCCGCTCCCTCCTCCCTCATGAGCCCTTGATAGTTTATAAATTGTTATTTTGTCATATCTTGCCCTGTCCGACGTCTCCCTTCACCCACTTTTCAGTTGTCCGTCCCCCAGGGAGGAGGTCACATATAGTTCCTTATAATCGGTTCCTTCTTTCCTACCCACTCTCCCTCTACCTTCCCTGTTTCACCACTCACACCACTGGTCCTGTAGGGCTCATCCGCCCTGGATTCCCTGTATTTTCAGTTCCTATCTGTACCAGTGTACATCCTCTGGTCTAGCCAGACTTGCAAGGTCGAATTTGAGTCATGGCAGTGGGAGCGGGGAGGAAACATTTAGGAACTAGAGGAAAGCTTTATTTTTCATCGTTGTTACATCACACCCTGACTGGCTCATCTCCTCCCCGAGACCCCTCTGCAAGGGGATCTCCAGTGCATCATTGTGTTCTTATAAAGGACCATCTATCTGGCATCCAACTGGCCACAGACTTGCAAGGTTAGAGAGGAAGCCTCGGAGGCAGTGAGTTTGGGTTGCTGGAGGAGGCACAATTGGGAAAAAGAAGGCGAGAATGGTTGCATCACTTGAAGAATACTAGGGGATGCCCCCACCCCCACCCCCCAAAAGTATTTTTTTCAAACCTATGTATTTAGTTTAGTTTTGTTTTTTACAAAGCAACCTTATCACCTTCAAAGTACCTTTGTCAAATCTGCAAGTCCATCCTTGGAAACATTTTCCAAACTCATGTGTTTGGATGGCTGAGAGCACCTCCCTCATTTATTTTCCTTCAGCTCTTTATGTGTTAAATCGCTGTTCTTTCATGCCCGGCTGCATGCTCAGGAAAAATAGAAAGAAGTCAAATGGAGTGAGGTAAGGTGAGTCAGATGCGTGGGGCAAGAGAGGCATGCTGTTTTGTGCCAAAAACTGGTGAATTTAGATGGCTGTGTGAGCAGGTATATTGTCATGGTGGCAAAACCAGTCTCCCGTCTGCCACAAATCAGGCCATTTTTGTCACACACTGTTACGCTATCTTTTCAGAACCTCTAAAGAGAAAGCTTGATTAACAGTCTGAACTGGGGGACAAACTCCAAATGCACTATGAGTCGACATTTTCATCTGTTCAGGAAGTTGACAGATATCCAGTTTGAGGTTTGTCATCAATCAACATTTCACCTTTTTTTGAAACAAGAAAACAAAAACAAAGCAAAAAACTAAAATGGACCATCGAAATCATTTACATGTAAAGTAAAAATATTATCAGTTATATATAACTTTCTTTATTTTTTTTTCTTTTTTAACATTTTATTAGGGGCTCATACAACTGTTATCCCAATCCATACACACATCAATTGTGTAAAGCGCATTT
>NW_022103896.1:16363148-16374899 GCF_000313985.2 Echinops telfairi
CCACATTTGCTTATGCACCCATTTGTCTTCAGTGATCCGTTCGACACCCCGTGATCACACAGGTTGATATGTTGTTCCATGTGGAACTTTCTTTAAATAAATTATCATGTATAAAAAACATAAAACCACTCAAACACTTGAGTTTTTCCCATAGGGCTGTCTTGGTAAGCTGTGTTCAACATCACAACAGTTTCTGCGGTGATTTTCCTGAGCAGGAAACAAATTTCACAGCCACATGCTGTTCTCTTAAATCAGCCATCACAAAAAATGAGGTTCGAGCAAAACTGCTTTCACAAAAAAATTCACTGTGACCATAGAGAACCTTCCCAGGGAATGCCACTGGGTGCACTAACTCAGAGCAAGTTGCTTGATGCTTGCCTGAGGGAGGGGTGGGGTTTCTATGAAAGCTTTGCTCTGCCCAGCACAATCCAGGGTTTTTGGGGTACCCCCTAATATGATCAATGACACTGAGTTGTGCATGTAGAAGTGGTTGAATTGGCGTATATTTGGCTAACATTCCATTTTACCAACATGATGCAAAGCATCAGGGAAAAAGAGGAGACATTTGGCAAGATAGACTGACAATGTGAGGCTGCAGCAATGGGTTCAAACATGGCAATGGCTGTGAGGATGGTGCAGGACCGGGCAGTGTCCAAGTCCATGTGCTGGTGTCCCCAATATGCTCCGGTCTTCACATGTTCCCATACCCAGGTGAGCTAATCTCGTGGGCAGAATGGCCAAGGGTTGGGTACAGCTCCAGCTCGTGACGTTGAGGGTACCTGATGAGCTCTGCTACATGCTCTGAAGCTGTGACGGGGCTGCCACAGGTGGAAGTGTGTGCACCTTCAGGACTTCACCTAGTGCCCATCTCTCCAAATGCCTGCTTCCCTCCTCTGTGGCTCGCTATCTGCCTCAAACACTGATTTCTCTTGTCCCCCACTGAAACCTGGAAACTGTGCTTACTGAATCCGAAACTCCCAAGGAGGGACTGAGCATCTGAATCCTGTGTTTAGTCAGATTTGACATTCACCGAGAGAGGTTCTTTGCATTGCTAGCAAGGTGAGGAATTCCTTACTGGGCAAAGTGAAGCAAAATGTCCAGCATCTTCACCCCACCCACCCACTCCCCTCTCAATAGAAAACAGGTCTCTAGTGACCAGAATGGGATTACAGAATTTGGGGATGAATGGGAATCAGGTAAAATGGGTGGGCACCCAGGCCCTGGAGCTGGGATGCCTGCATTCACATCCTACCTCTGCCACTCACGATGTGGCTTTGGGCAAATCCTATTACCTCAATGGTTAAGCAACCGGCTGCTAATGGAAAGGTTGGCGGTTCAAACCCACCAGTCACTCCGAGGGAAAGATGTGGCCATCTGTTTTCCATGAAGATCATAGCTTTGAGGACTCTATGGCCAGTTCCTTTTTTTTTTTTTTTAATTTTATTGGGGGCTCGTACAACTCTTACCACAATCCATACATACATGCATTGTGTCAAGAACATTTGTACATTTGTTGCCATCATCATTCTCAAAACATTGCTTTCTGCTTGAGTCTACAGCCAGTTCTAATCTTTCCTGTTGGGCTACTATGAGTTGAACTGACCAGTTGGCCGTATGTTTTATGCCGTGGCTTCTTCGCTGTAACAAAAGTATCATAATGCCTGGTTCTTTGTTACTGAGTCAGCTCAACACAGCAGATTGAAAGGATACCAGCTCTGGCACCATTTTCATGATCATTGCATTCCACTGAACAGTACGAGTAGTGTGTTGTGATCCACGGGATTTTTACAGACCAATGTTTGTAAACAGATCACCAGGCAGTGATAAGATGCGAGGAAGAAAACCCCAAGCCGACCCAAAGCATCAGACGGAGAAGTGGAGGAGGGAGTGCTGGTCGACCCTACGCACCTTAACACGCATGCGCACGTGTCGCGCGGGGACTCCCCAACCCCAGTGCCGTTAACTGTATTCTGACTCATAGGGATCCTATAGAACAGAGTTGAACTGCCTATGTGACTGCCAAGGCGGTCCATCTTTATGGGATAAGACCGCCTCGTCTTTTCCCTGCAGTTCGACTGCACGGAACTTAGTGAGCAGCCCATCTGGACACTTCCCTGAAACTTGTCCACTAGAGGACCCTGCAGGTCTGTGAAATACCAGCGGTGTCGCTTCCAGCATCACAGCAACCCAACGTCTACTGTAGCATGACAAATTGACAGATGGGTGGTGGGAGGCAACTAATGGTACTGACTTTACATGGTTGTTGTGATGGTTAAAGAAATCAACACACACAAGGGCCTAGGAGACCATCAGGTACATGTTGGCCATGCTAAGTATTAGCTATTTTAAAACTTCAGAGTATGAAACATTCCCATTTGACCTAAACTTCGGATAACCCTTTCTTAGATGAGGCGACCAAAATCTAGAAGGTTAAGTGGCTTCCCCAAGGTCATACAGCAAGCGATCAACAACAGCAGGTCTGTCATGGGAACCAAGGACCCAAGCCTAATTTTGCCTGTGTTCTGAATGTGGGGACTTGGTCTCCTGATCATCTGGGCCCCAAGAAGGTGGGCTGCATACTTCTCAGCACCTGTGGGTTTTGAATAGGTGGTGGCGACTCATCGTCCACAGCTATAGGCCCAGCCTAAGTCAAAGCAACGTGACTATGGTCACATTTTGCTCCTCCCCTTTTCCCAAGAATCAGCTCTAAAGCTCCAGGTCCCATGGAAACTCAGATTCACGGTCGGCCTCAGCCTGCCTATCGGCATGAGGTGCAATCCTGCTAGGACTGCTCCATTGATAACAAATGGAGTTTAGTGGAAGCTTGGTCCCAAGATTCGCCCACTGTGGCTCCAAGCCAAACCCCCACCCCCAGTGGACTGAGGAGGTGAGAGAGATGGTTCATGCTCTGTTGCCAGGCTGTGAGGTCCGCTTAGGAAAGGACAGAAAGACTTCCGGCACCACTACTCTCAGCACCAAGCACAGTGCCAGGGGCTTTCCATAAGTGAGGTGTGATGGGGGGGGGGGGGGGGGGGTGCCTGAGTATATCAGCTCAGGGGCATCTCTGATCTGCAGGAGCCATTTGGCATCTATTTTCCAGGCCAAAGGGAGGAAGAGGAGAGCTTGGAATTAGGGCTTCAGAGACTTCCGAAACCTGTTTCCACAAAAAAAACATAATCCAAACCTGAAAGAAATCACCAAACCAGGTGCCATCAAGTTGGCTCCCTGAGTATTTCCGAGTGGAATTGTGCAGCCTGAGGTTTGCCGGTGGCTGTCATCTGTCGGAAGCCGATGGCCGGGTCTTTCTTCAGGGCGCCTCTGGGTGGATTTGAACCACCAAGCTTTCAGTCCATTGCCAAGTGCTTAACCACATGCCCTACTCAGAGAACGCAAAGCTAGTATCACCCTCATGCAGTCTATTCCACAGCTAGTCAAAGAGCAGAGCCCAAAGAGTGAAGAATTGAGCGGCAGCTCCCCCTGCCATCCAGAGATCGTGGATGACACCCTGTGCGACAGGGGCTGCTCCTTCATTAAATCTTTGAGGAATCTTTGTTGAGCAGCTACTATGTGCCCAGCACCATACTAGGAGCTGGCACTGGCGTGGAGAACATGACAAAGAGAGTTGACCATTGAGTAAAGGAAGATAGAAAATTGACTTTAATCAATCTACAGTGAAAGTCTCACAAGCTGGCGGGGTCAAGCACTGGGTTAGAATCCTCCGAGGTCTCAGACATGCCCGTGAGGAATTTCTCACTCTCCCCCTCAGCTCTGCCTGGCTGTGCTCTGCAGTCAGACTCCTCCTGGCAATCGATGCCAACCAGTAGCCCCCAAACCCGCAGGCCTGGAGTTTGGCAATCCTGATGGAGAAAACCTGTCTCTCTCTGAACATCAGTCACTAGAGCAAAGTCGGTGGGAGATTCTGATAGGCATTCTTAGACCACCAGCCTCTAGGCTTATGGATGGACTCCAAACCTGGTCTAGCAAGGGTGATCTGTAGCTCCCCATGGCCCCCAACACTATGTGAAATGGCAGAATCCCCAAAGGACGCTCTAGGAGAGTGTGTAGAAAGCAGCTGTTCATGTTCGTCGCGATGCGTTGGTTCAACACTCACGGAGACCGGATGGTATCTAGAAGGAAGCCCTGCCCGATGCTGCGCCATCTTGGTGATAGTGTGTTTGAGTCCACTGTTGCTGCTACTGTCAATCCATCTCGTTGAGGGTTTCCTTCATTGAAACAAATATTCTTTATCAAATACCTTGTCTGCGCCATCAAAACAATGGCAACGGGTATTTTTAACGGGTTTCAAAAATAGAAAACTTGGCTCCCTCTGCTGGTTGGAAGTAGTGGGTTTTTCCAAGTTCAGCACTACTGTGTGGCTGAGGGGAGTTGGGGGTGGCGTCCTCAATCCTCCACTCATTGTCTGCCTGGACTGTGCTAGGCATGCTTTTGAAGAGCAGGGGGGCGACCTGCTCCTAAAATTGCCAAAATGCTCCAGAAGTGCCACTGGTAAAGCCGATGACAACCCTTTGGTCCCTCTGGAACTTGCTGCCCGGGACAAAGTATTTCTGTGATACAGCTGCCAAAATGTATCGTCTTCACTTTAGCCACTTACTTTGCAAATGGCCATTATCCGGAACTCAATGAAGACACCTAAGTAGAGAGTCTCTTTTAGCTATAAATTACCAAATAACTTAAGAGGTTGTGTTTGCATTCCTCTTCCCGAGAGCCCATCCACTTTCTTACGGAATCCTCATCGGCTCAGCCCGCTGGACACAGGTCATTTCCTTAGGCTGGTGTTTGCTTAAGTGACTGTACTACCCTCCACCGCCCAAGGCAAAGGATTCCGATTAATTGGAAGTTCGATGAAGAGAAAATGTATCTAAGATCTAATGGTTGGCTATCCTTGCTTGGAGAAATTGCTCGTCTTTTCAGTGAAACCCTTAAATGTGAACGAGAGCTCAGGCTAATACATCTTGTATAAGGAGGACGATGATCAAAGCCAAATGTCAAAGCACCCTCAAGAAGGGAGGTGCGATGAACATCTCTGAAGAGCCACGGTTCCCTTGACAAGCAACACATTCCTGGGTATTTCGAATCATTCAGAGTGAAGTAAAATAGTCGAGACAAAGAACATTTTAAGTCAGATTTAGTTTTTTAAAAATCAGATTTATTTACAGCATACAGAGGTAGGCTACAGGGCTGACTGGCCTCTTTTTTCAAAAATGTAGCAGTCCTTACAGACAAATAATTATTGCTGATTCAGCCCATAATATCATCCCTCTTCAAGTAGCAACACAGTGACTAGCCAACATTTTATGAGCACCTTTTATGGGCATCATATTCACAGAGCGATGGGTCACCGGCTTGCCCTCAAGGGGCTTCCAGTGTAGCTGATGAGATGAGAAACGCACAGAACAGACCCAGAGAGCCGGCTCCACATCCACACCTCTATCCCAGGGGCAACCCCTGGCAGATGTCATCCCGGGTTTGAACAACGAGTCGTAGGAATAGCACTTATTTAGTATACATTAAGCTGCGGCTTGACAGATCCACAAAAACAAATTCTTAATTTATTTAGGCTATATTTATAGTCATTCATATTTTAACTCAACCGGAGTGTTTTTTAAAAAGAACGCAAAATCCCAAGCCAGCTGTGCCATCATGATTCCCTCCTGAGTGTGTTCTAGAATGTCTCTACTTCCAGATCCTGGGGTCAGGGTCAGTCGTTCTTACTGCTAAACCGATGGACAAATTCTGACAGCGTGTAGACAGCTCCCCAGCCCACCTCAGGATTCATGCTGATAAAGTCATCCAGGTTCATTTTGGAATCTAGAAAAATACATGAAAAGGATTTCGACTGACAACAGAACTTGGGTTGAACAGAATCTAATATACCAATACAGGAGACCAAGGAGAGATGGGGGGCGGGAAGGGTGGGGCGGGACACACATGCAAATGGATAAGGGGACAAGATTGATTCTGCAGTATTCGTCCCCAAATGCCTAGCTTCAATCTAATCATGATAAATATCATACAGATTGAAACGGACTGACACACTACACAATGGCTAAACTCTTCCAGCCGGTAAAGGCTGTGACAGACAAAAGAAACAAATTGCCCAATTTGGAGGAGACTACAGAGACTCGGAAATAGATGCATTCTGGGATCCCGAGTTGGACCTGAGGGGTAACATGTGACATTTGATCATGCCCAGAATGGTTCTTGTAGCTGATTGTTATTGTGGAGTGGATTCCAACCTGCAGCGTCTTCACAGGCCACAGGGCAGAGCTGCTCCACAGGGTTTGCATGGAAGAAACTTAACAGAAGCACACTGCCAGCCCTTTCTGCTGAGTGGGTTTGAACCACCCACCTCTGGGTCAGCATGTGACCTAAAACCAGGCGCACACCTAAGGACCTTAAAGAAGCTTTGGTGGCGCTGCCTAGTTAAGAGTTGGGCTACTACACAAAAGGTCAGTGGTTCAAACACACCAGCTGCTCCGCAGGGGAAAGATGAGGCCGTCTGATCCCATCAAGATGAACAAAGCCTTGGCAATCCTATATAAGGTCAGTTGTTTGGAACTGTCTTGATGCAATGGTTTTGAGGTAAGGACCTTAAGGTCTAAAATGAATTAATAGTGCTGTATCAGTATTACTAACTTCTATTTAATATTAGCATGTGCAACATTAAATGTCCTGGTTCCAAATACTGTACAATGGATATGTAGGCTTGCACATTAAGGCAATCTGAGTGATGGGTATATGGGAACGTTGTGCTATTGAAGTCCATTTTCCATCTCAGTCTAAAATTATTTCAAAATAAAAAGTTAAAATGAAAGCAATTCATGACCAATCAAATGGCCAATTTATTGTGCTCAACCACCAATGTACAGGACATTCAGAGGAAACAAGACAGATAGGATCTGCGGCGTCCAGCCAGTGGGAAGCTCTACAGGACAAATTACCCAGTTTCTCCAACAAAGAAATAACAAGGGAAAAGAAGAGTTGGACCAGGGTTCTGTCTCCTTAAAAAGAAGAGAAGGCACATGCCAACCACGCACAACATGCGGCCTTTATTTGGACTCTGGCTCAAATAAACAAACTGGATAAAAATAAGATTAAGAATGTCTGATACAACTAAACTTGACCACTGACTACATAGATAGATGCTGATTTTCAGGATTTATTGTTTGTGTGGTTTGTTTTTCCTAGATTGTATTTTGGCCATGCTTTACCTTTTAAACTCCTTATATTATAGCGATGCCTGCTGAACTGGGAAAGACTGACAAGAGATAGCAGCCAGGGATTATCATGCAGTCATGAGGAAACAGGGAGGCATCAGCTTGGAGTCAAGATCAACTATAAGCTGCTAACTGTTGAAGGAACAAGAAACTGTGGAGTTCTGTGTATGACTGAAATTTAATTGTTTTTTTTAATTCATAGAAAACAGGCTA
Source organism: Echinops telfairi (assembly GCF_000313985.2). NCBI lineage: Eukaryota > Metazoa > Chordata > Mammalia > Afrosoricida > Tenrecidae > Echinops > Echinops telfairi. Next base: position 16,370,600 of record NW_022103896.1, read on the forward strand.
CACAAATGGAGAGACCATGCCCAGACACTGGCAATAGGCAGCACGTGACTGTGATCCCCCCAAAATAGAACAGGCCAGGGGAGCCCTGGGAGCCCCCTAGCTCCCAAACCAGGAAGCAGAGAGGGGTGCTAACAAAGTTGAGGGGACCCAGAGGGACAGCCATTGAGGAAGGCCAAGAAAACTACCCTTCTTGGGGAACAAAATGTCAGAGAGGTAGGGGTGGCACAAAGAGAGATCCCAGCACTCTGAACTGCTAGCTAAGTACCGATCTTCAGGTAAACAGGATGACCCTTCCTAAGGCCAGGGACAGCACCGTCAGAAACAAAGCTCATTGCCACTGAGCTGATCCCCACGCCTAAGGCTAATCCTTCCACTCAGCTGCCACGGGGCCAGGTGGGTACTACCTTCAAGGCTGCTCTCAACTTTCACTCCACACTCCCTGCCATCGGGGTCAATTCCTACTCTGAGCGACCCTATTGGCTTCTCATGCTGTCACCATGACAGAAGCAGACTGTGGTGAGTTTGAACGGCTGCTGGCCTTTCGGTCGGCAGTCAAGCACTTCACCCACTGCATCACTCAGAGGCACAGCCCCAAACTAAGCCCACTGCCTTTGCGCCGATTCCAACCCAGAGTAAGCCTCTAGGGCTAAGGAGACCAGCCCCATAAGGGTTTTGCAAGGTTGTGAGGCGGGACAGAAAGAGATTTCAGTGAAGAGCTGAGTGCTTTAGCCACTGTGCCACCAGGGGTCCTTGCCGGAAAGGAGCAGATCTGATCATTCCAGTGAACTTCCAGAGGGCGAGGAACACTTCAGATTCCCACCAGCCAGCGTGCACAGACTTGGCCTCCGGAACTGTTCACGTCACTCCCTCTGGTGGTGTTTCTGTCACTGCAACTCCAGCACCGGGAGACAGCAGGACGCCAGTGAGGGCCCTCCCCCAGAACTGTCCTGCTTCTCATGCTGAGCCGGGAAGCAAGGTGGGGGCCCAACAGCAATTCTATTAGGAGGGCTTTTCACAGAGAGCTTAGAAATACGAGCCTCAGTCTGCTTTTGACGTGCCCTGCCTTCACTGAAGCCACCTGCACGTTTCCCTCTGGTCCGCTCTGAACCCCAGCACATCTGTCCTAGTCTTCCAGCCCTTGCCCGGCTCCTAGCACACCTGGTACAGACAGTGGTGCCCATGTGATAGGGAGGTGGCCCACCAACCAGGGGCCGTGCTGGGAACCACCAGCACTCACCCAAGCCATTTCCAACACACATGAATGCCGGACAAGGGCAGGAAATGACACATTGGACTGGGGCTGAAGAGCACTTAAGTGAGGCAGGCCACCCAGTAGACCCCGCTGTGGCCCTCTCCCTGAGATGCAAGTTTTATGGCAGAGCCAGGGAGATGACCATTGACACATCCTAAGGACACACGGGGGCATGTTTCACTGTCCCATAAGACCCGACCAGCTTCGGCGCTCCAAGGCCTCCTGTCAAATGGCACAAAAGTGCATGTCTTCCAGAGCCCAGTGTCCCAGTGGCTGTTGTTGCCAGGGTACACCAAGGTGGCCCTGAACACACGGCAACCCCATGCACAGTGAAGCCAAGCCCCATCTAGTCCTACGTCACCCTGGAGAATGGTTTTGAACCAGACTGTTGTGACCCACAGCTGGTGGGCTCTGAACCTGGATCTCCAGCATACCATGAAACAAACTCCCTGCCACAGAGTCCACTCCGACTCCTAGCCAGCCTGCGGGACGGGGGAGAGCTGCCCAAGACTGTCTCCACTCAGCCGCTGCTGGCCACAGATACAGTCCACGTTCCAGCAGCATCGGAACTCAGCTCCTAACCCTCTGTCCCCTCCCGAGAGTCCTCCTGCTCTCTGTGCCTCCATTTCTGAAAAGCACAGGGCTGCCCCACCGCTCCCTACCAACTCTTCTCTCCTTACCTCACGTTCAAGCCCAAGAAGAGCCAGATGTTAGCCTTTGTGTGGGGCCCGGGGCCCTCCACGCAGGCACACCTGCTCACCTCCAGTTTCAATGCAGGGATACGGTGGGGGCGGCTGCCTCCAGTTCCCACTGGGGTCCTTCATGTGAGAACGGTCGGAAGCAAAGTGCTTCAAGTAGGAATCTGCGCGGACCACTCTGAATTTCCTGCCAAAGAATCAACACAGAGGCCATGAGGGAGCAGCCCATGGGAAATGCTGCCCTGGGGTTTATGGGGCTCGGTTCTGAGGTGGGCGTCTGGGCACCACTGATGCCAGACAAATACACCTGTGGCTTTATGACCAATGGAAGAAGCCACGTGAAAGTGGCCCACTGAGAACGTCAGGGGTTTGAAATGCATACTCTCTGGAGTTTACCCTATCTCCCACTCCACCCACTTCTAATAAACTCAATCGATAAGGGGCATTAAATCCAACAACCAGCAAAAGCAAGAAAACCCAAGGAGCAGCCAGCCCGCTGCCGGTGACTCCATTCCGACTCCTGGTGGCCCTGCAGAGGCTTCCCCAGACTGCCAGTCTAAGGGAGCAGCCAGCCTCATTTTCCTCTGGTGGAGTGGCTGCTGGGTTTGAACCACCAGCCTTACCATTAGCAGTCCAACGCTTACCCCATGGTGTCACCTGGGTGCCTTGAATCAAAGAGAGACAAATTAAAAATAAGCAACGATGGGGAGTTCTTTAGATGGTGCTCAGCCTAGGGCCCGAGGTTCAAACCCACCAGCTGCCCCATGGGAGAAAGCCGAGGCTGTCCCACTGTTTGCAGAGCCTGGGAAACCCTACTGGATCGAGGATCCACTCTACAGCAGAAAGTTTGGTTTGGTTCAATTTTCCATCACCAAAAAGAACAACGCATGCGAGAGAGAATGTGGTGGATAAGAGTTCAGCAGCTCACTCGGGTCCTCGCCTTGCCCTTCCCCTGCACCTCTGCTTGTGGCCATCAGCCTTCCAGGTGACAGGCCCCTGGGGTGGGCTCCATGTTCCTGCCAGCACTGTGTGCTCTGCTCGGGACCCGTTACCCAAGCTGTCAAACTTCAATTTTCAGTAAAAGGCCATTGGATTTTAATTTCCAGGTTTTATTTCTATAGCCTTTGCCCACCCCCTCGCTCCTCAACGCCCCCCACCTCAAAACCCAGTATTTTCAATTGAATGTGATTGTCGTCATTGGATGCTGTCAGTTGATGTTGAAACAGTGACCCTACATGCCATAGCAGTCCTGCCCCAGTGGGGAGTGGGGGTTCTCTAGGCTGTAATCATCCTGGTGGCACCATGGTTGAGGCACTTGGTTATGAACCAAGATGGGGGGAGTTCAAACCCACTCTGTGTCTTGATTTCTGTACACACTGCAACCAAGACGACCCCACAAGGCGGTTCCACTCTGCACAATGGGGGTCACTGTGCATTGGAATTGGCTCAGGGACACCCAACAGCAGCAACGACGCCATTTCCCAAGGTCCCGGCGCTCACAGGGCCAGATGCAATGTTACTGTACAATACGCCGGGCAGACCTAGACCGTGCAGGTGACCTGGATCGTGGATTCAAAGAGCCCCCTGTGGATCATGACTATCTATCACCTGCAGGCACCTGGGGCTTAAAACGATCACTGAATACAAATACCTATCTGCCTGTCATCTGTCCAGGAGATACTGAAACATCTCCAGAGCTGTGACACTGGCCCTCAAATTCAGCCCCAAACTTCCCGCTCTTTCTGCAGCACAGTGAGAACAAGCACTCAGGGGCTATCTGAGGACCCGGAGAGGACAGATTGGGTGAGCGCAGCCCAAGGCTGGGAAATCCCCTGAAAAACAAGGCCGTGGGCAGCTGGGATTTGATAAGTGTGGCTGTTTCCCTCAGCTTCCTCTGCTTCAAATCAAGTTCTCGTGGTTCATACTCATAAAAACATATACCTCCAGCCAATTTCTATGCTGCCTTTGCAAAGAAGACAGGAATACACTAGGAGAGTAAAATACACACACACACACACACACCCATGCGCGTGCGCACATGCACACACCTCCTGTATCTTACAACGCTGTACAAAGGTCCAGAGCAGCGACTAACTGGGTGACACAGCTGGGTGCAGCGGCCTTTGAAGGCCGACCAATGTTACAAAAACACAATACAGAACTCTGGGCCGACCAATGTTACAAAAACACAATACAGTGAACCCTTGTTTATCGCGGTTAATCGGTTCTAGACCCTACCGTGATAAATGAAATTCCGTGAAGTAGGATTCCTTATTTGTAAATCAAATATTTTCGTAGTTAGAGCATAGAGGACATGAAAAAACACCCTTTAGTCACCATTACACTCGTA
>NW_022103896.1:16376173-16389855 GCF_000313985.2 Echinops telfairi
AAAATCGCAAACAATTACAGTACACTGTACAAAAGCAAAAATGCATCTGATATGTAGCTCCGATATGTAACGATGCAGACAGAAGCGTGTACAGTAATGAGCCAATCAGTGGCAGTAATGACAGAGCATGCGCTGTTACGCACGCGATAGAGTGAAGCCGCGGAAGTCGAAGCGCGAAGTGGCGAGGGTTCACTGTACAGCACAGCAGGGCCTTCACAGAGCTCATGGGAAACGAGAATTCAGTAGTAGCAGAAATTTCCTACAAACTTTTTGAAGCCCCTTTGTATATGCTTGTGTGTGTGTGTGTGTGTGTGTGTGTGTGCGCGCACGCGCGCGCGCAAGCGCCCCAGAACATATACATTATGCTTATTTGTATCTGTTAAGTAACAAAGATACATTATAGCATAGTTACTGTTCTACGGAACAAGATGTTATATAGTATGTGCTTTGAGAAACAAAGTTTCTATGCTCTAAGCTACTGGGAGAAAGCTGCACCCTCACTTTCTCAGTTGCAGATGAGGCAAAGGGCTTAATACGCAGGTGCTGCCATATTCAGCCCTCTCCACACAGCAATACAGGCATTTCCAACACGAACACGAGTGTAAGGGAAATTCCCAATACACCTTCAAGAAAACACCTGGGAACTCATCACACAATTTTTAAATGACTGCCAACCTTTTTGTTGGGCAACCCTTAAAACTTTAGAGCAGTGGTTCTCAACCTTCCTAATGCTGCAACCCTTTCATACAGTTCCTTGTGTTGTGGTGACCCCCCAACCATCAAATTATTTTCATTGCTACTTCATCACTGTCATTTTGCTAGTTATGAATCGGGCGACCCCTGTGAAAAGAAGGTGTCACTCGACCCCCAAAGGGGCTGGGAACCACAGGTGAGAACCGCTGCTTCAGAGCGTGCTGGATGCTCTATGGAGCACAGCATTCTCGACTCTGGCAACGCAAAGGCAGGTGATCCTTAAGCTGCCAATGCAAGAAGCCCTGTGTCACCGTCCACGTCTTCAGGAAGTAGGCAAGCCCCTCCTGAGTGTCCTCACCTTCGGAACTGTGGGTGAATGTCGTCATCAGACCTGAAGGCCTCCTCCACGTAGGCGTCAAAGGGGCAAGGAAACGGCAAGACCGTGTCCAGATCGTAAATGAAGCTCTGTCCTCGGCTGGAGACATGAAGCAAAACAACATGGTAATCCTGGGAGAGAAGGTCGCTACAGTTAAACAACCTCTTTCGTGATGATGGAGGTCCAAGGTTACAACCTTGCTGGGCTAACAGTAACAAGAACAATCCTAAGAATAATAACAATAATGCTAGCATTGTTAGCTGTCAAAGAATTGGCTCCTGATGCACAGGAATCCCATGTATAGCAGGATCAGATCGCTGGGTGACCCAGAGTTTTCACTAACTGGCTTTCAGATATCGATCACCAGGCCTTTCTTCCTGGCTTGCCTTAGTCTTAAAGCTCCTTGGAAACCTATTCAGCATCATAACAACACACAAGACTCCACTGACAGGCAGGGAAGTAGTGGATGAGCTTGAATGATGGACACTGGCTGAAAACCGAGCCCGTGGAAGGGAGAATTCCACCACCATCGCTGTCTTCAATGGCTCACACAGTATCAAAATCAGATACAGTCTAATACAGCCCTCCTTTGAACAGCAAAAGGGAGCCTTAGTGGAGTGCTCAGCTGCTAACTAAAAGATGGTCAGCTCGACCCCACCAGCCACTGAAAGAAAGAAAGATGCGGCAGTCTGCTTCTGAAGCGTACCGTTGGGAAGCCCTCTCAGGTCCTACAGGGTCGCTATGAGTCAGAATCACCTCCACAGCACACACAGCAACAGAACGGCACAGAGAACTAATACAACCACCAGGCCCTGACAACAGGCCTAATGCCTGGCGACAAGAACATTCGTAATGGAAATGTTCAGAGGATGTAAACGAAGACCCGCTGGACCCAGCAGTGGGACCTGCAGGAGTGGCCCTGCATAAAAAGGCCTGGAAGCAGTGAGGCCCAGATACCAGGAGAGCCTCTGCAGTCCCTGGATCACAGCGGAATCACAGGAGCAACTAAAATCCCGCCAAGGAGAGCACATCACAAACGAGGGCTCGGTCACCGACTGGAGCCTGGGCAGCTGTTGAAAGACTGAGGGACACACCTGTGAAGAAGGGAGAACGGTCCACTTTGGATACAAAGAGCAATCGCAGGATCGGTCTCATCTGTTAATTTCCTAACAGTCCTGTATGCACAAGAACACACATAACTTCACAGAAAACCATCCCCAATAGTATCTTCCAACTGTTTTTTAAAAGATGGGGGGAAACTTTTTAAAGGAGGGGGACTACCTTTAAAAACAAAAAACTTTCTATTGTGTTTTGGGTGAGAGTTGAGAGAGCAAATTCGTTTTCTGTGGCCAGAGTGCTCCCTGGAGGCAAGGATGGCAAGACTTTGTCTTGTAAACATCGGTCATGTTGTCAGGAGAGACCAGTTCCTGGAGAAGGACTTCTGGTTAGATATGGTAGAGGGACAGCGACGGAGAGGAAGGTCCTCAAAGACGGACTGACACCCTGGCTGCAACAGTGGGCTCAGGCTCAGGCATACGAACGACAACTGTGAGGTTGGTGCAGGGCCGTGTTTCGCTCTGTTGTGCACAGGGTTGCTATGGGTCAGAACTGACTCAGCGGAAACTAACAACAACCGTCAACAATTCTCAAACACGTTTGGTTTGGGGACATCCGTTGGGAGACCCTCAATGTAACAGCACTCCCCTCTGGACTCCCCATCTCCATAGCCCTTCCTTCCGGCCCCTCCTGCTGTACGAGCTTTGGTCTGGGGTGGAAGCTCTCTGCTGGTGGTGTCTGGTTGATTACACTGGGGAGCTGTGCTCCCTGGAGTTACTGTTCACCTGGTAGGTCTGTTGCTGTCCTCCTTCTAAGCCGGCCACATCTTGCTCCCTTGAAGTGGAGCGGCCTTGGTTCAAACCGATAGTTATGAACCTTCTAGTGTGCAGCAGACATTTCACCAAGGCACCCCCAGGGCGGCTGCATACAGGACACACAGGCTGAAGGTGGATCCCTGGGGAATGGGTGGCATTCCAGGTTTGCAGTGCATCTAAGGGCCACAGTATCGGGGGTCCGGCATTCTCCATCAAACCACTAAGTTGGATCAAAAAGGAGTTGCTCAGAGTCAGCCTGGAGATGGGGAGAGCTTCACTGTCATTTAAGGATGCTTCTGAACTGTCACAAGTTTGCCATGACACTTAGGTACAACTTTCACAGTTAAAAAAAAAAAAGTATTTAACCCTCAGCTGCAGCCATTGAGGAAAGAGAAAACTGGCGTCTCTGTGTGGCTCTGCCAGTGTGTGCTCATTCTCATTCGCTCCCAGACCCCAGACAATGGCCGGCTGCAGCTGCAGCTGCACAGGACTGTGGGGAGCTTATCAAGAAATGGTAAGAGCTCTTGGGTGGCATACTGGTTACAAGTTGGGCTGCTAACCTCAAGGTCAGTAGTTCAAAACCACCAGCTGCTCTGAGGAATAAAGACACGGCTTTCTACTCCCATAAAGAGTGACAGTCTTAGAAACTCACAGGGGCAGTTCTACCCTGTGCTATAGGGCCACTGAGTCAGCATTGACTCGATGGCAGTGAGTTTGTTTTGGACATTGTTTTTTGCTTTTGGTTTTTAGAGGGTCCACCATCAGAGCCTACAGTGCTTTCTCCAGCTCAGGCTCTACCTCCAGCTCTGGCTCCATCTTTGGAAAATGCAATTGGCACCAGCAATGAGCGCTTTTCTCTTGCTGTACCTAATGCCTCCCACCTTCTGGACACCTCCTCTTAGCTCGCTCCCCTCACAACAGCCCACCTCCTTCTGCTAGGCTCCCCCTGTGCCCCTCCCCCTCCCTCCCCCCCCCCTTCCCACCATGCCCCCAAACCCAGCACTCACAACCCATGCTTTATCTTATCTTTCCCAGGCCCAGACCAGAAGCAACCTGTCTTAGCCCACACGTTTGTCTTTAACCCCTTGTACCACACAGCAGGCTGCTCCAAGTAAGGACCTTATACCTTGGGGGCAGTTCCACACTGTGCCTCAAGGGCCACCAAGTTGGAATCGACTTTTTGATGGTGGAGTTTGGATGTTGTTTAACACTTCAGACACCAAGGTGAAAGAGATCCCATCACACTGGTAAAGAAATGCATAGTGACCCCAGGGCATGAGGATGGGTGCTTTCTATCGCAAAGGCAGCCAGGAGGGCCTTCTGAAGCCCCACCATCCCTCCACTGGCCAGTCTGTTTCTTCTTTATAAAACCAGGGAGCCAGCCTCTCAAGGCCCTGGGAGAATTCTTGAGACTAAGTATGCAAACACTGGCCCTTAAAAAGCCAACAGGGTGGAGAGCAAATGTTTCAAGAATGAGGGTAACAAATGTACAAATGTACTTTACAAAATGGATGGATGTATGGATTGTGAAAAGAGTTGTATGAGCCCCCAATAAAATGATTTTTTTTAAAAGCCAACAGGGAGCGGAGCTTATCTTCCCAGCAGCCTTCCAAGGAAGGGGCTGGCAGGGCAGGGAGGTGGGCGGGGTTTAGAAAAGGCATAAGCACTCAAAATTTACCACTGTCTGGTTTTTAGTCTGGCCCATCCCAGATGCCCCGATAACTTCTCAAACGTCCTGGGAAGCCGGGCCTCCCCTGCTCCAACCAAGTCAGGGAGAGAGAGCTGGAGGGAAGGTGACTCAGTGGAAAAGACAACCATGGGCTGGGCTGGGCTGGGCTGCAGGGGTGGTTGACGCCCCTAGACAATGACCTACACTGCAGGCAGCTCATGTCCTGCTGATGGCCATTTCCCATGGCAGGAGGTCAATAACCAAGGTCTCATCACCAAGAAGAAGGGGTGGGGATTTAAAGTTTGCAAATGTAGTCATGTTCATTTGGTAGTTGGCTCAGGATACTCATTCCTCAACCATTCCCTGAAGTTAGCTGTCAACTCGGCCCTGGACTCATGGTCACCCCCTGCACAGCAGACAGAAACACAGCCTGGTCCTGTGCCACCCACAGAATTGACAACTATCAGGCCACTGTGATCTGTGGGTCTTCCCTTGATTGATTTTTGGGAAGGAGATCACCAGGCATTTCTTCCTACTCATCTGGGACTGGAAGACCTGCTCAAACCCATTCGGCATCATAGCAACACAGAAACCACAACTGACAAGATGGGAGGTGACTGCAGGAGGCATCCTGGCTGGGAATAAGGAATCGAGCCAAGGTCTCTGGCCTGGAAGGAAAGAATTCCATTATTGCACCCTCGGCCTTGCTGTAAACACCTCACCAGACCTATGGAACCAAAAACCTCATTTCCAATAGTGCCCCCAAAGTTCCTTCCAGTGATGACTGTGTCAGATGCTAGGGGACCACAAACTGATCAGCCCGAGTCAGCCGTAAGAGGGGGTATGCCCCCCAATAAAGGAAAAAAGCTCCACTGATGAGGGCGATGGTGCTTTTGGAGTTCATTCCACCAGGTGAGACTGTTCATCAAGCTCTCTATGTGGAGGTTCTGAAAAGATTGCTGCATTGTGTGCAACAAAAAGGCCTGATTGGTGGCAGACAGGGGACTGGTTTTACCACCACGACAATGCACCTGCTCGTGCAGCCATCTCAGTGCACCCCAGTTTTGGGCACCAAACAGCATGCTTCTCTTGCCCCATGCACCTGACCTTGCTCTGTGCAACTTCATTTTGTTTTCGAGAATGAAGAGGAACATGAAAAGACAAGAGATTTGATGACACCGAAGAGGTGAATAAAAAAACGAGGGAGGTGCTGTCAGCCATCCAAACAGATGAGTTTGAAAATGTTTCTAACAATGGAAGCACAGATTTGACAAATGTATTAAGTGTCATGGAGAAAACTTTGAAGGTGATAAGGTTATTTTGTAAAAAAAATGTATGTACATAGCTTTGAAAAAAAAGTTCCCTTTTTTCGGGGGGTACCCCCTCAACTGAATCATCCCCACAGTAATTTCTAAATATCACCATTCCTGTAACTGCTTTGACCTTACACCAACGGACTTTGACTCCCATTCGATCAATTTTGTTCCAATTACCACAGGTTCTCCTGCTGCCCCATCACTTCAGCCTCATCACTGCGTGCAGACCACCAGTGGCAGGTCCTGGTGCCGCGGGAACCGAACTGGCCATCTTACCCAGATCACGGGCCCATCTCCAGGTTTCGCCTGTTGTCTCCAGATGGGTATCTAGAAAACACAGTAGTGTCCGTGAGCTACAACTTCAGTTAAGCCGCTCCCAAGCTCTTTACATCAAACTATAGATGAGAAACGACATACTTATAAGCAACCAACAATTGAGGAAAAAGGAGTGAGTAAGAAATGCAAGTCCTTTCTAAGTGTCCTTAGTCATGAAATTGGGCTTTATGCTGCTCTTTTGAGACGCAGGAAAGGCTTTGAACAAGGAGTCGGGAGCCAGGGCTGGTTCACCACGTCATCATATGAATCCATGGACAATACACATAGCTCTGGGTTCCTGCTTCTCACCCCACCCTCACCCCCATTGCCTCAGAGAGGGCTGGCCAAGTACCACCTCCTTCACAGGGTTTCCTGTGAGATCGAATGGAATGGTGCTTGCAAAAGTATCATTCATACTCGTGTATAAGCCAGGGTTTTCAGCACATTTTTAATGCCATTTTTGTGATAAAATTAGGTGCATCGGCTGATATATTCAGGTCGGCTTATACTCCAGTATATATGGTAATCGATGCAACAGTAAGAGCTTGCTTTTATTTTTTTTTAAACGCTTCCCCTAACTTTACTACAGTTCTATTTGCATTCCAGACGATGAGTTCTTTACTTCAAGCCTGAGAATATGTTCCTAATCTAGGCAATTTAAAAATGGGGGTAACAAAAGGGAACTGAGAGAGATTGAGACTGGGGTTCAAAAACAATGGAGGGGCCACCAGGCAACTAAATAAATAAAATGAAATAAAAATTGCTCCATAAACAAATAGAAAGCCTCCAGGTGCCTTACCCCTCAGATCCAAATATTGCTCTGAGAGGCTAAAGAGGAGGGAGAGGGAAAACTGAAGCGGACTCGGGGTCTTCAGGGACATACAAGTTCATTTCAAACATAAGGGGAAACAAACAAACAAAAACACTCATTGCCAACTCATAGAACTGCCCCTGTGGATTTCCGAGCCTATCACTCTCTATGGCAGTAGAAAGCCTCCTCTTTCTCCCGCTGAGCGGCTGGTGGCTTCAAACTGCTGACCTTGCCGTTAGCAGCCCACGTCACCACCACGAAGCCTCCAGGGCTCAAGCAATTAAAGCAGCTCTAAATTAAACACCAGAAGGAAAGGGGCTTACTCCACATAGGCACACCATCTGATGTTTATTTTCCTACAAACAAGGGACTAAATGCTTCTGAGTCAAAACAAGCTTCAAAGTGTGGCAGCATTTTACCCAACACGCGTTAGGGCAGTCAACTGGGGCAGTGTCCCAAGTCGGGTGTGTCTCCGGCCACCCCTCATCAGCTTACCATCTTCCTCTCGTTGGAAATGAAGACAGCATAACACTCTTCTAACGGATACCGGTCCTGCGTTTGGATGTATTGACAGAGCTTCCAAATATTTTCTTCGCTGAAATAAAATAATGGCTGAATCAGTATCAGTAAGACAACATTCTACGTTCCTGTCTGAATTGGAACACAAGACTAGTGATACCGTAGAAGAGTCAGAAGAAATCTTCTGCACCAGCCCACCTAACCACCGGTTAAGGTTTGAATCCCACCTAATACATACTCAGCGAACTGCGGCTGTTAGTGAGCTCCAACACAGGGCGGGCTGATGTGCAACAGAGAACGGTGCCTGGGCCATGTTCATGATGCCCCTTGCCCTGTTTGAATCCACTGCATTCTCTATGTCAATCCAGTGCACAGAGAGTTTCCCTCACTTCCATTGACCCCTCCTGTACCATTCATGAAGTCCTTTCCCAGGGATGGCCTGTATGAGCAGATCAAAGTCTCTCCATCCTCGCTTCTCAGGAGCACGCTGACGGGAGTCTTTCTGTCTTGGAAGAAACCTGCTGATCGCCAGGCTTGATGACGTGTGGACCCAGACAGAGCGCTCACCTCCCACAGCATTCAGTGCACACATATACAGGGACTTATAACCAAAAACGTCCGACGTCAATATTCCATGCATTTTGGGTTCAAGGAGACTTGAGAAACACTAGAATTCCAATTCAACCACTTCACAAGGTTGAGAACCCTTGGACACCTTGACCTTCTGAGTATCTACTTTTCTTGTCTGTAAAATGGGCATAACGGCCTGGTTCTCTGCTCCCCTTAGGAATGAGGCAGTGAGGCTGTCTGGCTGAGGAATTGGAATTTTTTTTGGAGGGAGCCTCCACCAGCCCCAGTAAGGCAAAGATTCTGACTCTCAGAAGTTCTTTTCCATGCTGAATGGACACCCATTGTCCTATGGAGTGCCCAGGTGGCACAAACTTTAATACACTCAACAACCCCACCACCACCAAGGAGGGTCCACCCAGAAGCACCTCAGAAGGCCACTTCTAAAAACATCAGCCACTGAATGCTGATCACAGTTCGACTCTCACGCACATGGGGTCAGCATGAGTCAGAACTAACTCAACAGCAACTGGTCAGGCTGGTATGCTGGGTAGGCTGGTAATGTTCTGCCCCAGACTCTTCTACAGGACGGCCCCTGGCTAGTCGGAGCCGAGGTCAGAAGCCACCTGAGAGAAGGTATGCCCCACAACAAACTGAGCATTAACCAACCACATTCCCGTGCACGGGTGGCCAGATGGCGAGGATAGTACACACAGCTCAGGGCTCCTGTCCTTCTCCACCATGTCATACCCACACTCTGAAACCCAAACCAGGACGCGAGTCTGTCAGAGTCTGGTTCTAAGCCACCTACACCAAGTTCTCCGAGAACCAAGAGAGGCACCAACAGCCTGGAGGGAGGGCTCTCACCGTGTGAAGGACAATCACATGTCTTGGCCGATCGTAATGTAACACGTAAAATAATAAAGTTGGGTGTGGATCTTTCTCCTATTGTGGTTCTTTTCTCCCAGACACCAGAGAAACCTTGAGGGGGAAGCAGTGGCCGTTGCACGGAGAGGAGGTGCCAGTGACCACTCCAGTACAGTTTGTAGCGCAGAGGAGCAAGAACACCAACGGCCTGTGGAGTCAAGGGCATGGAGTAACCCACGAGCCAACCAAGTCTAGGGTCACTGAGTGGACGCATGTACATCACAGGAGAACTGCCTCAGAGGGCTTTCTGGGCCAGAATCTTTACAAAGCAAACTACCAGGCCTTTCTTCCATGATGCCACTGGGTGGTTCATACTGCCAACCTTGAACGTAGGACTAAGACGAACTAGCTGTGCCACCTAAGGACACGGAGCATGTGGTGGTGGTGGTGGGGGAACAAATTTTTTTTTTTAAGTCTAAGACCAAATTTTGAGAAGACATTGATCTGCACAGCTCACAGGAGATGTGGGGGCTGGCCATACACACCTGTCAGATCCTGTGCTAAGAGGGTGGGAAAGAGAGTGATCCATTGAGAGCACAGAGGAAGAGAGGGGGCGTACAGATCTACAAACACCAAGAACAGAAAGCCTAAAACAGCGATTCTCAACCTGTGGGTCAAAGGACCCTTTCACAGGCATCGCCCGATTCATAACAGCAGCAAAATTACAGTGATGAAGTGGCAATGAAAACAATTTAATGGTTGGGGTGCAACATGAGGTGCATTAAAGGGTCGCAGCATTAGGAAGGTTGAGAACCACTGGCCTAAAAGCTGCCCACCGGGAGCACAGAGGCAGTAGGTGCTGAGTGTGAGGAAGACTTGAAGATGGAGGCCGAATGTAGCTCAGTTGGTCTCTCCATTCCTAGGGGAACGGAGAGGGGGCGTGGTGGAAGCACAGGCTTGGACCCACCCTCTGCTCGGTGAGAGAAAGATGTAGCGAACTGCTGTCAGTGCAGTTTGAACTTCTTCTTTCCCCACCACTGGTCCTTGCTCGTATGCTATCTCCTGAAACCGTTAAATGCCAATTAGTTCTTTTGGGTACAATGACTTTGTGTATTCTTTCCATCTTCTCTTGATGCTTCCTGTGCACCTGAACCCAGCCATGGTATTCTCAATCACCTCGTATGCATGTGAAAGTTGAGCATTCAATAAGGAAGACTGAAGAATTGATGCATTTGAATTGGGATGCTGGAGGAGAATACTTAAAGTCCCCCGGATGGCCAACAGAATAAACAAATGTATCTGGAAAGAAGTACAGCCAGAAGACTCCTTAGAGACAAGGATGGAGAGACTTCGTCTCAAGTACTACGGACATGGTGTCAGGAGAAACCAGACCCTGGAGAAGGCAGAGGGGCAGTGAAAAGAGGAAGGCCTTCAACAGGATGATTGCAAAATGGGCTCAAAAAGAAGAGTGTGAGGATGGCGCAGGACCCAGGCTACGTTTCGATCGGTTTTCAATAAGGTCGCTAGGGCTGGCGACAGACTGTGGCACCCAACAACATAATCAGCGTGACCTTAGGAACGTTACTTCAAATTCTGCATCTCTATTCTCCTCCCAAATTAAAATGGCCTTGGTAGCCATCTGAAACCATACACTGCAACCGTCATCAAGGATTCTCAGGGCTCCACCTTCCGCCTCTAACTCCCCCTTCCCACTGGGATCTGCCGAGGTCAAACCGAAAATCGCCAACCGGAAGTCCAGCATGCCCATCGACTCTGCCAGTCCCGACCAATCCCCCCATCCAATTACCCACGCTTTACTCTAGAGCGGTCAGGGCTGCCACCCCCGCCGCCTGCTCCCTAAAACAGGAAAGCCCGCGTGCTGCGGCCCGGAGCGCCCCGGAAAGAGGCGGGCTGGGAGGCAGCGCCGCGGCCCAGCGAGCCTGGTCCCTCACCAGTAGCAGCTGCTGTAGACACAGGCGTCCCGCGGGGGGCTGGCCGGCTGGTACCAGGAGGCGGTGGCGGGGAAGTGGTCCCCTTCCATGGCCAGCGTCGCGGCCGCAAGCCGACCACCTAGCGTAACTCAGAGGGAGGGCTCAAGTGAGGACAGCCAGCGTGCGCACCAGAAGAGCCGGTTCGGGAAGCAAGGAATCTTGATCTGGTGGGCGGGGATACGAGCGGTGGGCGGAGTCTGGGCGGGGCGAGCATCGCCAGTTTCCTTAGCGTGGAAGAGGAACCGTAGGTGAACGGAGCCGCGAGGCACTTTCTGAGTGGTGGAGCCCGGATGGAGAGGGCGGAGCCCAAGGCCGTGTGGGCGGGTCTAAGAGCGGGTGAGCGGTGCCCGTTCCCGGCGGAGCAAGTGAGACGCACTTAGGAGAGGACAGAGCACTTTCCGGAAGGAGGAGCCAGTGAGCTTAAGACAACTGGAAAGGCGAGTGCAGGACCTTTCTGGGAGGAGCCTGGAGCAAAGTGGGTGGACTCGGAGCTGAGCGAGCTGCGTGGCTTCACGGGGGGCGGAGCTAATGCGTATTTCCTGGTCTGTGGATGGTGGGCTCAAAGGGGCGGGGTTAGAGGCACATGTTCCTGATGGGCGGGGTATGGGCGGGGCCAGGTGAGCCGTAGGGGGCGGGGATTCCTAGAGGCGATTGGGGAGTCTCCCCACAACCGGGGATGGAATAGACATCTACAGAAGAACCTGATGGGACGCCGAAAACTTTTGGCTTGTGCACACCAGCCTATGCAACCACGAGGTGTCGAAGGGATCAGGTGTAAGGCATCATCAGAACAAAAAATCTTACCATAGTGAATGATGGGGGGAGTGCGGAGTGGAGATCCAAAGCCCATTAGTAGGCCACTGGAGACCCCCTTGCAGAGGGGTCTCAGGGAGGAGATGAGCCAGTCAGGGTGCGATGTAACAATGATGAGAAATACAATCTTCCTCTAGTTCCTAAAGGTTTCCTCCCCGCTCCCACTACCATGACTCGAATTCTATCTTGCAAGACTGGCTGGACCAGAGGAGGTACACTGGTACAGATAGGAACTGAAAATACAGGGAATCCAGGACGGATGAGCCCTATAGGACCAGTGGTGTGAGTGGCAAAACAGGGAGGGTAAAGGGAGAATGGGTAGGAAAGAGGGAACCGATTACATGGAACTGTGTGTGACCTCCTCCCTGGGGGACAGACAACCGAGAAGTGGATGAAGGGAGACGTCGGACTGGGCAAGATATGACAAAATACCCATTTATAAACTATCAAGGGCTCATGCGGGAGGGGGGAGCGGGGAGGGAGGGGAAAAATGAGGACCTAATGTCGGGGGTTTAAATGGAGAGAAAATGTTTTGAGAAACGATGTACAAATGCGCTTTACACAATTGATGTGTGTATGGATTGGGATAACAGTTGTATGAGCCCCTAATAAAATGTTAAAAAAGAAAAAAAAAAGAACAAAAAAAACAAAAAACGTTTGGCTTGTGAAAATAAAGGAACAATTGTGTGTGTTTCTGAGGGACATGAGTGAAGAGGAAGAATTCCAAATAATATTGTATCAGGGATATTATCCCAAACGAAACCATCCTGGACTTTTTTGTGTGCTAAGGATTGTAAATAATGTAATCCAAATTTAAAGGAGGGAATGGTATCAACGTTTAAATTGTGAATGCCCGGTTTGCAGAAAGAAAGCGGAAGGGAAGTACACGTGGATTAAGCACCAAGTGAATCCCCTCTGAACATAGGCCAGGAATGTGACTAGTCCAGCCATCATCGGGCAGAGTACATTAGAAAGTGGATTATGGCAGATGTAACTAGTTTAACATTTATCACCTTATCATTTGGTCTCCCTTTTGACCCATGTTAAAGTTCTAGTTTTTAATATGTTCTGTTTTCTTTCTGATTGAGGTTTTTCTCTATTGTGTTATTGTTGTTAGCTTTTTTTTGTTTTTGTTTTTGGATATTTTGGAGTATGTGAAATCCAGAATGAGTGAATTGATAGAGAGGGGAACTGGATTAGTGGTTTCTGTGGAGTGTGGCAGGACAAATAGGGAGTTATTAAGGAGTACAAGAAAGAAAATATTCTTACATGTATTGTAGTAGTGATTATACAACTCTTCTTCACATGAACTATTGACTTGAATGATGTGTGGACCATATAAAAAAGAACCTGTTTTTTAAAAATGCTATTGGTCTTTTTAAAAATTTTTTCCTGAAAATGTTCTAACCGCTTAAAATATTGTCAGAACAACTGTTGTATGTTCAGAATCAGAAAGGGGTTTTTCAAAGATGAGCATAATGTGCCCAGAGAAGAGAAGTCACCTGTTTCTCATATACCAAACACAATGATTGTTGTCTAACTGACCAACCGCTAAGGCAGCGGTTCTTAACCTGTGGGTCGAATGACCCTTTCACAGGGTTCACCCGATTAATAACAGTAGTAAAATCACAGTTATGAAGTAGCAATGAAAGTAATTTTATGGTTGGGGGTCACAACAAGAGGAACTGTATTAAAGGGTCTCAGCATTAGGAAGGTTGAGAACCACTGTTCTAAAGGAATGGGATCCTACTCTCCTACAGTGAAAAAGTTGTTAATGATAAATCACAAAGCTGATGATGCTCCCATAAAAACAAAGAATATTGCAAGAGAGGAGGCCAATCAAGAAACAAAATGGAAATATCTTTAGCAGTTTT
>NW_022103896.1:16390659-16396130 GCF_000313985.2 Echinops telfairi
GCCATCTGAAAGTGAAGACACCAAATTGTTACAGTGCTTTCTCTAGTCCCTCATCAAGGATGTTCACTTTGCACTTTACACCCTTTTGAGTTGTTGATCCTATATTTGCAGTGAACATAGATAGCTGATCATAGAACTTCCCATAAAAACAAATTCTCAGCCTGATCTCTAAGCCATTTGCATTCCAATTCTCAAAATCATGAGTGCTCAAGATTGATAGCCCTAAAAACTTAGGGCATTAAATTTTGTGTCAGTTATCAATTTATTGCCTTTCCATTCCCAAGACACACTACAATATACAGTGAAATGTGTGAGATCGGAAACTCAAGGGGACTGCCTTGTTCTCCCCAGGTTTCGGCCTTGTACAGAGCGCACTCTGACTTTTCTATGGCTTGCTATAAATGGAGAATATTTGACGTAGGTGTCTGCTTTACACAGGCCCTAGCCTTTGCAGGTTTTACTGTTTGCTCTATGATAAATAAAGGAATTTCCTTAGGCATTTCTCCTTAAAAGTGAGCAGGATGTTCAGCTTTCTCAGTAAACAGGAGCTGGCTGGAGTGTGGAGGAGTCAGAGGCTTCCTGCAATTTCCAGTAAAGGTAGCTATCAGCGATGTGAATAGGAGAACATGTAGAACTGAGCCTGCCCCCACAGACCCAGAACTCAGTCCCTTGCGATCTTGCAGGCTCATCTTGGGTACAACCTTTCTGCAGCTCTCTGGACACAGAAACCAGAGCCCTGAGGCCTGCAGGAGCATCCTCACCCGATTCCCTCTGCAGGCCTGTCTGCATACAAACACCACTGGTCTGCACGGTCAACAGAAAACAGACGTCCTTTCTACCAGCCTTCCCCACCTTGCTTCCCCACAGGCTATGCAGGTCTTTGGGCCCAGCTGATGGCTGAACTCCCACTGCACATCCACACCATTGGCTCCCGATGCTCCCTTTATTTCATCCCAGAAGGTGACTATTTAAAAAAAAAAATGGCCTGGAGGGGCAGCATCTGACATCCTCTGACTGCCTGAGTAGGGGGAGAATCAAATTCAAAATCAGGCCAATTCCTATGAGGCATGCCTCCCTCCTCCAACCTTCTTACCAATTCTGACACCAACCATCTCTCCCAGAGCACTCTCTCCATATCAGCTAGGTTCGTGTTGGGCCACACAGAATTCAGACAATGTTCACAATTATGAGACTTATTAGGAAAATGAACAGGTTACAATTCAGAATCAGAAATGCTCAGGATACAGCTGTTTGGTGAGGACAGCTTCTCTCAGGCAGGCCTGCACGCACGTCTTTCCCTTTCCCTCTCCCTCTTCTTTACCCTTTGCTCTCTCCCTCAGCTTCAAGGTCCCTGGGCATCACAAAGCTCTTTAGCACTGCCAATAAATGCCCACAGGACACCCTACTCTACCATAAGCTCAATGAGTTAGCAAACCTAGCTCCCTCAATTAAGTGCCTGTAGTAACCCCACTCTGCAAGCAAGTCTCACTCCCCAAAGGCACTCGGCTTTACTGGGATCACAAGCTGGGAAGCCCACCACTCTGGCTTTGGGTTCTGCTACAGCTGCTCTTCTACCACTTCTCTGAGGCTTCTGTCTCTAGATCAAAGAGATTCCAGGCACCTTGATCTAAGAACCCATAGGGCACATCCCACTCCAGGATGTTCTTTTTTGATAGTAGTGAGATGCTCCTCTCTGCTTCTTATTTTAAACCCAGCAGGATAACAAACTGACCAACACCCGCCACCCCCAATTAGAGTTGCAAGTTTTCACAATCACAATCAACCCTGTGAACAAACACTCACAACTGAATCACAGAATTCTATCGGTGTCTTTCTTCACCTTCTCTTACCATCAGGAAAAAGCCATTTGGTGGTGAAACCAAGACCTTCACTAAAAGAGCCATTTAAAATCATTCACTGCACCCCAGTGGCCAGTTACCTGCCCAAACTCCAGACTCCAACTCTGAAACTGGCTAACTTAGCGAGATCTGCTATCTGGTAGCTGAACCACACCCTCTCCCCAAAGGTCTGAATCCTTTAAGTTTATCTTTCTGTGTACCATATGGAATTATCTTAAACCTTAAAATTAATCTGATATCATAGCTAATAATTACTATATAAAATTTACCTTGTGCAAGCCACTGTGTGAGATCTGTCTCCTGACAGGGCCCTGTTATAGGCCCAGATTTTGGCTGGCCTGACGAGCATGAACTTTGGAGCCAGAATGCTTAATTCCGAATCCTGGTTCTCCCACTTACTAGCCATATGATTGAGGGCATATTTACTTCACTCTTTGGTGCTTCTGCTTTCTCATCTGTAAAATTAAGGCAATAATGCCTACCTACCTCATAGGGTTGGTCTGAGGATTTACTGAGTTAATGTATATCCAGGTCTTGCTAGCACATACTATTAGCAAGCATTATTTTAAATACACTCTCACTCCATGGCCCCCAATAGCTCTTTTACTCTTGTCATTGAATGTCCACGTCTGACCTCCTCCTGTACACTTGTAATGGATGTCCAACTGTCTCCGACATCCAAACCTATGCCCAAGAGGTCTGTCCCTCTATTTCACAAGATCATTCGCTTTCCTGCATGGTAGCTTTTCCTAAGAGGGGTTCCTTGTTGCCTCCCACCCTCCGACAGCTTTTTCTTCCTATTTAGTCACAGCTTTTGGTTTGGATGTCCTTACGAGCTTTATCTTGCTGAGGAACTCAACGTGCCTGTCTCTGTCTGTGCCTTGAGCTCCTCCAGAGCATAGGGCTTCCCTCGGGAGGTAGGACACATACTGATTCCCGGAAGACATGATGGAGACAGGAAGACATACGTACACCCACATCCTGTGTCTGCTACTTACATTTCTGTAACCTTGGACTAGTTACCAACCTTTCTGTAGATCCATTTTTGGGGTAATATGGTGGGGAGTGGGGGTGGCAATAATAGTAGAGTAACTGCCGAGTGGTTGCTACTTATTTTTTTAAGTCATTTTATTGGGGGGGTCTTACAGCCTTTATAACATTCTATGTTAGTCTGAGTTCATTAGAGAAACAAATCCATAGAAACTCATGTATAAGAGAGAGTTTTATATAAAGGTTAAGTGCGCATCAAGAAAACATCCCAACCCAGTGCTGCCCAAGCCTACAAGTAACCCAGTAACCCATATGTCCAACACCAATCCACAAAGTCCTCCTCCATCTCACAAAACACACACTATGACACCGACTGCAGGAGGAAAGCTGAATCAGTGAACGTGTAAGCATATCAGCATTGGCAGGGGGCTCTACATGGCTACTCCGAGTAGCAACCACTTGGGTCCATGTGGCTTCTCCTCGGGGATGTCTTGCAGGAAGTGAGTCTTGCCAGCTGAAGCAGGGACCTGGCTAAAGCAGCTTCACCCTGGTCCGACCATCAGAGAGCAAGAGACCCAGGAACTAGAAAGGCAAGGCTCAGCAAACCATTTATCTCTCCGCCCTTCAATTAGCCCCACATGTGTTTATTGGCCAGGTGGGCACAATAAACTTTAACTCACTCAATCCACCCCTTGCCAACTTGGCACCGGTACATCATTCTTTAGCCTCACAATTGCAATTAAGTAACACCTACACCTTAATCCTATAACCCTGTGAATATGTTCCCCCACCTATGAAAGTTTGTAAGCCAAATATTTCATGCCTTTATCCCCCAATTTTGGGTATCCGATTTACATTCCACACATCAATTGTATCAAGCATATTTGTACATATTTGCCACCATCATTTCCAAAACATTTTCTACTTGAGCCCTTGGTATAAGCTCCTCTTTTTCCCCCTCCCTCCACCACCATCCCATCCTCGGGAATCCTTGATCAATTATATATTGTTATTATTATTTAGTATCTGACACTTCCTGTTGTCTCCCTGCAGCCATATTTCTGTTATTCATCCCCTTCGGGGTGGGTGGGGGCCTATATATCCAATCTTGTGATGGGTTCCCCCTTTATCACCCCTCCCCCCACTCCCACTACTGTTCCTGAGGCGTTTTTCTTTCCTGAATTCCATGTGTTATCTATACCAATGTGTGTTCTACGGTCCAGCCAGATTTGTAAGGTAGAACTTACCTTTGTAAGGTTATGGTAGTAGGGGGGAGGAACTATTCAGGAACTAGAGGAATGATGTGTGATTCGTCAGTGCTATACTACACTTTGGTTGAATCATCCCTTCCTTATAACACTTCTGTGGGGGCAGGGGGTGGGTGATATCCAGTTGTCTACAGATGGATTTTGAGCCTCCACTCCAAACCCCCTCATTCACTTTGATATGGTTGTTTTGGATCCTTTGATACCTGGTCCTATCGACACGTCATCATCACACAGGCTGGCGTGCTTCATCCATGTGGCTTTATTTGCTTCTCTATTTAGTTGGCTGCTTGTTTGACTTCAAGCCTTTAAGACTCCAGATGGCTATCTTTTGATAGCCAGGCACCATCCACTTTCTTCACCACATTTGTTTACACACCAAATGGGTGCTATTTTTTTTTTTAAAGGTTTTTCTTTAACTGAATCCGACTCATGACTGAACTCATATGTGTTAAAGTAGAAGTTTGCTCCACAGGGCTTTCAGTGAGTGATATTTTTTGAAAGTAGGTCATCACACATTTTTATCTAGTTGCTTCTGAGTAAACTTGAACTTCTAACCTTCAGGTTAGTAGCTGAGGCCACTAACCAATTCTACCACTCAGAAACTCCTATGGGTATTGTAAAATCAATAAATCAATCAAAAACTCACTTCTATCAAGTCAATTCTCTTGGTGATCCTATAGGACACTATAGGTTTTCTGAGACTGTAAATATGAGGGTAGAAACCTCATCTTTCTCTGCTGAGTGGATGATGATTTCCAACTGCTGATCTTGGGATTAGCAGCTCAACTTACTACCCACTGTGCCACCAGGGCTCCTGTACTAAACTAAGGAAATGACTTGCACGTCACAGCTAACCTCTTCTGGCTTCAGTAGGGAGGGGAATCCAACTCCACACCAGCCCAAGGACATTTCATCCGAGAGGATATACAAATGGCCAACAAACAAAGTCGCCAATGCCGTGAGATGTTGTATATACTAAGATGTATATACCCTCTATACATCTAGTCAGTTCCTCTCATTGTGACCCTGTGTACAACAAAACAAAGCACTGCCTGGACCTGCATCAGCCTCACAATTGTTATGTGTGAGCCCATTGTTGCAGCCACTGTGTCAATCCCTCCCGTTGAGCGTCTTGCTCTTTTTTACTGACCTTCTACTTTACTAAGCATGATGGTCTTTTCTAGGGACTGTTGATCTCTCCTAATAATGTTTCCAAGTACATGAGATAATGTCTTACCATCCTTGCTTCTAAGGAGAAATCTGGTTGTACTTTCTACAAGACAGCTTTGTCATTTCTCCTGGCAGTCCATGGTACTTTCAGTATTCTTCACCAACAGTATAATTCTAATGCATC
>NW_022103896.1:16397564-16398860 GCF_000313985.2 Echinops telfairi
GTTGCGTGAGTCTGAAGAGGAATTTATAGACTGGTATTGGACATATGGGCTAATATAAGACTTATGGACTTGATTTGGACTGGGGTGTTTTCTTAATATACAATTACTCTTTGATATAAAGTTATTTCATATACACATATGAGCACCTATGAATTTGTTTCTCCAGTCAACGCTGGACTAACACTGGCAAAAATAGGTATCCTACCATTCATATGTTGCCCTTTTTCTTGATTCAGTATTTGGTAGGTTCTCTAACACTCAGATTGGTTTCTAGAGTTCTCAGATGGTTTAGTCCATCAATTTCTGCTTTGTAGCTGTGTGGTTGGTTTGGAGGAGAGTATAACACTGCTTATACCACTTTTTATTCCCTAAGCCCATTTATTACCTTTCAACCAACACATCATTTATTTATTTTGTTTATGGTCTTTCTCCTTCCTGTACAGTTTAAGTTCTATGAGGGGATATTTTTGTTCTTTTTTGTTGTTCTTCCTCACGATGCTTCCCTGGTGGATAAAATAATGCCCAGTACATAATAGATGCGCAATTAATATTTAATAAATGTTAAATTGATGAGGCGCAGTTATCCAAATCAATAATTTTTGTTTGTTTCCTCAGGACTCTTCTCATATCCTAATCATTCAGCATGCTGTCTATTTCAAAGAGGGCAGCGCAAGGGCCCTAGTGGTGCAATGAATGGTTAAGTGCTCGCTGCTAACTGAAAGGTTGGCATTGCAAACCACCCACTGACTTCCTAGGAGAAACACGTGGCAATCTGCTTCTAAAGATGCCCACTGCTCATTAAGATGAGTCCTACTTCAGAAGCCGGATATAACCTAGTTGAAACCCTGCGGGGATTTCCACTTTGACAATTCAGGCAAAAAATTAACTCCATGGTCCCTAACACTGCCACTACAATAGCAATTGAGCATCTGTTGAGTACTCAGGGTGTGCAAGCACGATTCTAATATGTAATGATAAGTCATAGTTTAGAATCCTAGGTATTGTTATTATAATTGTAGACTCAAAAAACTTCAAGCGCCCTGTCGTCGAGTTAATTCTGACTCAGAGTGACCCTATAAGGGCAGAGTAGAACTGCCCCTGTGGGTTTCTGAGAAATTCCTTACAGGTGTAGCTACAGGCTGCGTCTGTAAATGTTTCTCATAAACTCTTTGCTATTGCGTCGTGCCCACTCATAGCGACCCCTACAAGACAGGGCAGAACTGCCCCCTTGGGGTTTCTGATACTGTAACTGCTTACGAGAATAGAAAGCTCCATCCTTCTCCAGTGGAGCGGCTG
>NW_022103896.1:16400690-16416105 GCF_000313985.2 Echinops telfairi
GAAAGCGAGGGCATTTCCGCCAGATCGAGGGTTTGACCGGCCAGATTCAGGGCGAGGAAGAAAGCCCACCCCCCCTTCCTGCTGACAGGCCAGGGTGAGGGGGGTGTCGCGTCAGATAAAAGGTGAGCGCTGAGGAGTCCGCCTGTCTGGGGCTTAGGGTAGGCAGCGGCCCAGTGAGAGTAACGCTAGGGTGTCAGCGAGGTCAAGGGGAGGTCATGGTGGTGGGAAGAGAGTGGCAGCAGACGTCCTCTTTTTTCCGTTCAGTCTTGAGTTGTGCGCTGCATGAAATTAGTTGCCATCCTCTTTTGTGATAGCCTCAGGCGGGAGCTTTGAGTGAATGATGATCGATTGTAGTCCCTTTAGCCTCGGATGTTTTAGTTTTGAATGGAAAAGACACAGTTCCTTGGTCTTCGCTGTCAGGGCTTGCCTCTCAGTCACTATGGGAGGAGCTGGCTGAGATGCGGAAACCCTGAGCCCGGCTCCCATTGCTGGTTAACCTGTACTCTGAGACGTGCATTATTTCAATAAGCATATGTTCACGGCTTACTGCATTCTGGGCAATGCTAGATCTTGAAACTAGAGTGTGTTGAACGTGTTTAAGAAGTACATAGGCATATGAGCCCCTAATAAAATGTTTAAAAAATTAAAAAAAAAAAAAAAGAAGTACATAGGCTCTTAGGTGACCTGGTTTGAAATCTCACGAGACCAGTAATGGACAGGTTTCTACACTTATTAAATAGCAGCAATACCCAAGCCACATGGGTTGTGATGTTCTGTCTAGTTGGTTCTGACTCATAGCAACCCTAAGAGAGAGTAGAACTGACTCATGGGATTTCCTACTGTCATTTTCACTGGAACAGATAGGCCAGGTCTTTTCTCCAATGGGGAGCTACATACTGGTGGGTTCCAACCAACAACCAACCTCTTGGTTACTAGCTCAGTGCTTAACTTTTGCACCACTAGGTCTCCTTGAGACATGGGCAGCGAGGTGTAAATGTGGTCAAGCAGGAAAGGGGCTTAGTTAAGTACGTGGCATATCGTTAAAAACCAAACTCACTGCCATCAAGTCAATTCCAATTCATAGTGACCCTGTAGGACTGGGTAGAACTGCCCCCATGGTTATTTGAGACTGTAACTATTTATGAGAGCAGAGAGCCTCATCTTTCCCGTGCAGATAAGCTGGTCGTTTCAAACTGCTCTGCTTACAGTTAGCCCAACCCATAACCAAGATGGCATCAAGGCTCCTAGGTTGGCCTATAGTTAGGCTTCACTAACTGTTGGCTAATTTTAGTTAATGGGCACTCTATCTTTGTACTTCCTTAGGCTACTAGCCTTGCAATCATTCTCAACTCCTTTCTCTCTCATCCAATGTATTAGCAAGTTCTGTTTACTTGGAAATATATTCAACATCTGACCACTTTTCAAGGCCTTCTTTATTGCTGGGCTGGTTATCTCTTGCCTAGGTTATTAAAATAGTTTGTTTTTTTTTTAAGTAGCTTCCTTGTTCGTATGTATGTGTGTTAATGGGGAGTCAAAATTGCTACTGAGGTTCTACTTCATACATGCATGAGTTTATTCTAGAGAAAACCTGTTTAAGCATGTCTTCTGAACAGTGGATGGCTGCAAACCTTTCTCTCAAAAGAGATACTTTTTGTGCTGTGGGAAAACACAATTTTGAGGTCTAGGCTAAATATAATTATTTTCTTTTAGATATATATTTTTTAAATCGTGAATTAGGTGGGGGGTTACATTTCAGAGTATCAATTTTGTATTCCACCATTTACATTACTTATCAAGCCACCCAATAGCTTACCCTAATGTCGTCGTCCCCCAACCCCATCCCCCACACTTTGTTTTTTGTCTCTTGTGGATTATTGCCTTCTTCAATCAAGTTAACACCTGCCTACTCTCTAGCCCACTGCTGCATCTTCTCTTTTTAAATTTATAACATTGGTCTCACAAATTTTGTCCCTTACAGCTCTCTAGATCCATCCATGCCATGAGTTACTTGGACGTTTCATATTGTTTTTCGCATTTTTACCAAACTCAATTTTGTTAATCACTGAAGTTTTATAACAAGCTTGCAAGAATGCTGCTCCTCATATAACCATAGTTCTTAGATTGATCAAGTGTTTAATGAAGGTCAGGAAGACCTCAAAAATAAGCCAGGAGAAGAAAAATCACTAACGTCCTTGAATGAAGAAACTGTCTGAACCCCAGAAACTAGTAGACAAAGACTGTAGAATTACCACTGACATGATGGCTAGTGAAGCTAAGATCTCATGGTGTGGCTTTTGCAATTATCAGTGAACATCAGCAACTTTCAACTCATTGGGTACCAAAAGCATTGTGTGAAGATTAGCTAGCAAATTGAATTTATTTTGAGGTGCAATCCATACTGATGATTGTAGTTTTGGTCTTCATGAGTAAGTACTTTAAGTAAGTCCTCTACACTTTCAGCAGACAAGGTTGTGTCATCTGCAGTTTGTTAATGATTCCTCAGATCTTGATGCTTTCCGCTTTCTTCATATAGTTTAGTTTCTTAGATTTTTTTTCCAGCATACACACTGAATATAGTGAAAAGATACAACCTGGACAAACACTTTCCATATTTAAAACAATGCAGTATACCCCTGTAAAATTATCATTCTTATTACAGATATGAAAACTATGGCACAGTGATCTTGTGTAACTTGCCCAGGATTAGACTGCCCTAAGTGACAGGGCCTTGAGATCTTCTCACTGTCACTGCCATTGAGTCCATTTTGACTCTGTGACCCTATAGGACAAGATAAAACTGTCCCTGTGGGCATCCAAGACTGTAAGTTTTAATGGGAGTAGAACACTTCATCTTTCTCATAAGGAGTAGCTAGTGATTTTGAACTGCCAACCTCGCAGCTAACAGCCAAATGAGTAACCATTGCACCACCAGGGCTCTGAATCAGAACTTAGCTTATTTCTAGTGTTTATGTTCTCAGTCTAAAGGAGAATGAACTGGAGTCTATGGTGGCAGTGGTAGGAATGGAAAGAAAGTGCTAAATAACAAGAAGGAAACCAGTGGACAGTTGGGAATGTGATGCCAGAGTTTGGTGAGAGGCTAGGACCATATATCTTTTGAAGTAGCTTATATAATGTGACTATTGAATCCTGGATGTATATGAAAAACATACATAGCATATCACACACACAAAAAAAATGTTAAGGAGATTTTGAACAATGGCTTTTAAGGGTAGGGAAGAAGATGAATCATGTAACCAAGAATATGTAGACCAAAGCATTTAAGAGAGAGATCAAGCCATTTCAACTAGTGATCGATCAACTCGACATTAATGAGGTTGAGCCAAACACCTTTGGGTTTAGTTGTTGGGAGAGGGTTATGACCACGATCTAATCCTGGGTGTAACATATATCCCACTGTGCACGCTATTGATGTTGCAGTTCAAGTGTGGGTGAGGACATTATATAGGTCAGTGTTACAACTGTAAGGTGCCCTGGGGACGCACTGGTTAAGCACTTGACTACTACCTAAAAGATTGATTGTTCAAACCCACCAGCAACTCTGGTGGAGGAAAAGGAATGGTAGTCTACTTCTGTAAAGATTACAGCCCTGGAAACCCTATGGGACCATTCTACTTTGTCTTATTGTGGTGTCCTGAGTCAGAATTGGCAATGAATTTGGTTTTACAACTGTGATTTAAAATTCATACTGAAGTCTCATTTATTGAACTTAACAACTTTAATAAATTTGGTCTTTGTGCAAGATAATATATTTCTATTGTGTCTGCTTTGTGAACAGTCATGAAACTTGAATTCTTATTTCTAAATTATTTTTGCCTACTCCCTGTATTATAGAGCAAATGTATCATTGTTTTTCTCTTTTAATTTGAATTTTCAGTTCATTTAATTCATACTATATTACCGTATATACTCGAGTGTAAGCCGACCCAAATATCAGCCGAGGCACCTAATTTTACCACAAAAACTGCATTAAAAATGTACTGGGGAAAAATGTACTGGAAAATGTGGCTTATACACAAGTATATATGGTATATTAATACATTTTTATGCATGAAAGTCATTTATTAATTGTTTCTGTAACATAAAAGTTCTTAGACTTAAATTCTTCTTGACTTAGGTATCATAACTATTAGTAATTAAGAAAACCAACAACACATGCTTTATTTAAAATGAATAAATAAAAAGTATGATTTTTATAGGATCTAATGTAGATGAAGGGAGAAACCAATGGCTTTCTACACCCATAAAGAGTTACAGCCTCAGAAATGTACAGGGTCAAAATGAATCAGAATCGACTTGATGGCAGTGAGTTTGTGGGTCTTTTGCTTTTTTTTTTTTTTAATATAAATGAAAGGAACCCTGGTAGTGCAGTAATTAAGCACCTGGCTGCTCACTAAATGGTGGGTAATTTGAACCTATCATCTGTTTCACTAGAGAAAAGTTCTGGTGTTCTTCTTCCATAAAAAGTACAGCTAGGACACTGTGAACCACTGGTGGTGGTGGAGTTATGCATTGAGCTGCTAACCACAAGTGCAGGAGTTCAAAACCACCAGCTGATATCTAGGAGAAAGATAAGGCTTTCTACTCCTGTAAAGAGTTAACAGTCTTGAAAACTCATGGGGGCAGGTCTACTCTGTCCTACAGTGTGTCTATGAGTCAGAATCAATTTTATGGCAGTGAATTTGATGTTTTGTTTTTTTATGACATTTTGTTGAGCAATTTTATTCTGTCTTATCACCGTGAGTTAGAATTGATTGAATTGGATTAAGGTACAGGGTTGCTACATATAGAACAACAACATAGATGATCCATGATCATAGCAACAATAATGATGGTTAAAGTTCCCTTTGTACTCACTAATAATTCTTGGGTCTGCGGACAAAGCTTATTTATAAAGATCCCTGGTGGCACAGTAGGTTAACTATGGGCTGCTAGCCACAAAACAAACAAGCATCCATCCACTGGCTACAAGTCAACTCTGACTCATAGCCACCCTATAGGACAGAATAAAACTTCTTTGGGTTTCTGAGACCGTAAAGCTTTTTTTTTTCTTTTTTTTTTTTTAAGTTTTATTTGACATTTCATACACATATCATACAGTTCAGTAGTTCCACCGTATCAAGAAGAGTTGTACAATCTTCACCACCATCAATTTTAGAACATTTTCTTTTTCCCTGTACTCATTGTTATTCATGGAATTCCCCCAAATCTTGGCAAAATATACACAACAAAATATTTACCAATTCAACAACTTCAACATGTATAATTCAGTGTCATTGATTATACTGTTCATGTTATACAGCCATTTTTGTTATCCCGCTGTGGATTATCTGTCAACTTGAAGAAGGGGTAGAGTCTAGCCGGTCAATCAGGTTATAGCCAATGAAGCCTGTGTGGGGGCATGGCCTTCTCCTGTCTTCCTCCCTCAAGGCGGGACACACAAGACTCTCTGCTTGACATTCCTGTTGACAAGCCACATGCTGATAGAGCCAGAGCCCTGGAGCTGGAGGAGCCATGTGGAAACCCACACATGCGTGCACGAGGTGCCAAAGGGATCAGTTATCTGGTGTCAAAGAACAAAAAATCATATCATTGTGTTCACCTCCATGATACGATCACTAAAGACATGGGTGCATAAGCAAATGTGGCGAAGAAAGCTGATGGTGCCTGGCTATCAAAAGTTATAGCGTCTGGGGTCTTAAAGGCTTGAAGGTAAACAAGTGGCCATCTAGCTCAAAAACAACAAAGCCCACATGGAAGAAGCACACCCGCCAGTGCGATCACATGGTGTCAAAAGAATCAGGTATCAGGCATCATCAGAACAAAAAATCTTACCATAGTGAATGATTGGGGAAGTGCGGAGTGGAGACCCAAAGCCCATTTGTAGGCTACTGGAGATACCCTTGCCGAGGGGTCTCGGGGAGGAGACGAGCCAGACAGGGTGCGGTGTAGCAAGATGAAAAATACAAATTTCCTCTAGTTCCTGAATGCTTCCTCCATCCCCCACTATATCCTGATCTGAATTCTACCTTGCAAATCTGGCTAGACCAGAGGGTGTACATTGGTACAGATAGGAACTGGAAACACAGGGAATCCAGGGTGGATGATCCCTTCAGGACCAGTGGTGTGAGTGGCGATACTGGGAGGGTAGAGGGAGAGTGGGTTGGAAAGGGAACTGATTACAAAGATCTATATGTGACCTCCTCCCTGGGGTAGGGACAACAGAAAAGTGGGTGAAGGGAGACGTCGGACAGGGCAAGATATGACAAAACAATAATTTATAAATTATCAAGGGCTCATGAGGGAGGGGGAAAAATGAGGACCTGATGCCGGGGGCTTAAGTGCAGAGCAAATGTTTTGAGAATGACGAGGGCAGTGAATGTACAAATGTGCTTTACACAATTGATGTATGTATGGATTGTCATAAGAGTCGTATGAGCCCCTAATAAAATGATTAAACAAACAACAAAAAAACCCACGCAAGCGCTGAGATGTTTCCACCACCACTCGATCCACAGGACTTTACACCTGCTGGCCTGTGATCTTCCTGCATTTGGCATGATTGCATGTGTTGCATGAGTCTGAAGAGGATTTTATAGACTGGTATTGGACATATGGGCTAATATCAGACCTATGGACTTGATCTGGGATGTTTTCTTAATTTACATTTGCTCTTTGATATAAAGCTCTTTCTTATATGAGTGTCTATGGATTTGTTTCTCTAGTCAAACCAGACTAACACACCCTCTCCAAGTTGTTCCACTACCATTAAAATGAGCTCAATGCCCCCTAAGCAAAAACTCTCCTTCTTTCACCCATGGTAACCATAGGTCAAGTTTGGTTTCTTTTCTTGATAAATATTCACATGTTATACACTCTCATAGGTTAAACCACTTCTAAAAAGAGTAGTACTGTATATACATCATCATGATCAGCTATAATGCTTCCTGCCCCTCCTGCATCCACTGATCGCTCTCAATTTCCTTCTCCCTCCCCCTTCCCAAAAACCATTGCAACAGTTCTTGTCTCTATGGGTCCCCTCCTGTGATTCGTAAACTGGGAGACCTAACAAAAACATTACAAAATTAAGCAGAAAGGTGAAAACAATAATACTAATAATACTACTAATGATATAAAAATAACAAGTAAAGAAAAAAACCAACAGCAATATTTTTTAAATCCAGAGAAGACATTTCTTCTTGGAACAATCAAAAAATATTTGCACATACAGTAAATTCAACGGACCCAAGTATCATACCATGGTTCTATTCACCATCATCAAGTTTACAATAATCTGATAGTAAAGCTGTTCAAGTCCCTTACCTGTGGCTAGAGGGGATCTGCCAGAAGCCCAATCTAAGCAGGCACTCTGCAACTGGATTTGGAGTTCCCACTCTTCCCCATAGCCTTCAACAAATTGGGTGTTCACAATTTAAGCTCTGATACTGTTCCCTTCATCATATTTGGATTTTGTTATTGCCTTCTTTGGATCACACGGTCAGGTGTGCTTCTCCTGTGTGGACTTAGTTGATGCCTCGCTTAGATGGCTCCTTGTTTGCTTTTAAGACCCCAGACACTATTCCAATTGATAGCCAGACCCCATAAGCTTCCTTCACCACACTTGCTGTAGCACCCTATGTTCAGTGGTCCCTTTGTGAAGATGAGTATTGAGTAGAGCTGGGTTATAAGAATTAACTCTTCTTGGATTAGGACTATAATTAAATGAGAGCCCAGAATCCATCTGCTTGTTCTGGGTTATAAATGACTGGTTTACTATGGTGGTAATATTATGACAGAACCAACAAGGTCAACAATGGCCAAAAAACCCCAGAAGAAACAGAACACCTGTCAATCATCCCCTTAAGGTATAAGGTGATTACGTTGATAACATCAGTAATTTATCCAATGACATAGAGTTTAAGGTGTTGTTGATATGAGTTTATACCATTATAATCCAACTTTGAGCTGCAATCCATGAGTTTGCTTTGTTCAGATTTCTAGTTGAGCTGTTTACATTGAGCATGAGAATTGATGCTGGGGGGGGAAATTTCCTGCATCATCTCTTACAAGGGTAGACCTTGTCTTTCAGACCAAAACCTGTCATATTCAAGGGAAGCAATGAGGCACCAAATATATGGTGGTGCTGAGTCTCCTTTTTATTGGACACCCACTAATCCAGGGGTCCCTCCCACTGTCCAGTGACTGCCATTTCCACAGTCTTGGGGTGGACATCCTTTGCATCCTCTCCCATCAGGTTATTTCAGTCCTAAGTCCAAGGGTATAAGTAGATTTGAGGTAGGGCCCAGTTCATTCTGTCAAGTTTCCATGCTGAGTCCTCTGGTATGCATGGAATGCATGGGGGATGCATGTTCCTTAAGGCCAGCATCTCATGTCATCATAGTGCCCAGTTCATGGTGCAGTTCACCAAGGGTTGGGTAGGAACATTCGAAGTGTCTACCCAAGATCATGGAACCAGGGTTTATTCTCCCCTTAGGTTCCCTACGATTATCGTTCAGCATCCCTTCCTGATGTGAGGTTGGCCCTCCTCATTTACCCACCATACCCACCAACAGAAACATCAATGTCTCCTCTGAAATGTAGATGCTCCTGTCCCTTGGTCTCAACTTTCCAGTAAGGTTCTCTCAATCCTATCGAGGGCCTGTTGATCTGTCACAACCTTGTTGTACAGCATCAACCGGGTGATCTTTTCCCTTTTCCTCCCCCAATGTCAGGTCTCTTCCCTTGAGATGGTTCTTATGAAGTGCACATAAAAGGGGTGATGCATGGTTTGTGACTTACAGGCAGACATTCCACCTCTTAGTTTGGGAATTAGTCCCTAGATTTGACCAATTAGTGTTTCTCCGTATAGTAGTGGACTCATACAATATTTGTCCTTTTGTGATTGACTAATTTCATTCTCAGTATAATGGTTTCCAGTTTCCTCCGTGTCTTCAAGTGTTTCATGCTTTCATGACTGTTTTTGTTAGGGATGCATAGGATCCTGTTGTGTGAATGTGCCATCTCTTTATCCATTCTTCCACAGTTGGACATTTGGGCTGCTTCCAGTTTTGCTATTGTGAACTGTGTTGCTGTGAACATGGGAGCGCATACATCCACTCATGTTGTGTCTCACTTCTTTGGGATATATGCTTCATAGTATTGCTGGATTGTATGGGATTTCAATTCCCAGTTGCTTCTAAGTATTGCCATATTGCTTTCGATAGCAGTTGTATGTATTTACAAGTTCACCAACAGTGTATAGGAGTTCCATTATCTCCACATCCTCTCCAGCATTTGCTGCTTTTGTTTTTAATTGGGCCAGCATTGTGTATGTAAGGTGGTATCTCATTGTGCTTTAATTAGCATCGTTCATGACTAGGGATTGTGAGCATTTATCATGTGTTATCCATTTGTACTTCATTTTTGGTGAAATGTCTGCTCATGTCTTTTTCCCACGTCTTAATTGGGTCATTTGTTTATTTCTGATTGAACTGTTGTAGAGTTCTGTAAATTTTGTTAATTAGACCCTTGTCCATTGTGTCATTGGTAAAAAATGTTCCCAATCTGTGGGCTTTCATTTTACTCTCCTGATGAAAAGTCCTTTGATGTGCATACGCGATGTCATTTCAGCACATCCCAGTTACCTATCATCTTCCACTGTGTGTGCCTCCTTCATTGTACTTGGTAGTCTATGTCCTGCAATAGGGCCCTCAAGTCTGCTCCGGCTTTCTCGCTGATGATCCTGACACCTCTGAGGTTTACATCCCATCTTACGTTTGTTTTTGTACATGGGGAGGGATATGTGTTTCGTTTCATTCTTCTGCAGAGGGAAATCCAGTTTGTCCAACACCATTTGTTGAAGAGGCTGTCTTTGTCCCATTGACTATTTCTAGGTCCTTTGTTGAAGATTAGTTGCCTGTAAGCTGATGCATTTATGTCTGGGTTTTCTGTTCTGATCCCATTCGTCTATATCTCTCTCACTGTATTAGTACCAGGCTGTTTTGATGACTATAGAGTGGGTTTTTAGGTTAGGTGTAGTGCAAGGTCTCCTACTTGGTTCTTCATTTTAAGAAGTTCTTTGCTTATCCTGGGTCTTTTGCCTACCCATATGAAATTGATAATTAGTTTTTCCATTTCTTTAAAGAATGTATTTGGGATTGTGTTGTATCTGTAGATTGTTTTAGGTAGTATCGACCTTTTCACAGTATTAAGTCTGCCTATCCATGAGCACAGGAGATTCTTCTATATATGTAGGTCATTTTTGGTTTCTTCTAGTAATGTTCTGTAGTTTTCTCTGTGTAGGTCTTTTGTTTCTTTAGGTTTATGCCTAAGTATTTCATCTTTTAAGTGGTTATTATAAATGGTACTGTTTTCTTAATGGGACTGTAAATCTTTAGGAATTCAGACAGCCTCATCTTTTTCTGTAAAGAACTGGTAGGTTTGATCCACAGTTCAATTAGCAGTCCAGTGCATAACCCACTTCGCCAGGACTTCTTGCAAATCAAAAGGCAGTTCAAACCCACTGTAAGGGTGTACTGCAGGATGTACCCATAAAGATTTATAGCCTCAGAAACTGTATGGAACAGTTCTACTCTGTCCTATAGAGTAGACCTGAGTCAGAATCTATTTGATGGCAGTGGTTTTGGGCGTCTTTTGCTTAGATTACTTAAAGCCAGTTTTTGGCATCGATTCCATTGTTACTTAAATAAATATAAGCACTCAGAAACATTGTCACATCAATAAATGGATAAATGAAGAAAGTCTGCTTTAGGAGGGCAACTCAGTTTTTCTGGCATCCATGCAGAACATAACTTGCCAAAAATTATTTATAATGCTCTTAACTTGATTAGACCTCCTTTCAATTTTGTTGAAAGCAAATAATTGGAAACCACCTAACAAGGGAATAGATTTTGTTGCCTTGCGCCATCATTCAATTTACTAACACCTACACAGACGTTTTTCTTTGGCTTTATAGAGATTTATATTCCCTGAGGCAGTCTACAGTGGCAGATTCAGAATGGGTGAAAGAGAGGACTTCTTCTTGTAAAATGGAAGAACAGCAAAGGAAATAGGATGCTTTGTGTTCAGGAAGGCACTTTCTCAGGCAGATCATCACCTTGGAAAGTCTTATACTATAGTTCGCCTATTTAAGCTATACTCCTATTTAAGCTATACGTGTTCTTTTTCCAAGCATCCTTCAATGCAGCTATACTGACAAAGGTACACATTGCTTATTATTTTATGAAGCACCTAATTTTTACATAAATCTTTGTGGCATGAATTTTACTTGTGAACCAATTAAGTAGCCTGCCCAAAGTCATAGTGGTGGCTGGTAGCATGGGAAGTGAAAATGACTTTCTTTGTACCTCCTGTTGCTGGCACCTGAAAAAACAAAGCTAAGTGACAAAGTAAAGCCAGATTGGGGGGCTGGGGGTTGGGGGTGGCAATGTTTTCTTTCCTCAAACTACTTTCCTTAAACTATTTTTTTTGTATAATGATCAGTTTTCATAGTCATAACTGGTGGTCCAGTTCCTTTAAGTTGCTGAATGGTAGACAGTATATGTTCTGTGTGTCTCTTTTAAATATTTCTAAGTTCTGAGCCTTAATGAATACTTTATGAACTACTGGCACTTTTTTCAGGGGTGCTACAGTTTACTTTCTAGACTACTTATTATGAAATAGAAATAGAAACCATCCATACACAATTATCTTAGTTCATAGACATTTCCAAGTTTGTGTATTGTGGACTAATTATTTATTGTTGGTGATTATTATGTGATTTTAAGGGGTAGATACAGTGAAGGCACATGATTTTAGAGTGGTTAGAAGTTTTTTACTTCTAGTGTGAGTATATTCTTTATATGAGTTCAGGGAAATTCTAAAG
Source organism: Echinops telfairi (assembly GCF_000313985.2). Taxonomy (NCBI): domain Eukaryota; kingdom Metazoa; phylum Chordata; class Mammalia; order Afrosoricida; family Tenrecidae; genus Echinops; species Echinops telfairi. Next base: position 16,412,593 of record NW_022103896.1, read on the forward strand.
AACTTTTTGAATACTTCATGACAGAACCTCTGTAGTTCATAGGACAATCCACTCACTTAGCCTTTGGAGTCCCTAGGCAGTACAAACAGGTAACATGCTTAGCTGCCATGGAAAAGTTGGAGGTGTGAGTCCACAGAGGCACCTGTGACCCGGCCATTGAAAACCCTTTGAGTCAAGTTTCACTCTGGCACAGATGGGGTTGCTATGAGTTGGATTCAACTTGATGACAACTGATTGCCTTAGTCTCTCATTATTATTTGTGTTTGTGTGGTTATTCTTTTTAGTATCTACTTTATTGAATATACAGCAGAAAAAAGGGATTCTATATGCTTTTCTGTAGCTTGATATAGTTGGCTTAAATAAAGTCGTAAAGAGCTCTGTGGTTTTTGTGACAGATGAACATACCTGCAGTCTTTTGACTTCATTTGTTATAGGAGTGAAGTTAGGTGAAACAAAGTCAATAAGAACCCCAGTAAGAACTCACTAGGCCATATTGACAATTCTGAAGGTACAGTTATTTTAAGTGCATTGGTGGCAGGCAATGTATATACTGTATTTCTCTTTTCCAGACATTTCTATTTTCTGAGCCTTGAAATAAATTAGTGTTTAACTGTAAAGAGCTGTTACCACTTTTTCCAGTGGTGGGAAACTTCGCTTTCTAGACTACTTGTTTTGAAATGGAGCTAGAAACTACTCATACATCTTATCTTGCTCATTTCATGGACATTGCCAAATTTGCTTACCATTGAATGGTTATTTCTTCTAGATAGTTACTGTGTGATTTTGGTGGAGAGATGCCAAATGATAGCTCCACAGAAAGCAATTGTTTCAAACTTGTAATTAGAAGCAACTTTTTAGGAAGAATTCAACGTGGGGCTTTGACAAATAAAACTTAGATGACTTTCTTAATTTTTCTTTTTTTTAATCATTTTGTTGAGGACTCTTGCAGCTCTTAAAACATTCCATCCATCAATTGTATCAAGCATATTTGTCCATATGTTTCCGTCATCATTTCCAAAACATTTTCTACTTGACCCCTTTGGTATAAGCTCCTCTGTTTTTCCCTCACCTTCACTCACCCTCCCACCCTTATGAATCTTGATCAATTATATATTGTTATTATTATTTAGTATTTTACACTGCCCGTTGTCTCCCTTTACCCACATTTCTGTTATTCGTCTTCTCTTGAGGAAGGGAGGCTATATATCCAACCTGGTAATAGGTTCCTCCTTTCTTCCCCTACCCTCATGATGTCGCTACTCCCGCTACTGTTCCTGAGGGGGTTATCTTTCCTGAATTCCATGTGTCGAGAGCTCTTACTCTGTACCAATGTGTGTTCTCTGGTCTAGCCAGATTTAAGGTAGAACCTGGGTCATGGTAGGGGGCAGGAAGCATTCAGGAACTAGAAGAATGATATTCTTAATTTTTCTTACAGGATGAATCTTCTGTTAAAGGAGTAGAAACCTACCACCAGAAGCGCGCTTTAAGGTCTTTGAGAAAAAATGCCCAGAATTCTTCAGACTCTAGTTTTGATAAGAATATGGAAATAATGGAGAAACATGCCAATGGCAGGCATTTTACAAGGTAACACAAGTTGGTTGAATACTAATTCCAAATCATTTTTAAGTAGTACTTTAGAATTTGTATTTAATTTCTAAAGTGTATTCTTGACCAGTTACCAAGATTCCAGGGGTTTGAAATATAATTTACTTGCAATACATTAGCCAAAATGAAGATTATTGAATTAAAAATGAATATGTAGAGTCTGGTTCTGTTTTTCCATTTAGAGAAAATACTTGTGACCAGGTTGATTGATGCAAGATCAGTTCTCTTACATACTTGAGAATCCAGATAGTCGTCTTGTGACTGTCACTAGTGCTGTGCGGCTCTGCTTTACTCTGTACAGAGGCTTTAATCAAGCTGCCCTTCTATTTCTGGCTGCCTGCTATCGAGCTTCCCATCAGTTCTCAGTTACTTACTCACGAATCTCTCTGTGTGGCTTTGCTACAAAGCTGCCTCCACAAAGATAGCAGAATGTTTGGGTCTGTTTGATTTTCCCCCTAACTAATTGACTGTGTGCCTGGTATGTATTTTAGTTCATTTTCTCATCACTGATGTAGGTACCATGAACCCCATTTTAACACAGGAAGAATAGGTAGTTTGGCTGAATTCATGGATCTGAGGTTTACTTGGTTAAAAGTAGAATTTAAATCTAAGTTGAGGTGATGTAACTCAAAACTTCACTTTTTACCCATCTGAATGCAGCTTAACAGAAATGGGAGGAAAGCTATTTGCCTCATCGACATTTTGTATATATGTATAATATGTATAATATGTGGCCTTTTGTATCTGCCATCTTTTACTTGTTACAACGTTTCAGTTCGGTGTCCATCCAGGGTACCATATATATCGGTTACAAACTTTCAACTAAGCCCAGGAAAGTCTATTCTGTACAAATTTGAGGTACATGGTTCATAATAATGTGTATCAAACATCATTATTACCGTATTATGTAAAAGATGTTTTATATTGGAAGTGGTACGTTCATATTTTTATGTATAAAATGGTAGATTCTATACTAAGACAAAGTTTGTGCTAACTGATGTTAGATATGAGCCATACCTAACTGATCCAACAGTTTGATTTGAAGACAGATGTAGAGACAGAACTTATGTATTCATTTTCCAAGGACTGCCTGGCCTCTTTTCATTCGATTTAATTGCCAGGTAACATTCCATTGTATGACTGTGCCGTGTTTCATTTATCTGTTCATTAGTTGATGGGCCTTTGGGTTGTTTTCATGTTTTGACTGTTATGAATAATACTACTGTGAAAAATGTGGAGGTACTTTCATTTTCTTGGTCATATACCCATTGATACCTAGAAGTGGAATGACGGGATCAATTGGTAATCCTGTGTTTGTGTTTTGAGGAACTGCCAGGCTGTTTCCCAAAGCACCCCCACCATTTCGCAATACCACAACAGTGTGTGAAATGTCCAGCTTCCACAGCATCACCACCATTTGTCCAAAAACCATAATTTTTATTTGCACCATCCTAGTTTGTCTGAAGTATCTCACTCTGATTTTGATTTGCATTATCACCCTGATGGCCGATAATCTTAAGCATCTTTTCATGTGCTTATGGACCATTTGCCTTCTATGGAAAATACCTGTCTTAAACAAAACATACCACTCTTTATTCATACCACCATTACAAATGCTATTTATTATTTTACATGATAGAATAATGAGAACAACAGAATCTATTTGCATGTGGCTTATATAAAATGGCCTACAGTACTTGAACTCTGCTATCTGTAGTTTTCCTGTTTCTTAATCTGGCTGATCCTTTCATTTCTGGCATTTTGCCCAGCTGGGTAATCTCTGCTTCCTCTCTTTCTGATGTTTTTCTTTGTTTTCAACCTATTGGGGGCTGAACGTCTCAAAAGGCACATAAAATAATTCCTGAAGTATCTGCCTTGCATTGAGGGTAGAATCAATATTTCTTTGAT
>NW_022103896.1:16416991-16418179 GCF_000313985.2 Echinops telfairi
GATCTACATATTACCTCCTCCCTGGGGGACAGACAACAGAAAAGTGGGTAAAGAGAGGGAGACATTGGACAGTGTAAGACATGACAAACTAATGATAATGTATAAATTATCAAGGATTCATGAGGGAAGGGGGAGCAGGGAGGGAGGGGAAAAATGAGCTGATACCAAGGGCTTAAGTGGAGAGCAAATGTTTTGAGAATGATTATGGCAACAAATGTACATATGTGCTTGACAATGGATGGATGGATGGATTGTGATAAGAGTTGTATGAGTCTCCAATAAAATGATTTTTAAAAAATAAGTTAATGAGATACACTGCTTTGTTGCTCAATAGATTTTTGGAAAAAAAGATAAAGGGAGGATACTTTTATTAAAGCGTTGGACAATGTTTGTTTTTTTTCAATTCAGTATGTTCTACTTGCCAGTTTTTACTAATGAGACAGTTTCCACATGTGAGTGATGGTAATGCATGTCACAAAAAGATTGTAGCCAGCAAATGTTCTTAGAAGGCAATTAACATGTCACTGAGCGGCATTAGTTCTGTTTATATCTATAAATTTCTTGAGAATGAGAGACCACTATGTGCCTATGGCTAAAACACATTGTCTTTTTGTTCATTGCTTCGTTGAAGTATATTTATATTACTTAAGTGTTTTATTTCTTGATTTAAGTAAGATGCTTTGATTTGATTACTTATTTGCCTTAGAGTTCGTACATGTTGTCATTGTTGTTACGAGCCATTGAGTTAAGCCTGACTCATAGTGACCCTGTGTACAACAGAATGAAACACTACCTGGTCCTGCATTATCCCTACAGTTCTTACATTTGAGCCCAGGGTTAAGAGCCACTGTGTCATTCCATTTTGTCTAGGTCTACCTCTGTTAAGTGCCCCTCTGTTTTACCAAGCATGAGGTCATTTTTCAGGGCTTGATCTCTCCTGATATGTCCAAAGTACCTGAGCTGAAGTCTTGCCATCTTTGTCTCTAAAGAGCTTTCTGGTTGTACTTATTCCAAGACAGATTTGTTTGTTCTTTTGGTAGTTCGTGGCTGTATTAGTCTGGGTACTTTGGAGAAACAAATCCACAGCAACTCACGTATAAGAGAGAGTTTTATGTAAAGAAAAGGTGCATCACGAAAACATCCCAACCCAATGCTGCCCAAGCCCACAAGTCCAACATTAACCCATTA
>NW_022103896.1:16419675-16422369 GCF_000313985.2 Echinops telfairi
CCCCCTCACATTTCTCAAGCCACTTTTCTAGTATATGTTAGATATCTACAGGTATTATTCTCCAAGCTGATTAAACTTTTTTTAGAAATCATTTTATTGAGAGGTCTTACAGATATAACATTCCACACTTCAAGCATATCAAACAGTATATTGTATAATTGCTACCACTATCAGTTTTGAAACATTTTCTTTGTTCTTGAACTCCTTGATATCAGCGCCCCTTTATCCCCTCCCTCTCCCTGATTTAAATTTTTGTCTTAGTTTATAAAACTATGGGATATAGAATATAAGGCTATGTTAATTATTTGAACTATTTAATTTTTTTCCCATATAGGCAATTGGCCAGACAACAGGCTGATAAAAAAAAAGGAGAGTGCAAAGAAGGTATGTAATTTTAAAGGTATTTCAGACTTTTCAAATATGTAATTAAATTTTTTACGATTTATTGATATATATACATATTTAAAGTATATGTAATTTGTTAGGTGTTGTCATAAGGATATGCCCATGAAACCATCACCACAATAAGATAAATATTCATCTCCCCCAGTAGTTTTCTTATGACCCTTTATAGTCCTTCCCATTTATCTTCTCCTAGAAGTTCTGTGACACTGTGGAGTAAGCATTAGGCTGTCAACTGAAAAGTCAGTGGCTTCAAACCACCTTTGGTTCTAAGGGAGAAAGATGAAGCAGTCTGCTTCTGCCAAGATATACAGCCTTGGAAACCTATGGAGCAGCAGTGGTTTGGCCCAATGCTTCCCCATGCCCACTTCCTCCCCCAGACTCCAGCCTACCCACCAATCTGATTGTGGTTACTTTCATCACATTTTTTAGAGTTTTATATAAGTGTAATAATACAGTATGCATCCTTTTTGTCTGGTTTCTTTTGGCATAGTTACTTTGAGATTTATCCATGTTTTTGCTTTTTGTTGCTAAGTAGTATTCCATTCCATTATAGAGCTATATTTGCCACAGTTTATCTATTCATCCTTTGATGGACTTTTGGGTTACTGGCTATCACAAGGAAAGGTGCTTTGAACATTTAGATTAGATTAGATACATGTCTTTATGTTACATGTATTTCTTTTACCCTTGAGGGTTGAATGGCTGCATCATATGGTGTGTATACCGTAGTTTTAAAACTTTGTTCTATCATGTTTTTAAAAGGTGTCCTGTGGAGTGAGTAGTAATTTACATGTTGGGATGTTAACCATAATGTCAGCAGTTCTCTGCCCCCTTAAAGACTTACTCTCAGAAACCCATGAGGGAAGTTCTGCTCTGGTCCTATAGGCTTGCTGTGAGTCAGACTCAACTCAATGGCAAGGAATTTGGCTTTTGGGGAAATATTTTTAAGATAGATAATTTTAAGATACTGTAATTTTGGTATATAAGTGACTTTTAGAATGGTTGTAAACACAATTATTTCATCAAATCTTTCCATTAATTTTTCTGAACACGTCTGTGAAGACAAAGTAATTCCAGTTACCCAGTCACTGAGGAACAGAAACATCATTCAGACTTCAGAACACCTACGGGAGGAGAAAGGGGATGTTGAAGTTCGCCGCAGTTGCAGGATTAGAAGTCGTTACAGTACTGTGAACCAGTCCGTGCTGTTTGATAAACTTATAACAAAGTAAGTAAAAAATCTTTAGATTATAGTAACTTATTTGACCCAAAAAAAAAAAAAAGAATGTAGGAAGGGCGGGGGTGAAGCATCATGAATTATGGACACATAATACACCTGTTTGCTTGAAGCATAAAGGAAAGTGCTGTGCAATAATTCTGTATTTTTAAATGCTTGGAAAATAAACCTATGTTAACATGTAAATCAGTGTTTATAGAGATATTTAAAATCCTGGCTCCCAAAGATTATAATGCATGAAAATGTTTTAGGTTTGAAAAATATACTACCACTTTAGTTAATGTTTATCTCTCTCTTTTTTTTTTTTAAGCACTGCTGAAGCTGTACTTCAGAAAATGGATGACATGAAGAAGATGCGCAGACAGCGAATGAGAGAGCTTGAAGACCTGGGGGTCTTTAACGAAACTGAAGAAGTAAAGATACTATCTCATTAAGGGAGTGATTTACTAATTCCCAGTTGAATTTTTTTCTGTAATACCAATCCATTTTTTTGTTACATTAGTCACATCTTTGCTTAGTGTTTATTTGATAAGTACCTAGTAGCTGGGAAGTTGTATGAATTTATCACTTGTAAATATCTTCATTTTAAGCAAGACTAGGCAGGTCCTGTGGAATTTTTGTTTTAATGAAAGTACTAAATATTAATGGGTTTTTTTTAGGAGAACCTTAATATGTACACAAGAGGGAAACAAAAACGAATCCAAAGGACTGATGAAGAAATAACCGATAATCAAGAAGGCAGCATGGGTTGGTATTTTGTTGCTGTTCCATATCTTGAGTTTGAATTTCAGTAGTTTATATTAAGTAGAAAAGAGGGATTTTTGTTTTGCTTTTTTGTAATTCAGAAGATGTGACATTTGTTGGAGACCAAAAAATTGGTCATAGTTAAAAAGAAAAAAGTTGAAGGCAGGGAAGAACTTAAGTATCTGAAATTAAAAGTTCTAAAGCAAGTAAAATCGATAGGTTTGTAAACTACATACACAGTCAACACATAAGCTATCTCTATACCTATTTTACTTAAAAGGTGGATAAAGTTAAGTTTTGTTATCCCA
>NW_022103896.1:16423365-16446100 GCF_000313985.2 Echinops telfairi
TTGCATAGGCTGGTGTGCTTCTTCCATGTGGGCTTTGTTGCTTCTGAGCTTGTTGGCCGCTTGATTACCTTCAAGCCTTTAAGACCCCAGACGCTATACTTTTTGATAGCCGGGCACGGGATCACTGAAGACAAATGGGTGCATAAGCAAATGTGGCGAAGAAATTTAGGTTTTTTTTCTAAATCTTCATTTGACATTGTAAAAGAACTAGAGATTCTATGAACAATCTAAAAGATAAATAGATAGATGAGACACTGCCCCACTCATCTCTGTTAAAAATTGCTGGTGTTTTGATGACTATCCTTTTGGAAGTAAGTATTTCTCAATTGTAGAATCTTCTGAAGAGGGTGAAGACCAAGAAGATGAAGATGATGGTGAAGATGATGATGATGGTGAAGATGATGAAGAAGAAGAAGATGATGAAGAGGATGGAGAAGAAGATAATCAGAAACGATATTACCTCAGACAGAGAAAAACTACTGTTTACTACCAAGCTCCATTGGAAAGTAAGTGTGTATATCATTTTTTCTAGGAGATGATGTTAATTGTTTTATTAGCATTGTCCTAACTGTCCCTCTTCTTTGATTCTTTCTTGGTGTCCAGTATTTTTATATTAGGGTACTGTCAAATATTCATAGCTGTTGTCTGCTAAACCTAGCGTAAAATTGCATGAAGTTATTTCTTCCAGAGAAAGTTAAAAATGGCAGTCTTGACTAAAGCAAGTAATTGGGTTATTTTGAAATTTTATATGCCTGCCATTAAATATTTTAGATTCCACAGCTTTCTAATTTAGGCTATTTGTCAGTTTGTCCAGCTAGAACTGATTTTGATTTATATTACCATTATAACTCAGTGCTTGTGAACCATAGACAATCATGACTGAAAAATCACTTGTTAGGCACCAAGTACTATCATAATGGTTGTGGCCATTGTGTGTTTGAGTTAATATCTATATTGTACTTATTTTCAACAGCAGCCCTGCAGACATAGAGGTTTAAAACATGAGCAGTAAAATAATCTAGTAGATATTTAGTAGTAGTTTCATGGAAGGCCTTTGTAAGTATCCTGATGAAGAGTAAAAATACCTTCACATATACTTGCATTTCAAGCAGATATCTTTTTTTTTTTTAATAGAACCTCGTCATCAAAGAAAGCCCAACATATTTTATAGTGGCCCTGCTTCTCCTGCAAGACCAAGATATCGACTGTCTTCTACGGGACCCAGAAGTCCTTATTGTAAACGCACCAACAGGTTTGGGTCTGAAATAGTGATTTATTTATGAAAACATAAGTGTGGCTATTTTAGGGTAGAGTTTTAAGAGTTTTAGAAAATATTAATAGAGAATTCTAGAATTTTACATTTTGGATAATTTAGCTCTATACTTATAGTGTTCTAACTCCTATTTTCATAGATTTATTTTTGCTTTTGCTTCCACTAATAGGAAGTGTTAGTAAATATCATGGTAATACCTTAGTGTGTTCCATTGATCTACGTTCTTAGTAACAGAGCTTTCATTTATTTAGTATTTGTTGTACTCCTGATTCTTTGTTAAGCATTTATATAGACTTGTTTCATCCTCACAGTAAATTAAGAGTATAGATTTAGTCTTGTCTTCACATACTGTCACAGACATTTTCATTGAATACTCAAATTATTCATGTGTTTCTTTTCCTCTTACGCCCACTTATTGGTTGGAGTTGTTTATACAAATCTAAGCTCAAAGAAGGAACTTCCCTGGTTACTTCCTCAGTCTCCTGAGTAATGGAATGTTTTCTGAGGCATTAGAACCGTCAGGGTAACAGTAGCACTGTGGTAGTTGATGAATGACAGAGCTTGTTGGTGAAGATTAAAACAGAGAAAAAATGACCTTGGTATGGGAAATTTTACTTTTTCCCTAACAATACTATTTATTTGCCCAGAAATAAGACTGACGTCTTGAATAACTCCTGTAAGTAGGTCATCAAAGCAGCAGAGTGTCCAATCCTGCTGTGATGTGAAGTGTTGACAGATTCACCTTTTCTAACAAAATATGAAACAGTGTTTGTGTCCCTAGTATTACTATGACTAAACTGAGATGCTTAATTTTATTTTCAAACTGTCAAAATCACAGTGTACATTCTAGATTTCTTCTTGATGGAAAGCTCTGCAGAAGCTGAGAAAGGTGGAGGATTGAGAAGACAAACTGACAGGGCTGACCATGATAAAGTAGAGTCAGTAGAAGTGAGAGGCTGTTACTCTGAGATTTCAGTTCTTCCATCATTACTTGATTTATGCTTCTGAAAGTAGCATGCCTGTTCATTGACCACCTGCATAACTACTTTCTATCTTGCAGAGGGTTCTTAGTTGCAATACTGTAACAAATGTTCCGTATCCTACTGTGTGCCAAGTTCAAGAACTAACCAGATCCTGCACATCATCTCATAAGCTAATGAAAAACTCCCACACATGTTGGTTGAAGTAGAAACAGGTCACATTCTTTGACCTGATGATCCTCTGTTGTTGATTTTGTTGCCCTCTGAACTTTGGTTCTGTGCTTGTTAACAGGAGCTATATTAAGAGATAATTCACATACTTTTATAGTCCACACACTGAAAGTGGACAATTCCGTAGCTTTTCATATACTCACGGGGTTGTGTAAACAACACTACAGCCTGTTTGCCTATTTGAGAAAAAGCTCATCTCTTCAGAAAGAAACCCTGAACTCTTCAGTTATCCCCCAAACCCCTCCATCTTTTTAGCCCTAAGTAACCACTATAAATTTGCCTATTTTAAATATTTCTTATGAATAGAATCTTTTGTGTGTAGCTTCTTTCACTTAAAGTGTTTTCAACGATATCTGTAGCGGAATACAAGGCAGTCCTGGGATGACAAATGTCAGACTTAGTAGACAACTCCTATTTGCTATTTAATGTCATGTAAATTTGCCCTCCCTTTGAAACGATTGAACTAACATGTTTTTTCATCACAATTGCCTTCACTAGCTGCATATTCAGCTTTTAACTTTGAAAAGGCTTCAGACCTAGCGAATCAAACCAAACCACCCACTGCTGTGGAGTTGATTCCACTTTATAGTGAGTGATGTTATGGGACAGAACTGTCATTATTATTGTTTTTAACTGCCATTTGTGGTCTCCAACCTCTAGCGACCCTATGCACAACAGAACGAAACACTGCATGGTCCTGCACCAGCCTCAAAGTTGTTCCTACACCTGAGCCCATTGATGCAGCCAGTGTTGATTCATCTTGTCCAGGGCTGCCTTCTTTTTCACCGCCCCTCTACCCTACCGAACACAGTGCCCTTCTCCAGAGACTGGTTTCTCCTGACAGTGTGTCCAGTGTATGTAAGATGAAGTCTTGCTATCCTTGCCTCTAATGAGCACTCTGACCTTACTTCTTCCAATTCAGATCTGTTTTTCCTTTTAACAGTCCCTGGTACTTTCAATATAGAACAGGTGTTTCCCTGTCTGCTTTACGGAAGAAGGCTGCCATATCTTTCTCTTGCAGAGCAACCGGTGGGCTCAAACTGCCAACCATTTGTTGGCCGCAGTGTGCTTTAACCTTTGTGCCACAAGAGTTCGCGTTCATTGCCCTAAATAAGAACTATATGCATTTAATCCAATTTACCTACAAGTTTGACTTAAAGATATACTAAAGGGTGGATCCTACTTGGGACTTAATGTGTTCCATTCCTTTTGGTTTTCAAGCAATGTTCCATTCATTGTATTCTGTGTTCCACAGTTTATTGAACCATTCATCAGCTAATAGACATTTGGGCTGTTTCTGCTATGGGCTATTATGGATAGTGCTGCTGTTCACATTCATGTACACGTTTTTGTGTGGACATTTGTGTGTTTTCCCCTTTTGGGTATATACTAGGAGTGGAGTTCCTGGGCCAAACTCTGTTTAACGTGGTGTTAAGGAACTGCCCAGCTCTTTTTCCTGTAATGTATGAGAACTCAATTTGCTTCATATCTTCAGCATCTCTTGTTATTATCTGACTTTTTTATTATAGCCCTTTAAAAATTATTTTAAACATTCTTGCCAACAACCTAATAATGGTAGTCATTTTGCTTAGCGATTTTACTTTTTCTCCATGAGACCAGCTACCTGAACTACCTAGGCACGGGGACAAAAATGTATGTCCAAAGAATCATTTGAGCATTGCTCTTAGTATTCGTGGCAAATGATCCAGAAACCCTGCAGCCACAGTGCAGGGTCTCCCTTCCTTTTGAAGTGCTGCTTTTATGCAGGATTCTCTTCCATCTGGTTGCTAGTCTCTTGTAATTTAAGGTTTATTGTTTGGCTTCAAATTTGTAATCTCTGGGCCAAATTTAGCCCTTTTGGATAATAAGGCAACATAATAGCCCATTTGCTTCATCAGTATTCCAAAATAGGTATCTGTCTTTTGATGGGCTTGCTTGTTAAGGAGCTAGGACTGGTAACCAGATGCTTCCGTGTGAGGTTCAGAGACCTAGTCCAGTGCTTATCCCTGCTCAATTTTTCACTGGCTGTTAGTATAGATGAATAGAATGTATATATGAGTTTAGAGTCTTTTTAAAAATAAGAATAATGGCCTTCCTACACTGTGGAATAATTGTTAAGAACATGAACCGAGGGCTAGTCCTGCCTTGGCTCAGAGCTTGCCTCTGCCTCTCTTTTTAATGACTTTTTGCAAGTTGTCTCATAATAGTTTGAGAATTCGACAAGTTGATGTGTGTTAAGCATTTCAAACAGTCTCTAGTGTACACAATTGCCTTCGTAAGTGGCACAGTGATTAAGTACTCAGCTGCTAACCTAAAGGAGTTAGAACCAATTTGAGTACAATGGGTTTGGTTTTTGAGTTAAGTATGTAAGGATGCTTCAAAAAGTTCATGGAAATATAGAGTTCAAAGATAAGGGAATTTTACCATGAATTTTTTTGTGTGTGGATTAGGTGGGAGTTTACGTATCACGTCACCTTTTTTTCATTCAAAAGATTTTTTTTTCCATTTCATTTAAGCAGCTTATCAAACTGTCCCTGTTTCTTCCCCCAACTCCCCAACCCCAACCTTTTTCTTCCTCATCTTCCGCTTGTTGGATGTTATTGCCCCTTTCACCCAGGTTAACACCTGTCTACCCTCTAACCTAAAACTTTCCCTTTCCTCCTTGCCCCTCCTACCCCTGGTCACCATCAAAGTCTATTTCTTTAGGTGTGAAAACCTTTTCTTAATTAAAAGTAATAATAGCTATTCCAGGAAATTTTTAAGCCCCTCTCTTTGATGTTGTTTAAAAATCCTTACTTTGCAAATCAATCATTGGAAATCTAATATCAGTGCACAAGATTTTGTTAACGTTTCCTTATAACAACAGTAGTAGTTTGTGAAATAAACAACTGAAAATCACTAGTATAGTCATATATAAAATGCGGATTCTTGGAATAGACAGCTAGCTAGCTATTGAAATAGAATTAGAATAGGCCAGACTAATATTTTAACAAAGCATTTAAACTATGAGCCCCTCGACTGTAAAATGAGTTACTAATAGGTACTGGTGCAGAGTTGTTATTAGGATTAAATGAGATCATATGCCAGGCAGCTGATACATGAAACACTCGGGGAAATATCCATTCCTTTTATCAATTGTATAAAGCTAGTCTTTAATTGTGTAAATAGATAAAGAAATTAAAACCCTGTCATAATGGTAATATTAAACAAGTTAACTTGTCATATAAAAATTTAGGATTGTCACAGCAGTGGTATTTGGTATGTTTGAGTGGGTAGGTGGGTGGAGGATTATTTAAGCATTTATATGTGTGTTTCCACACTTCTTACCCAAAACTCTTGGGACCATCTGTTTTACAGAATTCAGATGTTTTGTTGTTTTGATAAAGATTTACAGTAATAACATTGCATACATAGTATGTAATATTATTATCTCCAGAATGTATGGGACACGTAAGTCAAACACACTGATAATGCTTTATCAAAATGTATGAATAATCATAGTAAGTGAGATAAATAGCAACAATCAATTACTTCAACAAGAATTCAGGTTATGTTTTGCTGCTAATTGGGAATACTTTCCCCCCCCCTCAGAGTTTTTAGGTATAGAATTCTTTTTTTAATTTTTTTTTTTTAGATAGAATTCTGCACCTACGTTAATGGATTGTGAACTTTTAATATTTTTGGAAACGCCTACTTTTAACATAACTATACTCTGACTCAGGGAAAGCTCTGGACCCTGAGCTAATAAATGGATGATAAAGAGTTTTTCCTGCCACTTTATTTCCCCCTCATTCCCCTGGGACTTCTAAGGAATCCTGGTGGTGCCATTAGGGAAGAAGCATTGGTCTTCTAGCCACATGGTCTGTGGTTCAAACCCATCAGCCACTCCACAGGAGAAAGATGTGGCCATGTGCTTCCGAAATGATTTACAGATAAATAGGTAACCTCTAAGGTTGCTCTGAGTCAAAATCAGCTTGATGCAATGGGTTTGGTTTGGACTTGACGGGTCTTTTGTTATTGGCCAAAGGTAGAAATTATTTTATTTCATTTTAACACTTGACATCTTTCTAATACTACCAAATGACCCAAGAATTTGATAGTATTTTTATCCTTTTTTTGTGTGAGTGAGAATACTGAGGCTCATCTGGGTTGGGGAGCACGTTCACATTCACATTCACACAGCTGCTTGCGTGCCAAGTCAGGAATTGACAGTTGAGTAATAATCTTTTCCCAGCCATTCTCCTTAAGAGTAACTTAATGAACATTTGATGGCCAGTCTTACTGCAGCCTACAGTCATTTTGCCTCTACTTCTCAGTATCCAGATCTCTTGTTCCCTTCAAAAGAGTCAACCTCAAAAGCAATTTTAGTGACTGGGCAGATGTTTTGATTTTGGGAGCACTGGGTTTTACTGATGTTTGGCTCTTAGGGCCCTTTTCCCCACATCTTTCCTCATCATGACATCAGACACTTTCCTCCTCTCGGTAGACGAAGGCATGCAATCCACAGTAGTGACTCGACTTCCTCTTCCTCTTCTGATGATGAGCAGCACTTCGAGAGGCGCAGGAAAAGGAGCCGTAACAGAGCCATCAGCAGGCAAGTACGATGCTGAGGCCTTTGTACACTAACCACATTTGTGCTTTAAATTGCTGAGAAAATTGGAGAATTTGGGAATGTGCACAGGTTGGTTAATAGGATCATTTTAGATAAGTGTGTTGTCTTGTGGTAAATACCTATAGCTGAAATTAAAGAATAGGTTCGACCCTGGTCAAGTTTTCTTTGGAGACCATTACTGAACTTAGACTGCTGTATAAACATTGAAACGAGGAAATAAATGATTTTGTTTGCTTTTTTGTTTTTTTCTGTTCAATTTCCCCCCCAGTTATAGCACATTCTAATTTTAGAACTCTTGAGGAAAACTAGAGTTGACTAATTTAATAACTGTTTTTATACTTCCATTGTTAAACCCATGTTTATTAACCAATTCATATGATTTTCTCAATAATAATGAAATGAACAGGGAAAGGATGATTTCCCACTTTATAGATGTGGGTGATAAATCCTAGTGATGAAATGGAATCAGAGCACAGTCCGTGATGAAGCAATTGGAACGTTCCAGGGGTATTCAAACCAGCTGAGCTCTGTCATGTATCATGTGAGGGCTGCTTGGTTCACATGTGGCTTGAACACTCACGGTGTGGCTAGTTTAAACTGAGTTGTGCTCTAAGTGCAAAAGTAGGAGCTTTGGGGGCATAGTGGTTACATGTTGGGCTGCTACCCACAAGGTCAGCTGTTTGAAACCACCAGCCGCTCCTCAGGAGAAAGATGAAATTTTCTGAAACCCACAGGTTTTGAATCAACTCGATGGCAGTGAGTTTGGGTGTTTTGATTAGTAAGTGCAAAAACAAACTTATATCTCAAAAACCTTGCTTTTCTTAAAAAAGGGAAAAAACCTCAATTTAAAATATATACACTAATTAAGATGATAATATTTTAGATATTAGGATAAAAACAATACATTATTAAGATTTATTTCATTTTTTATGTGACTAATAAGAAATTTAAGATTGTATTTGTGACTTGCAGCTTTTTCCTATTGGACAGACAAGAATTGGATTACCTGAGCGCTCTGTGCTTTGATTACTCTGAGCCTTGGTAGTGTAGTGATGATGAAGCACTCAGCTGCTAACTGACAAGTCACCAGCTTGAACCCTCCAGCTTCTCTGTGGAATAAAGATGTAGCCATCTGCCTCTATAAAGATGCAGGCTAAGGAAATTTACAGGGCAGTCAGATTCTGCCTTGTAGGGTCATTTGAGTTGGGATCAACACATGGCAATGGCTTTGATTTTGGGGGGTTTAGCTGTATATTTGAAGTTAATCCTATGTGTTATTATTGTGTAGTTATACTTTTATCATGAATTCTTTAAGAAACACCCTTTTAAAAACCAAAATTGAAAACTTGTCAATCAAATGATTTTACTGTAGAAATTCCTTGACATCTGGGGCCAGCAGAAATTGTCACTGTGATCAGCTGGGCATGCTTTCACTAATGCTCAGTCACTACAGTCATGCTTAGACTTTCTAGCCTCTCACATACTGGTTTTCCTTTTTTATATATAGAGTGAGCTGGTTCTTCTAGGTGTGTTCTTTGTAATAACCTACCATACTGGTTTGGAAAGTAGTTAAGCATTCTTGTGGAATTGATGTGGATGGATCTAGGTGCTGGTGGGTCCTCAAGATCTGGCTGAAGGGCAGTGTAGCAGAGTTGTTAAAAGTCTAGAGCCAGCTTGGCCTGCAGAAGTACTCGTATACGTCAGGGTTCTGCTACTTAACTGTGAGACCTTGGGAAAATTAGTGAATCTCTTTGTGCCCCAATCTTCTTTTAAATAGGGAACATAATAGTACCTACCCCTTAGACTTGAGAATTTATTAGATGTAAAGCACAACGCAATGTCTGGAAAATGGTAAACACTATACGAGTATATTAGATGGGGCCATTAGCATATGTTTTGTCACTGTGAGTTCTCCACTGTAGGTTACTTAAGGGTACTCAGGACATCTTGTTAACAGATTTTCATTTGTAACACTTCTGGGCCTCAGTTTTCTCACCTACAAATAAAGTGAAGTTGAAATGCATACACAAGATTGCTTCAGCTCAGATTTTTTAAAATTCCTACAAGAAAATGTTCATAATCTAACATAGAATTGGGGAACAGAGAGGGAATTGATGGGTGTTTTATTTATTTTTAAAAAGTTCTTTTTCAGTAGGTGCCTTCCACTCAATTTTCGGAAAGAGGAATTGAAAGGAATTTATAAAGATCGAATGAAAATTGGAGCAAGCCTTGCTGATGTCGATCCAATGCAACTAGATTCTTCAGTGAGTATTGTTTTTGAAATGTATATTGCTTGAGCTACAATATTGCTAATTCGTTCTTGTTAGTTTTAACATTAAAAGGAGACCTGTTGTGGATGGGTTGTTTGTTTTTTTGTTAGAAAGTTGAACCTTCATAAGACTTTCTTACTTCTTGTCTTAACTTCAGGCCCAAACTAGTATTCATGAGTTGACTCTGTATGAGTTAGACAGAATTTGGGGCTGGATGACATTTTAATTTTGATTTCACATCTAAGAATGCCAATGTTGCCCCTCTCTTACCAGGTACGGTTTGATACTGTGGGTGGCCTGTCTAATCATATTGCAGCTCTCAAAGAGATGGTGGTTTTTCCATTACTTTATCCGGAAGTCTTTGAAAAATTCAAAATTCAACCTCCAAGGTAATTTAATTATAGTTTTTATTTTAATCAAGATCTGGACTGAATTACTATTGTATATAAAGATAATGCTTTTTTTGAAAATTTTCAGATCTATGGTAATTTGTAGGTTTGCTATGAGTCGGTCAATTTGATGGCAGTGAGTTTTGATTTTGCGATTTAATTTACACTTTTGCAAGGTCTTGGGAGCTTTGAATATTTTTTATTTTCATGTTTAACATGAAAAACCTTTAAAAATCATTTTCCGTGGCTTTTCAAACATTTAATGAAATTCCTCCCACTTGTACTATTCTTTACTTCTCTCATTTTTAAAACTTGGTTTTAAATTTGCATCAAGAAATGTACATAGTGAAAGTAAGCCTTAGAAAGAAACATGGTAGCTATCCCTCCTCCACCTTTCCCCATCCCTAATTTCAACTCCCCAGAAACAACCCTCAGCTTCTTTAGTGTATTAGTCTAGGTACTTTAGAGAAACAAATCCACAGCAACTCATGTATAAGACAGTTTTATGTAAAGAAAGTGTGCATCATGAAAACATCCCAACCCAATGCTGCCCAAGCCCACAAGTCCAACATTAACCCAACACCAGTACACAAAGTCCTCCACCTCATGAAACAGAGGCAATGATGCCGACTGCAGGAGGAAAGCTGAGTCAGTGAACGAATAAGCATCTCAGCACTAGCAGGGGTCTCCACACGGCTGCTCCAGCACCCAGGGCTGCATCGGGACAAGTCCATGTGGCTTCTCCTTGGGGATGTCTTGTAGGAAGTCAGTCTTGCAAGCTGAAGCAGGGAACTGCTAAGGCAGCTGCACCCTGGTGAGACCATCACAAAGCAAGAGACCCGAGAACTAGAAAGGCGAAGCTCACCACCCATTTATCCCTCCGCCTTTCAATTAGCCCCACATGTGATTATCGGCCAGGTTGGCACAATTAACTAACTCATTTAGCTATTGGAAAACCATTGGAACATATCCACTGTTCCTGATTCTTCAGTGTTTTGGCCATAACCAATAGACTTCCTATAAGCAGTGGTAGTTTGCAGCTTTACTGTTCCCACCCCCCACATACGTACATTCTTTGCTTGCTTCATCGGCTCCCAGTAGTTATATATATATATTTTTAAGTCTTATTGTTTGCCATTTTATTGGGGGCTTATACAACTCTTATCACAATCCATACATATATCAGTTGTGTAAAGCACATTTGTAAATTCATTGCCCTCATCATTCTCAAAACATTTGCTCTTCACTTAAGCCCCTGGCATCAACTCCTCATTTTTCTCCCTCCCTCCCCACTCCTTCCCTCTCTCATGAGCCCTTGATAATTTATAAATTATTATTTTGTCATGTCTTACACTGTCCGACATGGAGGATCATACAACTCTTATCACAATCCATGCATACATCCATTGTCTCAAGCACATCTGTACATATGTTGTCATCATCGTTTTCAAAGCATTTTCTTTCTACTTGAGCCCTTGGTATCAGTTCCTCATTTTTCCCCCTCCCTATCCCTCCTTTTCTCCCTCATGAACCCTTGATAATTTATAAATTATTGTTATTTTTTCATGTCTTGCACTGTCCGTTGTCTCTCTTTACTTCTTGTCTGTTGTCCATGCCTTTTAAATTGTTGAATCGCCTTTCAGTATTTGCCTTATGACTATGTCAGGTTTGTGTACAGCTGAGCCATGTACAGTACCTCTCCTTTCCTCTACAACTCCTCATTCCCACAACTTTAATGTTCACTTGGAATAGTGTGTGTGTGTGTTTTGTGGTTGCTTACCATCAATTCAAGGAGCTTTAGTGGTGCTGCAGGTTGATCATTGAGCTGCTAGCTAGCCACAAGGTCAACAGTTCAAACCTAAACCCACTAACTGTTTTGAGGGGGAAAGATGAAGCTGTCTGCTCTCCTAACAATTAACATTGTCAAGAACCCTATGGAGCACTTCTATAAGAACCCTATAGGCCCCTGTAAGGTCATTGAGTTAGAATTGACTCATGAACAGTAGATTTGATTTTTTTTATTTTGGTGATCATTAACTAATGGAGTCCTAGTGGAATAGTGGTTAGCACCCTTCTGTTAACTGAAAGGTTGACAGTTTGAACACATTATCTGCTTCCTGAGAGAAAGTTGTGGTAACCTCTTTCCAGCCTTGGAAACCCGACTGGGCAGTTCTGCTCTGTCCTACAGAGTTGTTATGATGGGAATTGACTCACCAGCAACAGGATTGATTTGGGGATAATCAATTCATCGGCAAAGTCTTCCTCAACTCAAACTCTTCTCAGTCAAACCTATTGTGTAATCTGCTTTTAGACAGATCCTTCTTGGAGCCTTTATTCTCCTGCTTCACTCTAAATTAGTGATTCTTAATCAGGTGTACGAGTTCAGTTTAGGGCAGCGGTTCTCAACCTGTGGGTCGCAACCCCTTTGGGGGTTGAATGACCCTTTCACAGGGGTTTCCCAATTCATAACAGTAGCAAAATTACAGGTATGAAGTAGCAACCAAAAAAATTTTATGGTGGGGGTGGGTGGTCACCACAACATGAGGAACTGTATTAAAGGGTCGCGGCACTAGGAAGGTTGAGCGCCACTGGTTTAGGGCCTTTCCATCACCATCATCGTAGGGATGATTTTCCTGCATTGGTTTCTAATTGATGAGATCTGCTTCCTAGATTTACCTAAAGTGATCTGGGTTTATAGATGTGTCTTGGTTAAACACATTCTTGTGATGTAAAACTTGTGGAAATGGATAATGATGATGGTAGCCCAACATGGTGAATGTAATTAATGTCACTGAATTGTGGGTTTAAAATGACAAACTCTTGTTTCTGTACATTTTCCAATTCTAGGTATTTCATATTAATAGGATCTTACAATATTTGTTGTGTGTGTTTTACTTAATTCAATAACCTTTTCAGGTTCATCCATGCATCACAGAGCATATTAGAATTTTCATTCGCTTTATGGCTTACTAATATCCCATCATGCATATGTACCACAGCTTGTTTTATCCATTCATCTGTTGATGGACACTGGGTAGTTTTCATCTCATGACCAGTGTGAATAATGCTTCAGTGAGCAAAAGCATACCTGGGTCTGTTTGAGTTTCTGCTTCTAAGTCTTTGGGTACTTAGGTAGGGGCAGAATTGTTGGGTCACAGTAATTCTTTACCTATTTGAGGAACCACCAAACTGTGGTTCCACATACTATTCCACAAACCCCCAACAAATCATAAGGGTGCCAGTTCTCCATAGCCTTGCCAACTTGTTTTTATTTTTGTAATGATAGCCATGCTAGTGAGCAGGAAGTGAGAGCTGGATGTTACTTTGATTCGTATTTCTCTATTGACTAACACTCTTGACCATCTTTTCTTGTGCTTATTGACTATGTGTATGGCTTCTTGGGAGAAAAGCCTATTTAAGCCCTTTACCCATTTAAAAATATTTTATAACTTTTTTTTGAGTTGTGGAAGCTTCCAAAAATACATCCTATTCCACTTGTTTGTCTGATTGTTTCTTTTTCTTAATGGCTTCTTTGTCATTTTTCCTTCTGGATTTAATTATGTCAATGTTTCATAATTTTCTATTTTATTTATTTTCTCTCCTATACTATTTTCTTCCCTTCTTCATTTCATTTTTTTAATACTTTTATTGAGGGCTCTTACATCTCTTATCACAATCCATACATTCATCCAGTGTGTCAAGCACATTTGCACATATGCCGCCATCATCACTTTCAAAGCATTCTCTTCCCACTTGAGCCCCTGATATTAGCTCTCCATTTCTTCCCCCTTCCTCCCCCCAACCCTCCCTCACAAACCCTTGATAAGTTATAGATTAATATTTCCATATCTTACATCGTCCTCTGTTGCCCTCACCCACTTTTCCATTATTCTTCCCCCTGGGAGGGGGTTCTAGGTTGATCCGTGTGATCAATTATCCTTTCTCCACCCCCCACCCCCCTATGCCCTAATCCTACTAGTATCTCTACCCCTCATTGTTGCCCCTGAGGGGTTTATCTATCCTGGATTCCTTGTGTTGTAGCAGTGTGCATGTTCTATTCTAATCCGATTTCTAAGATAGAATTGCCCCTCTTCATTTTTAGTATGTTTTCTTATTAAACTCTTGATGGTCCTGTCACTGACCCTGAAGCTTCTAGATCAGCGGTTCTCAACCTGTGGGTTGCGACCCCTTTGGGGATGAAATGACAACCTGTGGGTCACGACCCCTTTGAGGGTTGAACGACCTTTTCACAGGGGTCGCCTAAGACCATTGGAAAACATATTTCCGATGGTTGGGGATCACCACAACATGAGGAACTGTATTAAAGGGTCGTAGCATTAGGAAGGTTGAGAACCACTGTTCTAGATGAAATTTGCTGTACTTTCCCATGATGTCTGTTTTAAATTAAACTATCAAGTGTTTTTAAGCATGATTTCTATTCAGACAGTATAAGAACATGATGAACAAATATAAGAAAATCTGTTCCAACTAAAAGGTTTTATTTACAGCTTCAATATGAATGCTCATGTTTTATGGATTGAAACTGCTTCAGTTGCTTTCTTTTTACTTTTCACTAAGTGAATTTGTAAAAGTGGTTCCCCATTTGATTTAAAATTTTGTCTATAAATAAACTTTTTATTGTAGTACTAAAAGATTGTGTATTCTTTCACAGAGGTTGTTTGTTTTATGGTCCTCCTGGAACTGGGAAAACTCTGGTTGCTAGAGCACTTGCCAATGAATGCAGCCAGGGGAGTAAGAGAGTGGCATTTTTCATGAGGAAAGGGGCTGACTGTCTGAGCAAATGGGTAGGGGAATCCGAAAGACAGCTCCGCTTGCTGTTTGACCAGGTATGATATTCACATGTATCTCGATGGGGAATTCCATAATCTATGTTGACGCGAGTTTAAAGATTAGAGAAATATTTTATTTAATCTTTTTTCATACAGATTCTAAAGAATTGGGCAAACTGTAAAGCTTTTTTCTTGCTATATCTGGAGAACACTGAACTCTAATGAAAAACTTTATAGTAAAATTTAAAAAGAAATAGTTGAATTGAATTCTTTGGTGTCTGTCTCATGCCTGGAGAGTGGTGTCACATTTTTTTTTTTTGAGTGGTGTCACATTTAAAGAGACCGTGTAGTGCATTGTATTATGTCTCTGCCCAGTAGCTGAAAAACAGGACTGCCTTGAATGGCTTTCCATTGCATATCCCAGGTCACAGGGACAGCACATGGTCAGAGACTGCATTCTGGTGGACAGAGATCTGCTGCTGCAGATGTTTTTAATCCCTTGTTGGAACTTCTTAATTGTAATTATACAAAAGTAGATAAAACTGGAATCTTGCTCAGTGATGCTTTCTTATCCAGACACAAGCAAGAATCTCACATCGCCTTTCTTTGCCTTGTTTTATAAATTGGTCATTAAAAGAGATTTCTTGTGTGAGCAATAACTGTAGCAATATAACCATCTTAAATTAACTGAATATTTCCCATTGAAAACCAAGTAGTATAAAACTATATACTATAATAATTTAATCTGAATCCTTAAAACTCTTCTGTTAAATTGATGTCATTGAGACCATTTGTGGTAACATGGACTGATGGACCTACTTTCTAGGCCTATCAGATGCGCCCATCCATTATTTTCTTTGATGAAATTGATGGCCTGGCTCCAGTACGATCCAGCAGGCAAGATCAAATTCACAGGTAAAACTAGCTCATTGGCATTCAGCCTTTCTTTCTATATTCTCAGCTGTATTTCATAATGCTTGAGAGAGAAAACTTTGGTGAAAGAAACTTTAAAAAGTAGTGATTTTGGTTTTTGGAAGCACTTATACCCTTTGACACTGAGTTGGTCCCAAGTCCCTAGTGGCACAGTGGTTAAGTGCTTGATTGAAAACTGAAAGATAAACATTTTGAATATATTAGGGACTCCATGAGAGGAAAATGTGGTTTTCTGCCTCTGTAAGGATTTATCACCTTGGAAACCATTCTGCTCTGTCCTAGACAGGGTCCCCATGAGTGTTTGGTAGTAGAATCCTGGTAGGTACAGGAAAACCTGTAAGCTGAAACTCAACCAGACTCCCTTGTTTTTCAAGGTCTTGCAAAGTTTTCAGCCATCTACCATTTTTCTATTGCTCGTTTTAGTGGAAAATGTTTGTATTTTCCTTCTCTGGTTGGTTTGTTTCTATTTTAAATAGGTTCCAGCATTCTCAGGTCTTCCTATTGTACAAAAAGTAAAAAGCAAACCTATTCTGGGGTGTGTTAGTCTAGGTAGACTAGAGAAACAAATCCATAGAAACTCATCTGTATATAAGATAAAGTTTTATATAAAGGGTAATTGTACAGTAAGAAACTCATCCAGTCCAAGCCCATAAGTCTGATATTAGCTTATATGTCTGATACCAATCTATAATGTCCTCTTCAGACTCATGAAACACATGCAATGAAACAGAATTCAGGACGATCACAGGCCAGTGGGTAGAAAGTCTTTGGATCCAGTGGCATTGTAAGCATCTCAGCGCTGGCAGGGGTCTCCACGTGGCTCCTTCAGTTCCCAGGGCAAGGGGTCTATCAGCATAGTGCCATGTGTCTTGTCAGTAGAGAGTCTCCAAGCGAGTGAGCAGAGAGAGAGACAAGTGTCTTCTGCCTCCAAGGAGGAAAAAAAGTTCCCAGAATTCTCAGGAGAATGCCATGCCTACACAGAGGCATCGTTGGCTATGACCCGATTGACAGACTAAACTCCACCTCTTCGCTCTTAATCCTCTCAAGTCCAAATTGACACCGGATTATGTAGCTACTACATGGGGGGTGAAGTGTTCTGAAACAACACTTTTCATATCTTGTTTACAGAAGATTTGACTCTTGATGAGAACTTAAATACTCCGAGGGCAGGCAGGTAAGGCAAAAGAGTGAGGCAGGCTAGGAGTGAATGTGGGGACTAGCTATGATGGGGCAGGTTGACTGCATGCCCAAACTTAAGATCTTGACCATCTGATTTTAGCTCCAATATATTATGGAAGTACTATTCATTCTCAAATTTTATACTCAAGATCAGGGGTCCTCTTTTAAAACAGGAGCCCAGTTCACTGTCCCTCAGACCCGTTGGAGAGCCCGACTATAGTTTGCACATATCTTATTTTGAAGTAAAAAACAAGACGGGGCAAAAACACCCAATGGGCCAGATAAATATCCTCGGCGGGCTGCATGTGGTCCCTGTTTGAGGACCCCTGCTCAAGACTCTCAGATTTAACTTGAAGCAAAATCTAAAGTTTGAAATTTCTCAGTGGATCTCATGTATACTTTGGCAGCCATCTCAAAAGTTGTTTTGTTGATGTGCTAGAAGGAGATACAGAATGCCAGGCAAGCAAGATTTAAGACTCCTGACGATGCTCAAGCATTAATGAATGCATACCCAGAAATAAAAAAGCACAACTGGAACCTGAAGGTCCTTTTTGGTGATTGTGACCAGAGGCATTGGCAGAAGATTTTGGTAGATAGGCAGGCCAGATGTAATCCATCTCGGGGAAAAGAGAAGAGGCACCAAAGCTGAAAAGATTAGATAGGCCGAGACTCAGCAAGCAAGTAAGCACACTAACATTTTGGAATATGATTTGGGGAGAAAATGTGGTTTAACTCTGAATATTTCATTGGGATGCTACACAGTGAATGTTGCTCTACAGCCCGTACATTTTTAGTTGATATTTTAAAAAATAATTTTATTGAGAGCTCTTACAGATGTCTTAACATTGCATAATTCAAATGAATCGAGCATAATTGTACAATTGCTAATACAATCAGTTTCAAAACATTTTCTTTCTTCTTGTGAACTCTTTGATATCAGTTCCTCTTTATCCCCTCCCTCTCCCACCTTTCTCCCCAGGAACCCTTATTGATTGATTGATTGATTGCCATATCTTCCCTACTTTCTTTGTCACTGTATTAGTTTTAAAAAACTCACATAATTTCCCTCTCATTTTAATAGATTCCCTTTCTTGACTTTTTTTAATTGATCATTTTATTGGAGGCTATTACAGACATTATAACAATCCATAAATCAGTTACATCAGGCAAACTTAAACAGATGCTGCCATCATTTTCAAAACATTTTCTTTCTACATGAGCCCCTTGGTATCAGTAAAGCCCCTACATTTAATGAAAAACCTCTTTGTTCCTCAACTTGTAAATACTGCTTATTTAACAGACAAGTAGTACATTGTATACCAGTTTTTCATTAACAATTTATTTGTTGAAATCAATTTATGTAATGCCAGCTTCAAAGATACTTAGTAAATAAATATGCTTTGAACATTAAAAACATTTTTACATTCAAATTCTTTTTTTTAATTTATTGGGTTCTCGTAAAGCTCTTATCACAATCCATACATACATTCATGCACTGTTATGCAATGTTAAGACATCTGTAAGAGCGCCCAATGAAATGATTTTTTTAAATATCAACTAAAAATGTACGGGCTGTAGAGCAACATTCATTGTGTAGCATCCCAATGAAATATTCAGAGTTAAACCACATTTTCTCCCCCAATCATATTCCAAACACATTTGTATATATGTTGCCATCATCATTTTCAAGACATTTTCTTTCTATTAGAGCCTTTGATGTCAGCTCCTCATTTTTTTTACACTCCTTCCCTCACAAAACCTTGATAATTTATAAATTATTATTATTTTTTCACGTCTTAGACTGACCTATGTCTCCCTTCACCCACTTTCCTGTTGTCCGTCCCCCAGGGAGGGGGTTACATGTACATCATTGTGATCAGTTCCCCCTTTCTCCCCCCACCTTCCCCTTACTCTCCTGGTAGCGCTGCTGCCATTATTGGTCCTGAGGGGGTTATCTGTCTAGGATTCCGTGTGTTTCCAGCTCTTATCTGTACCAGTGTACATCCCCTGATCTAGCGGGATTACATTCACATTCTTAAGTATCCTTTAAACATTGTCAGCTCTTAAAGCACTCTCTTAAGACATGACTAGTTTAAGATTCTAACAGTAGCTTAGCTTCTTCATTGTAAAGACAAGTAAACTGCCATCCCTCCACAATAAGTTGCTTACCTAAGGGAGCATTTTCTAGCACACTGATGCCCCAAGAAGAATCCGATTATCGTTAGTTCCAGTTTGTTTTCACTGTACCAGACCTGAACTTAATTAATTTGGAGTAACTAATATTTGTGTGCCATTATTGTATTATGTTTAGGATGTAGTATGATTAATAGGTTTTAACATTTCTTTTTTATAATCATTTTATTGGGGCTCATACAACTCATCACAATCTGTACATACATCAATTGTGTAAAGCATACTTATACATTTGTTGCCCTCATCATTCTCAAAACACTGGCTTTCTGGTTCGGCTCCTGGAATCAGCTCCTCATTTTTCTTTTCTTCCCACCCCTCTCTTATGAACCCTTGATAATTTTTTTAATCGTTTTATTAGGGGCTCATACAACTCTTATCACAATCCATACATACATCAATTGTATAAAGCACATTTGTACATTCTTTGCCTTCATCATTCTCAAAATATTTGCTCTCCACTTAAGCCCCCCGCATCAGGTCCTCATTTTTCCCCTCTCTCCCAGCTTCCCCCTCCCTCGTGAACCCTTGATAATTTACAAATTATTATTTTGTCATATCTTGCCCTGTCCAACATCTCTCTTCACCCACTTTTCTGTTATCCCTACCCCAGGGGGGAGGAGGTCACATGTAGATCCTTGTAATCGGTTCCCCCTTTCCAACTCACTCTCCCTCTACCCTCCCAGTATCGCCACTCACAACCACTGGTCCTGAAGGGATTATCCTCCCTAGATTCCCTGTGTTTCCAGTTCCTATCTGTACCAGTGTACATCCTCTGGTCTAGCCAGACCTGCAAGATAGAATTGGGATCATGATAGCATTTAAGAACTAGAGGAAAGTTGTATTTTTCATCGTTGCTACATCACACCTAGACTGGCTCGTCTCCTCCCCGAAACCCTTCTGTAAGGGGATGTCCAGTGGCCTACAAGTGGGCTTTGGGTCTCCACTCTGCACTCCCCCACTCATTCACTGTGGTAAGATTTTTTTGTTCTGATGATGCTGATACCTGATTCTTTTGACACCATGTGATCGCACTGGCTGGTGTGCTTCTTCCATGTGGGCTTTGTTGCTTCTGAGCTAGATGGCCGCTTGTTTACTTTCAAGCCTTTAAGACCCCAGACGCTATATCTCTCGATAGCTGGGCACCATCAGCCTTCTTCACCACACTTACTTAAGATTTTGACATTTCTAACACCTAACAGTATTTACTATTTTCTGGTAGCTGCCTTTAACTTTATATATGTACAATAGCTCAGAGTGAATGACAGTGGTAGGTAAAAAGTTCATCTCTACTTCTCCTACTAGTAATCTTACAGACTTTTTATCTATGATGGACTTGTCTCACCACCACTTAGTGGATTTGGGTGCAATTTTAAAGGCATTGGAGATTTTTAGCAAGAAAAAATAGGAAACTTTTACCCAACAAAAACTTCATATCTTAAGTATTTCTTAAAAGAAATTTATTGTCTTTCTATTTGTTTTGTACTAAAGACCTTTAGAGTAAAAATTAATTTTTAGGAAATCTCTCTAAGACATACACAGTTATGTATTTGCTTATTTCTAAAAAACAAATGAGAAAACCCAGAAAAGTAAACTACAAATCTGAATTGTGTGTATATATCTGGAGAGAGTGTGCTATATAGAGACTTCTAGGGTATTCTCCATTGTATAATATACATGTGAAAGTTGGACATTGAATAGGGAAGACTGTAGAAGATTAGATGCCTTTGAATTGTGGTGCTGGAGAAGAATACTGGAAGTACCATGAACTGTTAGGACAAACCGATCTGTATTGGAAGAAGTAAGGCCAGAGTGCTCCTGGCAAGGATGGCAAACCTTCGTCTTACATACTTCCTTGTCAGGAGAGACAAGTCCCTGGAGAAGGCCTTCATGTTTGATAAAGGGCCACAAAATCAAGGAAGGCCCTGAATGAGATGGATTGACACAGTGGCTGCATCAGTGGGTTCAGGCATAGAAACAATTGTGAGGACGGGGAAGGACCATGCATTGTTTTCATTTTGTTGTGCATCGGGTGGCTATGGATCAGAGCTGACTCGATGGCATCTAACAACAAAGGGATGTGAGAGATTTAGGCACAGGGAACAAGGATGGAAGGTAGTTCTCTGAGCTTATTTTGTTTTATAGCTCTGCTTTTGGAACCATATAAATACTTTACATAAGTGGTGTAGTGGTTATGAGTTTGGCTGCGAAAGACAGGACTTCCTACTCCCATCAACAGTTAACAGTTAAAGTCTCAGAAACTCACTGGGGCAATTCTGCTCTGTCCTATAGCGTCATTATGAGTCAGTCTTGTCTCACTGGCAGTGAGAACAATTTAAGAAGAAACTGAAACAGAAATGAGCTACCTTTTAAGTGGGTAGTATAAACATTCTAGGAGAATTCTTTTCAAGTAACTTTGAAATATTAGCTTTCAATATATTTTGGGATATATCTTAAGGGGGGGAAATCAACCGCTCTTACCTGTTTTCTGTATCTTCTTGTTAACAATAACAATATAAGATAATGCAAATCATTAGTCATGTATTGTCATTAAGAGACAAGATTTTTTTTAAAAAGATTTTCAACTTTAAAAAAAGAAACATAAAAGATTTACTTAAAACTAGAATTTTTATTTTTGATTTTAAGTATCAATCTTGAATTTATTTTACAAAAACTCTTGACTCTGGACACAAAAAAACCTACAAACTGATAATCCAGTCGTAATTAGTTCCTCCTGTACCCAGAATGAGAGGCAACTCCAAAAGTATGGTGGTATATGACGATGGCACAGCAGCCAATTTTTAAGGGGCTCCTGTTGACCAAAGATGGGATAATTGGAGCATCAAAAATAATAATGACCACAATAGATTGAAATATGTAAAATACATAAAAACATGCATTTCATGGATACTTTAAAAATGTATCCCGTTAGTCGCCTCAGAAGTTGCTGAGTCATGATTTCATTGCACTGAATACTGACAAACCAAAGGGAAGAGCCAAAGATGTCATAACATTCCATGATTCAAGTAGATCACGCATACTTGTGCAATTGCTACAACAATCAGTTCCAAAACATATTTACTTTCTTATAAATATGCACATGAAATAGGTTCTGGAAATATTTATGGTTGGAATGATAGGTGTGAGGTTGGCTCTATTTTACAGACACTGGTGGTAGAGTCAAAAAAGAATCCTTTTGACTGTTGAACCTGCATGACAAAGACATGGAGGTTATTTTTACTGTTGTTCTCCATAATATATAATGTGTTTAGAATTCAATAGAAATCCTGGTATTTTAAGCATAAAATAATTGGGATTTTTTGTTTGGTTGATAATGCCTACCAAATGGAACCTTTTTTAACTTTTAGATACTCTTTGTACCACTTGATAACACTAGTACTTTTTAATAATATTTTATGATGTCACGTGTGTTTGCAAAGTCTTGATTTCCATTGAGAATTTACGCTTTGTTTTTTCTTAATCATTTTATTAGGGGCTCATAAAACTCTTATCACAATGCACACATACATTAATGTTGTAAAGCACATCCGCACATTCATTGCCCTCATCACTCTCTAAACATTTGCTCTCCACCTAAGCCCCTGGCATCAGGTCCTCATTTTTTTCCCCTCCCTCCCCGCTGCCCCCTCCCTCACAAACCCCCGACAATTCACAAACCATTATTCTGTCATATCCTGCCCTGTCCCACGTCTCCCCTCACCCACCTCTCCACTGTACATCCCCCAGGGAGGAGGTCACATGCAGATCTCTGCAATTGGTTCCCCCCTTCCAACCCACCCTCCCTCCACCCTCCTAGCATCGCCACTCACACCACTGGTCCCGAAGGGATCATCTGTCCTGGATTCCCTGTGTTTCTAGTTTCCATCT
>NW_022103896.1:16447737-16458286 GCF_000313985.2 Echinops telfairi
TGGTGGGCCAGGATGTGCTCCACTCTCTCCTCCTCCCCCTTCATCTGCTCCCATGTGCTCTGATCAGGTATGTCCCTCTCCTAGAGCTGCAGATTCAATGCCATCCTTTGAAATAAATTCTTCCGGGGGGAATTTACACTTTATATAGTGGCTTCTGGACTCCATTTGTGACACTTTTGGAGCCGTCTGTGTTTTTCACTGTTTTCTATGTCTAAATGTCACTCTGGTGTTTCACAGATTTTTTTTTTAACCTACTGAAGATAATGAGAAGCGCCAAGAAATTGCTTTCATAAAATAAAACTTACCCTAAGAAGAAATATAACTGAATTATTTATTCATCATCCATAGAATTAATCTGATTTTCCTTGTTTTTTTAAATTTAGCTCTATTGTCTCCACATTGCTGGCTCTGATGGATGGACTGGACAGCAGGGGAGAAATTGTGGTCATTGGTGCTACCAACAGACTAGATTCTATAGACCCTGCTTTACGAAGGCCTGGTCGCTTTGACAGAGAGTTCCTTTTTAGCCTACCTGATAAAGACGTAAGAATGTAAATTCTGACAAACTATGATGCCTTTTAGCACTAAAAAGTCTTGGTACAATGAAAGTTTGAAGATGATTGAATTTTACATCATGATCTTAAAGTGCTATTTACAAATTAACACAAATTATTGTTTTCAATTACAGTAAAGCTTCCCTAAAATTTTTCTTTAAATTTGTACACAACCTTCAGGAATCATAAAATGTTATTTTGATTTGGAACACATGGCCTAATGAGCAACCAATCCTTAGTTTTGAGTTTTTCAAGGCAATTACTGTACTTTTTTTTTTCTTCAGAGCTGTCACTGCTCTGGATGACAGCTGTTAGTATGCCCCAGTGTAGTTCAGAGGTTAATTTCTCTCATTTATGATGAGTGCACTTGAGCACTCTTAAGTGCAAATCTCTTTAAGATGAAACTAAGTTTCTTAAACTTTGGTTAAAATAGCTTTTTTTCTCATTTTCAGTGTTTCATCATTAAATATTTTTTCTCATATTAGCTGTTAATTTTTTTAAAGAGCAATAGACTAAAATTTCAGGTAATCAAAAGTTAGATTCAAGTCACTCTAACTTGAACAGCACTTTATTTTTATGAATGCAAAACATCTCATTGTTTTTATTTATTTGTAGGCTCGAAAAGAAATTCTAAAAATTCACACAAGAGACTGGAATCCTAAACCACTGGATATATTTCTAGAAGAGCTAGCAGAAAACTGTGTTGGTAAACATTGTTTTAAGCCATTAAAAAATACTACATTCATTTCAAATGTAGTAAATGGTATAAATTATATAAATTATAGTCTTACATGGTTATGTTAAAAGAAATACAAGGTCATGTTTACTTCTCAGCTCTCTTATTTGTGCCCTAATTTTTTTCTCCCACAAACTCTTGGAATATTTGGCAAATTGGCCACCAAGGAATATTGAGAGCAATTTTAGCACACAGTGTAATGCAAGCTCTCTTTTGCTGAACGTTTACCCAACTCTGGTCATCCTATTAGGTAGTCAATCTAATGTTATTTAATTCCATGAAGATGGTGCCTCATCCCCATTGGGCTGGGAGAGCAGAGTTATTTTCTAAAGATCACACAAATGGTAAAAAACTGGAATTTGAACCTAGTCTGCCTGAATTATAAATTCTTGCTCTTGGCTCTAGGCCATACTTGGTATACATGTCTTTCTCTCACAAAAATTGATTGATTGATTGATAGGGGTGGGGGAGTTGCTACTATGAGGAACTCTGGTGGTGCAGAGGTTACAGTGCCCAACTGTTAACTGAAAGGTCTGTGGTTCAAACCGACCAGCTGCTCTTAAGGAGACAGATGGAGTAATCTGCTCTGCCAAGATGTACAACTTTGGAAACAATTTGGCAGCTCTGTTCTGTTCTCCGATCCCTGTGAGTCACAATTGACTCAGCAACAGTAGGTTAATTGCTGTCCTATGAGCTCACTGGGTAACTGAATGGTTTTAGTTTTATTACTCTGAAATGTTTTGCTACTAGCCTGGATTTTTTAATCTTTTAATCATTTTTATGCTAATAGATTTTCTTTGTGGGTTTTTCTATTTGCTTTCTTTGTTGCTTTAGGATACTGTGGTGCAGATATTAAGTCAATATGTTCTGAAGCAGCATTATGTGCTCTACGTCGACGCTACCCACAAATCTATACCACTAGTGAGAAGCTGCAATTGAATCTCTCGTCGATTAATATCTCAGCTAAGGATTTTGAAGTAGCTATGCAGAAGATGATTCCTGCCTCCCAGAGAGCTGTGACGTCCCCAGGGCAGGCACTGTCCACCATTGTGAAGCCACTGCTGCAAAGCACTGTTCACAAGATCTTGGAGGCTCTGCAGAGAGTATTTCCACATGCAGAAATTGGAACAAATAAAGCATTAGACACAGGTATAGCGCTTCATAAACCACTAAAGTTAATGCTCATGATCGGTATGTCTAAGTGGTTTGATATCCTAGAAGTGCTTCTTTATAAAAGATTCTTGAAGGAAATTTAGTTGTGTTTTACTTGATCTTTTTGAAGAAAGCTTATTTTTCATAGATTATCTTTCACTTAATTTATTTTCATTTTCAAGGCATTTTATATTTATTTGTTTTTCATACCTACACAAATATTTTTGGTTCTTGAAAAAACTTAATCAAAGTACATTTATTTGCTAATGAAAATACAATGATATATTTTAAAAAAGAAAATACAATGATATGCTTTGCAATCCAGAAAAATGACTAATGATAGTTTTTATTTTGTAGATATTTCTTGTCCTCTGCTAGAAAGTGACTTGACATATAGTGATGATGACATCCTATCATTGTATGAAAATGATCTTTCTCAGAAATCCTTTGATAAGGCCAAAGAAAATGTAAATTTTCTTCAATTGAATAGGTACATTTTCCTTGTTATAATTTGTGTTGTTATAAATTCATTAAAATTAATTGAGGTGATTTTGAGAAGATACAACTGCTTTGTAAATTTTGTAAAGATTACAGTATCAGAAACTTTGTTGCTATAGTAGAAATTACTGCAAAAGGAGTCCCAGAACTCTGGAGGCAAGTTGTCTTCTGTCACCATGTGCACAGGAATGGGGGGCGGGGTGATTGGTCCCACCTGTTTGCAAGACTTAGGCTTATGAAAGTTCATAATTAGTGTGATTGGAGAGGGAGGGGAAGTGGGGTTTTGGTTGGTTGCTTGCTTTTTTTTTTTAAACAATTCTTTCTTTCAGAAATGCTTGTCACCAACCAATGTCTTTTCGACCAAGAATTTTGATAGTCGGTAAAGCAGGATTTGGTCAAGGCTCTCACTTGGCACCAGCGGTCCTCCATGCTTTAGAAAAATTGACAGTGTACACACTAGACATTCCTGTCCTTTTTGGAGTCAGTGCTACATCTCCAGAGGAAACATGCTCCCAGGTAAGTCATTCACCATTGCTTAGACCGGAAAGCTATTTGAAAGATAATGCTATTTCCAAAAGACAAAATCTAGAGCTGCCTCATTCTAGTGTTTGGTTTCTTTTTTTCCTTCAGTTTTAATTTTTGTGTTTTTGGAATAGAACACATATTCCTCTATGACTAAGAAATGACACATAGTTCATTTCCTAGTCATGGAAGAATATCCATTCTAACCCTAGTTCCACCACTCAACTATCTAGCTGGCCTTGGGAAGGTGCCTCCTTTTTCCTGTTGGCAAAATGGAAATGATACTAGTGCCTGCCTCACAGAGGGCTAAATGAGGGCGAGTCGCACTGACTGCTACTTGGTCAGCACTCATTCTCTGCAGCTTCTGTTTTCTGGTTTTCAATTTATTTTTTTAATATAAAGGTATTTTATATTTGTACGTGTAGCCATATTTACCAGCACAGAAAAGTATGCACGATTTCTCCAACAGTTTGCTCCTTAACTAAATAAAAACAAATTGCTGTCAAAGCAACTCCAGCTCTTGACAACCCACTGTGAGTCACAGAACTCAGCTCCACTGGATTTTCAGTGGCTGGTTTTTTGGAAGTAGGTCATCCATCCCAAGGTGAACTCTAACCTCCATCCAACCTTGTCACTAGTAATCAGCATTAGCTATTTACACTACCCAGAGGGTCTGTTTACTCGTGTCTTGAAATATTTCAAAAATGAAACATTCACAAAACATTTTTAAAAAACAGGATGTGATGTTCTGCAGGAAACATTTTTGACCCTTGATGGTTTTGTTAATTTAGAGAAGTGAAACATTGTGCCAGACTAATAGATCTAGTGTCACTAATGTGCTGACTCTGACTGACCTTGATCTTATTTCTCCCATCAGATGATTCGTGAAGCTAAGAGAACAGCACCGAGTATAGTGTACATCCCACATATTCACTTGTGGTGGGAAATAGTTGGACCAACCCTCAAAGCCACATTCACCACCTTATTACAGAGTATTCCTTCATTTGCTCCTGTTTTACTACTTGCAACTTCGGACAAACCCCACTCTACTCTGCCAGAAGAGGTAATTTATGCTTTAAAAGGAGTGATGAATACCCAAGTAATAAAAACTCACTGTGAAAAATCCCAGGGCTACAGAAGTGAAGAAAATAATAAGAAAAGGATTTCTTCTTCACTCATCAAAAATAATAACCATTGCTAACTGTCCGAGCAGCCTATGTTGGTGCAGTAAGGCTCCGTTAACAGTTTTTCTTTTCATACAGATGAGATCCTATGATGCGTGCTATTTTGCAGTCTTTGTGGTTCACCTGCCAGTATATCTTTTGTATTTGTCAGAATGTAGATCTCATTCCTTTTAAGTGCCGCATGACTTTTTCTGTTGTGTGCCGCATAATTTATTTATCAAGTTCCTTGTTGATAGATAATCTGGCTATTTTCCAGTTTTTTCTCTGAAATTACTGCAATGAACAGCCTTGTATTTTAATTGTATGAGCATCCTGTGAATTTTTCTAGCATCAATTCCTAGAAGTGGAATTAGCCATTGTTGTTGGTAGGTGCCGTTGAGTAAGTTCAGACTCATAGCAACTCCACGGAATTAGCAGTAGGTGAGTCACAAACAAACCAGAGCCACTGCCACTGAGTCCATTCTGAATTATAGTGACCCTATATAGAGTTTCCAAGGCTGTATGTGAATACATACAAACATAGGAACAATAGTGAGGGTGGTGCGGGACCAGGCAGTGTTTCATTCTGTTGTGCACTGTGGGGTGGACCCAGCTCGATGTCACCTTACTACAACAAAATGTGAGTCTTTATGGGTGCAGACAGCCTCATCTCTCTCCTGAAGAGCAGCCAGTGGGTTTGGATGACCCAATACGTAACCCCCCACAGTGCCATTTCTGATCGTCTTCAATTGATCTCTTTGAAGTTTGTGCCAATGTAGACAACTACCAAAGACAACCAATTGCTTCTACCTGGAATAGTCTTTTATCTATAAACTCCCTCAAATGTCACTTTAGAGACGTCTTCCCTACTTGGGTTTCTAAATTGTAGCAATCCTTCTTCCCATCACTCTTTCCTCTTGCCTGGCCTTAGTGTAATTGCTGCCCACCATTACCAATTTGTTTGACTCCTTGTCTCTCCAATCAGAATTTTTAAAAAGCAAAGTCAGATTTTTTTTCTCACCAAGAGTCTATATAATATGTACATTGCAGGCTTGTGTGTGTGTGTGTGTGTGTGTGTGTGTGTGTGTTGTTGAACAAATTTATTGAGTGTTTTTCCAAACCATTGATAAAATTGGATTGTAATACTTAAAACATTATTTATAACAAGAAGATAGATTCAAATATTTTGTTGAAGAAATATTTATTGAGCACTTACTCTGCACTGTATTGTTCTGGTTACGTGGGGAACACTTTCATGGACAATAATAGGCAATCCTAGAACATACATTTTGGTCGAGGGGATACAGACTGAAAAATAAATGAATAAAATATGTCATAAACAAGTATTATGGAGAAAATTTTAGCCAGGGAGAACCAAAAGCATATAGGTAGGGTCACACTGTTAGGTAGCTGGAGGAGGCCTCAGTAAGTCGATGGCATTTGAGCAAAGCCCTGCAAAGGGAAGACAGTAAGGCATGGCATGTGAGTATCTGGGGACAAAGGTCCTGGCAGAGATAAAAGCAAGTGAGCAATGATCGACATATAAACCCTACCCCTCCCCCCCCCACACACACACACACCAGGAGGACGGACAATAGAAACATGGGTGAAGGGAGACAGCACATGGTGTAAGATATGAAACTAATAATTTATAATTTATCAAGGGTTCACAAGGGTGGGGAGGGAGGGGAAAAGAGGAACTGATGATGGCGACATGTACATTGTGTTTGATACAATTGATGTATGGATTGTTGTAAGAGCCCCCAATAGCATTATTTATTTGATTAAAAAGCAAGTGAGCAGCATAGAAAATGAGAATGCCCTCGGCAGATTTGCAATTTCCACAATCCATGAAAAACAAAGCACTGGGAATTAGAATGTGAAGGCATCTGCACTTCAGCACCTGTGCAGGGAAACTGCATTGGAATGTGACAGTGGTTTCTAGCTCAGGGTCATGCTAGGAAGGGGTTTGAAAGAGCCGAGTGGCAACTCTGGAAGGTTGGCTTCCAGCCCCCATGACAGGCAGAGTCATTTGTCCTCCTTTGGAGCTGTGAGGGTGGGCCCAGGAGGATTGGGAGAATGTTCCTCATTCTTGGGTCCAAAAGACATTATAGACACATTGCAATACAGGCCACTTTGTACGTCATCCCTGAAAGCAGAAGCCGGATTTAACCAAAGGAGCATGTGTGGACAGTGAGATGTCAGATGCATTTGGCAAAGGATAGCCCAAGGGTGTCATAACTACACTCATGAACCAACTGTGACAAAACCAGTTAAAGATCATATAAGGAAAATAATCTCATCCAGCCTCCACCCTCATAGGGGAAAACCCTACATCTAACGAGCAGGCACAATGAAGAGGCATTTAGCGAGGTAGATGATTGTGGGATTGTGATCATGCCTCTGAAATATAACCCAACTACCCATCTGGGCTAGTGAAGACATCGAATGAAGTGACGTTTAAACACAAATCAAGTTTTAGACAAGTAGGCATTTATGTTAAAGACGCTTATCCACACTTGTTCTGTTGATCTAGTGCTGAAACAAAGTGGGGGAAGCTCACTACCATCAAGTCGATTCCAACTTCATAGAGAACCCTGTGAGAACTGCTCCTGTGAATTTTTAAGACTACAAATCTATAGAGGAACAAAAGTGGAGCGATGTGGTTTCGAACTACTGACCTTGTGGTCAACATTCCAACTTGGAAATGAAGGGCAGGAGTATTTGAAAATAAACCTCCAGCTAATTTAAAGGAAAGCTGGTAAATGGCTCCGAACAGCTGAAACAATGAATAGACCGTATATACTTGAGTATAAGCCAACCGGAATATCAGCCGAGGCACCTAATTTGATGACAGAAACTACATTAAAAATGTGCTGGAAAACTCGGGTTATACAGGAGTATATATGGTAGTAATTTTTTGAGCAGTGTAACTTTCACTAACAGTCTGACTATTAAAGGACTTGAGAGAGAACATCACATTTTGAGATGAGAGTCCAGTGACCAGTAACTCTTCAGGGGAACAGGTAGTGGGTTTGAGCCAAAAGAGTTGAAAAAGAATGGAATTTTGCCACAGGTTTTTTGAAATATATATATGTTAATATTTCAAAATAACGTTTTTCAAATTTTTAACATCACTCTTTGCTTTTAAAAGTGTTTACAAAGGATAATAAATGACTGTGACTGTTGTTTGTTCTAGGATGGGGCCAAGATGTCTGGGACCACAGGATTATCACCACTTATTCTCATAGCTTAGTTTGGGTTGTGAAAGAGATTAAGTAAAATTAAATGATTTCAACAAATTCTTTAAATAACATCACATGAGCCACTCTCTAAATTGTACTGTGGAGTGTCGAGCTTCCCAGCAGAGACCCTAACTATTGAATTAGAGGGTCAGAGGAAGAGAGATGCTCAGTGAGATGGATGGACACAGTGGCTACAGCAGTGGATGCAGACATAATTGTGAGAGTGGTTCAGGACTGGGCATAATTTTGTTCTGTTGTACATCAAGTTGCTATGAGTTGGAAATGAGTTGACAGCACTTAACAACAATGCATTGTTTATACCTAAATCCAGGATGTTTGAGAGATGTGTTGTTTTTATTTAATCATCTCTTTATTATATAATGTAGATTATCATTAAAAATATGTGTACTATAACTTCCAGCAATATACATAGGTAGTCTGTGTATGTGTGGCACTTTCTTTCTTTTCTTTTTTTAAGGTGCAAGAATTATTTATCCATGAGTATGGAGAAATTTTTAATGTCCAGTTACCTGGTGTAGAAGAACGAACAAAATTTTTTGAAGACTTGATTCTGAAACAAGCTGCTAAGCCACCTGTATCAAAAAAGAAAGCAGGTTAGCTCATATGTCAAGGTTATACATAATAGTTTTTTGAGGGGTGGGGGAAGTAAAGGCTGAATGAATGGCATTTTGCCATCCATTATTTATACAAGTTCAGAACCTCAGAGGTTGATGTTTCTGCTACTTAGAACTATGGCTTCCCATTATAGTGGATTAAATCCTTAAGTCATCCAGGCTTTCCGGTGGTACACAGACCCTTCTTTCTTATGTGCCCTTCCCTAGCATACATAGGCAAAGCTAGCTTTGCCTAACGTTATGGCCCATCGTACGATCTTAAGACTAATGTTATGTGATGATTGATGGTGGGTCTCTCACTGCCCCACAGCTGGCCAATTTATTTGGTAGCATTGCCATGTGCCTCTTTTTATCCTGACTACTCAGTGCATATCTATTTAAGCAAAATAAATGAACTTTTGTGATATATTTTATATATCACAGCTTTTCATTAATTAATAACTAGCAAAAGAAGATATTTTAAATAATTTTAATATTCTTGCCCTATAAATTATGCTTTTTCAAAGTTTTAATAGCCTCTTAGATAATCTTCAAATGGAATAGCAGTATAATGACTTCTGGGCAGTAGCATTCCAACTTACAAGGTGCCAATCCTTTCTGAATGGATAGCTACTATGGTAGCACTTTAGCATTCCAGGCCCCTGGGTTTCTGGCTGACATCAGGAGGGTCATTTTTCACACCCAGCCACCAATTGCACTGAGTCATTGTCTCACTTTTGATGCTATAGAGAAGCATTATGAAAATCTTCTGTTTGTGTGAAGTTTTACAGGCCTTGGAGGTACTCCCAGTGGCACCATCACCTGAGCCAAGGCCATTGACAGAAGAAGAAGTGAAGCATCTTGAAGAACAGGAAGAAGATACATTTAGAGAACTGAGGATTTTCTTAAGGAACATTACACATAGGCTTGCTATTGACAAGCGATTCCGA
Organism: Echinops telfairi; assembly: GCF_000313985.2. NCBI lineage: Eukaryota > Metazoa > Chordata > Mammalia > Afrosoricida > Tenrecidae > Echinops > Echinops telfairi. The sequence goes on from NW_022103896.1 coordinate 16,457,172, forward strand.
GTATTTACAAAGCCTGTTGACCCCGATGAGGTATTAATTTAATCTTTGTATTAAATGTGTTCCAAACAATAGTGGTTCCAAATCTGAGAATGTTTTAGTAGTTTGTCATTCTCTGTATACACTGACCTTGTTTGTTTTGTTTCGTTTTTTTACATAGAAACATGCCCTGGATAGTCTCCTAGTCATTAGGACAGTGAGTACAAGAGCCACGTAACACACATTTTCCTTTCCTGCAGAGAATAACGATTAACTTAGTCTACCCAACCCAAACTTTCTAGAAGCAATCTGAGAATGATGCCACATAATATGACTGTGACCTGTGAGTGTGCGCTGGAATATTTTAAGAAGTCTTAATGAAAGAATCAGGACTTAAGTTGACATGGAAGGATGGCATTTGGATGAGGAAAGAGAGATAGGATGTTACTAGGGGTAGAGTTAGCTGCCCAAGAATCGGAATAAAGATTTTTAAGAAAACACCTTAAGTTGAGTCAGAGGTTTCCTGTGCATATGTTGTCAGTGTCTCCATGTTGATTCTTTCTTCCTTATGTTGTCTGGCACTGAAATGGAACTCAAATGTGTTTTATGTTCAGAGTTAATTTAATGATTGGATCATTTGCTTGGATTTTAGGTTCCCGATTATGTCACTGTAATAAAGCAGCCAATGGACCTTTCATCTGTAATTAGTAAAATTGATCTGCACAAATATCTGACTGTGAAAGACTATCTGAGTGACATTGATCTAATCTGCAGCAATGCTTTAGAATACAACCCAGATCGAGATCCTGGAGGTGAGTTGGGGGGAGGGGGGTGGTTGCAGGGAGGGCATGGCACCAGGGCTGCTAGCACATAGGGTAGATTTTTATGCCAATGCTGTTTTACATTCATGAACAATGCTCTTTAATCCTCACAGTAGTCTTATGTCCATTTAACAGATGAGGAAAATGAAGTTCAGAAGTTGTTGTTTTTTTTAAGTATTCAACTAAGAAGTGGCAGAAACAAAATCCGAATACAAGGTTCTTTCATTCCCAAGTCTCTGTGCTTATTGACATAATATGCCCCCCCAATGAGACACAAAGTTCTGAACAACTTAGTTGAAAAGTGAACACTTTTTTTTA
>NW_022103896.1:16459761-16475324 GCF_000313985.2 Echinops telfairi
TCAAGCTTTTAAGACTCCAGACGCTATATCTTTTGATAGCCGGGCACCATCAGCTTTCTTCACCACATTTGCTTATTCACCCGCTTTGTCTTTAGCAGTTGTCACACCATTTTCTATGTGTGTACTCTCCACCTCTATTTATATCCTCTATTAATAAGAATTTATAATGTAAGGAATATTTTTGATGGTGTACAGATTATCGGGCCTTGTCTCCAGGGTTTCTGACTGTAGGTCTAGTCTGGGGCCTGAAAATTTGCCTTATCTAACAGTTCTCAGGCAATGCTACTCACCAGGGACTGTTTGACTGTTTTGCAGACCTACTGCTGTAGGCTTTGCCTCCCCCTTTCTTCCAGCCCACCTGCCAATTCTGACAGCCCCCAAGAGCACCATCTTTCCACTAACCTGGGAGATATATTGCATCCTCCTGTTCAGGGAAGGCCTGATCCAGCCATGCAAGTACTCTTGCATTCACATGTAATCTCAGTATGCCGTAACTCCTCAAACCATATTGTAGTTCTCAGGGCCTGGACTTGGCCTATGATTTTTCCCTGTGTGGTTCCTCTCTTCCAGAAGAATGTCTGTATTTTTGCTTCACTAGTGATCCACCACTTACCTGTCAGTTTGTTGTACTGTGATGCTGAAAGCTCTATCACTGGTATTTCAAATCTGAGCAGGGTCACCCAAAGTGACCAGGTATCGGCAGAGCTTCCAGACTGATACAGACTACAAAGGATTAGGTGTCCATTTCAGAGGAATTAACCACTTAAAACCTGATGGATACATCTAAACTTTTTCAGTTACTGAACACGTAATGAATGTTGTCTGAGATTGTTCCAGAAGATAGCTATTCAGGTCTGAAGTCACTCAAAATGTGACTGAGGGAAAGCTGCCATGTCACGGTAGAGTTGACCATAATGATGCTGATGGAATAAAACCTTTGAGACCTTTATTTGCTGTTGGGACATGACTTAAAATGAGAAGAAATGGCAACTATACAACATACACTTCTCCAGATGTAATACACAGAAATCAAATTGACTACATCTGTGGGAAGAAATGATAGGGAAGCTCAATAACAGCAGCTAAAACCAGGCCAGGGTCCAATTGCTGAACAGACTGTCAATTACTCATATGGAAGTTCAGGTTGAAACTGAAGAAAATTAAAACAAGTCTGCAACAGCCAAAATATGACCCTGAGGATATCCCACCTGAATTTTGAGACCATCTCCAGAGCAAATTTGACAGATTAGACACTAAAGAGAGAAGACCTGATGAGCTGTGGGATGATAACATCAAGAACATCATACATGAAGAAAACAAGGTCACTAAGACAGGAAAGAAAGAAAAGATCAGCATGGATGTCAGAAAAGACTCTGAAACTTGCTCTTAACTATAGAGTAAGCTAAGGCAACTGGAAGGAATGATGAAGTCAAAGAACTGAAAAGAAAATTTCATAGGGCTGCTTCGGAAGACTATATATATTATGTATAGTGTGTGCAAAGACTAAAGTTGGGAAATAAAAAGGGAAGAACAAGCTCAGCATATCTTAAAATGTTAATAATCAAGAAAAAATTCAAGCCAGAGTTGTAATATTGAAAGATTCTTTCTATAGGCAAAATATTGAATGATGCAGGAGACATCAAAAAAATATGGAGAGAATACAGAATCACTACCAAAAAGAACAAGTCAACATTCCACCATTTGGGAGGTAGCATATGAGCTAGTGGTGCTGAAGGAAGACATTCAAGCCGTACCAAAAGCGTAGCCTAAAACAAGGCTCCAGGAATTTATGGGATACCAATTGAAATGTTTCAACAAGCTAATAAAGCACTGAAAGCACTCATCTATGCCAATAAATTTGAAAGACAGCTACTTGGCCAACTGACTGGAAGAGATCCCTATTTCTACCCATTCCAAAGAAAGGTGACCCAACAGAATGCTCAAATTACCGAGCAGTGTCATTGATATCACATGCAAGTAAAATTTTGCTGAAGATCATCCAGCAACACCAACAATAGTACATTAACAGGTAACTGCCAGAGGTTCAGGTCTGATTGAAAAGATGTTACAACAAGGGATATCATTGCTAAAGTCAGATGGATGTTGGCTGAAAGCAGAAAATACCAGAAAGATATTTACTTGTATTTCATTGACTATTCCAAGACATTCAACTGTGTGGATCATAACTGTCGACAGCTTTGGGAAGAATAGAAATTCCAGAGCACTTCATTGTGCTCCTGCTACACCCGAACATGGATCAAGAAGCAGTTGTGCTAACAAAACAAGGGGATACTGCGTGGATTAAAAACAGGAAAGATGTGGTCAAGGTTGTGTCCTCTCGCCCTACTTACTCAGTCTAGAGTATACTAAACAGATAATCCAAGAAGCTAGAGTATATGATGGGAATTTTGATATCAGGATTGGAGGAAGGTTTATTAAACTCCTGCAAGATGCAGATGATAAAATCTTGCTTGCTGAAAGAGAAGAAATTGAAGCACTTGTTGACCAGGAATTGTAGCCTTCAGTATTTATTACAACTCAATGTAAAAGAGAACAAAAATCCTCACAACTGGACCAATAAGTAACAGACATCATGATAAATGGAGAAAAGATTGAAGTTGTAAAGGATTTCATCCAGCTTGGAACCACAAGTGATGCTCATGGAAATAGCAGTCAAGAGATCAGATGAAACATTGCATGAGGTAACTCTACACAAGACCTCTTTAAAATATAGAAAACCAAGGATGTTACTGTGAGGAGTAGGGTGTGTCTAACCCAAGCCATGGTATTTTCAATTGCCTTATATGGATGTGGAAGTTGGGTACTGAATGTGGAAGATTGAAGAAGAATCGAGGAATTTGAACTATGGTGTTGATGAATATTGAAGCTACCACGGACTAACAAAAAATCCAAACAGATCTGCCTTGGAAGAAGTACAGCAAGAATCTCTCTTAGAGGCAAGGATAGAGAGACTTTGTCTCAAGTAGTATGGCCATGCTATCAGGCGAGACCAGTCCCTGGAGAAGTGCATCGTGCTCGGTCAGGTGGAGAGGCAGTGAAAAAGAGGAAGACCCTCAACAAGATCGGTTGACACAGTGGCTGCAACATTGTGGCACAAACCTGTTGTACATAGGAATCAATATGAGTCAACCAACTTAATGTTACCACAACAGCGACACCTATGGTCTTTGCTATCTTTGTGGTCCTTGTTTAGTCTTGCTATTGATTGAGACCCATCTTTTTTATTTATTTTATTTTTTATCTATCACAGGGATCTGGATAGGGCAGAGTAATAAAATCGTTTGGATTTAGCCTGCCATAGTCATCAGATGTCCAGAACATTAAATTCAGATCAAATGCAAAGTAGCAATTTCAGTAACTTTCCCTATCCATGGTAAGAGTAAAAGAGAATTATAATGACTACAGTCCTAGCCTATCATGCTGAGTTTATTTTGGTAAAGTATTGAAAAGGGAAAAACAAAGTATTCTGTTTTTGTTCATTTTCAGATCGTCTTATTAGACATAGAGCCTGTGCGTTAAGAGATACTGCCTATGCAATAATTAAAGAAGAACTAGATGAAGACTTTGAAAAGCTTTGTGAAGAAATTCAGGAATCTAGAAAGAAGAGAGGTAGGAAATTGATTTGGCACCACAGAAAGTTACTTCAGGCTTCCCTAGTGGGCTGAGTCCTTTTCATCAGTCTTGTGTCTTTTTGAACTTCTGAGTGTCCTCTTTGGCATCATACCTGTCTCTCTTACAAGGATGCAGCTCTTCGAAATATGCCCCGTCTTACTACCATGTGATGCCAAAGCAGAATCTCACTCCCGCTGCTGAGAAGAAGCCAGATCCTGAGCACAATGAGAAGCTGAAGATGCCCAGCCCTCCAGTGGCATGCAGCACGCCTGGTAAGTGTGCAGAGGTGGGTTTTACTTATGAATGGCGGCCTCTGTTCTCTCCTATTGCAATTTTTACTCTCCCACAAGAGTTTTTAGGTTGGTGTTGTAAATTACAGTGGCTTTCCTAACAGCCAAATTTGCATTCTCAAAATCAAGTTTTAATAGTTTCTGCAGTGTGGTTATGCATCTCTGTCTAGTGTGGGCTAGGGAACCTGGTGATGCAGTGGGTTTCAAACTGGGCTGTTAACCCCCAGGTCAGCAGTTTGAAACTACCATCTGTTCCTGCTCTTATAAAAATGTCCAGCTTCAGAAACCCAAAGGGGCAGTTTAACTGTCCTATAGGGTCTCAGTGAATCAGAATTGACTCAGTGACAGGGAGTTTGGTTTAGTTAGTTAGTTTTGTTTTGTCTAGACAGAGTATTTCCTAACCTCCTTGTACCTTAGTTTTCTTGTCTGGAAAAATGGTGATGAGAATGATAGCAAACCTTAGTGAGTAAAAGTCAAATTTAAGTGAGTGAGTAAGAGGCTCAGCCAAGTTTCTGGAACGTGGTGAGCGTGCACACAATACATGCCAACCAATGTTAGTGTTGACTTTCTCCTAACTTAACATTCTAACTCAGGTTTCATCCTGCTACCAAATTAATCTTTCTGAAATAGACATCAGACAGCTCATGTTGTGGCCTGCCTTAAACTTATTTAAGATAAAAAGACTTTATAGCCTGGGACTTGCCTACTTCTTGAACTTCTCACAAACAAGTACGCTCAAATTTTGTTCTTCTGTTCTGACCACACAGGACTATTTGGGCTTCTCAAAGTCTGCCATTTTTTCAGTGGGTAGTTTTGTTGTTGTTATTGTTTTATCTGCTTACTTGAATTTTTGAAACTTGGTCAATATTCTTTGTATTTTGCTTTAATTCTTGCAGCTCAACTGAAGAGAAGAATTCGCAGAAAGTCTAAATGGCACTTAGGCACCATCCCCAAACGAAGGAAGATTTCACAGTCAAAAGATGAGAGCCAGAATGCACTGGGTGACAAGATTGGGAGTGATACAGAAGAAAATCAAGATACCAGTGTGGACCACAATGAGACAGGAAACACAGGCGATTCTTCAATGGAAGAAAACGAGAAGCCGCAAAATGTCTCTGAACGCAAGAGCAAGCTGGGAAACCATCTCACTAGTAATTGTAGTATTGAGCATGAGCTGGAAGAATCTCGGAAGAGTGGGACATGTACAGAGTTGAGAAAAGATAGCATTGTTTGCAATGGAGAGGTATCTAGTGCTCAGATGATAGATCATTTAGATGAAAATGAAACTAATGGTAAGTCTTATTCAATTAAAAAGAAACAACCAGTTTTAAAGACTTTCATACTCTGGATTCCTAAGTGACTAATGACCATTGCATTGTATTTTCCATGTCTTGCAGAGTTTAGGGTATTAATTAGGGGGGGAAATAACATTACTAGCATTATCTCTACTTAATAGCTTTTAAGCTCTAGTAAATCATTGTTAAAAGCATAGGTTTTGGCACCTAACAGACCTGGATTTGAGCCTTTCATCCACCCCTTAGCAGTTTGTGACCTTGGGCAAGTTAACTGTCAATCTGTTTTCTCGTCTGCACAATTGGAGTAGAAAGTTCCTGGGTGATGAGATATTCTGAAGAGTGGCTACAAAGAATCCTTGTAAACACTGCTAATCCTTAGCAACATCATCAGTATTTCTGGAATTTTTGCTGAATGATGCAGAATAGTACCTAACCCCGTGGGCCCCACCCCTGCTCTAGGTCACTAAATCCAAGATTGCTCTGTTCCTCAGGGAGCCTGTTCATTTCATTTGAGATTAGTGTCTATCTGTGTTCACTTGAGCCTTTGATAATTTATTTGGCTTTTTGAAAAGCTAACATTGTTTAGAGGCAAGTCACTCAAAGTAAAAAAAAAAGGTGGATAACAAGGCCCATAACTAATTTTGGGCAAAAACAAGTTCTAACTGTAAGTTAAAGACACTCTTTTTTTCCTTCAGTGGCTTTTGCACCAATTCTGAAAGGGTTTCCTGGAACAGAGTTCTACCGTGTTTGAGTGGTCATAGTAGAAAGAACTAGATTGTTGTCTTTCTGATGGGTATGTTTGCATAGTTAACTCTGTCGAAGTCATTTAGTATGTCTTGTTTGGAACTGAAGTTTTACTCTTACTGTTTTTTTAAGGGAGAAGAGAATTATATTTATGTATTTGGGTAAATACTTAGTTATCAAGAGATGTGGGCTTGTGTTACTATGTGACTTAGGAAAAGTCTCCTCACCTCCCTTGGGCTGATTTTTCTCACTTCTCAGTTAGCAGATTGTTCTAGATCAGTGATCAGCAGACTTCCTGTAAAGGGCCAGATAGTGAATACTGTAGGTGCGGCAAGGCACGTGGTCTCTGTGCTTAACCTCCTTGCATGGAAGCTGCAGTGAACAGTAGGTGGAATTGCAGCAGTGAGATAGCTTTGGCCACCCTGCCCTAGATTACTGAGGTCCCTGTCAGCCCTTAACCTGAATCTTGTGCCTAATAGAAGTCAGGCTAAATCTGAGGATTCCTCAGAATGCCCCAACTTGAGAATACCTCTTAAAATGTCTCTAGTTTCTGAGTGTCTGTAAATGGTAACAGCAGAGTGAAGCAGCCAGAATTGATGTTTAAGCGTTAGTAAACACCTGTTAGTTACGCTGCCTTTATTTTAAGAAGGGTTGTGATGCAGTAGTTAAGCACTCAGCTGCTAAGCAAAAGATAGTTGGTTCAAACCCGCTAGCCCCCCCTCCACAGGAGAAAGGTGTGACAGTTTCTTTCTGTAAAGATTACTGCCTTGCAGACGCTATGGGGCCAGTTATGCTCTGTCCCACATGGTCACTGAGCTAGAGGTAGCAATAGAATTTTGGGGGTTGATACTTATTTTAGGATTTAAGATATCTAGACCAAATAACAACTCATTAATTTTCCATTCTAGAAATGTGTGTTTTGCGAATGACTCGAGCTAGACGTTCCCAAGTAGAGCAACAGCAGCTCATCAGTGTGGAAAAGGCCTTGGCGATTCTGTCTCAGCCTACCCCCGTGCTTGTTGTGGACCACGAGCGATTGAAAGTACGTACATGGAAATGGTTGTGCCTTAACTGGGCTGACAGGCCAACCCCAAGTACTGGCTTGCACAGGAGCTACACAGAAAGCATAAACAGTTCTTCCTCCCAGCCCCCCCAAGGCTGCTCTTCTCCTTCTGTCTCAGAATCTCATCTTGACCGGAGGCTCTGCGGCAGGACTCGGAGTGAAACTGCTCAGTAATCCTGCTGTGCAGCCAGATGCCCGTCTGCTGCTTATGTCCCCTGCCACTCAGCCCCCCTCAGTCTCGCTGCAATAAAATAGCGAGGGTGATGTTCTCAGTCAGAACTAATCTTTTTTTTTTTAGAACTAATCATTCTTGCTGCTATTAAGTGGAATCTTGTTCTACCTTATGTAACACTTAACACTAGCTATATACTCCCTCCTGTCCTTTTGTGCCCTTTAAGTCACTTTTGCCTTTGACCACTCTGTCAGCTCTCTGGCATGTTCCTTGTCCATCCATTCTTTCTATTCGTTGTACCCTTGGAATAAACGTCACCATATGAGCTGCCCCCATATCTGAAAGTCAGCATTCTGATGCACCAACTAGGAACATGTGTGTCATAGAATGGCCTGAGCAGATCTGAGATAAGAGTAGTCTCGCTTTTTCCCCTTTAAAAGAAAAACTGTTTTCCAATTACAATTTATCTATTTTATTGTAACTGCATTCCAAGGGTAAGAACATTGAGATCCTTGAATCATTTGTACTGATCAGAGTTTTGTCACTGTAAAGGGATGTCTGCTTTGTCTAAGAACCAAACAGCTGGTAGCTGAGGGTAGTTGTCCTCTGGAATGTGGCAGAGTTACTGTGAACATAAATGTCCTTGGAGAAGGATGCAGCTTTCTTCCAAGAGCAGTTTCTCCAAAATAATTTAACTCTTCCAGAAAAATCCCTCTAAAAATATATGTGGAACTAAACACCCTTGTGTGTCTCATGACCCTGTGAATGGTATTCCTACTATTGAAATAGAAACTTTCTATAGGGTACCCTAATTCCATAATACACTGGTTCTGGAGTATTCCTGGGTTGTAGCAAATACTACTATACTTTTCAGAAGTTTTACAGCTTTGTTTTTCTCAATATACAGGTCTACATTTAGAATCAATGATAAAAAGCCATTTATTGAGATTATTTCTACCTGTACTTCTTCTGGAAACATTGCCCAGTAAAAGAGATATTATGCAATAGCATAGTGTATCACTTAGACATAGAATAAATGATGTCCTTTTAGAAAAGAATAAGCTTGTTCAGAAAAGACTACGGTGGTTGGAGAAGACGGATATATTATTATCATTTTCAGTAGACCTGTCTGAATCATTGGTCCTGTACATTGCTTTTGTGACCTTTACCTGTCACCATTGTTGGGTTTTTACCTGTCAAATATTTCATCACGATGGTGTGGTTGTGTAACTGTGAATTAGTGCAAAGCCTTGTCAGGCCAGTTCTGAGTCAAAGACTGAGCAGATAAGAAAAACCCTGCAGTGGTGAGACCCTTTTTTTTTTTTTAAAGAAAAACCCTGCAGTGGTGAGACAGTTTACCATTTTGTTCACATCCATGTTGCTCTTTGTCTTCTATTAATATTATTTGAGATGATTTAGATGTGTACAGGGAGACTTATGGCTAGAATTGAAGTTGGCAAGCTCCTCTGCCAGAGTGTTGAGGATAGGAGTGACCAGGTTTGAAGCCAGTGTCAGAACCACCGCCAGGGGCTGCCTGGCCTCACTCATCACATGACTTGTCTCCCCCTCTCAGACTGACGCTGGCAATCTTCCCATACTCCTCGGTCATCAGAATTCAAATACCTTGTCTAGGGGAGTCTGTGGTTTACATTTATGAATGCTCATATTTTCTTTCAGAATCTTCTGAAGACTGTTGTTCAAAAAAGTCAAAAATACAATATATTTCAGTTGGAAAATTTGTATGCAGTAATCAGCCAATGTATTTATAAGCATCGCAGGGACTATGACAAAACAGCACTTATTCAGGTAGGCTATTGATATGCATCTTTCTAATGCTCTAAATGTCACGATGCATGCATGATTATATAAGATAGCTGAGGCTTTATTTAATGTATATAAAATAACTGAGTCTAAGTCCTTAATAAAGAATGGAAACTATCAAGTATCAGCAGACTATGAAAAAGATGTTTTGTGTGTGTGTAAAATAACAATAACGGTATGTAGCACCCTGAATAGACTTTCAGATAACCATTTTACTTGTCTCTACTTAATCTTGCTATAGAGAGAGCATTAAGAGGCCAACTTCAGAAAAATAGACACTGGTTCCAATGAAGTATAAAATATTAATACCTAGTAAAGTTCATATGAATGTCGGTGGCATAGTGGGTTATATGTTGAGCTGCTAACCAAAAGTCAGCAGTTCAAACCCATCAGCCGTGGGAGAAAGATGAGGCTTTCTGCTCCCATAAAGACTGCCAGCCTCAGAAACCCACAGGAGCAGTTCTACTCTGCTTGATATGAGCTGCCATGAGTTGGAATCGACGTGGTAACAGTAAATTTGGTTTTGAATTTTTTTGATAAGTACACCATTACCTTGACTACAACTATTTAAATTTAACATGAGATGAATCTGTGTTTAAACTGATGTAAAGAATGAAGCCTCCATCGGGGACAGTAGTTGATGTGACACTTAAAATTACTGAACTAGGTTTATTCTAACTTTCAATATGTGCATGGATCTTAATATCCTTAAGGTACTAAAAATCAGTAATGTTTCTTTAACTTTTTATATTAACACTATTTTTCTTTCCTACTCTATCTAGAAAATGGAGCAAGAAGTAAAAAACTTCAATTGTACCAGATCCTGATGTGTCCATGGTCTCTCATATTCTTCCCATTTGAATTGGGAAGAATTCCTTTTTTAATTTACTTTTGATGAAATCTTACATTTTTGAGGAAGATCATAAAATAAGAGTATTTAAACTTTCCTGGTATTATTTATGTACATGTGTAAGATAAGTTACAGAGGTAATTGATACATATTGGAAATCATACAAGTTATTGTAGTAACAATGCTGTCCTGTATCAGTAGCTGAAGTGTGGCCAACTCAATAAAGTTGTTTGTAATAACTAATGTTTGGTGACACTTAAGAGTAACTAGTCCTATTATGTTTTGTGTTAAGCACTTTTTACTTTTCCTCAAAGTTGCATATTGAATCAGAGATGAGGAGCTTACTTGACCATTATGTCTTTGGTTTTATTCTTTATTATATGTTGTTTGTTTTAGCTCTAATGCCTTTCTCCCCTCTACATTATATTTTCCCTTGTTCATTCACTTAAGACTCGGTGTTCAATTCAGGATTTGTTGGAAGCCCGTGAACAACATCCAGCTATTCCACAATTCTGTACTTTTTTAAAAATTACTAATCATTTTATTGGGGGGCTCTTACAGATCTTATAACAATCCATAATTCAGTTGTATTAAGAATACTTGTAAAGAAGAAGACTTGTACATATGTTGCCTTCATCATTTCCAAAGCATTTTCTTTCTGCTTGAGCCCTTGGGTATCAGCTCCTCTTCTTTCCCCTTCCCGACCCTCCCACCCTCATGAATTCTTGATCAACTATATATTATTATTGTTCACAATTCTGTACTTTTAAACATTTTGTAATTCTAATTTGGAGTTTATATTTTCATTTATTTTTGTGAATGTATTAATAACTACCTTGTTAAGCATCTTTTGAGTAGCATAAAGTTTTGCTATTTGAAAACTGCCCACATCCTTCTACAATTACATATATGTTGTATCCTTTTATATGCAATTGTATAAATATAAATACTATAAATTTTATATTAAGATACCAAAAATACATTTCTTTTTTAATAATAGCATTCACCACCATGCATTTTTAAAGACTAGTTTCTAAAGTAGCTTCTGTTAGAAACCTTTGACAAGGGGTTGGGGAATGGGGATAAGAATCTAAAATGAGAGACTCTGGGACTCTCTAGAACAATTTAGGGTTGAGCCAACTTTGTTTCTGATTTACCTGGATATTGCCTCTCAAGCCCCCCTAAACTCCAGCTATTCAGTATCCACCTTGATTGAGTATATAACTCATATACAACATAATCATCGAGCATTGCCAGTCACTGAAAACACTTAAGTGTGTGTATATTTCTTAGCATAAATGCTTTCTTCAGTTGGAGTTTTTCTTATAACTTATTCTTAGAAATGCATCTTTTATAACTAGAAGTTGATTTTGTATGTATACCTTGTGTAATAAATTTTAAAGATGAGAATTCCACTGATGATGTTTGTATTTAGTATTTGAAAGAAAGATTACAGGCGTTTAAAATCTGTTTCTTGGTATATTACTCTGGTGATGAACGTTAATAGCTGCAAAGAGCTACCCTTTTTTTTTCTGACAGAGTCTATACATTCAGGAAATGACAGATGTGACTCCTTTGTAGATTTCAAATTTGATGTGAAACTGTTAAGACTAGACCATTTTTTATTAACGTTTTTCTCAGAGGTACCATCAGCGCTTCTCTCTCTTGTTTTTGTTTGTTTGTTTTGAGGAGGGGTGAGGGAAATACTTTGAATCTCTCTGAATTGCCAAGTGATGAGACCTGGGTGGTTCCATGGTAGAATTCTCACCTCTTGTGGGAGAGACTCCCGCTGGTGTACCTTAAGCACAGTTTGTCAGCATGTTGCTATGATGTGGAACAGGGGTCTCCAGAGCTTCCAGATCAAAAGGGAGTAGAAAGCAGTATTTTGGTGTAGTACTGTGCTCTGAGGGTTGTGAAGCCGCCAGGAGTCCAGGCTGATTTGATGGGAGCTACAACAATTACCAGGAGCTCTGATGAAATCAGGTAAAGGATTTGTAAAATTTTTAGTATTAAGATACACACAGCTATAAGAGCCCCCCAAAGATTATTTATTAAAAAAATACACACACAAAAAAAAATACACACAAATCTGAAATACCTAGTTAATTGTTTTATTATATGTAATCTGTGTGTGCTTTTTTTGTAGATATCAAAGTTACTAGGGTCAGTATAGAGAAAGTGGGGGGTGGAGGTTAGGGGTGATGGAAAAACTACATCAATCATGAATAGGTATGCTTGCAAACAGATTCTTGTAATTGCTGTCAATGAGGTTTAAACCTGTAAATAACTGAACAGGCAAAAGTTGTGTGATAGATATACAAGGGGACTTCAAAACGTTTGTGGGAAACTTCCATTATTTTAAAATTTATTTGCAGTCATCACTTGGGCTATTTCTTGCTGCTGTTTGTTTGCTGGCCTGCTCTTCCACCTGCATGGCCAGGCACAGGGCCTTCATGAAACCTTTGTTGGGCTGAGAGGTGATTGGGAAGCTTGGCTAGAGTGGGCTCTTTGTTCTCAATAGTCTCCAGGTTATAGTCCGGCTGCTTGGTCGTCTCGGAAGAGCTTAAGTCAGGTTGACCCTTGTTTTCAGCTGAAGAGATACAAAGAGTCTCAGGGAGAAGGCATTGCTGGGCACGCCAATTACACTGCTCAGGCTGCGGCTGCTTCTCTGGCACTGCATTCTTAAAGTATAAATACTCATGTAAGCAATAAATAATTGACACTGTAGAAGTTCACAGTTAATGCCTGTGTGTGTGTGTGTGTGTGTGTGTGTGTGTGTATTCCCACACTTTCATGCATATGCAGACTATTCTGAGATGGTGCTGATTGGACTTGCTGAGGAAAAAGCAGCAGTTTCTGTAGACTGAATGATAAGGCATTTGTAGGTCAGAGTGAGAAAAAGATCCAACAAAAATTTAGAAGTCTCCAGTGACATTTCTGGGGGGTCCAGTTGTGTGTTTCTTGAGATATCCCTTCTGAGGTGAGGGGGGGGCTGTTGGATCTGGTCCCTTCTACAACTAAAAGATCCAATGCTCAGTGGATCTTCTGGATTTAGGAAGCAAAATATTCCTCCAGCCCAGTGGGTCTCAACTTTACTAATCCTGCACCCTTTAATACAGTTCCTCATGTTGTGGTGAGCCCCCAACTATAAAATTATTTTTGTTGCCACTTCATAACTCTAATTTTGCTACTGTTATGAATTGGGTGGCCCCCAAAGGGGTCACGACCCACAGGTTGAAGACCGCTGCTCCAGCCCTTATTTCAAGTGACTATAAAGTTTTTGTTTGTGTGTATGTGTGTGTGTGTGAGAGAGAGAGAGAGAATTAGGTGAAGATTTACAGAGCAATTACTTGGAAGATGAAATGACCAGAGGTAAGAGTATTAAGTTGATTTTTGAGCTATAGCTAATGCTTCTAAGTTAGGGTCTTAGAAGGAACATGATTGGAAAACTGATCACAAGGATGTCTGGGGAACAATATATGGTTAGACATCTCTGAGAGGCCAAAGAAGGTGAAAATATTTGTTATCTTGTGACTAATCAAAAAGTGACCACAGCAGAGGATTTTAACAGTCATAGATGAGATGTTCTGTGGCTACCGGCAGTCAGCCTTTCTTCAGTCACTCCTGTCTGCACAGTAGACATGATAAAAGTGGCCATTGTGCTAGCTACAAATGGAGGTATTCCATAGACTTGGAAACATTGACTTCACCACTGCTGAGTGCCTGTTCTGCCAGCAGCTAAGACCAACACTAAGTCTCCAGAGTGACACTTCCCCAGGGTCCTCAGCCTGCTGCCTTTGGTGGCAGGTGGATTACATTGGACCAATTCCATCATGGAAGGGCTAACGTTCTTACTGGTATAAATGCTTATTCTGGATACTGGTTTGGCCCTCCACACAATGCTCCTGCCATAACGATAAGAAATTGTAGAATATCCTAGCCACTGTCATGATATTCTACGCAGCATTGCCTTGGGAATTGGCTTTACAACAAATGAAATGCAGCAATGGGCCTGTGCTTGCAAATTCACTGGTCTTGCCACGTCACCCAGAATACTGAAGCAGATGGCTTGATAGGATGAAAGTGTGTTAAATGACGTCTTTTGTGACTATGATTCCATTTACCCAGTCAATGGTTTTTAACAACTTTATATGGGTCATGCATAGTTCATGTAGGAAATACTTGCTTATGTCTCATACCACTATCATATACCATTCTAACAAGATTTAAACCTTTTTTCCTCTAGGAGTGTGTAAGTTCATTGAAGATAATACTGTATCTTTGTATCCCTAGTAACATAGTTTGAGTCTCAATAAATATTTGTTGAATAATTCAATTCTAGAAGCAAATGTGAAAGCCAGAATTACAATCAGTAAAAGACTGGGTGAGTTGTGATCGAAAGTACTGCTGGTAAGAACCCAAGTCCTCCCTTTGAGATTGGTTTTCCTCAGAAGATGGAGTGCCCTGTTGTCCCTCTACCAATGCCTGCCTAACTTCTATTCTCAGCAAAGAAGTTAACACCATAGGCTCTCAGACCCCCTCAATCAAAATGAGTCCTCTATTTTAATCTCATTTAGTCTCCAATATTCTTATCTGACACTTCATAATGTTCAGCTATTTTAATATTTACTATTTGTCTGTCCATGAAACTGTAGGCTCTTTAGTGTTAGGAACTAGGTATTTTATGACAATGGGTTTGTTTTTGAAAAATGTGTTGCCATTGAATGAATTCCAACTCTAGACCCCGTGTCATTACAGAGTAGAACTGCTCTCTAGTGTTTTCTTGGCTGTTATCTTTTAAGAAGCAGGTCACCAGAACTGTGTGTGTGTGTGTGTGTGTGTATACACCAGGGTGAGTTCAAGCCACCAACCTTTAGGACGGTAGTCAAGTGACCCTACAGGGCAGCCCCATTGGGTTTCCAAAACTAAATCTTGGCAGGAGCGGACAGCCTTATCGTCATCCTGCGGAGTAGATGGTGAGTGTGAACCACTGACCTTGCAGTTAACCGATCAGTGCTTATCCCACTGCACCCCCAAGCCCAAAGCTAGCATAATAAATTCCCCTTGATTTAAGGATTGAGAGCAAAAGATTAAGGAGCAGAACAGCAAATTACGGGGTTACTAGGAGACTCATCAGGTAAAGCTCATACTGCAGCAAAGTAGAGTGAGATCCTGCTAACAACATGTAATGTTAAAAGACACATGACTTCAGAAGCGAAAAATTAGGTGTATCCCATTCCAAGACCATCTGAGGAGAAATTTTCACTTCCATTGCCTTATAGTTCATTTTACCTATATCAGGCATCCTTGAGATACTGCAGCCCATCTAATACTGTCTATCCCAACCTTTTGAATGGACCAGAAGGTTGTGGGGTATTCTGTTGATTCTTTTGTTTTGTTTTGCAAAATCTGAGACCAAGTACAAAATACCAAGAAATACTATATTTATCCATAAATCATGGCAGAAGAGGAAAGCAGTCATCAATTAAATGGTTCAGTTGAGAACAGATGGATTGTATTGGTTGTGTTAGGCCGGGTTGACTAGAGAAACAAATCCAGTGACACTCATCTATGTGTAAGAAACAGCTTGACTGATGGTGCCCGGCTATCAATAAGTATAGCGTCTGGGGTCTTAAAGGCTTGAAGGTAATCAAGCAGCCATCAAGCTCAGAAGCAACAAAGCCCACATGGAAGA
>NW_022103896.1:16477258-16488200 GCF_000313985.2 Echinops telfairi
AGCTGATGCCAGGGGCTTAAGTGGAGAGCAAATGTTTTGAGAATGATGAGGGCAATGAAAGTACAAATGTGCTTTACACAATTGATGTGTGTATGGACTGTGATAAGAGTTGTATGAGTCCCTAATAAAGTGATTTTAAAAAACAACAGATGAATGGCTCAACAAAGATGCAATACATAACATAGTCCCACTGAGATGAAGTCCTGACCTGTGCTGACATGGATGGTCCTTGAAAACATTATACCAAGTGAAATTAGTCACAGAAGGACAGCTATTGTCTGATCCCACTTCCATGGAATGTCTCGAACAGGAAAATATATAAAGGCCAGCATCTATTAGTGGTTACCAGGGGCAACAGCGAGGGGCGAGAGGAAGAGTCCTTGCTTTTGGAGGCACTGAGTTGCTGGTTCGGGTGATAGGCAAATTTGGAACAAATCGTGGTGATGGTTGCCCACCTTGAAATAAGTAATTCCTTGTCATTGAATTGGACACATAAAAATGTTGAAATGGTAGTTTTTAGAAGTATGTATATGTACTCACCACACATTCCTAGAGGAAAAGAGATCAGGATATGGCCTCACTTTGGACATGTTATCAGGAAAGACCAATCCCTGGAAGATGGGATCATGCATGATAAAGAAGAGGGGCAGGGAAAAGAGGGAGGCGCTCAAGAAGATGGATTGACACAGTAGCTGCAACAATGGGCTCATTGAACATAACAGCTGTGAGGATGGTGCGGGACCAGACAGTTTCATTCCGTTGTATGTAGGGTCACAACGAATCAGGACTGCCACAATGGCACCCAGCAACAGAAACAACTGATCACACATGCACCTGCTGCCAATGAACGGACTCATGATTCCCCTGCATAGGGCATCTACAGCCGTAAGTCTTTAGGGAGGTGCCCTAGTGGCAGCAAAGTGATTATGCATTGGACTGCTAACCCCAAGGTTAGCAGTTCAAAACCACCAACTGCTCCATGGGAGAAAGATAAGGCTTTTTACTCCTCTCAAGATTTAGTCTCAAAAACACAGGGGCAGTTTACCCTGTCCTCTAGGGTTGCTGAGTCAGCATCGACTCAAGAGCAGTGAGAAATCTTTAAGAGAGCAAATAGCTGTCTCTCCCATGGAGCAGCAGTAAGCAGTCTGTGCAATGCTTACACCACCCACACCAGGAAAGGAAGAAAACATTTTAAGTCATTTGAAGAGCTACTCCGAAGCTTTGACAGAAGTTCTTAAAATCGTGGCCACGAAAGTGACTCAACATAGACAAAGATACCAGGCTTTGTCCTAGATTGCAAAGTGAAAAATAATGGGTTGGTACAGATGTCAATCCTACCTATGACTAAGGGCCAACCCCTAAACTAAATCCATGGCCATCAAGGTGATTCCAACAGATACCAACCTTGTAGGCCAGTGTAGAACTGCCTGGCAGAGTTTCTGTTACCAGCTGCACGATCAGTAATTATTTAACACTCTTTGACATTTTCGAATGCTCAGTTTATTCACTGCAAACACACACCAAACAATCTAACAATCTTAAAACTAACTTAAATTATTGTTATGAGGTTAACACACAATTATTTCAGCATCATAGTCCTGTTAAGCATTGCCTTCATTGGGATACCCACCCCGGGCAGAGTTGGAGAGAGCAGGAGTTGATGTCTCCTTGGTTTCTAGCTTTCTAAATTTCCAGCCTCTCTACCCAGGTTTATATAGGCAGTTCAGCTGGCCGTTAGACGTCATTCTGGGTCTTATCAGGGTCCCCCAGACTTTCTGGGGTGGCTCTGATCCACTTGTTTACTTCTTTTCTGTGACTCAGCATTTCGGCTGGGCCTTGTAGGACTTTTCTTTCAAGATGGAGTTGTTTGTGTTCATCTTTCATCATCTTGCAAGGCAGTTCCGCATCTTGCAAGGTAGTTCTTTATTGCTTTCATCCGTTTCCAAGGCGGGAAGGGAAATCTTTAAGGAATCTGATAGCTTCATCTTTCTCCCCAAGAGTGGCTAGTGGATTCCCACTGCCACCCTTTGTTCAGAAGCGGGATGATTTAACCACTGTGCCACCAGGGTTGCATACTTTAGAAACCCACATTCTAAGGAAGAACGTGTGAGCTAGTCAGCCACTCAGGAGTTGTCTGTCACCAAGACACAACACAATCATAACTTGTCGTATGCAGTTGATACAGCCTTTTGTTTAATCCTTTTATAAGCCTTAAGAGGTAGGTTCTATCATGATTTCCTTCACAGAGATTCAGACCTTTGCTCAGTGTCAGACAGGAGTGACAGAAGCGGAACTCAGACCAGGCCTATGGGACTCAAAACTCATGTTCGTAACCAGCATTACCACTTCTTCTGAGTGGAGACCACAGATCCATGCGCATGTCCCCCTGGCATTCAACTTCCGGGTGTGTGCCACTGGAAACCTTCCAGGGTCTGTAGCCCTCCACCTGTGGGTGTTTCCAGGTGCTGTGCTGGAGGTAATCTGGAAGCGATGGGAAGCTAATTGCCAGGCAGAGAACTGGGTGGGTCGTACCCCAACACCCCTGCCAATTGGGTGTTAGAAACAGGTATATTCTGCATTTTGCCTTTTCATGCTCTACTCTGCTGGAAGTGGAGTTTCAGGGTGGTCCAAATAGTAAGCGTGCTTGACTAGTAACCGAAAGATTGGAAGTTGGAGTCCACCCAGAGGTGCCTCAGAAGAGAGCCCAGAGATCTACCTCTGAAAGATCAGCCTTTGAAAACCCGATGGGTGCAGTTCTACTCTGACACATCAGGGGGTTCCACGAGTCAGTCAACTCCATGGCCACCCGCTACCTTCCATTTCACTCCCCACTATGCCTTGACCTCAGTTGCCAAAGGAACTACTTACTCTCACACCCTTTACTGGGTCTGCTGTAGGGCGAATCCCACCTAAGACATTATCTCTGTAAAGCAAAAGGAGAAAAACAGGAAATGACTCTTACAACGATAAGATTTTCTTTTCTTTCTTGTTTTCTCAGGTTTTTCGGCTATTGTTGAAGCTCTCACAAACAGTATAAACATCCTCATGAGTTTATGGTGACATCCTAAACACTTTCTTTTCAAATTGTTTTCCATTTGAAAGATGGTTTTAATTATTCTATAGCCATGTGAGATTATGTTTTTATTCCTTACAAAAAAATTAGAGGAACTCTCTGGAAGCTTTGTGTTTTGGCTGTGTGTTTAGTGTGCAAAGGTTGGAAATGAAATCGTTACACTTGAGCAGCCATGCTGCCAACGTCAAGCACTGGCTCAGAGTCAGAGAACAGCACTTAACATTCAGCGAGAGGGCACTCGGAATACTTATACCTCCAGAGCACACAGCGAGTCAAGCCCTGTGAATGTCCCAAAGACAGGGGACTACGACATTTCGTGCATTCAAGAGTGCCAGGATGAAGACCCTGGACATGCAGCCTTTGTGAGTGACAAGTGGAGGCTCAAAGGGCCATTGTGAAATTTCCACTGGCTTCAAGATTGACTTGGGGAGAAGCAGGGGGGCTGGTTGCAATAGCTAATGTATTCATGAAATAATTTGGAAACTGGTTACGTGTGATGAATCCTAATTACAGCCATTTACTGGTGGTAAAGATTTAGGAAAATTAGGGTCTTCAAAAGAAGACAGAAGCATTTGCTTTCATGATGAAGGAAGAAAATAAATTACCCCCACTCTCATATTCTCTCCTTTTATTCTATTCTGTTTTCATGTTTTCTATCTAGGACCACACACATGTCTCTCTTCTATTTCTTTGTTAGATGTCTCTGAAGTCTTTGCCCTCACCCTGTTGAGGAGGAAAGATGTCAATGACCAAACAAATCCCCTGTTTCTGCTGAACACTCACCTTGCAGCTGTTGCATAAAAATTAATCCTTCAAAGACTAGCTCGATGACGTGCCCAGAAACATGTTCTTTCACACACACACACACACACCCCAAAAACCTTGCAGAGGAAGAAACCGCCATAGCTGGCTGTATTTTCTTTCATCTAAAAATAGGCGATCTGGAACGATTCCCAAAATGCTCATGGTGGTGAGAGAGAACCAAGGATGGAATGCTTTCTTTTCCAAAGTTTCTGCAAAGGGCGTTCATGCCTCAGATAATCAAAATATCTTTATAAAAATCTTTACGTTACTTTTACACTGCATTGCTTATTATAATCACGGAATCTGAACTATCTAAATGAAGGCCAAAGAAAGAAAGAAAAAAACTTTTCTGTTTCTAACCTGAAAAATTATGTATGTCTTCTAAGTTTACCTTATCCCTCCACTGTTGGGGGACAAGTGTTTTTCAAGAAAGTTGTTGAAGGCTGCAATCAATTTGGGTCCAAAAGAAGGGGGTTTCTACTCGTGGGGTAAACAGGTCATGTAAAACCCACTGACGTCCTAGCAACCCTGTAGGGCAGAAGAGGACTGCCACACATTTCCAAGACTGTAAGTCTTTATGGGAGCAGACAGCCTCAGCTTTCTATCGCGTGCTTATTGTAAGCAAAACATGACATCGCGTTGCTGCCTGTAAAGGGCAGTCCTCTCATCCGAGTAGGAACCAGTGGTGACGGAAATGGGCTCCGGGGTTAGTTGGGGTGGGTTCAAAACCCAGCTCACTTAGCTTGGTCAAGTTAAGCTCTCCAAAGCTCAGCTGCCTCATTTAGGAACTGCACATCATACTGACTACCTCACAGAAACGTGAGGTCAAGCTGAGGGGCAGCGAAAAAAGAGGAAGGCCCTCCACAAGATGGACTGACACCGTGGCTGCAACAATGGGCGCAAACGTCAGAACAATTAAGAGGATGGCACAGGACCAGGGGCTGTCTCATTCGGTTGTACATGGGGTCGCTATGAGCAGAACTGACAAGATGGCCCCTAACAACAACCTCACAGAGACACCAGGCAGAGAACACGAGACCATGAAAGGCCCATGGCCAGAGTTTAGGGAATCACAGGTTTCTTGGAACCTGGACATCGACAGCGTTAGGCATGTACCTCTAGGCCCAGGGGCGTTGGTTTGTCTAGATCCCTGACCTTTTGTCTATGCTGCGGGAATGCACTCTTTTGCCTGCATGATAAGCATTTTTCTAGATCATGATTTCTCCCAACTAAGCTTTACGTACCACACGGCTCACTTGTTTCAGGAGCACCAGCTACCTTTTCAAAATGCAGATGCAGAGCCTGGTGAGTATGCTGGGCCTGGGAATCTGTATGGAAAACAGCGGCTTCTAAGCATTCTCACACACTAGCCTCCTGCATGAAACCTGGGAAACAGTGAGTTTCAAAGCATTTTCTCACGCAAGTGTTGCTTCTGAGCAATTTATGTTCTGACCTAAACTTGTAGGTCACAGCTATCCCTTTCTCCATTAGGGTTAGTTGTGAGCTACAAGTTTAGTCAAAACATACAATTAAAATGTCCAATCTTAGGTCGAAATAAAGTTACACTCTGATGATTGAACCAACCCAGATGACAGTATGCTTTTAAAAACATCAAGTGTATCACTGTGTTTCTGTTCAAATAAATACTAAGGAAATCATTTCTTCCTCTCTCTCATTCCACTTTTGCCCCAGTGATCCTATAGCTGACCTGCTGGATCTGATAGAGCAGCCCTGGTGCTGGAGCGGTTACCCACTGGGCTGCGATCTGCAGAGTCAGCAGTTCAAAACCACCAGCCTCTGCAGGAGAAAGATGGGCTTGATGTTGTTGTTGTTTTTGGAGAGTTCTACTCCTATAAAGAGTTAAAGTCTTGGAAACTCACAGGGGCAGTTCTATCCTGTCCTATTGCGTGGCTATGAGTTGGCACCGACTCGATGGCAGTGGGAGATCTGGTAGAGACTAGGATATCCTCTGGTTTCCCAAGATAAGAATTTCAACTTGTTTTGCTCTATTGTTATCAATAACATTCTTTTCACAGAGTGGGCACTAGAGAGGATTAAGACATGACCTGACCCTAATCACTGCTGAAAGGTGCTTCCGCCCGAGCCAGCTGTAGCAGACACATGCTTGTGCACCTTTTGAAGTCACCGGGAGAGAGAACTGGTTAAACCCTCCAGTTCAACCAGCTAGAGCTAAACGTTTAAAATGCCTGCGTTTGAGGTCTTTTGAGTTGATCTGGTTCATGCCACCTACCATATTTTTTTGAAGATTTTTCAACCAAGAGTGGAAAAAGGGAAAAATAATAAAACTACTACAAACAGTGCCATCAGCAGCCTTGTCCCCATCAGATGACAGGGGCACTCAGAGCTTCTGACTCAAAGCTCTTCCTTTCCTACCAGTATTTTCTCTCTCTGTGAGTTCTGGAGGTTGAAGAGGCTCTGAATAGCAAGAGGACTGTGCTTTTTAAAACCTGCTGAACAACATCTCATCTCAAACAGCATGAAAGTTTTGCTGAATCAGTCTGTGCGTGACAATTTCAAAAAAAAATGCATGAGAAATCTAGAGTCTTCTAATTGTGCCAATCTGTGGATACAAACCTACTGCAGGAGCCGCACAGCTGTTGGACTCAGTCATATTTACATTTTGAGGCTTGGGTTTTTTTGTTTGTTTGTTTGAACAAATGAATTGATTTTAATGAAAAACAAGTTACACTTGTGAATATGATCTCTAAGCAGATTTAGGTGGGTGGGCACAGCTTGCAATGCTAAACCTATATTCTTATCACTTAGGGCTGTGCACAGTTTTTCCCAGTGGTGATAAGAGCCTTGCTTTGTACCAGATACCAAATAATTGGTGGTTCAGCTAAGGGCTCCGTTCCTTAGTCTCAGCACTGTGTGACTGAGATGGCTTTCCGAGACTTGCCCTGGGCATGTGGCCCCGGGTTGGGAGGACCAGGCAGACAGTTGATCGGAGGAGGAGGAGCTGGTTCTGTAACCTGATGCCAATGAAGATGAAAAAGAAGAGGAAGAGGACCGAAAGAATCAACCCACTATGGTCGAATTGATTCTGACTCACATTGCACCGTCAGGCTGCTCTGACCCGGAGTGACCTTATGCACAACAGAAGGGAACAGCCCGGTCTGCACCATCTTCACAAGTGTTGCTATGCTTACGGCCATCGTTGCAGCCACGGCATCCGTCCATTTCCTTAAGGGCTCTCACCTTTTTTGTTGTCCCTCTACTTGACCAAACATGATGTCCAGGAATTGGTCTCTCCTGATAACTTGTTCAAAGCATGTAAGACAGTCTCACCATCCTTGCCTCTAAAGAACACTCTAACCATACTTCTTCTAGGACAGATAGGTTTGTTCTTCTCACTCATAGAGACCCATGAGGGTTTCTGAGGCTATAAATCTTTCCCGGAGCAGCCAGTCTCTTCTTTCTCTCACTGAGCAGCAGCTAGTGGGTTTGAAACACCAACCTTGCACTTAGCAGCCCAACGCTTACCCAGCAGTACCACCAGGGCACCTTTCATCTCCTTAAAGGAGTGTCGATGTATCTTTCCTTGATCTAGTCTCACCTCACATCTTGCTAGATGCATTGCTATGCTCTCGTGTTCTAGTCTACTAGGCTGTAAGCTCCTTGTAGACAGGATGACCTGACTCTCAGAGCTTTGGACCTCCCAGGATGCCCAACACACGCGCTGCTGCAAAAACAAACTACTTCAACAAAAGAACGGACTTCTGTGCCTGAAGCGTTTCTTTTCCTCCCAGGTAAGTCCTACACTGAAGCCCTGGTGGCACAGTGGTGAAGTGCTGGCTGCTAAGGAAAAGGTCAGCAGAGGGGTCAGAATCCGCTAGAGCTGAATAGGTTTGGTTTTGAGCCCTCCTAAGCAGAGGTTTTCTTTGAGTACAGCACTGTCCCTTAGAGGCATTTTGAAATATTGTGGGTACAGTTATTATAGTTCTCTAGTGGTGCCACGGTATTTACACACTGAAACACACTATTTCATGATCTTTAATGACCAGAGTCTCACTTGCTGCCACCCAGTTTATGTCGGTTCATAGGGCGGGGTAGAACTGCCCTGTGAGTTTCTGAGGCTGTAACTCTCTATGGGAGTAGGAAGCCTGGTCTTTCTCCCACAGAGCTGCTGGTGGTTTTGAACTGCAGATCACAGGATCGCAGCCCAACGCATAACCACTACACCACCCTCCCGAGACTCCTGATAGTAGATTAGTATTTTATTATTGGTTTTTTCTTTACATCTTTATGTCGTTAGGATATGATATTGGTTTCCTGATTTTAATTTATGTAGGTAATTTACATGATCTAAAATTCCATTTCGGAAAGGGCCGTTACTATTTTTCTTGCACACACCGAGCATGAAGCACAGCCAGGGTGAATCCCTGTGCCTATAAGATCATTATAAGGGTGCTTCCTGCCACTTGCACAAGTTCTGTGCTTCTGAGACAACTGCGAATAAAGAGTAGCCGATGTGCATTGACTTCCACCTGCAGATTTTCACATTAGGATTGACTTGGCTCAGTGGAGCCCTGCAGTCACGGCACAGAAGATCCCTGAGAAGATCCCTGACAGCAAGGCACCGAAGAGGTCTCCGGTGCAGGCCGGCGGACCTGTCCGTTTGTATTCTTCTTCCTTATAAAAAGCAGGGCGGGCGCTGGGGGAGGAGGAGATGGGGAGGATGCTGACGCCGCCCGCTTTGCCCGAAGGTCTGGGTCCTTGGCTGGTCCTCTGGCGGGCTGCTTCACTGGGTTTTGAAGCCCACGCTGGAAAGAAAGTGACTCGTTGAGAACGGTTTGAAGTACCCAGGATGCTCTGTCTTGCAAAACGGTTGGAAGTGGGACTGAACTGAACTTTCAGTGTCAGAGGGTGGGGCAAGAAGAGTTGACAAGGGGCGGGACTGCAGCTGACGGAAGATGGGGCTTCTGCTCATGGGGTGGGGCTTAACCGGTACGACCCCTCGGGAGGTGGAGCTTATGATGACAGGGGGCGTTGTCGCAGAAGCGGTCTTGCGTACCTCTCCGGGTCTGGCGGTGATGTGTGGAAAGCTGGGCGGGGCGCTCAGGGGGCGGGCCCACAACTTTCCGTGGGCGGAGCTGCCTCCTGGGTGGACAAGAGAGCGTTTAGAAGGCGGAGCTATCGTTAAGGGGCGTGAGAAGCGGGAGTCTCCCGGCGGGGGCGGAGCTTCTCAGGTGGGGCGGGGCTTCTCTTGACAGGAGGCGGGGCGGTTTTCACCTCCCTCCGCGCGTCAAACCCCAGGGAGCAGCGGGGATCGAAACCCCGGGAAGCGGCGGGGCGGGCAGCAGAGTCGGCGCCGGGCGGGCGGGCAGGCGGGCGGCGTTCGGGGTCTTGGGCAGCTCTTCCCGTCCCGCCCCGGGCGCGCGCCTCGCCTGGCACCTCTGCCTCGGCCGCCCAGCTCCTGTGGGGCTCGCCTGATTGCTGAAGCCCCCTTCTGCGGGCCCGCCGAGCGGTTCCGGGTTTAGGGGTCACAGGTCAAAGTTGACTCCCTGAAAAGTGCAGCCGGTTTGAAATGCAAGATGGCGGCGGCGGGGTACTGAGAGGCGCGGCGGCCCCTGCAGGTAGCGGCGCGAGCGGCTCGGGGCGTCCGGGCGGCGGGCTGGACCGGGGCGCCGAGCCGCGCGCGGGCGGGCCGTCCCGGGGTCGCTGCCGGGGGGCTGACCTACCAGCGACGGACAACTCGACACGCGCGCCTCCGGGGAGGACCGGGCCTGCTGTCCGGCGGCCGAACCCCCCTCCTGTGCGCCCGGGGGGGGTGCGGGGAGGGGGAGGGGGAGGGGGAGGCGGCCTCGGCTCGGCCACCCTCGGCCCCCTAGTTCCGTACCCTTGCGGAGGAGAGTGAAGACTGGGTGTCCTGCAGGGGTTGCAGGCTACAGCACCCCGCGGTGCTGGGGTGTCCGGGGTCCGGAGCCCTGCCCTCTGGGGTCCGAGGCCGCTTGGAGAGGACTTCGTCTCCCCGAGTTAGTCAGGCTCTCCGGCCGGAGCCCAGCGCTGTGGCAGTGGGGTTCGAGCCCCGGGAACCATTTAGCGGGGGAGGCTGCTGCTCCTACTTTGCGGGGCGGGGGGAGCTATGCCCTCAGTGTGTGTGGGGGGTGCTGGTGGCCCCACTTTGGGAGATGACTCCGAGCCAACGCCTTAGAACTGCAGTACGGTTTGAGGAAGCCTTGGGACTTAGGGAGAAGTTAATGAATGAGGCTGGAAATGATATCGGTCCCTTCCAGAGGCTGGCCCCAGGGAGATACCCCAAGCCTTGGCGCCCAAAGGGAACAGTCTATTCCTTCTTGGGGGGGAGAATCAGGGCTGGGAAGGAGGGCCCAGAGGAATGTCTTTAAACCAAAGTTCTCAGTAAAGGAAATTCGTTGTTTCAATATGTCCCCCCCACCCCTTCTAACGGGCTACCAGTATAGAAAAAGCACCTGGACCAGAAGGTTCCGTTTGGTGCCCTTGGACTTGGGTTAGTGCAGAAGCAGGACTCTGAGGAGGCGCCCGGCTATGGGACTCCGGAGGGTGGGTCGAGCCAAGGAGCCGTGGGAGGGGGTGGGCAGAGCAGGAATGTCACAGCGCTGTTCTGCCACCTCACCCCGACCCTAAAGGAAAAGAAGGCAGGAGGCTCCTCTTTGACGCGGGGGAGATGTCAGGAAAGGTTAACTGGCCAAGAATTTGTAATGTGGTTATAGGGGGGTTGGGATTCCTTGTAACTTGAAAGGCAGAACTTGAAAGAACCTCTTGGAGGTTCAGGGGAGGGGATAGCAGAAAGGGGGAAATCCCAAGATTGGGACATTGGGAGGCTCACTCTTGCTCCAGGGGATGAGTGATCATTTGTTGGGTTGTGGGGTCTGTGGGTGTGTGCGTAGACGCACGTTCGTGAGCACACCTTTCCGCTTTGGGGCATTGGTCCTTGTTTCTCAGTCTTTGTATGAAAGCTGTAACTTGCTTTACGAATGAGCTCTGTTTCTGAAAATTCAACCGGGAAAAAAAGCGGTGTGTCTTTGTACCACGAATGAACAGGAACAGGAGTTGGTGCGAACA
>NW_022103896.1:16488300-16520013 GCF_000313985.2 Echinops telfairi
CCCCCACCCCCCGGATTATTTTCTTTTATGAAGTCGCAACTCTGACTCTTGGTTTTTCGTAAAAGAAAACCAAGTGTGAATGCTGCCAGCCAGGACTGCGGTCCTGGGTCGCAAAAGCAGAAGGACATTAGTGACTATTTTCTAAATCGGTTTCCCTCTCCTAATGCCGAGTATTTGGGGACCAAGATGTCTGGTTTTGTGTAAAACACAATGTAGATGCTTGGGTGCTTCTCATGGGGAAAATAATGAGAGCCTTCCATTTATCAAGGAATCTTTTTGTAGCACTCTTCATGTGCTTTATGTACTGATCGAGGTTAAAATGGGGGTGGGGTGGGGGCAGAATTAGAGTAAGGCGGGTGTAGCTAAGGACAGCTCTGGTTCCTGGTAGCCATAAGAAGGTTTTTTTAAAAGGACTCTAAAAACCTTTCATGGTAATGGTTTTAAAAGTGTGTTTGAAGTAGGAACTAGTTTTGAGCTGCCCATGTGAAGGAGCTTGAGTGTGTATGTGTGTGGCTGGTCTTTGGTTTCCGCAACGTATGTGCAGTTCTGGGTTTAATTCAGTTCGGAACCGATTAGGCTGGGTGCACCAGAGTGGCGCTGATGGCAGATGGAGAATGTGCTCGGGCTGAAAACCTTGAGGTGCCGGGACGACACAGTGAATGCTCATTAGTAGACTTCCTTTCCTCGCTGCTGAGCTGGTTTATTTCACCAGATTGGGGAGAGTGGTTCATGAGTGATGGCGCAATTACTTCGTCCTTTAATGATTCTTGTTAGCTTCTCCACCACCGCCCCCCAAATAAATGCGAACAGAGTTTTCCAGTTATTTTGCTAGTACGCTTAATAGCAAAGGTGAAGGGCTTCATGTTGGAGATTTCAATCCCTGTCACGTTAGATTCTGCATTAAGCTAGAGCGATGATGTTATCATGACTCACAACTTCTTTGGTGTAATAATTGCATACAGAAGATGTGATATTTGAGACGCAGTTTACTTTCAATTAGGACTTCACACTTAAGTGAAAATGCTCTGGAAATTACCAAAATGAGCAAAAAGGAATCAGGAAATACCCTTCTATGTAGACTGAGGTTTATCGATGTTAAGACACTCAAATCTTTTCTGCAGATTTGAGCAGAAAAGCCTGACCTAGTTGCGCCAGTGTTAACAGTTGCCAAGCTGGTTTTTAATCTCGTATCGCATTCAGTAAGCCTAACAACTCGAGAGGTGTTTGCAGTAATATACTGTTTTGCGTAATAGCTAGTATACTGCACCCAATTTTAAATATAAATTTGTTTCTTAATTTAAAATCCTGATAAATCATCAGATGTGACTGCAGCCCTATTTCATGGGGGTAAAGACCTCTAATACCTCAAGACCTCTGGTCTTGGAATCCTGGCCACCAGTTTTTCCATAATGTTGCCGAGACGATTTGTTGTCTCCCTGTGGCTCTGATACATGTGAGTAACCAGGTCCGCAATGAGTAAAGCTGATGTGTAGATATCAAATCAGAATCGACATTTGAGTTTGCATTTTGGAGCTCTTATTTTATACATTCTGTTTCTTAAGCAAATAGTTCATGGAAATTTTTATGTAGTTGCCAGTTTCTTCCTCTTAAAAGACACTCAGCGTTTTACATAATCAGTATTTCATAATACATTTAAGAAGTACACAGATGAGGCTTTTTTAATGTGGTAAAAATAAATAAGAAAACATTTGCCTTGAAAGCCATTTTACATGTGTAATTCAGTGACATTAATTTCATTCACTGTGTTGTGGTACCATTACCGCTGTGCATTTCCAAATTGTGTCCTCACCCCTAACAGAGCTTAGCGTCTCCTAAGGAATGCATCCCTTGCCCCTCCTACCTCCCCCACCCCAGTACCTGCCACCACTTATTACCCTGGAGTCTTAGTGGCCTTATAGGGTTTCAGAGGCACAAATCTTTACAGAAGCAGAAAGTTTTCTCTTTCTCCCTTGGAGCGGCTGATGGGTTCAAACTGACCTTGCAGTCACCAGCTCAACACGTAACACACTATGCCACCAGGCCTCTGCTCATCCTCATAACCAGGAATAAATGTTGGTCTTTGTATACTTGCTTACCCTAGATATTTTATATAAGTGGGATCATACAGGATTGTCCTTTTATGCCTGACATTTCTTTTTTATTATTAATTTTAATAAATCATTTTATTGGGGGCTCGAACAACTCTTATCACAATCCATACATCCATCCATGTGTGCCTGACTTACTTCACTCCATAAAATGCTTTCAGTACACTGACTGCCATCCAGTCCATCAGCAAGGTCAGCAATTCAAAACGCAGCTGCTCCTTGGGAGAAAGATGGGGCGTTCTACTCCTGTAAAGAGTTACATTCTCAGAAACCCACAGGGGCAGTTCTACCCTGTCCTATAGGGTCACTTGAAGTCGGTACTGACGTGAGGGCAGTGAGAATGCTTTCAAGGTTCCAAAGACAGTTTGTGTATATCTTTAGTCAAAAACAAATATGATGATATACTTGGGAAAAAATATATGTGAGCAATTTGAGAATAAAATGTATTGGTTTTTTTAAAAACATTTTATTAGGGGCTCATACAACTCTTATCACAATCCATACGTACATCAATTGTGTAAAGCACATTTGTACATTCATTGCCCTCATCATTCTTAAAACATTTGCTCTCCACTTAAGCCCCTGGCATCAGCTCCTCATTTTTTCCCTCCCTCCCTGCTCCCCACTCCCTCATGAACCCTTGATAATTTATAAATTATTATTTTGTCATATCTTTCACTGTCTGACGTCTCTCTTCATCCACTTTTCTGTTGTCTATCCCCCAGGGAGGAGATTATATGCAAATCCTTTTAATCTGTTCCCCCTTTTCCGACCCACTCTCTCTCCACCCTCACGGTATTGCCACTCTCACCACTGGTCCGGAAGGGATCATCTGCCCTGGAGAGAATAAAATTTATTCAATGGTGTCCAAATTGAACAAATCACTTTTTTTAAATGCAAGAGTGTTAAGAATTCATTTGAAGTTTCATATCAGAGTTTAGCTAACAAAATTGAAACATTACAATAACATTTATGTGTATTATTGTTTATGTGTGTAAACATTTTATGTGTATTATCATTTTAATAAAATATCTCTAGCATTATATTTTGACGATGTCATATTTCCCACATGATTTCTGACTGCTGCCCCTCACCCCATGAAGGTCGATTTTCTTTCCCTTTTTTTGTTGTTGTGAATATGAAAGGAGATAATTACATCCTGTCATTTCTAAGCATTTCACTCATATTTTTCTTCCATGCTAGACCGATTCCCTTTTACCTTCTATAGTGTCAAAAAGAAGTTTGTTAAAACTTTATGAGTATGGGCTCGACTTAGGAGAATGGACTAGATTGGCGAAAAGAGAGCACTTCCCTTGCACGACTGGGATCGGATTGTTTGTAGCAGACGTGTGCTAGGCCTGTGCTGTGGCTAGTAGCTGCCTGCGTCTGACTGAAGGAAATGTCGCACGGCCAGCACTGTATTGGATCATATTCTGTTGTGAGTCGACTCAAGAGAACTTAACAACAATAACACCTTTGAAAGCACATTGCCGGCCCTTTCTTCCTATTGGTTTTAATCGGGAAGCTTCACTGGAACCTGGTCGGCATGGCTGACCCTGATGATGTCTGAAGTACCATGACACAGCTGCTAGCATCACAGGAACACGCAGGTTACCACAGCAGGACACACTAACAGATGGGTGCTAATAATATGACAACACCTCTAAAAATTCATTGTACAGAAATGTTTCCCCTTGAAACTCGGGTCAGAGAGGGGATGGGGTGGTGGTGAGTGTGTGTGTGTGTGTGCACGCACCCTCACACGCTACATTGTGGTTGGTTAATGCCTCCCTGTTACAGCCAATTTATTACAAACCCCAAAAGCCAAACTCATTCCCATGGAGTCAACTCCGATGTGTTGGGCTGCTAACCTTAAGACTAGTGGTTTAGACTGTTCAGCTGTTCCACAGGAGAAAGAGGAGGCTGTCTGCTCCTGTCTGGATCGACAGTCTCAGAGACCTTACCAGGGCCACAATCAACTTGATGGCACTGCCTCCTTCCCCTGCAGAGCCACTGGCTGGTTTGAACTCCCGACTTACGGATGGTCGCTTCAACCACTGTGCAACAGGGCTCCTTAATTTATTCCAGTGGGAGGGCAAAAAATGAGAAGCTGATACCAAGGGCTCAAGTGGAAAGCAAATGTCTTGAGAATGTTGATGGCAACAAATGTACAAATGGGTTTGACAAAATGGATGTATGTATGGATTGTGATAAGAGTTGTACGAGCCCCCCAATAATATGATTTTTAAAAAGTTATCCAAACATTGCTTAATAAACTCAAAGAGAAAAAAATAAATAAACTCAAAGAGATAACATAGAAAATAAAAGTTATTGATTATACCCCAGACTGGTGAAATACTTTGCTCGGACATTTAGCAAATGTTAGGCAAAGACATCCTTTGCTCTCTAAGTTAATGCCTTAAATAAAAGTCAGCTTTATCTAGCATTCTAGATAACTACATACTGAGTTATACAGTTGTGTGAACTCGTAGTCCACAACATTCCAAACACTTGGCCTGTCCTTTCAGGCCTGTCCTGTCCATGTACGTACCATTACTAGCCCCATTTTGCAGAGGAGGGAGCTGAGGCACAGACAACCCATCATTTCTTTAGGGTCACACAGCTAGTCAGTAGAAACCCAGGATTGGAACCGAGGCAGTCTGATCCTAAAGCAGAGAAGAATTCAATCTGCTTTGTTAAGTGATGTAGGCTGTGGCGAGGACTTCTTTAATGTTTGAATTAATTCTAATCTGAAAAATCTTTTAAATGCTTTCGATGGGAGGGAAACATTCTAAAACTGAAGTAGCATCAGGCTGGGCTATGTTCCTTCCCCTTGTCGGTGTGGAAGAGCTCCTGGGCCGCCCATCTGATTGCTGTCTGCCTCTCTCGGCAGTTCATCTCAGGGGACCCTTGGTTGGTAAAACATCTCACAGCTTGCTCTCTCGGTCCCTGGCGCTCCCGGAGCTGAGGTGTCAGTGCAGACATGGCCAAGTCCAAGAACCACACCACGCACAACCAATCCTGGAAATGGCACAGAAACGGCATCAAAACCCCGGTCACAATGATACGAATCTCTTAAGGGGGTGGACCCCAAGTTCCTGAGGAACATGCGTTTCGCCAAGAAGCACAACAAGAAGGGCCCGAAGAAAATGCAGGCCAACAACACCAAGGCTGCGGCTGCTCACTCGGAGGCCATCCAGGATCTTGTGAAGCCCACAGAGGTCAAGGCCAAGATCCCAATGGGCGTCAACAGCCAGCTCAGCCGACTGGCCTACATTGCCCACCCCAAACTTGGCAAGCGGGCTCGGGCACGTATTGCCAAGGGTCTGAGGCTCTGCCGGCCCAAGGCCAAGGCACAAAGCAAGGCTGATGCTCTAGCCAAGGCCACGACCCCAGCAAAAGCTACCAAAGACGCCCAGGCTCCCACAAAGTAGAGTTCTCTGTGTGAGGGCAAGAGGGACTGGTGTGAGCCTGGGCTGCAGCCTGCATGGCGCTGGTGTCTTCTTGTGCTGTTTGTTGTACAAATAAACCCAGGCGGCGCTGTTAAAAAAAAAAACATCTCACAATGGCTGGGCAATTTAAGGATGGATTCAGATAGGTTACCAACTGCCTACAACATTAATAATTCATTTTGGAAAATAACTTCCCCTTTTTGGCAGCTGTTTCCTATCTTCTCTTTTCATTCACATCCTGCAGAGGGATGGGTAAGGAGTGGCCCAACTGGGAGACACCAGGAAATGGAATTGTAGGACCCCAGGCTATGGACAGAGTTCTCCCTGGGCCTCCTAGGAAAACGCTCTTTTGCTTTTCATGAAAGGAGAGTAATAATTTAGCTCAAGCTTTAACCCTAGAAGTACTTCACTAGAGATCTGTTGTACATGATTTCATGTCTTTAAAAGAATTGTATGGAATAACAACACACTGCCATCTTGTTGGATCCAACTTACAGCGACCCTATGGGACAGAGTAGAGCTCTCCCATAGGGATTCCACCGTGTGCCTTGGGTAGCATAGTGGGATATGAATTGGGTTGCTAACCTCTAGGCCAGTAGTTCAAACCCACTAGCCACTCGCTCCTTGTGAGAGAGATGAGGCTTTATGCTCTCGTAAAGGTTTACAGCCTTGGAAAGCCACAAGGGCAGTTCTGCCCTGTCCTGTAGGGTCACTCAGAGTCAGAACTGACTCGGTGGCGGTGAGTTTGGTTTTGAGTGTAGTCTTTCTCCTGTGGGACAGCTGGTGGGCTGGATCCACCAGTTTGTAGCTGAGTGCTTAGCAGTTGTATCACCAGGGCTCCTGTACATAATAATAGCAGGGATCAAAGGATAATGTGTTTGGGGAGAAATCAGCTTCCTTTAATATTAATTTGTTGTGGTTTAGCACTTCAGTGCTTAAAATAAACAACAACAGAATCAACGAACACTTCAAAAGCATGATTGACTGCTACTCCAGTAAGAGAAGCAATTAAGAGTTTTCATTACATTTCCTGATTGGTTTAAGTGCCCTTGATAATACATCACAACATTGCGGGCACAAATCTGAATTCCCAGAGACTTATTTTCAATGCGTTTGATTGCACAATCCTGGTGTTTCACAGCACACTCACTGTAAAGCCATTTGGTATAGAAGCTTTTTGGAGCAACAAGAAAACAACCATGAGAGTTCAGCGTCAGTTATTGTATTAGAGCTCACATGTTCAGGGCGGAGGGCACCACTCGTATATAAATTGTTAATGACGTGTGCCCACAGCACTAGCAGTTCTTTCCATTCCCATTAATACAGAGGAAATGAGGGTACAAATACCAGCAGTCGTATGTGTCCGCACATAAACATAACCTGCTCCCAAACCTTGGTTCACTGAGCCTTGCCTCTCAGAACCTTTCTGTGCTAGTGAAGAATTCCTCAGTCCTCCATCTCAGTCCTTTTCTTTGCCTGCACATATTCACATTGGGAGCTTTTCTCTTGAAAATACTTAAGCAATTGTTGTGTCAAAGAGAAAAATACTTTTTTAAGTGTAGTTTGCAATTTTTGTGTCTATGAACATTGGCAGAGCACTGGTGGTGTACTGGTTAGTTAGCCTGCAATCCGCAAGGTCAGCTGTTCAAAACCACCAGCTGCTCCTTGGGAGAAAGATAGGACTTTCTACTCCTATAAACAGTTACAGTCTCGGAAGCTCACAGGTTGGTTCTACCCTGACCTATCAGGGTACTATGAGTCAGCATTGACTCATGGCAGGCAGTTTGGTTTGCTTGGTTTGAACATTCGGTTTGCCATTTTAGAGGTGCTTTTAAAATTTCTACGAGGAAATTTTTTTCAGAATTAGATTTATTTATATAAAAAGCCAAAATTTAAAGTTTTTCTTATTAAGGCTAGTTTCTATGTAGGATAATGGAGTGATCATTCTTCCCCCTCTTTTCTTCTTCTTCTTTTTTTTTTTCAAAGGAGAAAGCAGAGATCTACTTCGGATCTATTGGTAATGATGGCCTGAGCGAAACAGCTCCCAGTCTGAAGGAAGACCATTCTTCTGTGAAGAACAGGATGCCCGGGGAGCCATGGCGAGTATGTGTTGTGTTGCTTGGGAATGGCAAAACCCAGCCCCCAAAGGTCCTGACTTCAAATGCCATGATAGTAAAATTTTCAAAGCTCTTTTTTTCAAAGCATTGTAACACTTTAAAAACTACAGGGCTGCACTAGCCATCGTATTTTCTAAGTACACAGTAGCTCATCCTTAATAAAAACATGATGTGATCTATTTATAATCGGTTTTTCAATGAACACTTGTTGAAATCTGTGTGCTGGGCACTGGACCAGGTGCTTTGGGAACAGTGGTAAACGGAACAGGTGCGTGTCATGAGGGCAGGGACCTCTACTGGGGGGGATTGAGACGTTTGATGGTTCTTTTGTCTGTATGCAGAAAGATACTTTTTAAAAAGTCAGGGAAAATAGAGATTCCATATGTAGTCTGTATAGTCTACTAATAATCACCAATCATAATGATAAAATGTTGGATCTGAATCATTAGCTACTTTGATTAAAGTTAACCTTACCCACATTTAAATATTTGAAAACATCAGTGCATAATTGCTTTATATTTTATTTATCTGATTTAATGGAGCTTTGGAAGAGGCATCAGATTACATGCTATGATGTTTGAAATCGTTATCTACATTTTAATTCAGTTGCTCTTCCAGATGATTCCAGAGAGTTCTAGATTCAATAACTAGTCACGTCATCACTTTCACCTTTTAAAAATGGAATGGCATTCTTACAAGTTGACCCTACCAATCCTGATTCCTGTTATCTTTTGAAGTATTATTAAAAAATGGAAGAATGATGGCACCAGTGCCCTAGGCACTCTATTTTATCTTTATCTTCAGTTACTTTGTAAATGGGGAAAATAAAGGGCAGAGGAATCGTTTTCAGCCTAATGATAATCTCACTTGGCACCAGGATTAGAATCCTTGTGTTAGACTGTAAAAGATTGAACATCCCTCTTGGGAAAAAAGTAGAGGAAAACAATTTTTGGCCACCCCCAAAAAAGGACTTTTGATTTTAACTTATACACTTTATGAACCAAAACAGACGGTTTTGTGATGGTGCTCGTTGATATATCCAGCAGAAGGTAAAGAACGAGGGTGTGAAAACCTTAGGACGAAACTTTTGAAAGGCTTTCTTCTCAGATGTGGGGCCAGGGCTTGCTCGGAAGAATCTGTCCAGCTTTACAGTCAGGAAGCTCTGCTTTCTCGGTCAGAGAAGAAGGAACAGGTAGGCAGAGCACAGCATCTCCAGACTTGAAGCCTTATTTCACATTTGCCAAGATCCTACATCCACCCATCCTGGGCCACAGCTTCTCAGATGTTGTCCCATTTTCGCCTCTGCTCCCGTTTGCATTCACAGCAGCACTTGCTGGTTGGTGGTTTGGTCTGTTTTTTCAATTTGGCCTCAGGCTATTTTTAGCAACTTTTATGAACTTTCTCAGGTAGAGATTCTAGGTTGCCAGTCATTCTTAAAAACAGTTATTATGGATGTAAATTCTCGTTGTCAGATGCCTCATTTAATTTTTGTGTAAGAATTGGGCTATTGTAGCCAAATATCTTTACTCTTTAACTTGGAAAAATACCCCGTATGAAAGGGGCCAAAATATCTTTTTAATAAAAAAAAAAAAGAAGCATCCTTGCGGATGTTCTCTGTTTTCATTTGACCCCGTCGTTCATCGCAGCTGCCGTTAGTGTCGATGTTGTGCCATTTTGACAAATTTCTAACTGTTAGTTTGAATCCAAGCATAGGAAACAAATATTTTCAGCTGGGAAAACAGAACTCTAACTCCAGGAGGGAGAAGTAAAACTGAAGCAAATACAGAGGCCGAGGACTCTCCATGTCTATGCAGGGTTACAGAGGATTCTCAGACTACCCCTGCCTCCCTGACAACAGTTGTATTTTGTTGGTGCTGGATCAGAATTAACAGGATCCTGTTATTATTTGATCCAGCATTGGTGTAAAAAAGAAAGTTTATTTTTATTAAAATAACATCTTTCCAACATAGCATGCCTTTGTGACTAACTGGGGAAGACGCCTTGGTGCTATAAGGCTCAGCTGCTAACCAAAAAGGTTGCCAGTTCAAACTCACCAGCTACTCTTTGGGAGAAAGATGTGGCTGTCAGCTTTGGAGACCCTGTGGGGCAGTTCTGCTCTGCCCTGTAGGGTCTCCGTGAGTTGGAGTCAACTCCCAGCCCTGAGTTTGGAGGGCAGCACATAGTCATCAGCAGGAGAGCCAAGACAAGGAGCTTTGGAAACCTGGTGCAACTATGGCTCTACTTCACTATCAATATTTTTTTTAAAACATCTTTAATAGATTTTTTAAAAAGCAGTCAGCATGGAATTTAAAATAATCCACTAATTTTTTTATGAGGTCTTCAAACTGGTTTGGACTGGTTCAATCATGGCCGACTAAGCAAAGTTGAGACAGACCCAAGTTTCAAAATTTGGGTGAAGTAGAATAAGAATCCAAATGGGAAATTTTAGACTTTGGAGCTCCGGGATGGGAGACTCAGCAGAGACCCAGGGAGCCCTTTCCGGAGCCTGATTTTGAAGATGGGATTATTGCCAGGACCGTGGAGGGTGATGTACACAAAAAGCTGCGAGGTCAGCACCACCTTTAAACCAGGCACCATTGTTTCCGACTGTGTTGATCAAGAGATTTTGTTGCTATGCAACACTCACACTGTTCTTCTTTTCCAAGAGGGAGATTAAGTTCCTAGGAGGGCGTCAGCCCATAATTTTTCCCATTCTGGTTTTTGTTCTGGTTCACTGGCATTTTACAAATTTGGGTCTTTCCCAGCATCATGTGCTGTGACTAGACTGGAAAGAACCAGTTTGAAGCCCTGCTTTTTATAGTTTATCACACTGGAAACTTATTGAATCTCTTTAAAAATGTAGTCAAATGCCATTATAGAGTTTTCTCATAGAGCAAGGAAATCATGGTTTACTAATGGATCTACAATAGTTTAATGACTAGGATAAATTTCGTTATTAAGAATTTTGCTGTTGAAAGCATTCTGACTAGACAAGTACAATGCTCTTTTGTGAATGATTTAGTTTGATATAATAAGATGCATTTTATAATTCATAATATAGATATGTTTTTATTTTCAGAAAATATTATTAGAACTTCTTTTTCTTTTAGAACTTTCTTAAACACTATGTTAAAACACACACAACAGGTGCTATTGGGTCAATCCCCATTGATGGCGCCCCCATGTGTTTCAGAGTAGAACTGCACTCCGTGGGTTATTTCATGGCTGTGCCCTTTCAGGAGGATATCCCCAAGCCTTTCTTCTGAGTTGCTTCTGGGTAAGTTCAGGCCCCCCACCTTTTAGTTAGTGGCCAAACCTTAACTGTGCCATCCAGGGCCTTGAGATGGGAATATAGTAGAGAGTTAAACAGTTACTCTTCTCTTACCCGTAAAAATTGCTGTGATCAAAAAAAAAATTCTGTGACTTAAGAACTGTCTCATGTTTGTTTTTTATTAAATGCTTTTCTGATGAGTAGCATTGTTGTAATTATTTTGATGTGTTTAGAATTTTGAATTAAATATGCAGATAGTTGCAGAGGGATTGGCTTGGCCTAGAAGGGCACTCAGGATTATGTGTGATCCATCCCAAGGGCTGGTAGAATTAGTCCTGCTTCTCAAACCCTGCGGATGCAGCTCCACAGGAATATACCTGAGTGCTCTCCAGACAGAGGGGCTCCAGCTCCACCTGGGAAAACCTTTATGCAGCACATGCGTTTGTCTCAAAGACTGGAGAGGAAACTTTTGTTTCCAGCTTGAGATGAATGCCCACGGAAATATTTGAGTCTGTTTCCAATATTCAGACTTTGAACTATTATTGTTTGTTTTATTTTATAATAAAACAATTTCTAACAATATTAAAGAGAACCTGTAAATACCAGTCCTAAAAATTTCACTCTTAATCTCATATTAAAGTTTCATTTTTTATATTCTCAACTTGTCTTTATTCACATATTGGCATATAGATTTTCCTATCATTATAATGATACGAAGTTTTTATTCAAAAATTTTATTTACTACACATTGGATAAATATTTTTCCATATTCCTTTCTTTCTCTTTTAATTTTTATTATTTTTTTCTCTTAATTTTTAATGGTAATACAACAATACATTGATTTGATCAATTATTTAATATGTTCCTGGACTGAAAGATGAACTGAAAATCATTTTCAAAAGAAACCATGTTTACATTAA
Source organism: Echinops telfairi (assembly GCF_000313985.2). Taxonomy (NCBI): domain Eukaryota; kingdom Metazoa; phylum Chordata; class Mammalia; order Afrosoricida; family Tenrecidae; genus Echinops; species Echinops telfairi. The sequence goes on from NW_022103896.1 coordinate 16,500,169, forward strand.
TGGATGCACTTAAAGCATTTTTTTTCTCTTACTGTCAAATGTGAGTTCCATTGGATTTTCATTGCAAAGCCAAGCCACTTAGCTTCTCAGTTGTGCAACTGGCCTCTGCCCCCTTTTTGCAGCTAAATAGTACAAGGTTCTCTGAATTGATTCCGAGCTCTGTTGTGAGATGACGTCAGGCCGAGGAAGAGATGACTGTCTGCTAGTAGCTGTGTCTACGGAGCACGTTTCCCGTCCAGCTCGAGTGCACAGCAGTGACGAAAGTGGATGAGTTACAAACTACCCAAGCAGCTCTTAGCCTGTACCTTTGACCCTTTTGCTTTTCCATTCACTTGTAGACCTTGTCAGCTGATTGGAGGAGCCCTGGTGGCGTAGTGGTTTACTGTGTGGCATTGACTGCTAATTAAAAAGGTCAGCAGTTTGAACCTACCAGCCCCTCCCCAGTAGAAAGATGAGGCTTTCTATACCTGTAAAGAATTACGGTCCCAGAAACCCACAGGGACAGTCTATCCTGCCCTGTCAGGTCACTGTTACTCAGAAGTGGTTTGATGGTAGTGAGTTTTGAGTTTTTACGTTTGGGAAATTTTTTTTTGTCAGCTGATTAAATTACTTTAGGACAAAAATAGGAGGATGCGTATGAGACTAATAATCCCTGGGTATTGCAGGCAGAAAGGGCGTGGCTACCAAACAGATGGGTGGTTCCACCCACATAGGGGCACCTTGAAAGGTGCTCTGTCCCAGTCATAGCCCTGCAAGCCTGATGCAGTACAGCTCCTGAAGTCGGGCTGCCAGGAGGTGGCACGGACTCCGTGGCAACTGTGTGTGTATGATAACAAACAAATGATACTTCTTCCCCGCCCCAGGAGAATTTTTTCAGGGACTAGAAAATAACATTAACCTAACACCATTTTATGATCTAATGCTGCTGTCACAGAAAAATCATGAATGAGTGGCTGTAACATCAGAATCTTATTTTCTCACATCTTAGGACCCTAGGAGTGTGAATGCAGGGTGCTGGCCCTCCCTGTCGACTCTGGAGGAAGGTCCTTGTCTCAGCTCCTTCTGCAGGATCTCCCTGTGGCTTGCCATCTCTCCTCCCCACCCCAGGCCCTGCTTCCTCCCTTGCTTGTTAAATCTCCAAAGGAATTGTCCTAAGACGTAAGGTTAGGGTTCACAGCACATATTTGGGGCAGGGGCAGGGACAGGCAAGGTGCACAGTTCAGCCCATAATGAGCACCTATTGTGTACCTGAGTTGATGGAACATTTTTATTTGATCAGCCTCTGAGGTAGATGTTACTCTTCCTGCTTCTTCTAGGGAAACCTTTTCTGTTTCTAGAAGCAACCTGTAACATGCTGCGTTTCTCCCCAGTACTTCCTCTCACATGTTGATCAGTTATTGTGTACTGCCTGTTAGCCTGCTAGTTAGTGACAGGTAGACCAGAGAGGCTGCATCCCTAGTGCCTAAGGCACACAGTTGGCATTCGACAAATAGTTATTGAATGAATGTGTCCCATTGAAGAATCTTGGTTTTATTGATAATGAAAACTGGGACTAGAATTGAGTGACTTTTCTGGTCTATTCCAACAGTTGTGGTTTCCTCCTACATGACACACCTCTGAACGATTGCCCCCCCGTCCTGGGTTCCTTCTTCTGTAACAATATGACAGTGGTGGGTCTTTCTTTCCTCCACAATCCTGACTTGATCAGAAGAGCCTGAGGTTGCCTCTGCTTGCCCTTTGATCTGGCTTTAGGGTGCTCCCTCTCACTAGAGTTGAACCCCCTTTTAAAATCTGTTATAGGGCAATGAATGTACAAATGTGCTTTACACAATTGATGTATGTATGGATTATGATAAGAGTTGTATGAGCCCCTAATAAAAAGATTAAAAAAAAAAAAGAAGTGTATAGACCTAGATGGAGGAGATGTTGAGAAAGAACAGCTTCCTGTTTTGCCATTTTGGGTTTGCCCTTATACTATGCAGAGAACTTGTCTGCAGCCATTCACTCCTTCAGAGATAGATATAGACATGTTTTGTTTGAAATAAACCTGTGCATGCATGAAAAAAATCTGTTAAATAACATACCAACTTGGGTGTTTGGGAGAAATCATGGAGAACCCTAGGGTAGACTGGGATGAGGAGTTTCTCAGGGCTAAAATGTGAGCAGAGTTGAGGCGATCTAAAATGTCTAAGAGAGTCAGATTTTGGGTCTTTTGTGTTGCTGAAATAAGACTTTTTAAAAAAAATCCCTCTTTTAAGTTGCTTTAAAATGTTTACTTATAATGTCAAGACCAATATTTCAAAAGGAAAAACACAACGTTGGCTATACAGCACTTGGTTGTCATATGACATATGCGTATTTTGAACTTCTTTTGACTTTAGCAAATAATGGTTAAGCTTTTCAAGTTTATATGTATCTGTTTAAATTCTTATTGACAACTCTTCATTCATGAACTTCTAGGAAGAGAAATAATGACTTGGTAGCATATTCCTATTTTTATTTAAGAGAAAATAAAAAATTAAGAAGTACAACCCAGAGAGCTAGTTGAGTATGAAAGGGGCCCAGGTCTCCCTTCTGTGCGTTCTCAGACTGCTGACTGCAGGGCCCACCCCTTGATGCCTGGGCCTTCTTTGGTGACACCAACAAAGGACAAACTGAAGGCCCTCCCTCTCAATTAGTCTTCATGTTTCATGGATCAGCAGTGGCAACTGAGAAGGGGTTTTGACAAAACCGATATATTTGTCTCAAAAGTGTTGACATTTTTTAGAAAAAACCTTTCAGGCGCATTGTGGAACTTCTCTGAGGTGGATGTAAGGACTGGGGTGGGGGGGCAGTGAGGCAGGATCTGGGGGTGATTGAGTTCCTAGGGGCCTCCAGCCAGACAGCTAGTCCTGTATCTCTGGGGCTTCTCTTGGGAATTTGTTAGGAGGAATCCTACTCTTAATAAAGGACATTTAACCCCTACTTTAAAGAGAAGTATTTGCTGGGGGAGGGCTGGGGGGGGAAGAGACCTTACCTTTGACTACTAGTTATTAGTACATCCCCAATAAATATAATTTCTCTCACATTCCAGGAGAATAGCAGTCACAAAAGAGCGTATGTCTTGCCTTTCAGTCACTCTCTTCACTGCCCAGCATGGAAGCTGCTCCTTTGTTATTCTTCTGTCCATTGACACTGGCTAAGGATCTGATGGCAAATCAGGATCGGTCAGCTACGTTGACACTTGGAAAAATAGCAGTGACCGAGACAGAAGAACTAGATGGTGCCCAGCTACCTCTACCAACTGCTCTGGAAAAGATTGCATTAGAAGGTCCCACATAGAGTGGAAGAAATACATGGAATAAAACTCAAAATCATTTTTAAAAAGGCCTTTTAATATATTTAAACCATTAAATTGTATGGTACATGAATTATATGCCAATAAAAATTGTTTTGTTTTGTTTAAAAAGAACCAGGCTTACTGGTCAGATAGAAGCTGATGGAATCCCCCATCCTCATCCCCAACTATAGTCCTTCGTCACGCTTCAGGCCTCCTTCCCCCTCAGAACTACTCACCTCAGGGCTCAGTTTCAGTCTGACCCTACACATGTCTGTACAGGCAACAATAATAGGAGGGAGCACCCACAGTGCAAAATAACCAACCATTTGAGATCAAAAGAGCAGCATTGCCCTAGGACAATGCTCAGAAGGGTTGTGAAAGGAGAAAGGGACAATGGGATAAGTGACATTACATTAGGGGTAGTGCAGTAAATGACTTGAAACAACGTGTGCATTGTTGAATAGAAAACTGATCTGTGTAAACCTTCACCCAATTGACAATAAAAGGTTTTCCTTTTAAATAGTGATGACCTCTATTTAATTGTTTAGGAAAGCTGGTATTAACTTAGTTTAAAACCAGTTTGGAAATAGTTTTAGATTTCCCTAAAATCTCTCAGAAATCAAATGAATTTTCTAGGAAAATAAGAGGCATGACATTTGAGAGTAGGGCATTTGGGCCACTAACACAAGGCGGATTCGGATTCTCTTTCATTCATACAACCTGTGGAAGGCAGAACCTTGGAACACTTGAGCAGAAGAGGGGGACCGCACCCTGTAGTGGGTGGAAAAGTTGTGAGATCCAGAAAAGCAAGGCCATCCCGCCCAGTTCTGCTCTCACGGGCTTGGCTACAATAAGGAAAATAAGAACGAGAGACGTTGTGTTTGACTTTGCATCTACGGCTTGAGCTCCTCTGATGCATATGTCTAGTCTGAATTTGACTAATTCCAGTGAGGAGGAACTGAACTGTCCCCCAAAATCAAGACACTCTCGCTTTGGACACCTGTCTGCTAAAACGGTTCTCTCCCCTCGAGTCAGGGCTTCCCCTCCTAGTTGTCTGCGTGGTTTCTACCCGGCTGAGGCACACACTTTCTCACTCAGTTCAGCCAAGAAGGGGCAGCGGCTCTAATTTGTGACCGGGAAGAAGTGAGACCACTTAGCTCAGTCGTTTTCATTTGGTCCAGGCTTCATGAGCTGATTTAGCATGACATTTTCATTTTGAGTATTTTGGAGGAAAACTTCTTAAAATGTATTTATAGGAACATAATGAACTTTGACAATTGACGGTCACTCTTGTGCATCTCAGCTTCTGTTCTCTGTGTTGAAGCCCTCAGGACATGGTGAGTTTTGTCGGACTGTTTTCCTGTGGGCTTTTGTTCAGTTGACTAAATGTTTAGTGGGTGCTTGCTGTCAGCCCTCTTGTATACACAGGGTTTATGAAAGTGAATGTGAAGTCAGCCACAGAGCTCCACTCGGAGAGCATTAGCCTGAGCAGCTAAAAGTTCCTGGTTTGATCTGGATTTTGGTCTCTCTGTTATGTCCCAATCCAGCCTGAGAAGAAAGAATGAGTGAGACTGGTGCCTGTAATGGGAAGATCCTGGCTATTAAGATATGGTTGCAAATATACAAATGTGCTTGACACAATGGATGGATTTATGGATTGTGATGAGTTGTACGAGCCCCCAATTTAAAAAAAAAGATGGTTTCGGGGGCAGACATGTAAAAATACTCGGCTACAATATGGCGAGTGTTGGAATATAAGCTAAATAGGGGTGGGATGGGGGGGATAGGATCAAGTCAAAGAGAAAGGTGGCCCATAGAGCAGGTGCAGACAATGGGAACAGGGAACAGCTGGAGCCTTGGTGTGAAAGTGTGTTGATTGCCCCTGGGACAACAGTCACTTTCAGGGGTGAGAGATGGCAGGAAAGTGACACTGGAGCTAGCTTCTGAAGGGAATTATGTGTGCACGAAGGCAGTGAGACTTCTTTCTTTCCGCACTGGGGATGCCTCATGCGCCTTAAGTAAGGAGAATGACAGGGTTGGCTGTGTGTTAGATTCTAGAGGCATTCCGTGGAGAATGGTTAAGGAGGGTGTGTCTGAAATTGTGATCCTTCTAATGCATGTATCCTCTTCCCCGTGGTTGGATGTGCACTGGGCTGATGAGCTAGGTCAGTGGGAAGAAGATAACATAAGGGATGGCTTGAATTTCTTACACACTCGGCACCCACAGGTTTTGGAGCACTTGTGACTGCTTTGTGCAGTTTTTAAAGTGTCTCCTTTGTTATTCGATGGTCGTTTCACATTGATGATAAGAATGTGCTTGTCAATAGCACGCCTTTTGCTAGTCCCCCATCCCCCCCACCCCCAATAGACAACTTCCAAAAAAGTCCAGAGACAGCACATGGCCTTCAGGGAGTCTGCCTAGAGGTATCTGCCTTGATCCTGTTTCCCCCCTGGTTCTTCTTATTCCAGACCTAGATAACTGAGCTACCCAGCAGCTTCCCATAAGTGAAGTACAATTGTCAATCATCTAAAAGGTAATGGTCACACATTTTCAAACATTTTTACATTTTTATCTTGATGTAGGTGACTGCCGGTTCACTTCACCAGTTTCAGCACTTCGGCAGGATTTCATCCTCCAACAGTAAGCTCCTTACTTGATCGCACCATGAAAAAACTGCTAATGAGACTTGTTGCACCCCAAAATGGACATGAAGGACCAAAAGCCATTGTTTTCAAATGAAGACTCCTGGACAGCTATACACCTCAATGCGTTTTAGCCACCGCTGAGATTCCTCCCCTCCCCAACCCCCAGCCTCCACCCGTTTGCCCGCACCCCCCTCCCTCCCGCGCCCCATCAGAATGGCAAGCAGGAGAAAATCTACCACACCCTGCATGGTTCTTGCCAGCGACCAGGATCCAGAGCTGGAGGTGATCTCTGATTTGGAGGAAGGGCCCCCTGTCCTCACCCCTGTGGAGAACCCCCGGCCAGAGACCCTCTCCAGTGACGAGGACCTTCACGAGTCGGTGGACTCTGACAATCAGCAACCCAAAAAAGTGGAAGGTGGCTATGAATGTAAGTACTGCACCTTCCAAACCCCAGATCTGAATATGTTTACTTTCCACGTGGATTCCGAGCATCCCAACGTCGTGCTCAACTCGTCTTATGTGTGTGTCGAATGCAATTTTCTTACCAAACGGTATGATGCACTTTCTGAGCATAATCTGAAGTATCACCCGGGAGAGGAGAACTTCAAGTTGACAATGGTGAAACGTAATAACCAGACAATCTTTGAGCAAACTGTAAACGACCTGACTTTTGACGGCAGTTTTGTGAAAGAGGAGCATCCGGAGCTTGCCGAATCTACGGACGTTTCTTCCTCCGGAATCTCTATCAGTAAGACGCCCATCATGAAAATGATGAAGAGCAAGGGAGAGAACAAGCGGATCACCGTGCATCATAACTCAGTTGAAGATGCTCCGGAGGAGAAAGAGAACGACATCAAAGCAGACGAGGAGGAAACTGGAGAGAAGCCAAGTTCCTCGGCCTCGGAATCGAATCCCAAAACTTCCATTCTGAGCAGAATACACCCGCATCCCACCGGCACGGTGGTGGCCCCGGCAGCAGTTCTTCCTGGACTAGCACAGGTGATAACTGCCATGTCTGCTCAGCAGAACTCGAACTTGATCCCCAAAGTCTTAATCCCTGTTAATAGCATCCCGACCTACCATGCTGCATTGGATACCAATCCCCTTCTGCTGAACACCTACAACAAGTTCCCTTATCCCACCATGTCGGAAATAGCCGTTCTTTCTGCCCAAGCAAAGTATACGGAGGAACAGATAAAGATATGGTTTTCAGCCCAGCGGCTCAAACATGGTGTCAGCTGGACCCCTGAGGAGGTAGAGGAGGCGAGAAGGAAACAATTCAACGGAACGTTGCACACTGTACCTCAGACCATAACCGTTATCCCTACCCACATCTCCACGGCAAATAACGGCTTACCATCCATTTTACAGACATGCCAAATTGTCGGCCAGCCAGGTCTGGTTCTCACCCAGGTCGCTGGAGCAAACACCTTGCCAGTTACAGCCCCGATAGCCTTGACCGTGGCTGGGGTCCCCGGTCAGAGCAGCGTACAGAAAAGCCAGGTGCCTGCGACCCAGCCTGCTGTGGAAACCAAGCCAGCAGCTGCAGCCGCCGGCGCCGCGGCGGTGGTCCCCGCTCCCCAGCTCGTCAAACACGAAACCGCTCTCACCAACCCCGACTCTTTCGGCATTCGGGCCAAAAAGACGAAAGAGCAACTGGCAGAGTTGAAGGTCAGCTACCTTAAAAACCAGTTTCCCCACGATTCCGAAATCATCCGGCTGATGAAAATCACCGGCTTGACGAAAGGCGAGATTAAGAAATGGTTTAGTGACACCAGGTACAACCAGAGAAACTCCAAAAGCAATCAGTGCCTGCATCTCAACCACGAGTCCCCGGCCACCATCATCATCGACTCCAGCGACGAGACCACGGAGTCGCCCCCGGGCGTGACTTCGCAGCCCAGGCCGCCCTGGACCGCTTTCCCCGAGGTCACCCCGCAGAAGTTTAAGGAGAAGACGGCCGAGCAGCTTCGGGCGCTGCAGGCAAGTTTCCTCAGGAGCTCGGTGCTGACCGACGACGAGGTCCACCGGCTGCGAGCGCAGACCAAGCTGACGCGAAGAGAGATCGACGTGTGGTTTGCAGAGCGCAGCAAAGCGCGGACCCTAAAGGAAGAGAAGACGGACGTGGAGGAGAGCAACGCAGGCAGCTCCAAGGAGGAAACCGAAGAGAGCCCCCCCGGAGAGGACCCCGGAGCCCCCAAACCAGCGAGCAGCGGCAAGGTGTGCAAGAAGTCCCCCGAGCAGCTGCACATGCTCAAAAGTGCGTTTGTGCGCACGCAGTGGCCGTCCCCCGAGGAGTATGACAAGCTGGCCGAGGAAAGCGGGCTGGCCCGCACAGACATCGTTAGCTGGTTTGGGGACACCCGTTACGCTTGGAAGAATGGCAACTTGAAATGGTACTACTACTACCAGAGCGCCAGCGCCAGTGGGGGCAACGGGCTGTCCTACTTGAGGAGGAGGGGCCGAGGGCGACCCAAGGGCAGGGGCCGAGGGCGACCGCGCGGGCGGCCTCGAGGAGGCAAAAGACTGAACCACTGGGACCGGGGGCTGTCCCTCATAAAGTTTAAAACTGGAACGGCCATCCTGAAGGACTATTACCTGAAGCACAACTTTCTGAATGAGCAGGACCTGGACGAGCTGGTCAACAGATCGCACATGGGCTACGAGCAGGTCCGAGAGTGGTTTGCAGAAAGGCAGAGGCGATCGGAGTTGGGGATAGAGCTGTTTGAGGAGAACGAGGAGGAGGAGGAGGAGGAAGAGGAAATTGGGGACGACCAGGAAGAGGACGAGGAGGAGACAGACGACAGTGACACTTGGGAGCCCCCACGGCACGTGAAGCGGAAACTTTCCAGATCAGATGACTGACATGTAAGTGTTTGACCTCCAGTCTCTGCTGCTCGCCCATCGACTTTTAGAAGGGCCATCCAGTACTAGTCGTCTGCCCTGTGGATCATTTTGTTCCCAAAAATAGCCCTCCCATCACCTAATCAGAGGACTAGGTGCCACCAACCTAGCCCACAGGTCTGTGACCATCTTGCGTCAGTGGTGATTAGAGTTTTTACGTGTGGACCTTCTTACCTCCCCTCTGAAGTGTGAATCAGTTTGTTCTAGGGAAAGTCACCCATTCTAAGCAGGGAGGCTGGTGTGGGAGGGGGGCTGAGTGGGGCGGGATTCACGTACAAAAAAAACAGATTACTAAAATGTTTTTCTTCAACCCTCCTCCTTCACTAAAGCCTCATTTTTTGCCTATTTAAGGAAAGAATTCAAAAATGAAAACTAAAAAGAAGGGGAAAAGTATACGGAAGGGAAGACTTCCCACAGGGCTGAGGATTGCTCAGTTTTAGGAAACTAGGTGAAAATGGGTATCTTTTTTTTTCTTCATTGTATTTGAGGATTTACTAAACCCTAAATGTTTGCTTGCCTGTCCCCACCCCTACAATGTTAGCAGATTTTCAACTCGAGTTTTAAAAGCTCTGTGTAGTCAGACTATCTGATATTTTTAACAGAAACACCAGAGTCTGATGCAAGCCATCAATGTATACATTCATGTTTGCTTAGTTAGCATCTGGTTCTGAAAACTGTGATAGAAATGATTTCTATCTTAGAGATCAAATGCTGCCATTAAAAGGTAAATAACAGATTTGATAGTAAATGAGTGCCGTTGACTAAAATGTCTTTTCAGTCTTTGATAGAAAACAAACTGCTGCAGTGAGTAGAAGCACTGCATTTGGTTAAAAATACACATCTCTTTAGTCATGACAGTAGAAGTAAATGTGCTTTAAATTGAAAAGGTCCTGGCACGTTCCTTCCATCTTAATTCTCTTAGAGATAGAGTTCAGTAAAATTATACTGTAGTTACAAATCAATGAGCTGATTTAGAATCTCCAAACTGCCACTGAGACAACTCTGACTCACAGGACTGCTAGGTAGGGTTTCCGGGATTGTCTGCCTTGACGGGAACGGGAAGCCTCGTCTTTCTCTTGTGGAGTGACCTGAGGGCCTGAACTGCTGACCTGGTGGTTGGCTGCCAATGCTTAACCCATAGCACCCGTAATGCTCCAGGGAGTCAACGGCACAGATGGGTATTCTTCCACTCTCTGTTTTGGAGTGCCCCTAGGTGAAAGTCGTGCAGTCATCTGCGCTGATCAGTGGTCCAGAAGGCCCTTGCCCTTACAGATGCCTTCAGTGTGCTCAACAGTGAGGGGCACATGTTTACCCAGGGCCACCTTGCCCTATCCTCCACCTCAGCGCTCTCAGATTCTATGCAGTGCCCTGGCTCCCTCGGCTCTCTTTCAGGCCGTATTTCTTTCACCTTCCTTAGTGAGAGCTTCGCATGCGCCGGGCCCTACTCTGTGTGCGTGGCAAGTCTTCCCTGGGTTCTTTCATTTTTGGTTTTGATGAACTTTTTCTGTTGGTGTTTCTGACCAAAAAGAGAGAACATAAAAACATACCTATTTGAACAAGCAGCATGGATGTTGTCCTAGGGTAGAGCCCTGTGTCTGTTACCATGCTAAGTGCTAAGGAGTTGGCAGTTTGGGGCGCTCACTCCAAAGAGGAGCCCTGCCTTTCCTGGTCTCAGAGATCATCAGGGCGCTTGTCTTCTGACCTAGATGCAGCACATTTTTAATAAGCTCCCCCACACACATACCTTGTCTTTTTTTCCAGGAGCCATGGTGGCATAGTGGGTTACGTGTTGTGGGGCAAACCACAAGGTCAGCAGTTCAAAACCACAGGTCACTCCGAGGGAGAAAAGTTAGGCTTTCCACTCCTATAAAGAATTACAGTCTTGGAAACAGGGACAGTTCTACCCTGTCCACTTAGGGGCACTATGGGTCGGAATTGACTCGATGGCTGTGTGTGTGTGTGTGTGTGTGTGTGTGTGTGTGTGTGTGAATTGCTAAACAGAGTGTGCACTGCTACCCTGCCAAGATGAAATCAACAACCGAGTCACCCCAAGGTGACTGCCTATAATTGTAGTGACCTCTGCCTTGATTGGCTCACCTCTGAAAGCCTTGTGAGCCTTTCACACCATTTGATTGGCCTTTACCTGAAGTTCATACAGCTCCTTCTGAGGTTCAATATTACTATTGTAATGGTCTTAATTATGGTCAGAAAAATGCATGAGAAGCTGCAGTTTTGAAACTCTCTCCTAAAGTCACACACACACACACACACACACACTTTGTAGTGTGCCTTGTGTTTGGGAAATATGCCAAAATCTGCAATAATTAAGCCCCTTGGCTGGCAGATTACCAGTGGCTTTATAAAACATTTTCTCATCTTAGAAAAGGATTCACCCTCAGTGTCTTCGAAATAGTGACTTGTTCATTTAAATATGTTTCCGTTTACAAGAAAACAAATCAAATCAAACAACAAATCTCAAACCTTTCCAAAATAGTTATTGTAGGAAATAAGTTACATCTATCTTTTTGAACATGCCTGCCTTGTATATCCATAGGAAAAAAATAACAAGATTCCTTAGTCTGTTTATTACAGAAACTAACAAAGAAGTATGCATTTCCTGCTGTGTTTTTCTTTTTTTTATAAATTGTTACCTAAAATGACAAATATCTAGACACTCACTGGTTGAAGCAGAACCCATATATGAATTCAAGCAGTATCTAGTGCATTACATAAGATGTATGCAGCAAGCCGTCTCCATTTTGTAGAAAACATAGAGGATATATTTTCATGACAAACCTTTCTCCTGTTTTTAACAGTGGTAAAAAATGTAAGTATGGTTTTCTTCACAATACCCGTTTTTATGGTGTGTTTCTTTTGTAGCTGTCTAAAGCGTTGAAGGAGACTCAGTTCTTCAACTCAAGATGTCAGATGTACTGTGAAGGGGCCCAAACTTTGGTGAAACTGAGAACATTTGGGGCGCACCCCTCTCAAACAATAGGATTCAATCCCCACAAGAACTGGAACTCCCTGTCTGTTGTGCCAAAGCGAAACTGTCCCAGCTGGTGGGAGCTCTGCACTGTACATAGTACACTACTTTAAGAACACCTTGTACAATTCCAGATTGTAATACCACACATTTTTATTCTGCTCCGATGGAGACACTGGGACCCTTAGACGGGATCTGATGACCACTCGAGCGTGTGCTCCCGGGCGTGGTCCAGCTCAGTAAGACTGTTGCCCGGGTTCTCGGAGAGGGTTTCAAGCGTGTAGCTTTAGGGACCAAATATTTTACAGAGTAAACACCATTAGACACGGGGAGGAAAAGCAATTTATTTCCGTTTTATTGATCAGGCCCCTGCACGAGGATTGAAGGTTGCACGTGGCCTTATATCATTTCAATGTACATGCCACCACGGCCTACGTACACATTGTGGATCACTAAGACTCCTGGTAATCCAGACCCTGAATGACTGACTCTCACACTGAACACATTCGCGGATGCTTCTAGTCCTACAGCAATTCTTCTGTTACTTTGTTTCACTAGGAGATCTTTTTTTTTTTCTTTTTACTTAAACAGAAGATAATACTGAAGAAGGAAGAGAAACTGGCATATGGATTTGCATAGAGAGAAACTGAAATAAATGTACCAAAAATGTGAAAAAGAATCCTAGAGTAAATATGTACTTAGTGCTTTGGGGGGTTTGTTTTTGTTTTAACGATCATGTGGCTAGCCGAGATGTTTGTCCAGGTGTCAGGCAAGAATTTTCAAGAATTATCTGTCAGTGAAATTGGTGTCACAGTTTCGGTGAGTGGAGACAAATTGTGACCTGAGCCCGAGGGAAGAGTTAGCTTTTGGCATAGGAATCATGGGAGCATGAGCTATAGTTATCTCTTGCCTGCCGGGAGACGGAGCACTCACTAACTTATTTGTCAAGACCGGTGCTGTTCATTCCTGGTGAGAAGGACCTGTTCTTTTGTGATGAGAGGACCATTTTTCTAGGAGAAAGATTCAGTTTAATTCACTTTGGAATTTAAAAATGTTTTTCTGAATGACCAGAGGTAGTGGGCTTGGCCAGTTTATTTTACCTAATTTAATGAATAATAAATGTGTTAAGCTCTTGGTTTTTACCTAAGTGTGTGTCCGCTGATGAAAATGTTCCAGAAAAGCCTTGAAAATATGCATGCTGCTTTTGTTTTTATGAACTTTTTTTCTTTCTTTCTCTTTTTTAATGATAGCTTTATTAGGAATTCCAAAATGCTTCCCGCAGACAGCTGGCTATGTGGGTGGCTTTTATTCATACTACTGTTAACGTTTTTTTTAAGAGAAGCAATGTAAAGACTGTAACAACATGATGCACTAAACTTATTTTTTCTTTTACACGTTTCAAAACCTCCTAAAGCACTCTGTATGATAATAATTAAATTGCTCCCTTTTTTAAACCATTGCGAGTGTGGACTGTGTTTTGTTTGACAGAGATTTTCAAGTTTTGAAGTGTCAAGTACTGGAACTGAAGCCTTTGAGAATACCGAGTGTCTGCTCTGTCGCGCTGCAGAGAGCTAGCCGGGACCTCTCTCAGCACTGGCTAGCTTGGCACGCAGTTCTGCTCAGTGTTTGCAAGCTTTTAAATCTCTCGCTCTCTCTCTTTCTCTCTCTCCCCACCTCTCCTGCTTGATTGTGTCTTTGGTTGTGACAAATTAAATGTAGTGGTTAGTGGTTTTGTTCCTGTCTTAATCAACTGAGTCTGTTTTGGAAAAAAGGCTTGGTGAGCTTAAGCATGCATCCTTTCCTAGAGCCCTCTACGCGTAACTCAGGGAATCCAGCAGAGAGTTTTCACCTCCCCAAGTAAGGAAAAATATTCATTTTCAAAAATTATATGTGCTTAGTGTTCTTCTGAGTTCTCAGACCCGCCAGGTTCTGAGCTCACATTGCGAGTGTTCTTCCACACTTGTGTGTGTGTGTTTGTGCCCGCTTGAACACACGCACCGCACGGGACACACATTTCAGAACGCCCACACTGTGGCGGCTTGACGTAGCAGGCATCTGCTCCCATGCTCTCTGGCTGGTCACTCTGCCCACCTGTCACTTTTGTTGACATTTCTGGTCTTTAAGTAGACCAATCCCCAGAGGCAGCAGCTGCAGCCCCCTGGCAGTTTTTTAGAAAGAACATTCCAAGCCTGCCCTGTGCTTTCCTGGGCCCTCCTGACAGCCCACGAGAAACACCCCCTGGAGGTCTTAAACCAAGCCTTAGACAGAACAGGTAAGGCAGCCCAGAGGGACCAGCATTTGAGGGGCACAGTGGGAGCAGGTGCCTCCTCTCTCTTTCTTTCTTTCATGCTTCCTTTCATTGCACTTCACTTGATTGGCTTCACGGATGCAGAGCATTTTTCAAAGAGAACATTTGTGGCCATTCTGCCTTCAAGTCCATTGGCGCCCTAATTCCAACAGGAGCTTCCGTCTCTGTGGCCCATATCGATCATTCTCACACTGTCCCAATCATTTTCATAATGCACGCTTAATAGATGACCAAGCTCATTGTTATTAAGTCAATTCCGACTCAGGGCAATCCTTTGTAGGGGTTTCTGCGACTAAATCTTTACGAGGGCAGACAACTGCATCTCTCTCCTGCAGAGCGGCTAATGGATTTGAACCACCAGCCTGTGGTTAGCAGCCCAAAGCCTAACCCACAGTGCCTCCAGAGCTCCTGCAGCCCCACCCACTGTTAGAGTTGATTTTGACTCAGCAACCCTTTGGTGTGACTCACTTGTGCATATGATACTCATTCATTCATTGACTATGTCCCAAGCCCAAGATTAGCTGCCTGTCTGATGTCCCCTGGCTCAGACTCACTTGGCTCCCTGCCTTACCTGGCAGCCTTGTAGATGCTCGTCCTCAGCCTGTAGGCCTGGGGCTCCAGCCATCCACTGGATCTGTTCCTTCTTGTCCCAGCTCAGTTCACACACGGATCCCCTCTTCACAGGCTCATCCCGGACCACCCTCTCTCTCACAACATCACCCTTTTCCTTTCCTTTGTCAAACTCAAGGTCAACAAAACATCAAGTCAGTGCTGACTCAGAGACCCGCCTGTGGTTTTCCGAGACTGTACTTGTTCATGGGAGTAGAAAGTCCAGTCTACCTCCTGCCAAGCTGCTCGGGTTTTGAACTGCTGACCATTTGGATCGCAGCCCAACACACAACCAGTCCATTTATAGCACCATGGTCTAAAGTGTCTTTGTTCATTTAGTTGCTCTGGAGCGGGGCCCAGCAACCTGTGCTTCACCAAGGCTCCCAGCGGTCCGGAAGCCGGCTCATGTTACTCTTGAGCTTAAGTTCTTACCTGCCTCACCCATCACTGCAGCCTCCACTCTGAAGCAACTCATGGCTTCAAGCAGACAGTCTATACATTCTAGTGGAGTCTGTGGGAGTTCCTGCCACGAAATAGGTACAGCTGCAGGAGGGGAACAAGTGTGCCCAGAATGCTCACGGAAGCTGGTGGCTACCCATGAGAAAACCGTGGGTGGGATTTATGGCAGGATTGCAAAGGTACAGTATGTTGTGCTCAAAATAAACAGGGAAGGCATGCTATGAATTAAACTGTGTACACCCCAACCTCCACCCCCACCCCCTGCCAAAAGACAGTTCTAACTCCTGGTACCTGTGAATGTGACCTTGTTTGGGAATCGAGTCTTTAAAGATGCTACCAGCTCCATTCAAAAAAGAGGCCATGCTGGATCAGGGAGGGTCCTAATCCACGTGGAGGGCTGCCCCTATGAAAGGAGAAGGGCCACCGAGAGACACACAGGCAGGGCATCCATGTGAAGACCAAAACAGAGATGGGTGGGGTTATGTTGTGGCTGCAAAGCCAAGCAAGGCCCAGGGCTTCCAGAAGCTGGGAGGGATGGGAAGTGACTTGCTCTAGGACAGTGGTTTTCAACCTTCCTCATGCCTTGACCCTTTCATACAGTTCCTCATGTGGTAGTGACCCCCCCCCATAAAATTATTTTTGTTGCTACTTCATAACTGTAATTTTGCTACTGTTATGAATCATAATGTAAATATCTGATATGCAGGATGTATTTTCATTGCTACAAATAGAATATAATTAAAGCATAATGATTCATCACAAACACTGTAATTATAAATTGTGAAATATTTCTAATGACAAATAAAGGAACTCTTGTCTTGAAGCATGGTGTAGCATGGGTAACAGTCTTCATGTTGGGTACTCATCTGTGGGTGGACCCGCCTGGAGACGGATAGAGGAGCGGTGTCTTAGACGACCCCTGGGAAAGGGTCATTCGACCCCCTCCCCTCAAAGGGGTCGCAACCCACAGATTGTGAACCGCTGCCCGAGAGCCTTTGGAGAGTGCACGGCCATGCAGATGCCCTGAATGCTGATGTTCAGTCTCCAGACTCTGAGACAATAAATGGCGGCCCTTCCAAGCCACCCACTCGGTAGCACTTGGCCCAGGCAGCCCCAGGGGACCAGCACGAGTAAGAGGGGTAGTGCTGACGAAGAACCTGTGGAAGCGGAGGTGGAGCCCAGGGATAGGGTGGCTCCATTGCAGGGCCCACTCAACAGCGGGCTTGCTTCTAAAACTGAGTGAGGAGACACCGCTTGTGAACTTGTTTATCCTTCTACGATCCATCCCCACAGAACCCCTGGTGGTGTCCTGGTTACGCTGTGCTGCCATCTGCAAGGTCAGCAGTTTGGAACCACCAGCAGCTCCTCTGGAGGCTGCCGGGGCTTTCTACTCCCATAAAGTTCGTCTGGGCAATTCACGAGGCAGTTCTACCCCATCCCATAGGGTCACTATGAGCTGGTATCAACTTGATGACAGTGAGGTAGCACCCCCTTGCCCCCACCTTAATGCAGGCTCCATGTGAGCAGAGACCACGCGTGGCATGCCCTTGGCCCAATCAATATTCATGTTGAATTGGTGAGCACGTGACTGAATGCCAGGCATTGTCCGGAGGAGCCTGTGGGGCAGCAGGGGGCCCCATGAGGAGAATCGTAAGCGCCTGGAATGGTGCCCTTTGGCCAGGGAGGAACGTGGTAACCTCAGACACCCGTGGACACCTCTTTGGCTTCCTCTTGCCTCACAAAGGGACAGTCGCTGGACAGTGCCCAGTGTCCTTTGAAAACATCCAGTCTCCCTCCCTTTGCCTAAGGCCGGTGGCCCCAACTAGTGTGGTACGGGGTGTCCCGGAGGGAAATGTCCCTGAGGGGGTAGAAGTAGAAGCCAAGAGGAAGTAGGAGATGCCTCAAGGCGGGGAGGGGTGTGGAGACCTGCAATTTCTAAGTACAGTGATACCTCGATATCTGAGCAGCTCCAAGCTTGAATTTTCCACTACTTACACAGCAAAATTCACAGAGGAAAAAACCTGCTCTGTGTTCATAACTTTGCTCCATAGTCTAACCAAAAATCCAACTTGAAAAAAACCTGTATGGGAGAGTGAGTTATGGTTGAGGCTCCGAGAACACACAGGGGTGACACTTCAGTCTCAGCACCTCCCAGACACCATACAGTGCTTGTATCTGTGCATACAAGTCATCATTGTGCTTTTTTTTTTGGGGGGGGCGGGTAGGCACTTTATTTGTGTGAAATATCATAACCGTGGCTCCAAAAAAAGTTAGTGATACCAGCAGTAAAGCTAAGGGAAAACTGAGAACCATGACAGAGCTAAAGAAATCATGTGGACTTTGAATCAGGTCTCTGCTTGTCAGATTTGGCCGCTGAATACAACATGGCCAAGTCCCACGATCAACATTTGGGGGGTGGGGGGAGTGACTAAAGTGACTAATGTATTGAAAGGTGTGATATTTTTAACCAAGAGGCAAAGAACCCAGATTGAAAAGTTACTGTTAATTTGGATCTATCAGAAACAACTCAGTGATGAGGGTGGGCCGGAGACAGTGACATGAGAGAAGGCTCACAGCCTCTGTCATGACTTACAGTCCTGGGGAAAAGTGTAATTTAGGGGCCTCACAACCAATTACTTGGCCTTTCATTATTATGAGAAAGATATATTCCGTTCTTGAACTTTTCAGTATGGGAACACACATTTGGAACCAATTGAGTTCAACAACTGAGGTATCACCTCATAGTGGGGAGAAGTCTTATTCCCCAGAGGCAGCCCCAGGGCTGTGGCTGAGGTTCCCAGGGGGGCAAGGTTCTGGGCCTAAGCTTCCCCACTGAGGGCAAGATGCCTGGACCAGGAGCATACTGGGTTGGTGGTTACACGTCCATAGTCCACACTGCATGGCTTCTCTGTCTCCACCCCAGCGCACAGCCTCCCTGAGCCCCCTGCCTCCGTCCCGGCTCTATGGATGGGAAGATACCTGACTGTCGGGCCCGTCAGTCTCTGGGTCAGTAAAGGAAGGTGGGGCCACACTATGGGTGTCAGTCATTGTCTTCTGTTGCCTGGGTTGCCCAGACTGGGAGGGCTGTACTGAGGGGCAGAGAAGCGAGAAAATGGAATGAGAGCCCCTGAGGCACCAAGATGAGGGCCAGTCAGGGACACTATGTCTTCAGGAAGCTGAGCCACTAGGTTTTCTGGGGCTAGCTGAGATATGGACTTTGAAGTGCGAAAAACTTGACTTTGGGCCTGGTCTTTTCTACTCACTACCTGGGGAGTGATCCGCTTTTCCTGTTTGTAAAATGGGACAGCTAATGCCCCCAGCCCAGAGCGATCCTGGGAGGAGGAATGAACACCTAGCAGGGCTGCCCACTGCACAGTCCACCCTCCCAATCACAACCCCCTGCTGCCAAGTTGATTCTGACTCCTCATGGCCCTATGGGCTGGAATGGAACCCTCCCCGTAGGGGTTCCAAAGCCGTGAATGGATGTGCGGACTGCCTCCTCTTTCCTCCTCTCACAGAGCAGCAGGTGGTTTGAACCACCAACCTTTCCATTAGCAGCCCAATGTATGATCCCCAGTGCCGAAAGGGCTCCCAGCCCATAATTACTCAGTAACTCACTTCTGTTGAGTCCATTCTGACTCATAACAACCTTTAAGCCAGAGTAGAGCTGCCCCTGCGGGTTTCCAAGACTGTTGATTTGTACAGGAGTAGAAAGTTTCATATTCAGAACAGGGTTGAGTGGAAGTTACAGAACTAAATGGCCTTCAAAAAGGGAAAACTGGCAGAAGCTGCTGCCTCTGGCCTTGGCCTTGCTCTTACAGGCACTGGAGCCATGTCATCACGGATCTTGAGCAATTGACGTCACCTCCCCAAACCCCAACAGATAGTCCCTGTAAGGGCATGTTACTCACCTGTGTGTGTCAAAATGTGCTGTCAAGTGGATCCTGACTCATAGCCATGCCATAGGACAGAGCAGAAGCCCATAGGGTTTTCTAGGTTGGAATCTCTATATAGAGACTAGAGTCTATAGGGTGGAGCCCCAGGCCTTTCTCCCTAGATTCGGTGGGTGAGTTCAAGCCACCAGCCTTTCTGTTACTTGCCGAGTGCTTAACCATTGCACCACCAGGGCTCCTTGTCAACCTGTATTAACACACTTGCTATCTGCCCTTTGGGAGAAAGACAAAGCTTTCTCTCCTGTAAAGAGTGACAGTCTCAGAAACCCACAGGGGCAGTTCTAGACCGCCCTATAAGGTTGCTATGAGTTGGAATTGATTCAAAGACTGGGTTTGGTTTGGTTTGGTTGATCAGCCCTTTACAACACTATTTGTAAAAACACCCCTTTTACAAATTACGTCACACAGCTAGTGACTACTTGTACGAACACCACCAATTCATGAAACTCTGTAGCTTGAAGCTCTTTGACTCTCTGCCCCAGTCCATCTTCTACTAGGAAAGTGAGGGATTGTAAGAATTAGACCTGATCAGAATTAGGGCAAAGATCTCTCCCTATGTTTACTCTCCATTACTATTGGGTGATAGTCTTATGGATTTTTTCATTTCCAAATTTTCATAATGACTGTCACATTCCTGATAAGAAAACAAACTTAATTTTTT
>NW_022103896.1:16522689-16541064 GCF_000313985.2 Echinops telfairi
GTCAATTGTATCTATCAGGCACATTTGCACATATGTTGCCACCATCATTTTCTAAACCTTTCCTTTCTGCTCGAACCCTTGGTATCAGCTCTTTTTTCCTTCCTGCCCTGGTGAACCCTTGATAATTTTTAAAATTATTAATTTTCGTAGCTTACACTGAATGCTGTCACCCTTCACCCACTTTTCTGCTATTGGCTCCCCAACGGGAAGCCTTTGTTGATCGCTGCTCCCAACCAAGTACTTTTGTCGTCATCCACCTAACCTTCCCACCCCTTACTCCACCACCCCTCTTTAGCTTCTCTTTCGAACCCCATGAGCCCCTGAGTAGAGGGGCCAACGTGACACTCAGCCTGAAGGTGGGCTGTCGTACCTGGAAAACCGGCCTGGTGCTCTGCCCCCTAAAGCCCGTCATGAAAATCGCCCCGGAGCCGGTTGACCCTGAAACACAAGGGGCCTTCAAGGAACTAACCATCACCACCCTGGGCAGTCACCCCGCGGCCCCTGTGCTGGGCGGAGTGAAACAGCTCGGAGGGTTTTCTTGTCATCTTTATGAAGCTTGCCAGCCCTTTCCTCCGTGGTGCCACAGCGTGCTTTTGAACCACCAGCCTTTTAGTTCAGTGGACAAGCGTGCCAGGCTGGGACTTTGTAGTCTCCTAAATGGTGCTGATATTCTCATAAAGCAGGGCAACGGAGAGAGTGGACTTGGGCAGCAGTGAGGTGAGGCATAGAAAGCCCTGGTTGTCCGAGACATTGTTACGGTGTGTTCCCATGCACATATGGGAGGGAGAGCTGTCCAGCCTTGATCAGGTTCATGACTGGCGTAGTATCAGATCGTGTTCTGTTGAGCCCCATAGGAGTTTCATCAGCTAGTTTTTTTTGTTGTCATTTTATTGGGGGCTGGTACAACTCATCACAATCCATCCATCCATTGTGTCAAGCACATTTGTACATTGTTGCCCTCATCATTCTCAAAACATTTGCTTTCTACTTGAGCCCTTGGCATCAGCTCCTCATTTTTCCCCTCCCTCCAACCCTTGATAATTTTAAAATTATTATTTTGTTATGTCTTATACTGTGTGACATCTCCCTTCACCCCCCTTTCTGTTGTCCGTCCACCAGGGAGGGGGTTATATGTAACTACTTGTGATTGGTTGCCCCTTTCCACCCCACCTTCCCTCCACCCTCCTGGTATCGCCACTCTCACCACTGGTCCTGAAGGGATCATCTGTCCTGGATTCCCTGTGTTTCCAGTTCCTGTCTGTACCAGTGTACATCCTCTGGTCTCTGCAGATTTATATGGTAGAATTGTAAGGGATCATGATAGCATTAAAGAACTGGTGGAGAGTTGTACATTCATCGGTGCTGCACGGTGCCCTGGCTGGCTTGGAGGTAGTTTGCCAGGATTCTCCTCCCCCTTGGCAGTCTCAGTTGGGACACTGTGCTGCGAGCAGGGCACCCTGTGTGACTGGTGGGTGGGTGTGCACAATACCCGGGCAGCAACTCCCAGCAACACGCCGGCCAGCACAGGGGGAGGGAATGTGGTGGGGGGTGTTATAAGGTAGGACCTGGGAAACATGGCTCAACATGAGTCTGGGGTGGGGACACATCGTTTCATTCTGTGTAATGTGCTGTCTTCACGCTTCTTAGTGGTTTTACGAAGAGGCGGAGAGCGGGGACGATGTCGAAACTCTGACACTCAAGAAATTCAGAGGGGACTTGGCATACAGACGGCAAGACTACCAGGTAGAACCGCTGAGCTGTTATTGCGTATCCAGGTGACAGTGAACCGGAAGATGAGCGTGTTGTGGGTTCAAACTCACGGTCTCAGAGTCCATTCCCATTCACAGCGGCCCCCTAGAGCGTTTGGAGACTGTAAATCCTGACAGGAGCAGAGAGCCTCATCTTCTCCTGTGACCAGTACTTAATCCATAGACCCACCAGGGGCCCTTTTGGTTGGATGTGTGTAACCTTAGAACCCCACGTTCTAGTCTTTTCTACCTGGCTCTCAGATTCATGTGTTTCCTGTCACCTCAAGAGAAGGGTGTTTTGGGGTCCATGTGGGTCTGTCTCTCCCACCTTCTCTGGGAGCCTCTAGTGTAGACCCTACAGAGTGTGATAGGAGCCACGCCCCAAACCAAACTCACTGCCATCGGGTCAGTGCCAACTCAGAGGCAGCCTGTACAACAGGGTAGAGCTGCCCCCATGAGTTTCTGAGACTAGCTCTTGATGGGAGTAGAGCCTCACCTTTCTCCCGCAAAGCAACTGCGGGTTTCAAACTACTGTTGGCCCAACATGTAACCACGACACCACCAGGGCTCCCTGCAAGCAGCCACATCCTCTATAATGTGTAAGAACAGGGCGGGTGCTGGCAACTGGACGCCGGTGGTACGTGCACATCTCATCATCCGGTGACGTTTTGTTGACAAAGAAGCGATGCAGCCAGTTTAGTGGCAACACGGGGATTCCAACGGGGGCCTGTTTGGCTGCAGGTTGCTCTGGCTGCTGTACTGTGAGGGGGTCCCATGGTAGCAGAGCTGTGTTCGCCAGCCTTGGCTTCCCTGTCATTCGGAAGAACAGACCGACTTGGAAATCCTGGGAATGGCAGCTCACCCTGGGGTCCTTGTAGCAGTCGTTTTGACATTGCCCTCTGCCTGGGAAGAAACCCACTGCTGAATCCTCCTTCTCTGCTGTGTTTTCTTCCTTTGCTTTCCTTTCCCAATAAACGATTTCCAGAGAGCCCTGCAGGAGTACTCCAGCATCTCTGAGGAGTTGTCGCAGAGCAATTTTGCCATGAAGAGGGACGCCCAAGAAGGGCAGGCTCGGTGTCTCGCTCACCTGGGGAAGCACATGGAGGCCCTGGAGGTAGCCACCCACTTGGTGAGTGTTTCCAGGGCTCGTTTACATGTCTCGAACCAAGAAGGACTTGTTGTCTTTAAAAAAAAGCAAAAACTAAACCTAAAATTTAAAAACCTGGCTAGCAACAAAAAGCTGTGAGTGGGTTTAGACAAGCTGGACAGGCTTGTCTGTAGTGCCAGGACTTTATGGTGGTGTTAGTCTGGGTAGATTGGAGAAACAAATTCATAAACACTTAAATGTGTATAAGAAAGAAGTTTACATATGAGAACAATTGAATGCGAAAGCATTCCTCCAGACGCCAACCTGGTGCTTCAAGACGTGAATGCAACATAACAGCATGAAATAGGGAACCCATAGAGGTCTGAGGGGCCATCCCCAATCCCAACTTCATGGACAGCACCTCCTCCCTGCAGAAGAATTCACTTCAGAGGACAGCACTAAAGCTACAGCTCAGGGAGAGGGATATGTCTGATCAGAGCACATGGGAGGAAATGAAGGGAGAGGAAGAGAGAGTGGAACACATCCTGGCCCATCAAGTTCTGAGGACGATATTCCTGCTCAGAGCAGCCAAAGCACAGAGAGGACCATAGGACGAGCCCAACTATGAGACACGATATCCCTCACTGACTCATAGAGCTATGGGGGACAACACTGGAGACACAGTGTGGGAATTGCGCCTGATCGGACCCCATCACACTGAGGTGAAACACTAAGGGTATACAACAGAACAGCAAGGGAAACAGAGCAACAAAGTCCCCAGGGAATACCAAAAATAGACTTTGGGACCAGGGGGTGGCACCCCATCAGACTCGACCAGAAAACACTCCTAAAGGTCAACAAACAGACCTTGAACTATTTACAGGCTTTTCTCTTTTTTTGTTTTGTTGTTGTTGTTTTGTTTTCTTTTGTTGCTTTGTTTTGCTCTGTCTTGCTTTTTGTGCATATTATTATCTCTGCAGGTCTATCTAGATAAGATAGGCAGGATAAACAATCTGGAGGAGAAAACAATGGACCAACGGTTGGTGGGGTAGGGGCATGGGAGAGGGGGAGGCAGTGGAAAGGAAGTGGGTGTTAGCAACCCCAGGGACAAGGGAACAACAAGTGATCCAAAATCGATGGCGAGGATGGTGTAGGAGGCCTGGTAGGGCTTGATCAAGGGCAATGTAACCAGAAGGAATTACTGAAACCCAAATGAAGGTTGAACATCAACTTTCTTCACCACATTTGCTCATGCATCCATTTGTCTTCAGTGATTGTATTGGGAAGGTGTGCATCATGGAATGCCAGGTTAATAGAACAAAGTGTCCTTGCATTGAGGGAGTATTTGAGTAGAGGCCCAATAGAGGGATGGTGAGAAACAGGGAGACCTTGAACAAGCTGGATGGACACTGTGGCAGCAATGTGGGCTCCAGCCCAGGAGGTTGTGAGGATGGCACAGGGCTGGGCAGGGTTCTGGGTGCAGAGGGCCGCTCTAGCCACTAAAAACCACACGAGCTGAAGCCTCTGGCTAGATTGCCTCCTTCAGGGAACATCGGCGTGGACATGAACTTGTGCAGGTCTGCAGGTTCAGTACTGGCCCTTTCAGCACGCGTTCCAGATGCAGCCACCGCTTCTGCTCACCCGCATCATTGCTGTGCTTCCTCCTCCTCACCTGGACCACCGAAGGCAGTGGCTGCCGGTCAGTGGGCTGGGGTTAGATTAGCTCTGTGGCCCCAGCCAGCTCAGGAGTTCTGGGTCCTCGGCTCTCAGGGATCTGATGCCAGTCAACAGGTACCAGGACCTGGAGATGCCTGGAGGGGGTGGCCGGGCAGAAGGCTCAGCCCTGGGTCGGTTCTCCAGGGATCCAAGCACTCTCATGCAGGGGGCTAGCTGGGGTGGGAAATGGGCAATGTGGACTAGTCTCTCCTGTGGCCTCACCCCATCTGTGGGTCTCAGGCAAAGTATCTCCATGGCCCCTGCCCACTGCTTGACTTCCCGCTTTCCTGGTAACTGGGCTCCCTGCCATGATTTTCCGTTTCTCCCCGACCCGAGGCCCTTTCTCTCAGCATTGGCTCTGGCCCACGTCTGGTTCTTTCCCGGTGGTTATTAGTTTCCCTCACTGTTCGTAAGTGGACTAGTTCATTTTGCAACATTGGACAGCTGGTCCTGAGTGCCTGTGGGGAAGCGAACATTTTATGTGCTGACAGCTTAAGTGGAACAAAGGGGGGGAATGTTCCCTTTTATGTGGCACCTCAGGGTCTGTGAGCCGAGGCAGATGCTCCACACCAGTGATGCTGAAGGGAGATACAGCCTGCCCTGAGGGCTGCCGACGTGGCCCGTCAGGGGCACAGCTGCTGTTTCGTGCTCAGGCTGGTTCCCCGTGGGAGCCAGGTCCAGACACCTGAGACTTCGACCCCTCCAGGGTAACGTGATGCGCAGTGGCCGGCAAGACTTCTCTCAATGGGATGGACAGGCACGGCGGCTACAGTAAGGGGTTGGAACCTAATGATGGGGAGGCTGGCACAGGGCGGGCAGCCTGGCTGGGTTGGGGCTGACTCAAGAGCATCTCAGATGACAGCAGGCATGTTCCTCTGACCCAGATGGCACCTTGGGCAAGAAATGGTAACGTCTTTGGTTAAGGAGACTTGAAAAGACTTCCTGGTTAGAAGAAAATCCAGCAACCCCTTCGGGCCAGAACTTGTTGGCCTTGATGTGGGTGCCAGCGAAGGCATTTGGGTTCAATTATGAGGCACCCGGGAGCATGAGAGCCTCAGGGCTCCTTGCTGAAGACGAGTAAGCCAAGTGAGATTCGGAAACAGAGTCTGTCTGAATCCAGAAGAAAATTCCCATTGTACTTGGAAAAATCCTGGGCATTAGAAGTGCGGCCATGAGCCCGGGATCTGAAGGGCTCAGCCTGCTCCTTTGTGAGGTGAGATCTGGCTGAAGACAGAAACAGTGAACACAGGAGATAGTCAGCACTGATCGCTTGCTGGTGACGTCTGGGCGTGGTTCAGTGGGAACAATGAATGCATTTCCACAGCGGTTTCAGACACGTAGTCAGTCGACTGGACTTGGGTGCTACAAAGTAAACATCCCGTGCATCTAGAAACATCAGCACAGTTTGGGTGTTCTAGTCATTGCTCTTTCCCGATGGGAAAGGCTTTGCCGGTGAAAGCCCCTGACCTGTCTGTCCTCCTCAGGAACATCAGGCCACCAACACGGACCACTTAACCACCGTGCTCCACCTCCAGTTGGCCCTGTGTTCCCGTCGGCAGCACGGGGAGGGGACTGTCCTCTGCCTGCAGAAGCTGATTTCCTTGCACCCGTTTAATCCCTGGAACTGGAGCAGGCTGGCAGAGGCGTACCTGAGCCTAGAGCCAGCTCAGAAAGGGGACAGTCTCACCCCAAGTGACAAATCGCCCGAATCCTCCACCCCTCCCTTGGGAAAAGACTGGCGTCTGTGTTCCCCAGAAACCTCGCCCCGGAGCAGGCGGTTGTCTGTGGAAGTCCGTGGCAGCAGCAGCCCACTCACCCAGGAAGGCCTTGCCCACCCCCAGCCCTGCTGGTCAGCAGGGAGAGCGACCATGCTGGCAGAGACTCGGGTGAAGGTGTGCGCCGCCCTGACGAGAGCCAGGTAAGCAGGCCTGGGCTCAGGTAAAGGCCTTATTTTCTGGTTTCAAGCTCAGGATGCTCTCAGCTGGACATTCAGTCTGTGTTTGAAGCTTTTGCTCTGCCCTCGAACACGGGCCATTTTTGGAGAACTCAAGTTCAGACTCAGGCCAACGCCAGTGTCCAGTGGACAGATTCTGAAACTTAGCACAAAAGACTCAGTTCCCTTAGAAGTCCCTGGCGGTGCAGACAGCGCACCCGCTTAGCCACAGAGGGAGACCTCGGCACCTTGCTTCCCATCTGCTTCCCTGGGCAGCCGCTGGACACCCTCTGGAGCCCAGTGCTGCTCTGATGCCCCGCCGTCAGTGTCCTTCAGAGGCCCCTTTCACTAGGTGACAACAAGGAATTCTTGGTGCTGGGTCCTGAGCATGGGTAGCACACAGCCCTTTACCCCATGGGCTGCGGCCTGTGTCACTTCTGTGACTCAGCACAGGCTCTAAGCTGTGGGCAGAGCTCTGGGCGGCTGGGTGGAGGAGGAGGGAAGCCTTCATGAGGAGATGGAGTTTCTGCTGAGCATTACCGTGTAGGACCACCCAGCTCTCAGCTGACTCTCAGTAGATGCTTCTATACATTAGGTCGTCTGGCCCTCAACACATGAGTCGATACTGTTACTGCCCCGTTTCAGAGAAGAGGAAATGAACAAACAGAATTGTGTTCAAAAGTGGGCAGCTCTGAAGGCTGGGACCGGTGTTGGGGCCCAGGTCTCTGATTCCAGAACCTGTGTTCTGTCCAGGACCTCTTGTCCTCTGCCACTGTCCCTTCCCCATCGGGTGTCCCCAGGGGAGGAAGGGCCCCACGGTCAGAGGAAAGCCAGCGTAGCCCCAGGGGCTGTGGAGGGCCTGGGTTTCCCAGCTTCGTCAGAATCTGGAGTGGAGAGAGTGGCCCTTGTGGTGGGCACTCAGGACGGTCTTTGCAACCGAGGTCAGGGCCGTGGTAAGCGAGCGCCGGCTCTGATAGGCACCTCATACGTGGCTGCCCTCAGTGAGTGACCGAGCGAGTGGCTGCTGGCGGTCTGCCTGGCACTAGTGACTCCACCGCGCGTGTCTCTGCTCCCTTTTGAAGGAGGAGGAAGGGGAAGATGCCAGGGTTGAGGGTTTACGGAGCTAATGCTCGGGGCCAGGGATAGAGTAGGCACTTGGTAAATGTTAGCTGCTGCAATTGTACTTCTACTGCCGTCGTTTTATTAGCACAGGACATGAAAGTCATCAGAAAGGGGTTAAAGTCAACAGAGCATGTGTTGGTTTTCAACACTGGAGTGCTGTGGCAGGGAGAGCCAGGTGGTGGCTGGGGTTAGAGAAGGTGTTTGGAATATTGAGACCTGAGATGAGGGCTGACCTGGGGGTGGGGGTGGATGTGATCTTGGGTGGGGGGTGCTGGTGGGAGTGTGTGGTAATAAAAACAAAGGAAGTGGATGCCCCTGCCTGACAGACTCTGTAGGCCTGGTGACCACTGGCGCGGGCAGGGGCACAGACGAGTGGCGGTGCCTCTTGCTGAAGGGCCCTGGCAGGAAGAGCAGATGTGGAAAATCATGATTCTGTACACCCAGCTAGAGTTTTGGACCGGGAATAGCAGTGTGGAGTCAGAAGGAGCTAGAGGCTCAGAAGTTTCCAGAACTAGATCCAGCCCTAGGGGCGGGTGGGAAGTCAGCATCCATGCCTAGGAGAGGATTTGAACCCTCGGGCGGCGGAGCAATGGGATGGTGGAGTGCAGAGGGCTGAGGAGAGACTGAAGGAAGGAACAGATTCAAAGTGGGTTCTCAAGCCACTGAAGGACGGAGCCAGCGGCAGACAGCAGGGTCATGGAGTGGCCACAGATGGGACCAAGGTGGACGGAAGCAGCCAGCAAGGTCTTTTTAAGCAAATCAGGCCAAGCAGCTGCTTTCTAAAGGACTTGAAGAGCCAGGGTCCTGTCTGTGGCTTTGTCTGTCTGTCTGCCTCGCTTCATTGCCCACAGTTTCTTTCAGGGCTCACTGTGCCCTGGCCACAGGAGAAAGATGTTATGGTTACCGCTTCAGAAACCCTGTCCCGTCGGGTCACTGAGTCAGACTAGGCTCAGTGGCCGTGAGAGTTTAGGGCACAGAGGTCATGATGTGTTTCAGACATCAGCCACGCGAGTTCTTGGGTGAGAGGCCAGACCCTCACAGGCTGGTGCTTCCTTAAGCTTTTAGCTTGAGTGTCATCTCTGAAAACCCTTCCCTGGCTTCTCTTGGCACCCTGGTTTGACTCTGCCCGTTGTCCCTCTCCGTCTGTCCTGTCTGGTCCATAAATTGGGAGTTCCCCGGGGCCCCACGGAGGGGGGAGAGGAGAGTGATTCTGTCACAGCGGGGAAGCCAGTGTCAGCAGTCTAGACGTTGCCCCGCCCTGGTGGGGAGTATGCGGAGGGTGAGGTCTAGGGGGCAGATGAACGGAGTTACTGGACTTGGGGGTGGGGGGGCGTGCAGAGCACTGGCTCCCCAGGGTCCGGGCTCTGATGGGGAGGTGGGTTTATGTTTCAGTCACTTGACTTGCTCTTGGGACACAAGAAACACCTTTGACATTTTGCTTCCTAAAGATTTCTTGGAGAAGCTTCGGGCAGCTGCTTTTCGACAGCGTGAATCTATCTTCATGGTAAAGTTGGGGTGTTTGTGGAGAGCAGGCAGTTCTAGGAATTCCCAGGAGGGTTCCTCCTCTGTGGCCACCCCCCCAACCTCTCTCTCTCTCTTAAGCACTCACTCACTCACTCACTGCTGCCCTGTTTTCCAGGCTTTTGCTTCAGCTCACCCAGTGTCAGCAAACATCGTTCGCTTTGGAGAGGAACTTAGAGACTCAGCGGGCCATTGAGGATCAAGTGCAAAGGCTCAGCTTCAAAGAAGACGCTTTGCTGTTTATTTCTGAGGTGAGTATCTCCCCGGGGGCTTATAGGAAAGGAGGCACAGATAATGTCTGTGGCTCAGACTCTGGGGGGAATGTACAAACAAAACAGAAGCCATAGCCCAAGTGTGTCTCCCGGGGGGCTTCTGTCTCTGTCCTTGATGAGCCCTTGATCGCCGACCAGTCACCACCATCTGGAGCCTGAGCGGGAGGAGGCCGGCAGTTCCCACCCCGTGGTACCCCCTGGTACATGCCTGCTGGCACTGCATCGACGCCCAGAGAGGATTTGACCTCCATGCTGCCTGTGTGAACTCACCTTTGTGCAGCATGTCTGTCTGCCTTTTGTCTCCACTCAGCCTCCTGGCAGCTTGTGAGGTGTGGGAGCTGGCATTGAGGCCCGGACAGGTGACAGCTTGCGCAAGGTCAGGGGCATGTTATCCCAAGCTCACCTTCCTGATGCTCCACCAGCTTTGGCTCTGGGAGGCGCCAAGAGGCATCAACTTTTTTTTTTTTAACCTCCCTTAAGTTGGGTTTTGGCAAAACACCATTGGCATGTCCAAGAGCACATGTAGCGATGGCGTATGTGAATTTCTTTTAGCATCCGATTGGAATGTGCGGCTCAGGTGCTTGTCCCACCTGGAGAAGCACCTGCCGCCTCCCTGACTTCACTGTTGGAGAACTGCTTTCTGCAGGCCCCCTCCCTGCCCTCCCTCAGCCCTCTGCCCCTCCTTCTGAGGCATGTCCCTGGGACCCACCTGGTCTCTCATCTCTTTTCAGTCCCTTTGTCCATGCATCTGTCTGCAGTACACGGAACCGCTGTCCTTTTTTACCTCCTCCTCCGAGAGACCGCTGGTCTGCCACTCGCCTGTTTCTGAGCACCCCGCTGCCTCCTGCGCCCTGAACTAGAGCGTCCTCCGTGGTCCAGGAGGCTTGCAGCACGCCGAGCCTGCTCGTAGACCCCTCTTGTCTTTAGCTCAGACCGACTGCCTCCTCCGTGATTCCCTCTCATCCTCCTGTCCTATCAAGTGCCCACTGTCTGAAAGGGGACCACACTTCAAAACCCCTTCAGTCCATCTTTAGTCCCCTCCACGCCCGGGTCGCCCAGCGCCGTCCACAGACTGGCCGTCAGGTGAGTGTTTGCTGCAGACCTGATGCCTTACTAGCTCTGAGTCTCCTTCCTCGAGCCAGACACCAGCAGCCCCCTCTCCCCAGCTGTGCATCAGGGCCCCTTTCGATTCCACTCACACCCTCCTCCAAGCCCTGTTGCACCAAGTTTGGTTGTCAGAGTGACCTCCCGGCTCATCTCAGCCCACTGTGGGGCTTTCTCCCCTCAGGTCTCTCAGGACATTGCCACTGGGCCGACGGTAAAATGTGTGATTGTTATATGACTTCGGATGTCAGGTCTCGACCCCTGCCTTCCTAGGATGCCCTGGCCTTCCCGAGGGTAGCCCCAAACCCAAACCAAACGTACACCACCAAGCACTGCAGCTCAGCCACACTGTAGCATGGGGCAGAGCTGCCCTGTGGGCTTCCAAGACCGGACCTCCTTCGGGCGTAGAAAGCCCTGTCTTCTCCTGAGGAAGGGCTGGTTGTTTGAACTGCTGACCTGGTAGTTAACAACCCATCTCGTAACCACCATGCCACCAGTGCTCCAGTTGAGTCCACGGGACTGAAATTCCCAGTACAGCGTCTCTGCCAAGCGGCTGCGTACCTGCCCTGCAAAGGGTGGGGGGTATTCTGGGACTCTGTTTCAGGTCAACATCCTCACCAAAGGTGAGTCTGGCCGCCTGGCGGGGTCAGGCCCCCACTTCCCCCATTCCAATCTACTTTGTGGATGCTTCACAAAGCCCAGATCCAGGGGAGGATTCCAGAGCTCCCGGCCTCGTGCCGACCAGTAGGGGCAGTACCACATGGGAACACCGATGTGGTCATGTGTATAGAGAGGGACAATCTCTCCAGATCATGGAATGGTGAGCCCAGCACCTGCCACGGGCTTGTGTGCTGCCTCTGACGTCTGGCAGCCTCCTGGAGCCAGAACCTGGCCGCCACACGGGCAGTGTGGTGTTCATGCACAGGTCCACAGTTACCATGGAGCTTAGGTCTGGCTGTGGGCTGCTCTCTCAAGAGACCAGCACCCACTCTCACAGTGGTGTTGGTGCTGAAAGGAGGTTAGTCCCAGGGTCCCTCTCTCCACGCAGAGGGCAGAGGGGAAGTGTGGGCTGTGTACACTCTGGTCCCCAGGGTGAAGCGCCCCCCCACCCCCCAATCGGGCCTCTGGGAAATTGAGACTTTCCGCAGTTGTGCGAAGGTGTTCATTCCCTGCCTGCTGCTGCTTTGACCACATCTGTGTGTCTCTCCTCCTGCTGCAGGCGATGGGGGAGGACCTAGTTCCTGAGAAGATACGCGACGAGGTTCACGCAGAGGTGAGGTGCGTGGGCTCCGAGGCCCTGGCTGCCCTGGTGATCACATCTTCGGAAGAATTCGAAGACAGATGGTTCAAAAGGATCAAAGACCGCTTCTGCGTCAGTTCCATACAGAGATAGAAATCGGGGCTTCGCGGTCGGTTGAAAACCACTTCCGCTGTGTACTGATTGCCTCTGGTCCCTTCAGCCCGGAGCCACTGCTCAGCACGATGAGAAATCGGGCATCTCAACTGCTTTTGTTCGTTTTAGAAGAAGGACTTCGCTCTCAGATTGCTTGTGCTTGATTGTCGTTGCTGTCTGGTTTACATGTTTGTTACTTAAGTACAGAAGCTTAGACTTTGTAACACCCACTGCCCCTTAGAGCGTGTCTGTTGAGCAGTTCATAAAAGGCTCTTGGGTTTTGCCTGTAATGACCCACAGCCGTGGCATCAACTAGAGGCAAGCAGCCCTTGAGGCCGGGGTAGAACTGCCCACAGCCTTTCCAAGGATGGGCTCTGGAGACAGATAGCCACAGCTTCCTCCGGGGAGGAGCCTCTCAGGGTTCACCCGCCAGCCTTTCACTTCGCAGCCCAGGGCTTCACCGCTGTGCCCCCAGGGTCCCCCCAGGGTTCCCAGGCTCAAACTGGCGAGGGAAGGGTTCTCATGGTTTCGGTAAACATCACGGATGCAAAGATGGAAATGGGATCGTAAGCATCTGTGAAGAGGATGTGCACGGTGGCGGCTGAGGGTCCACTGCAGCTGGCCTGCCCCGGCCTGGTGGATGCTGGGAGCACTCGAGAGCTCCCTGGGCCATTCAGCAAGCAGTGTAAGCTTCAGCCTCTTTGCATCAGTTCCTCTTGCCCCACCCCCACCCCACCCTTGGTGGCTCTGTGGTAGGGCAGTGGATCATCACACAGCAGGGGCTCTGAGCGTAGGGGAGAGACACCTGAGGAGAAGACCGGCTCCAGACACATCGGGAAAGGGCGCTCTACAACACAGCTGTTGGTGCCTTGCTCAGGAGACGTGCAGACGTGGGAGAAACCCAGAGAGTGTGGGCTCAGGGTAACTGTTCAGTTCTCCCCGTCACACCATGGCCACAGCCTATCATACTGGCCGATATGGAGGGCCATTCCTCAGTGAGCTAGCTGGACTGAAAGCTCCTATTTGAGAAGTGCAATAAAAAATATCCCACCCAGCTTTTCTGAAAACCGCTTTATCAGAGGGTTGAGAATATCAGCCCCAGGCAAAAGGCGGAAGCCATCAGGATTTCCCTCCCATGGTCCTCTCCGATCTTCTGAAGCAGGCAGGATCTGACTTTGTTTATGCTTTGATTGTTCTCTCAATACGACTGTTGGCTCACCTGACCAGTCCTTGCAAGCTTACTCTTTGACCTCCAGTGTGAAATAAAGACTTTGGCCAATAAACATTTTGATATTAGAGACCATTGAACTTGGAGATCGCTCCACCCTCATTGCTACCCATCCATCCACGTGTCCACGAGCTCATCTGTGGAGCGCCCCTCGGGCTGCTCGTTCCTCTGGAGACAGTTACCATGGGGCTTAGGTCTGGCTGTGGGCTGCTCTCTCAAGAGTCCAGCCTGACTTGCCAAGCCCCTCATGATACAACCTTTGGCTGCTAGAGTTACAGCTTTGCCTCGGCCTTCTCCCTGGTACTGTGGCGTACCTGTTGAAACCTTCCCACTCCGAATCTGGTGGGAAGGACTCTTCCCACACGGTGACCATGTGCTATTCTTGGAAGGTTTGCAGTGGCTCATTCATCCCTTAGGAGTGGACAGCTCATATTCTGCCTTCCTAGCCTGCTCTTGGTCTGGAAGTTCCACTGAAACCTTTTCACTGTGGGTGATCCTGCCGGTGTTCGAAATACTGGTGACTTGGCTTCCGGCACAGCGGAAGCATACCAGCTGCTACGAGACAACTGACTGCTAAGTGGGGCATGGTGGGTTAAACTTCTAACCAGCAACAAAGGCCCTTTTGCCCTTGTCTGTACCCCTTGGCAGAAAACCTGCCCCCCCCCCCCAATGACTAGTTGTTGAACAGAATTGCCAAATTAGTGACCCAGGACCTTAAGTTCTTTGCAGGAAAGGTTAAACCCCGAGGAGTGATGTGGTGCTGAGGGAATTTAAGGACACCACGCACGGTGGCCTCTGGAAATGTTGCCCTACCACTCCTCATCTCTTGGCATCTGGTCTCTGTCCTAGTGCACTTGCCAACTTCGCCCATGCCTTTAGCTTTCAACCCTCTGGCTTTCCTCCCGACCCTGTCTACAGGGCCCCGAGCTGTCCGGGTGGTCTCTGAGATTCCTGCTCCCACTCTCGCCTGCCCTACCTCACCTCCCTCTCCTGGCAGCAGTGTGCCGAGGCCACGCGGGAAGATGGGTGCCTCGGTTTCAGGGCCAATGCTTGAGCAGTGATTACGTGAAAGGAACAGAAAGCCACTGCCCTCCTGGCCACCGAAGACACTGCTCTGGAGGGGAGCCAATGGAGACTGCAGGTGACTGCTCGCCGTGGGGCTCACAGGCTTCTAGCAGTTGGCACACAGCCTCCAACATCCTGTCTTGAACACCCTCTCCCAAGGGAGAGTGGTTCTGGGCCTTCGAGAGGCAAGGGGCTTGCTTCCGTAGTCTTAACAGTGTGTGCAGAGGGGCCCTTCCTTGAGAGGTTGCCCCGCACGCCTCTCAGTCACTTCCCAAACATCCTCGGATCCGCGGGCCCTCTCCAGCGTCCTTCAAGCCCTCGCCACACAGGCCCTTTGCTTCCAACAGCCACCTCTTGGGTCCTTCTCCCCTGCACTGCCCCAACCCTACTGTGAACTCTTCCCGTGGGTCTCAGCTCCAAGGGTCCCACAGATGAGGTGCCTGGGGTGACCTGCCCAAGACCCCTTTCAGGCTGTGGCACCCTCCCTGTGTCTCCTGAGGAGCTTATCAGAAATTCACCAGGCCTGTCCTCCGGGTGCTGCTGGTGCTCAGGTGTGGCCCAGTTGTGGTACAGCAGCTGGGGCGTCTGCTCTGTGCTTCTCTGCAGCCTCAGGCCCCGGCAGAGCTGCCCCAAGCATAGTGACCAGGGGCCCGAGGCCCTGTCCTTGCAGAACCCCGCTATCCATCTGGGGAGCACCACAGTTCAACACTCAAGCTTCACACAGCAGACCGTTTGCCCCCCGATGGATTCAGATCCAGCCACCCTGAAGGACAGGGCCTCAGGGTCCAAGGCTGGGATCGTTGTGGAAATCTAAAGTCACCGTTCACAGCAGAGTGGCCCCAAAGTGCAGTCTCTAGTGGTTTCCCAGGGGCTTGATTTAAAAAAAAAAAGTATTTTCAAAAGGGAGGGGGATGATCTAAAAGATTCCAAAGCCCCCTTGCTGCCTTCTGTGTTAGGCGCACACGTCCTCCTGGTCTGGCCCAAGGTCCTGGCCACCCCAGGCCCCAGCTTAAGGATTAGGCCACGGCTGAGCTGTTACCGCACAGCCTGAGGCTGAAGTGACGGTTCCCTGAGCCAGTAACCATGACCCCAGCCAGGCAGGCCAGCCCTGGTCCAGTGTCTTCCTCATGTGGAGGGTGTCCACCTGGGAGGCTTTGCTAACCAGGCATCTGGCTACTCGGGGCTCACCCTTCTGCTCCTTGTTCTCCCTGCAGGCACAGGACAGCCCGTCACTGAGAGCCGTCAGCCTCTGAGCTGATGCCTCGACCACCCCCCCTCTCACCCGCAGGCTGCAGCCATGCTAGTACTCAGTGACTGACTGGCGCAGGGAGGAGGTGGCGGGTCTGACTCCCTCCCGGAGACTTAGCAGTGATAGATCCTCCTCGCGTGTCTGAGCTTACAAGCTGACACGCTGGGGGTGGCTGTGCTCTGCCAAGTGGGCAAAGAAGAGAGAAGAGATGCCCACTCAGCACAGAGCCATAGTTCCCACCTTTGCCACTTCTGGAATCTAGGCCCTTCCTGTCTCTAGTCTCTACGAGACAACCGGAGGTTGGTGGGTAAACTAATAGCCCCAACCAAGCCATGTCTTTAGTCCCAGAACTCATCACTATGTTAGGTTTCATGTCAAAGGGAACTAAGGCTGACTTTCAGAGCCTGAGGGAGGTGATGTGGGAAGAAGCCGGACAGGGAAGCTGGCACCAGATGAAGGAGGGTCCTCAAGGCCATGTTAAGATGCTGCCCATCACTTGGGCCAGCACAGAGCTCTGGGAGGTTTGGGGCCAGGGGGACAGCTGGTCTGAGGGCGTGCTTGGCCATAAGGAGTCTGATTTCTTTGCTGGTGTTAGACTTGGAGCAATCTGTTTTCTGGGTGGCATGGAGGGTGGCAGTAGACTCAGCACGACCCGGCTCACCATGAATCCATCCTGCGCAGTTTCTCTTTACACACCTGGCCCTTCCTGCTGCGACATGCTGGCTTCTCCCTCCAGGTCCCTGCTCCCACGTCTCCCCCACTGTCTTAGCACCTAGTGCTGCTGCATCAAAAACTCTGCTGGATTGTCTCACAGTCTAGGACGCTGGAAACCCCAAATCCACATGTTGGTTAGGGGAGATTCTCTCTGTCTGCAAGTTCAGTTCGTTGGCCCCTTGATGATCTTCATGTGGAATCCATTTACCTCCCGTCTCTGCTTGCTTCTCTGTCCTCATCTGCCCGTTTTTTATCACAAAGATTCTTAGTCAAAACGTCTAACCCTGCTGTGTCCTTTTTTAACATAACCAATTGTCATAACAATTATAACCCAAATAGGATTATAATCACAGGCCTATAGGTCAGTTTAGGGGGGGTGCATTTTGATCCTGACACCCTCCCTCAGCCCTTCCTGCCCTGGCGGCCTCTCAAACTGCAGGGCAGGCACGTGTCCACGCTGGGGACAGCGAGGCTCTGAGCCACGACAAACATTTCAGAGGTTGGGCCACTGTTACAGTTCAGGTGACTTGCCCACCGTTCGTA
Organism: Echinops telfairi; assembly: GCF_000313985.2. Taxonomy (NCBI): domain Eukaryota; kingdom Metazoa; phylum Chordata; class Mammalia; order Afrosoricida; family Tenrecidae; genus Echinops; species Echinops telfairi. Next base: position 16,539,385 of record NW_022103896.1, read on the forward strand.
TACTGCAGGCCCAATGTGTGATTAAACCCACATTTTTGGGCCCTTTGGGGGTGGAGGCCAAGGCCAGACCTACAGGACTTCACGCCACACGTGCTTCCGAACAGAGCGCCTAGCCTTCCTTTCACTGGCGGGCCGCCCTCCCAGGTCCTGTGACGAGATGGCCCCGGGTGTTGGGGAGATGAGGTCAGGAAGCAGGTCTGGGGGGCCTTCCATTTCAGGGGCCCGTTCTTGAAGAGTAGCTGCCGGAAGTCCCGCGACACCACTGGCAGAGAAGAGGCTTGGAATTGGAGAGGCCTCACTGAGGTGGCTGTGGGAACAAGTGTCTAACTCAGAGGTCCTTAAGCTTCCTCATGCTGCGACCCTTTCAAACAGTCCTCATGTTGTGACCCCCAACCATAAAATCACTTTCGTTGCTACTTCATAACTGTCATTTTGCTACTATTATGAATCGAGCGACCCCTGTGAAAGGGTCGTTTGACCCCCAAAGGGGGAGAGACCCATAGGTTGAGAACCGCTGGTAACTAAGGGGAGGAGTTGGGGTTGCTGGCCCTGTGGGAGGAAGGAGCTAGAGGAGCAGCCTGGGGAGGGGAAAGCTGGGCCTGGGGCCATCAAACCTTTCTTCACCTCTCTTTCCCTCTTGGCTGCCCTCTGCCTTAGTCACTCCCACCACCCTCGCCTCCAGGGTTTCCCTAACCTAGGCCCCAGCTCCGTCCCCCCCACCCCTCGTTCCTGAAGATCCGGGACAGGCGTGGCTCATGCTGTTCATAGAAGAACTCAGAGAGTTGGGGAAACACACACACACACACACACACACACACACACACACACACACACGGGCTGTAGGGCTGGCTCCAACTTATGGCGACCCAGTTGTAGCAGAGTAGAACCAGGCTCCGTGGGGCTTCAGTGGCTCAGCTGTCAGAACTGGATCACCAGGCCTTTCTTCCAAAGTGCTTTTGGGTAGACTTGAACCTCCAACCTTGGGGTCAGCAGCCAAGTGTGTTTTCTGTCTGCATTCCCCTGGCCCTCCTGGGGCTTCTTCAGTAACCACCATCTCCAAGACTCACCACTCTCAGCACCAGGGCCCACCTCAGAGCCTCTGAGGTGGGTGTGTATCAATTTGCAGAAAGCACTGAGCAGGTGGTGCTTTTGTCCAAACCCAAAGGTAATCTTGGCCTTGGGCACGGACTGCCCAGTGGTGCAGTGACTGAGCCTGCAGCCCCTCCGTCCACTCAACCAGCTTAGTCTCCATATGGACAGCCTGGCTCACCACCCCTGCCAGAGAAGAGGGACGACGTAGCCCGTGACCCCCTGGTCTGCCTCCACGGAGAGAGGCTGCGTGTGCGTGCATGGGTGCGTGAGTGCGTATACGTGTGTATACGTGCGTGCACACGCGCGTGCGCACTGCTCCCATTCTCCAGGGGCAGCTCTGCTGCAGCATGGTCTCCGGGGCTGACAGCTTCCTGGATCAAGTCCAGAGGGTGAGGCTTTCAGAACCGCCTGATGGCCCGAGGCACCACCCTTCCTCCCCAGCGTCGGGGCAGAGCTCGAGTAGCGCAACCTGCACATCTGAGCACACCCCTCACCTCTAGCCCCAGAAGCTGCTCAATCCACGTTCATGTCCATCTCTGAGCATTGGGGGACTACTCCACTGACCAGCACAGGGCCATTTCCACCACT
>NW_022103896.1:16541722-16546141 GCF_000313985.2 Echinops telfairi
AGGCTGCAGATACAGAAGGGTTTTTCCCTGAAAAGCTAGTAAGTTTCTGCCCCTCATCAGGGTTATTTCCGCGACAGCACCTATGATTAGCTGCCCCCTGCCTCAGTTTACCCATGTCTACAACCCAAGCTGCAGCTGCCCCTCCCATCACCATTGGGGAAAATGTCAAAATTAACACTTTGGAACACACTGGTCAAAACAAAACAAAACACTCCATTTCCTTAATTCCTTCCTCTAGTCCTGCCCACTCTTGGAATCTTCCCGAATTGGAATGTGCGGGGTTGTCCCAACCAGAGGAGGGAAACCAGGGGCCAGTGGGGGTGGGGGTGTCTCAGGCCGGGACCCTGGGAACACAGGCACGCAATCTGCCCCGGGGTTCCTGTTCACAGCCGAGCAGGTTCCCAGCTGCTGACCTCTGAGGTGGGTCCTTGGGTCCTGGGGGCGCGGCTGGGGGAGGGGTCCTCAGAAGTACGGGGAGGCCTGCAGAAGGGGCCTCCAGGCGTGTGTGAGCCTGGGCACCAGGCCCAGCTGCTCCAGCTGCAGCCTCGTGGGCCCGTAGCTGTGGAGGTTGCAGTGCAGGGCCGGCCGGCTGGGGCTCTGGGCTAGAAGGGCCCCCCAGGGGCCGTGGCCCGGCTGGAGCCTGGGTGCTGCCGCAGGGGGGGTTGGGGCCTGGGGACTGCTGGGCCCGGAGGATGCAGACAAGCTCCGGGTCGATGGGCTGCTGAAGGGGTTGGAGGGCGTTCGGTCGCTAGTCGAGCGGCTGCTGTCACTCAGGCGGGTGGGTGGGGGCGCGGCCGCCCCCCTAGGCCGGAGGGCCGTGGCCAGCCTCGGGGACTTGAGCCCCAGCACGGGCTTGGAGCGGGCGTAGAGGTGGTGGAACTCCGCGTCGAACAGCTCCACCGCCTGGCCCGTGAACTTGGAGAGGATGTTGCGGTGGGCGTGTCCGCACAGCCAGGTGAAGCTGGAAGGGGAGAGAGCGCTTTTGAGGGGGGTGGGGGCGGGCAGGTAGGGCGGGGACTGAGACCAGGTGATTAATCCATGAGCATCAGGCTCGGACCCGGGCTCTCGGGCTCCAGGTCCCAGGGGGAGTATGGTAGGGTCCCCGTGTAAGCTGACCGCCCCTGCCCCCAGGTTTTAAATAAAGTTCCCGTAGTATCAGTTGGAGACGCCTTGATTTAACCCTAGTGTCTTGAATCAATGATGGTAAACTCCACAGACTACCCCCAAACTCTGGAATTCCCGGATGTGAGCAGAGGCAGCCCTTGGCAAGGAGAGCAGCCTCTGGGAAGTCACTTTCTAAGACAAGCCCAGGGGTAGGAGGCATGAGCCCCGTGGGGTGGGGACAAAGGGCCCAGGGGCAGGAACAGCACCTGAGCTGAGCATGAACAGGCACCACCCCCCACAATGGGGCCCCCAGTCCCCGCCTGGCTGTCCTACCCCCACAAAGCCCTGCCCAGGCCCCTAGGCCCCCAGAAGACAGGCTGGGCACACGCAGGCCTGCAGGCGATCCTGGTACCAGGAGGCTTTGTTTAAACCTCACCTGGGCCCAGGAGCCACTCACACCTCAGAGGGCGCCAGCCAGGTGACGTGGAAGAGGTGAACACAGAGATGGAGAGACCGGCTCTACTATGAAGTCAGTTGCCTGGTGTGATGTGTTCTCTAAGGCGTGGAGTTGCTGGCTCATAAACCATTCAGCCTTAGCAGGAAATGCCAAGCTCTTTCCAAATCCCATCAGCAATGTATTCAGGAGGATGTAAACCGAACATTTGTCCTCGTCGTTTTCCATTGCTGGTTGGAAAGGTACAGAGTAGGGGCTCCCTCTCGCCTGGGTTTGCCTTCCTCTGATCACTAGTGACTCCGCCTCTCTCCCTGCTCTCTGGCTCCCTGGTGATCCGGGTGCCTGCCTGCGTGGGGGCCCATCTCCGAGGGGCCCTGCTGTGGTTCCTAGTTTTTCTACAAGATTCCTGACACTAATCCTTGCCAGGAGCAGACACACGGAATACCTGCTCCCTGCTCACAACCTGTTTTTTCACTTTAAGATGTGCATCAATGAGCCCAAGTTCTTCCTTTTAATATATTCACATTTCGCAATCACCTAGAGTCACTATGTTTTGCGTTTTGTCTAAGAAATCTCTCCTTATCAGAAGGTTCACCAGATAGTCTCTCTGTCCTTTTTGAATTGTGGTGAAAACATATACAATGACATTTGCCAATTTGACCATTGTTACTTGTGTGCTTCAGTGACAAGTGTCAAGATTTTTCTGCTAGGAGTTTTAAAGTCTATTTTTGAGGTTGAAATCCTATCTATGGGGTGTCAAAAGTGGTTGAGCACTTGACACTTAACCGAAAGGTTGGCAGTTCAAACCTACCCAGAGGTGCCTCAGAATACAGGCCTGGTGATCTGCTTTTGAGAGGTCACCACCTCGGAAACCCCTGGGAGCAGTGCTACCCCGCACATGTGACGTCACCATGAGTCAGCCTGCGAGTGGACTTTTTGTGTCCATGTGAGACAGGAACCCAGCGCTCCACGTGGAGAGAACTTTGTCTTCCTTCCTACTTCTCCGACAGGCCCTGCCATGTGTGGGTCTAAGTCTGGGCTTCTTACCCTGCTCCATCGGTCAGTTTGTCCCTCCTCCCAAACCCAAAACCAAACTCACTGCCACCGAGTCGATGCCCACTCATAGTGATGCTATAGGACAGGGTAGAACTGCCCCTGTGGGTTTCCAAGACTGTCACTCTTCACGGGAGTAGAAAGCCCCATCTTTCTCCCGGAAGCAGCTGATGGTTTTGAACTGCTAACCTTGTGGTTAGCAGCCTCTGGGGAACCACTATGCTACCACACTGCCCCTCCTCCAGGGCCACATGACCCCTTATCTACCACAGCTACGTGACGGCCCTGATCTTCTCCACGCTTATCTTGGCCATTCTTGGAGAAGTATATTTTACATTGGGACCTACTTCCATTGACAGACACACACTGAGTCACGAGGTCTCTATAACATTGCGTCTGTGGGTGCACGCTTCATTTTTGTCCATCCAAGCAGTCCTGTGTATCTTCACACCACAACCACATCCACAAACCCAGGATGACAAGCCCACTGTGGCCTCAGCGAGGTTCTGAGGCCTGGAGACCTGGTCAGTAGTCATTAACCTGAGCCCCAGGAGCCTGGAAATCCACCCTGGTTCAGAGCTTTACCTCCAGCCCACACTCTGTGTTCCAGAAAACTCTCAAAAGGACCAAACTCATTATCGTCAAAGGTGGAATCAGGGTAGGGTTGCCCTTGCAGATTTCTGAAGCTGTAGATCTTTAGGGGAGCAGAAAGCCTCATCTTTCTCCCTTGGAGTGGCCAGAGGGTTTGAACTTTGGACTCACTATGCCATGAGGGCTCTTTTGTTGTTGTTGTTGCAGAAAATAGCTATGACAAATGCCACTCTCACCATGTGATCTAGATAACATCCAGATGCCCCCTTGCTTGCCTATGACAAGGCCAACCATAGACTCATTCAAAACCAAACTCACACCATCAGTCAGTCTGACTCACAGAGACCCCACACGACAGAACAGAACTGTCTCTGGGGGGTTCCAAGGCTAACTGGACAGCAGGTGTAGAAAGCCGCTTCCTCCACTCCTGTGGCGCAGCTTGTGAGTTCTAACTGTTGACCTGGCGGTTGGCATCCCACTGGGGAACCCCCTATAGGCCACCAGGGCTTCTCTCTCTAGAAAACCAAAAACTAAATGCCCTGTCAACAAGTGGCTTCCAACTCAGTAACCTGGAACAGAGTAGAGCTGCCCCCGTCCGGTCCCAAGACAAAATCTTTCTGGGAGTAGACAGCCCTGTCTTTCTCCTGAGGACCAGTTAGTGGATTTGAACTACTGGCCTTGTGGTTAGCAACCCAATGCATAATGCACTTGGCCTCCCCAGAACAAAGCCAAACACGGACACCCTCCCCCCCAAGTTCCCACCCCTTGCCTTATAAACAATTATCAGAACATCTCGTCTCCACAGATGTCTCAGAAACAACGTGCTCCTTGTAAACCAAGCCTGAGTTAAGCCTCTCCTTCGCCCTCGCCCCTGAACTCTGGCCCACCCCAGTCTGAGCCAACATCCTCCCTCTCCGTGATGCCCCTCCCTTATGGGAACAGGCTGACCTCAGCAGAGAACACTGATGTGCCCTCTGATGACAGCACCCTCTCCGCCCATTACACACACCTGGTCCTTTTCTCAGGTCTGGGTAAAAGGAAAACACAATGTCTCTCTTGAAGGCCTCTCTGCCAGAGCCAGTTCCCTCTTCCTCGTCCTCCCCCTTTGTCTGTGTCCCTCCCCACTTGCACGGGTCTTTCCCCAAGTCTGGATTTTTAAAAAGTTTTATTTGACAAAAAGGAGCTGTTGATCTTGGACCCTTACTCGACCTCCGTTT
>NW_022103896.1:16546364-16556025 GCF_000313985.2 Echinops telfairi
GCTCCTGCATCCAAGGAATGGAGGGGGCAGGAGGAAATGATGGATAAGCTTCTTCCCTCTTACAAATTCTGTAGAAGGGACGTGGTGGATGAAGGGCTCTTACCACCTGGAAGAATGCTTCTCAAATAATAAATGATTACTTGCTATTGGAACAACGGCTCTTGTCTGATTCAGATGAGGTCAAACCGGTTTCTGTAACAGGCCTGTGTTCAGCAACAGAATTCTAGTGATAGCGATTGTGGCCAGCCCGCCTTGTAAAATCCACCATCACCTGCTTGCTGTGCAGTGATCACAGCCAAGGAGACAGTAAGAGTCCCACTACCATCTTAAACTGCCTGACACAGTGACATTTCCTGAGTGTGTCCTAAATGTTGGACCCCAGCTGTGTAGTTGTTCCTGCTGATTATGGTATGAATTCTCACAGCAATCATACACAGATTCCCAACCTTATCTTTTAGAAAAGAAAACAAGACAACGAGCACTACTCAATCCCCTCTTAGTAATTAAAAATGTTTTAGCCCATAGCCCATCATCCAGGATAAAGTGTAGGTATCTGCTTTTGCAGCCCCCGTTGGATTGATTTAGCACCCCTAGCCCCCCAGTGGGTGCTATTGCCTACTTTGGGAAACACTGATATGAAGTATTATTATCATTGCCCTGCTTCCCCTCCCCCCACCCCACCCCCGGTTTTTCCTGGATGAGGAAACAGGTCCAGAAAAATGAATAGTGGAGGGGCACAGAATAAACTCAAAATCTTGTTCTTCCTGGAGAAAGTGAAATATAAGACAGTTTCTTGGCTTAATCACCTGGCTGCTACCTGAAAGTTTCTTGGTTCAAAACCACCAGTAGCTCCACAGAAGAATCTGCTCCCTCAAAGATTCCAGCCTCAGAAACCCCACAGGGCACTAGGAGCCAGAATCGACTCAACAGAAAGAGTGGGGCAATCCATTTGTGCCCCCAAAGGTTGGAGATAAACATTGTGTTTTCCTTAGCCCTTTTGTGACCCATGGGACATCTATTGCCCACTTACATTTTCCAACTCGGGGGTCTAGTGGGAAGCTTCTATCCTATCTTCAAAGTGTGCTGCCATCTAGTGGGAGCATGATTGGGGTCGGGGAACGACCCTCATCCCACCAACCTGAGCACCAGAAACCCTTGGGGCCTATGTGTCCCACTATCAAAATCCATATTACCTCAAAATTAAAAAAAATTTTTTTCCATTTCATTCCAAATGCCTTCCACTAGCTTTAGCAATTCAGAGCAGAATCTAACTTGGTCTTGAGAGGATTAAGGCGCTGAAGGAAACAGGCCGGGAGCTTGATCTGGGGGATGAGTTCCAGCTTGACTGAAACCCGCCTGAGGTGTGACGGCCTCTCCGGCTTTCCCGGAAGTGCCCTCCCAACCCTCCCCGGGTGTGACGCTCCAACCGGGCTTCCATGAAAGACGCACACGCCACCTCCCACTCGCTCTGCCTGGCTTCTCAGACCTGCCTAAGCCCCAGCCAAGGACTCCTCAGTCAGGCCAAGTGCAGCTGGTGGGGTGCTGGGAGGGGTTAACCCTCATTTCCATTTGGGGGGCCGGTCCTTTTAAAGAAGGGCTTCTGTGTTATCAACATCTGGGCTTTGGTGTGGGGACACTAGGCCATCTTCAATCGGACCCCCAGATGGCCCTTGTCTGGCTGCTTTCTTCCTAATCTAGTTCCCATTTTCCTGATGACTGCTCATCTTCCTAACTTCCGTGCAGGCCACCCCCAGTCCTGGGACTCGAACCGTCTTCCTCAAGGAAGGAGAGGATTCTGCCCTAGAATCACTGTGGCCCACATGCTCTTGGGAGAGGCGTCAGATGGTCCGCCCACGTGGCCGAAAACTGCTGTGTCACCCAGAGCCTTTGTAGCCTGCGCTGCCTTGAAGTCAGTCTCCTCTGTGACAGCCTCAAGGCGGGGACCTGTCAGAAGCAGGTGGCTAGACTTTACTTTCAAGGTGCCTATGGGTAGGTATACAGTCCTGGCCTTGTGGTTAATAATCCAGTCAGTAATTCCACTCCTAGGCACCTATCCAGGAGCCTTGGACCTATCTGTTCACACAAAACCCCCTAGCAACGTTATCCATCATAGCCCCCAAGTGGGAGGAACCTGCGTGTCCATCAACTGCAAAGTGGACACATCAGAGGTGGTGCACCCTTACTGACCCTAGCAGGCCTATTGAACAGTCCAAAGGCCTGGGGTACCCCTGCATGCCACCCCGCAAGGGCCTGGATCCAGGGAAACGTTAGACCACATCTTGTATGACTTCATGGGTCTCAAATGCCGGGGTCTGACAGAAAGGGGACTGACAGTTGCAGCATGGGGCAGAGTTGGGCAGAGAGTGACTGCTAAGGGTCCTGCCCTTCCTTTGGATTGATGAAAACGTTCTCACGTCGATGGTTGTGGTGGATGGACTGGACTGGTGGTGCCGTGGTTACGTGTCAGGCTACTAACCGCAAGTCAGCAGTTCAAAACCATCGGGGAAAAGACGAGGCTTTCTACTCCCGTGAAGAGCCGCTGTCTTGGAAACCCACATGGGGCAGTTCTACAATGCCCTAAGGACTCTCTTTGAGTCAGAACGGGCTTAATGGCAGTGACAGAGAGATGGAGGCCCAACTCTGGGAATGTGCGCAAAATACACCGAATGAGACATGGTACGTGGGTGGGTTAGAACCCATTAAGTTGTTGCAAAACTAAAATGTCAACCTAACAAGCGCACTCGCACAAAAACCAAACAAATCCTGTGGCTCTTATCCTGCCTTAGGGCTCTGAGGTGGGAAGCAGGATCCTGTGTCCTAGAGCAGCCTCCAAGGGGGCAGGGGGCCTCTCCACCTACATACCTGTCCTCAGACTTCACCCTCAGCCCAGCCTGGCACCTTCCCAGAATGCCCTGGTGCAATTCTCCTGGGAGCCACGGACAGGGGGCTGGTGTGTCTGGGGCTGACCTGCCCCACGCTCCACCCTGGGCCTCCTGGAAGCCGGGGGGGAGGAGGTGAAACCCGCCACTCACCTGTAGGACCCCGCCAAGACGTATCTCCAGTCCGAGATGATGAACTTCTCCCGGATTTGGCCGGCAAACTTCCTGCCTGATTTGGCGCAATACACCTCCCCTTCCACGCTCCGGATGGAAATGTTCTGTGGACAGAAAGGCCCGAGTTGTGCGTTTCTCGACAGACACTTGCCCGGGGAAACGTCTGGAAGGATGTTCATCGAGACATCAGCAGGGGTTTTATCTCTGGTGGGTGGGAAGGTGGGTCCTGGGCAGTTGACTACGCCTCGTTTGGGCAATGACGGGGACTAGACTACAAACAGGGCAGCACATAAAAACAGGACTCCGGCCCGATGCCACGGAGGGGACCCCCGGGGACCACAGAAGCTCTGACAGCTGCTCGGACGCAGGCAGGTCCCTGAGGCCACTCTGGTCTGCGGGGAAGGGAGCCTGTTCGCACCAGAGACGACAGCTCCATGGCCTCTGGATGATTCTAAGAGGAGGCGGTTCACATGCCCTGCCATGCCTTCTGATGTCCCTCTCCTCCCCGGCAGCAATGCAGCCCCAGACCTGGGCTGGACCCCTTGGAAGGCTGGAGAGATGAAAGCACGGGTGAACTGAGGCACTTCTGCAATGTCAAGGCTGAGGAAGGTGTTGGCATACTGCCTGCCGTGGTCTGACGGGCCCCCTGGTGGTCACTGCCGTGCCTCCAGCAGCTCCCCGCTCCATCTCACCAACTGGCCCTCCCCAGCAGCTCTGTCCGAGCTCAGGAGACTGTGGGGTCCACCGGGGCAAGTCCTCCGTTACGCCCATGCCTTATCTCCCAGGTGCGAGCCAGGTAAGATCAAGCAGACCCTATGGTAAGGAGGCCTGAGGTCTGGGAACCAGGAAGGAGCCCTGAACTCCACTGCATCCTGGTCTACAAGGAGAGAGATGAAGATGGAGATAGAGGAGGAGGGGTCCCGCCTGGCTGAGTTGGAAGAATCCTCAAGGGACCCCAGAGGACAGGCCCTCACCATTCCATGGGGGGGGGGAGGGCACTCCTAAACGCTCTGGGTGGATTCATGCTCGGCCTTCCCTTAGCTGCTCAACTTGATGTGGTTTAATGAGCCCCTCTCTGGATTTTCTCCTTGCCAGGAGAGGGAGGTGTGGGGCCAGGAGGAGTTCTAAACAGGCATCTAGCAGGCCCCAGGGTTGTCCTTCCCGAGAAATGTACCCCCTGCTGTGAGAAGGAGACCATGACCCGATGGAGATGGTGGCTCACCAGGTACCCTTGGGCCCTTTGACACTTCCCTCCCCCATGCACCCAGGGAGGCCTCACCTCCAGTCGGTGGGAGATGGGAGGAAGTGATGAGAACCCCTTCTGGGCCAGGCCCGCAAACATCCTATGGAATCCTCCATCCTGCTCCTCCCTGTCACTCTACTTCTGGTGGGGCCCCGAGACCACGGGAGAGGCCGTCAGATCTACAGTGGCCGCTGAGCAAGATCACTTTGGTGAGGGGAGGGGCTCCGGCACCGCGGCATCGCTGCTCCCTGCTGGCCGATGCCGAGGGAGGACCCTACCTTGAGGTGGCTGTCGGAGACCTGCACTTTGTCACACATCTCCTGGAAGAGCTCCACGCCTCCCTGGTCCAGGAGCACACAGACGAACACGCCGCGCTTGTTGGCCGCTTCCAGAATGTCACAGAAGATCTCCACATCCGTGAACACGTCCATCAGGATGGCCAGGACCTAGGCCAGGGCAGAGGGGCTGTTGACCACCAGAGTGAGGGCCAGGAGCTTCCTGAGGCCCGGTGTCCCCCACCCCTCACCCCCCGGTGGGGAGAAGAGGGGAGCCTGTCTGGAGGGGTCTGCCTCAGCACAGTTTAAGGAAGGGGATCCAGGGGATGAGGGAGGTGGTTCCTGGTCTTTCCAGCCTCAACACATCCCATTGGTTTCTACCCCAAAGAAACCACTAGGAAAAGGACCCTGTGTTTGTTCAGGTGGAGGACCAGGGAGAATGAGGGAGACCCTTGTGGCAGTTACATAATCTCCTGTCAACTGGCAAAGGGGTGGAGTCTAGCTTGTTAATCAGGTCCCAGCTTGATGACCTCATTAGCTCACTGCGGACCAGATACACACAGACACTCTCTGTTTCATCTTCCGGATGACCAGCCGCATGGAGCTACGCTAGAGCCCTGGAGATGGAGGAGCCATGTGGAGACTCACACCAGCACTGAGATGCTTCCACCACCCCTGGGTGCAAAAGACTTTGCACCCACTGGCCTGTGATCTTCCTGCATTCGGTGTCATTGCATGTATTTCGTGAGTCTGAAGAGAACTTTATAAATTGGTATTGGACATATGGGTTAATCTTGGACTTATGGACTTCTTCTGGACTGGGCTGGGACATTTTCTCAGTATTCAAGTGCTCTTGCATATAAAGCTCTGTCTTACACACATGTGGGTATCTATGGATTTGTTTCTCTAGTCTACCCAAACCACCACAGTGCCCCACCCCCACCAAGGCCAAACCACCAGGACTCCTTGTAGAAGGTGTAATGGGCTGAAGAAAACACTTGCTGTGGGCTCGATTCCCACTCCTGGCAAACCCATGTGTGTCAGCGCAGAGGTGCCCTCCGCTGGGTTGGCGATGGCTCATGATTTGGAAATGGATTGCCAGACCTTTCCTCTGAGGCAGACCGTTCGTTCGGAATGCCCATGGTGGCTGCTCTAGCAATCGCCCCCCTGCATGCCCGGGAGGGAAAGCCCTGGGTGGCGCAGCTCTCTCAAACATGCAGCCCGGGGAGCAACTACTTTGGTCTTGTTAGTTGGTTCTCCCTGGTGAAGTTCTCGGCAGTGAAATGGCTAGGTCGCCTGCCTGCTAACTGAAAGGTTGGCAGAGTGAATCCACCCAGAGATTCCCTCTCAAAGACAGATGCCTTAGAAGAGAGAGCTTCGGTCCCTGGTCTCCTCTCTCCACCTCTGTGTGGGGAAGGATGGTGGGGGCACACGGTGGTCTCTGGGCTGGTGGTGAGCGTCTGTCCTGACCAGCAGCAACAAAACGGGTGACCCCAACGAGGAGCTGGGACAGCAGAGAGCTGCGGGGACTGTGATAGAGGGTCAGGCCCCAAGGGGCGGCCACCCCCCAGCACCTGGGGAACCAGGCCTTCCGAACCAAGCCAAAGCCATAGAACTGCTCCCCAAGTTTCCAGAGACTAAATATTTGCGGGAGTTGGCAGTTGCTCATGGAGCTGCTGGTGGGTTTGATCCACCAACCTGTGGTTAGCAGTCCAAAGGTGAAATCTTCAGATAGGTGACATTGTGAGTGGCTTCCCCTACTGAGAGGAGGGAAGGGGAGCGCTTTGCTGGGTGGAGACTCGGGGAGGGGAGCCAGGGGGAAGGGGACACAGCCCGGGGAACTGCCTGCACTGTGCAGCCTGGCTTCTTCCCCGAGCGCCTCCTGCAGCCTTCTCCAGGCAATTGTGGTCCCACCCTGTTCCTGGGGACAGCACTGAATAGGACACACCACCGGGGACCTGAGACCTGAGGAGGTTAGGCTCCTGGTGTCTGTGGATCCCCCATCAGCCTCCATGGCCACTTGCCATGAAAACTGGACACTGGAAATAAAACTCTAACACAGACACAAAAAGCCATACCCAGCCCTTTACTACCTTCAATGCTAATTTTCTAGAACCCACCCAAGCCTATCTATTCTTGGTGGCTTTTTACAGAACTTTAAGCCTATCTATTCTTGGTGGCTTTTTATAGGGTGGAATCCCTGAATAATGCCAACAGTTCACATGCTCAGCTGCTAGTCAAAAGGTTGGGGTTCAAGTCCACACCCCGGTGCCTCGGAAGAAAAGCCCGCTGAGCTCCATCTGAAAAGCCCACCATCAACAGCCCTGGGGACACAGGTCCACTCTGACCATCTACAACCCTGGGGACACAGGCCCACTCTGACCACCAACAGCCCTGGGGACACAGGTCCACTCTGACCACCGACAGCCCTGGGGACACAGGCCCACTCTGACCACCGACAGCCCTGGGGACACAGGTCCACTCTGACCACCGACAGCCCTGGGGACACAGGCCCACTCTGACCACCGACAGCCCTGGGGACACAGGCCCACTCTGACCACCGACAGTCCTGGGGACACAGGTCCACTCTGACCATCGACAGTCCTGGGGACACAGATCCACTTTGACCATTGACAAACCTGGGGCCAGGGCTCCACTCTGACAGCAGCTGCTTTGGTTTAAGATTTCAGACAGTATTGGGCTCAGGAGGGCATTTCATCAGAAGACTGGGATACACACACACACACACACACACACACACACACACACACACAGACGAGCTTCAATATCTGCATGTTCTTTTGTGAGTTCTTTTAAATGTAACAAAATCTCCGGAGACAGGGATTGGGTAGCTGAGGGTCCTGGAGCCTCAGTGGACTGATCTTCAGGAGAATATCACCAGGCCTTCCTTCCTGGTCCAGCTTACACTAGAGCAGTGGTTCTCGACCTTCCCAATGCCGCAACCCTTTAATACAGTTTTTCATGTGGTGGTGACCCCCTCAAGCATAAAATTGGTTTTGTTGCTACTTTGTAACTGTAATTTTGCTTACTGTTATGAATCTGGTGACTCCTGTGAAAGGGTCGTTTGATCCCCAAAGGGGTCACGACCCACAGGTTGAGAACCGCTGCTCTAGACGCTCCACTGCACCCTCTTCAGCATCCAACCAGCACACAAGCCTGCACGGACAGGTGGGTGGTGGCTCATTGGGTGGGAAATCGAACTCAGGCGTCTCACATGGAGGGTGAGAATTGTACCACCCAGTCCCCCACCTCCACCCCCAGTCCTGCCAGGACCCCTGAGGAAAAGCAGGGAAGCTGAGGGGTCGCCGGCAGAGGAGACAAGGTGAGTAAACACAGGAAGACCAACAGGGACCAGGAAGGAGGTAGGTGAGAGGAGCCGGACAGAGTGGGAACCCTGCCACTAGGGGTAACCAGGAGACCATGAAGGTTCTAAGCTAAGGTGACCAGATTTTAACATTGGTAAAGCGGGACACCATTGATAAAACTCATATCCTGGCGAAATAGCCACATGGCAGCCGAAAACCGTCTACCTTAGCTTGTCGTGCATTCTTTCCAAAAATTGGGACTTTTTAAAAACGCCACGGGATACAGGAAAATTTGTTAAAAATCGGAACTGTCCCGCCACAAGCGGGACGTCTGGTCACCTTATTCCAAGCAGGAAAAGGCTCGATCTAGGTATCAAAACACCAAACTCCCCACCATCAAGTCGGTTCCAACTCATAGCGACCCTACAGGACAGAACTGGCCCAGTAGATTTCCCAGACTATACATTTTTACAGGAGTAGAAAGCCTCGTCTTTCTCCCTCTCTGAGTGGCTGGTGGATTTGAATGGCTCACCTTGTGGTTAGCAGCCCAGGGCTCCTTATAGTGCCGAGTTGGGAGGCTGGATGGTAGGGATGCAGAGGAGAGGCAAGTAGGAAGGGCTGACTAGGGGGACCCAGGGGCTGACTAGTGGGACCAGGAATCAGGGACCAGGACAGGCAGAGATCAGCGCCTTCAACACCAACCTAAACCCCAACCTTGTAGATGCTCACTCATCAAGAGGGACTCACCCTCCCCCGCCCCCTGATTCCCAGCTCCACAGGAGACACCCCAGCTGGTGGCCAAGGAGACCCAGACCCACTACCTGGCTGGTCCGAGTGATGCAGCGCCGAACCAGATCCCGGATGTTGCTGTGCCTGTCCGTCTGCAGGTACACAGTGGCACTGGACGGCTCCTTCAGGTAGGGCTTCTCGCCCGAGGCCCAGCTATGCAGCAGGGTCGGCTCGCTGCCATCCGAAGCCATGGGGAAGTAGGTGCCCGACAGCAGGGAGGCCGTGTCATGTCCTCTGGGGCCCGCCTCGGTCCCCCCATGGGCCTCTGGACTGCAGTGGGGCTCCTTGGCCTGGGCCTGGATGTACTGCGCCTCCTCAGAAGACAGGAAGTCCACCTCACCTTCCTCGCTGAGCACCCGCCAATACGCCTCAGGCCCCCCGTCCAGGAGGGCATCTGTGGCCAGCCGGGCACTCTCGTTGTCGTGGAAGTTGGCCCTGGCTGGCCGGGCCCACTGGTTCTTGACATCTTCCAGGCGTTTCCGGATCTTGCCCATGTGCCTGGCACGGCTCATGCTGCCCTGGCTCTGACAGAGCCGTCCTAGCGGCTAGGGAGCTGGGAACCAGGGAGCTTACGGGAAGCACCAGCTGGGAGCAGGCAGGCCAGGAGAAGTGGTTTCCTGAACAATGCTGCTCAGGATGGCTTATCTCCCAGGGCCCCCGCCCTGCCTCGGGGCCCCGCCCCACCCCACCTCCGCTGCTCAGGGACTGTCAGCTACCAGGCCTTTCCTCCCCCGGGAAGGCCCAGGTGAGCCTGTCAGTTGCACAAGCCACCCAGAAGCAGGCCTCGCCACAGCTGGGAGACTGTCCTGGCCCATCACCTACCCACGACGGATGGGCCTGAAAGAGGACAGGCCAGTGGTCCTTGCCCATGCCCTCTGTCCACAAGTCCCTTGGACCCCAAGCCCAGCCTTCCGTGTGGGAAAAGATCCGGGGTGGAGGCCTGCCCTGGGGAGGAGAGAAGCTGGAGGCAGGGCC
>NW_022103896.1:16556160-16557292 GCF_000313985.2 Echinops telfairi
AGCGCTCCAGCTGTGGTCACACCCTGAGTTCCCACCCCTCCCTGCTCTCTGCAAAATCTCCGCTGCCTATCTCCTCCTGTACTGGGCTGTCATTGTCATGTGTGAACAGAGTTCGCGCTGAGGTCCCAGCTCGTGGGCCAGCATTGATCTGCGGGAAGCGGGGTGCCACTGCCTTGAGGAGAGCCTGGCCCCTGCTGTTTCTCCCAGGGTGCTGGACGTCTGTGAACAATGACAGCAGCCGTCTGCTTCTCCTGCTGGATCGGGCCAGGGACTGGCGAGGGAGTGACTATCTAGGGTCCTGAATGCCTTGCCTGGGGTTCAGCCAGAACCAGACTGTGAGACTGAGATTTGAGTACAAGCCCAGTGACTGGGAGGGGTGGTTATCAGGCTGCGAACTGCAAGATCAGCTGTTTGAAACCACTGGCTGCTCCGTTGGGAGAAAAATGAGGTTTTCTGAGTTACAGTCTCAGGAACTCAGAGGGGGCAGTTCTACCCTGTTCTATCGGGTCTCTGTAAATGGGCATCGACCCAATGGCAGTGAATTGGGTTTTGAGGGCTTGACAGTAGTTGATGTAGAAGGAGACCTCATGATGGAACCAAAGTCGTATTCATAGGACAAAAATAAACCAATACCAAGAGAGAAAGGAGAGAGGAAACGTGAACAAAGGGTAGGAAGGAAGGAAGGAAGGAAGAAAAACAGAGAAAGAAGAAAGATAAGAAAACGAATCTCTGATCACTTTCCCCTACAGAGCAGCTGCTGGAGGAAGAAACTGCTTCTTTTGTCCCCTGCTCCTTCCCCTCACACAGACGCCCAAGATGCTAGCGGTGCCCTTGAGAACAGCCAGCACACACCTACACTGTCATTGCTGCACGCTTGGCAGGCATTACTAGTTGATCTCGGAGCCTTTTTCTCCCTCAGGGAGCTAGAACCGTCTCCTCTCCACTCCTTGTGGGACTCAAGGCAAGTCCTCACTCAGAAGGAATCTTGGCTGGTACCACAACTCCTTCAGGTAACTGGTGAGAAAGCTGTGACCTAGAAAGGGGAAGTGGCTGAGTCTGTGCCACACAGCTGGTTGGGGACAGTCCTCAGCTTCTCTCTCCTCCCCTCCCTTCTCTGTGACGCCAGCCCTGC
>NW_022103896.1:16557634-16558542 GCF_000313985.2 Echinops telfairi
GGGTGGAGACCAGGGATTCATACCCCACCCCCCTACACACACCATACAAATAAAGAATTATCTAACCCCAAACAGCACTGAGATTGAGAAGCCCAGGTTTGGGCCCGGGCTACGCACAATCACGCCTTGGTCAGTGATGATGGGGACATGCGGGGGGTGGGGGTGGTCCACAATCATGTGACTGTTGAGAGCTCCCCTCAGCTGGGGGCCATCACCTCCACCACGCCAAGCTGCTCAAATCGTTCTCCGTGTTCAAGGTCTATCTCAAAGATCCCTGTGTTAGGAAGCTGTTCCTGAGAATTCTCACGCAGCCCGTACCGGTCCTGTCTCTGGGGCCCCAGGGTGCCCATGGAACTCGTCCCAGGTTGTCTTGTACGAGCTTTGCATGGATTGCCTGGCCTCCCCAGCCATTTCTAATTCCTTGAGCTTCTGAGTCAGCTACAATGGGGTCTAAATGATCCACGCCCTGGAGTGGGAAACTCACGGGACCTCATTTTCTCGTCCCGAAAGGATGGCTAACACTTCTAGCACATCTCCTACGTGCCAGACATGGTTTTCCGTGCATCCTCTGTATTGACTCATTTAATGCACATAACAACCCCATGAGTATTCATGAATGAAGACTGTGGAGCACAGGTGTTGAGTAACTAACTTGCCCAAGGTTACTAGGCCAGGAAGTGGCCGTGCCAAGAGTTAGATGATGTGGCCTGAACTCATGTGCTCTGTTTCCAGAATGATTAAAAGAAAAAAAATCCCTCTCTAATATTGAGTAAATTCTGACTCATAGCAACCCCACAGGACAAAGCAGATTTGGGGGACTGTAAATGTTTATGAGAGTAGAAAGCCTCATATTTCTCCTGTGGAGCTGCTGGTGGTTTTGAACTGCAGACATTTGGGCTGACAGTTCA
>NW_022103896.1:16559300-16561936 GCF_000313985.2 Echinops telfairi
GTGTGTGTGTGTGTGTGTGTGTGTGTGTGTGTGTGTGTGTGGACCCAGAGCCCAAGCAGAGCGAGGAGGTGCCACACAGGGCTCTGGTTGCATGAAGAAGCATCCAAGTGGATGCTATCCAAGGTTACAGATGGAAGCATCCGAGAGCTTGCCTGTGGTAGCAGGTAGCCTGGACTGGGTGTCACTATTAGAGCAGAGAGAGCTGGCAGCAAAGCGTGGACATCATTTACGTACCGAGAACAGTGATCCAGTAAGCAAATACACTAAGGACAATGGAAACCAGGCTTCCCAACCTCAGAGCTTTGTTGTTGTTGTTGTTGTTGTTGTTGTTAGGGCCATTATGTTAAGTCCAACTCACCGTGACCCTCTGTACAACAGAAGAAACGCTGCCCGGTTCTGGACCATCGTCACAATCTTGATCGATGCATTGGTTCTGAACGAGCCCAAGGAAGTGTCCTGGAATCTTATTCTTCATAATTGGTTATGATTCACACGGTCAAAGGTCTTTGCATAGTCAATAAAGCTCAGGCAAACATCTTTCTGGTACTCTCTGCTTTCAGTCAAAATCTACCTAATATCAGAATTGATACCTTTCATTCCACATCCTCTTCAGAATCTGACTTAAATTTCTGACAGTCTTGTCAATGTACTACTGCAACTGTTTTATAGGTAGCACATTTTTACTAGCATGTGCTATTAATGATATTGTTCAATAATTTCCACATTCTGTTGGGTAACCTGTCTTTGGGATAGGCACAAATAAAGATCTCTTCCCATCAGTCAGCCAGGTAGCTATCTTCCAAATCTATTGGCACACAGACAAGTAGGCACTTCCAGCATGGCATCTCTGTTAGCACATCTCCAGGGATAGACTCCTGGAGTCTAGTTTGACACCAGTGCTATCACTTTGCACTTCTTCCTTCAATACCATCAGTTATTGATTATATGCTACCTCTTGAAATGGTTGAACATTGACCAATTCTTTTTGGCAAAGTGACTCTGTGTATTCCTTCTTTTGATGATTCCTACCTCATTCAATCTTTTGCTCGGAGAATCCTTTGATATTTCAACTCAGGCTTGAAGTTTTCTTCAGTTCTTTCAGCATGAGGAATGCTCATCATGTTCTTCCCCTTTTGATTTTCTAACTCCAGGTCTTTGCACATTCTGTTATAATCCTTTACTTTGCCTTCCCAAGCCACCCTGGGCAGTCTTCTGTTCAACTCTTCCACTGCATCATTTCTTCCACACATGCTAGATTCTCCATGCGCAAGGGCAGGTCTCAGAGTCTGCTCTGACAGCCACTTCGGGCTTTTCTTTCTTTATTTCTTTTAAGTGGGTCTTGGCTTCCCTGGTGTATGAAGCCCTGGATCATCCATCCTCGGTGCTCCCTGCAACAAATCTGTTCTTTTTCCTTGTCTGTCTAACTGTTCTTTGTTTGGTTGCTGAGAGCACAACCACAACACAGACGCCAAGGCAGCGATCTCCACATGCACCATTCGATGGCATTGACAACAGTCTTTGAGTTGTGCAAACCCTCCCCCCCATTTCTACGCTGTTCTTCCCTCATTCACACAGACTCAAACCCCAAACCTCAAACTCACTGTCACAGAGGCCACCCACTCCAATTCCTAGCAGTCCTGGGTAGACTTTCCCTGCACACAGTCGCCAAGACTGTCAACCTTCACCAGAGCAGACGGCGTCAGCCCTCTTCCCTCGCAGTAGCTGTAGGTTTGAGCAGCCCTCCTGGAGGTTTGTAGCCCAGGCTCACCTCACATAAACTCACATCCTTGGAAGTCCCTGCCTGATCTTTCCAGTGGCTTTCGCCAATGTGCTCCCCTGTGGATGGTTCTGAAAAGAGCGCAATTCTCAGGGAAGCTTCTTTTAGGAGTTAAGTTAAACTGCAATGGGGCTTCAGAAAATTCAAGGAAAAGTGATATTGAAAGATAATGGGATTTCCCCCCAACTTTTTGAAGCCCTTTCTCTCATGTTGTTCCATTTTAAGATAACTTCAGGAGATATTTTTCATGTATCTCAAGACAATAGTTTCAGGAGTTTGCCCACGCTCCGTGGCTCTAAAACGTCTAGAGTCTGTGATAATTTGAAATTCTGTTCTGCATGTCCCCCTTTTGATCAAGAGTCTCTGGTGGGATCTGTGATCAAAATGTTCAGTGATGGTAGCTGGAGACCATCCAGTTCTTCTGGCCTCCTGGCAGAGAAGGCAGTTGTTCCTGGAACTAATTAGCCACACATTCCTTATTCTCTCTCTATTCCTGACTCTCCTTCTTCTTCTGTGACTCCAGGTGAACTGAGATCAATCATCATGCCTTAAAAGACTGCTGAGATCCTAGTTATTATGCAACAAACACATAGCGCAAAAGCAATAAACACATTATCAAGAAACCAATTAACTGGGATGTTCCAAGAAAGAATGACTCTGAGCTTTGGGTGACTCTGCTGGCATTTGAAATATCTACCAGTGACACAGCTTCAGCACCACAGCACCACACAATCCACCACAGTATGACAAACTGACACACAAGTATGTAAGCGGTGGCTTCCAGAGTTACTAAGAATAGACAACGAAAAAGGGCTGGGTTCCCCACTATGGAGGCAGGAGTCGCTGAAAACCTTATGTA
>NW_022103896.1:16562205-16570165 GCF_000313985.2 Echinops telfairi
TGACCCGTCTTGGAAGAAGTAAGGCCAGAGTGCTTGGGTTGGAGGACACTCGAAATGTGACTGAGGAGGAGCCGCCTTCTCTGAGTGGAGTCCACTATGGGGAGATCCTTAAAGCTGTGGGGCTGGAACCTTTGGGCTCTTCATTCGCTGCTGGGTTTGGAATGACTCAAGGTAAGGGGAAACAGGTACAAAAAATCTGATAATGATCAGAACTTGGAATGTGCGAAGTATGAATCTAGGAAATGTGTAAGTCATCAGAAATGAAATGGAATGGATACAGATAGATATCCTAGGCATTAACAAGCTGAAATGGACCGGGATCGGCCATCATATGATTAACTATGCCAGGACTGACCCCATCAAGAGGAATGGAGTGACATTTGTTGTCAAAAAGCACATTTCAAATGAATCACGAATGACAATACTGCCTGTGATAGGATTATATCTACCCATCTTCAAGGAAATCTAATCAATACAATTTTTATTCAAGTTTATGCATCAAAAGCTAGTGATGAAGAAATTGAAGAATTCTACCAATGACTTCAGTTGGAAATGGATCAAACATGCAATCAAGATGCATTGATAATTTTTAGTGGCTGGAACGCAGAAGTTGGAAACAAAGAGGAAAGAATAGCAGTTGGAAAACAGGTCCTTGGTGATGCTCCCGAAACTGCAAATCGCACGAAAGACCTCCACAAGACCAATGACTTGTTTGCAGCAAATACCTTTTTTCAACAACACAAAAGGCAACTATACATGTAGACTTCTCCAGATGGACTAACCAGAAATCAAATTGACTACATCTGCGGGCAGACACGATGGAGAAGCTCAATATCAGCAGCTAAAACCAAGCCAGGGACCATTATTTGCTCATATGTAAGTTCAGGATGAAGTGATGAAAATGAAAACAAGTCCACGAAAACCAAAATATGACCTGGAGTCTATCCCACCTGAGTTTCCAGAACATCTCGAGAAGAGATTTGATACCTTGAACAGTAATGACAGGAGACCTGTTGAGCTCTGAGAAGGCATCAAGACCACCATCCATGAAGAAAGCAAAAGATCATTCAAAAGACAGGCGAGAAAGAGAACCTCCGCACGGAGGCAAGAAGAGACTCTGAGGTTTGCTCTTAATCGCAGAGTAGCTAAAGCAAATGAAGGACAGGGTGAAGTCAAAGAGCTAAGTAGAACACTTCAAAGGGCAGCTCAAGAAGACAAAGCCAAATATTCTGACAAAATCTGCAAGGACCTAGAATCAGACAGCCCAAAGGGAGTAACGTGCTCAGCATCTCTGACACTGAACGAACTCAAGAAAACATTCAAGCCTCGAATTGCAATCTTCAAAGATTCTATGGGCAAAATATTGATCCATGCAGGAAAGCATCCAGAGAAGATGGAAAAGATACACGGTCGCTGTGCCGAAAAGAACGAATCAACATTCCACCATTCCAGGAAGTAGCATATGAGCAAGAATCAATGGTGCCGAAGGAAGAAGTTCAAGCTGCACTGAATGTACTAAGGAATAAGGATCCAGGACTTGATGGAATGCCAACTGAAATGTTCCAACGAGCTGACGAAGCACTGGACACTCACTGGTCTGTGCCAGGGCATTCAGAAGACAGCTACTTGGTCAACGAACTGGAAGAGATTCATATGTGTGCCCATTCCAAAGAAAGGTGACCCAACAGAATGTTCAAACTATAGAACCATATCACTGATATCACATTCAAGCAAAATTTTGCTTCAGATCACATCCAACAACGGTCACAATAGTACATTAACAGGGGACTGCCAAGGGTTCTGATTGGATTCAGAAGAGGACGTGGAACAAGGGATGTCATTGCTGATATCAGATGGATTTTGGTTCAAGGCAGAGAATACCAGAAAGATGTTTACTTGCGTTTTCTTAATTATGCCAAGGCATTTGACTGTGTAGATCATAACAAACTATGGGAAACCTGAGAAGAATGGGAATTCCTGAACACTTCATTGAGCTCAAGAGACACTTGTGCATGGATCAAGAGGCGGTTATGTGAACAGAGCAAAAGAGTACTCATGGTTTAAAATCAGGAAAGGTGTGCAATTGGGTTGTATCCTCTCCCCTTATTATTGGCTGTGGGCTGGGCAATCATCAGAGAAGCTGCATTATATGAAGAAGATTGTGGCACCCAAATTGACAGGAGGCTTATTAATAACCTGGATTACCCAGATGTCACCACCTTGCCTACTGGAAATGAGGAGGACTTGGAGCATTTGCCGATGAAGATCAGAAGCTGATCTTTAAGGACTGTAGCCCTCATTATGGATTACACCTCAATGTAAAGAAGACCCCAAAGTCTCACAAATGGACCCATAGGTGACATCATGATAAATGGATAAAAGGTTGAAGTTGTTGGGGATTGTACCTTGTTTGGATCCACAGTCAATGCTTATGGGAGCAGCAGTCAAGAGATCCAAAGACGCGTTGCCATTAGGTCAATCTGCTGCACAAGACCTCTTCAGAGTATTGAAGAGCAAGGATGTTACTTTGAGGCCCCATGTGTGTCTGACCCAAGCCATGGTATTTTCTTTTTCTTTTTTAAAAATCATTTTATTGGGGGCTTGTACAACTCTTATCACAATCCATACATACATCCATTGTATATCAAGCACATTTGTACATTTGTTGCCCTCATTATTCTCAAACCATTTGCTCTCCACTTAAGCCCTTGGGATCAGCTCCTCATTTTTCCCCTCCCTCCCCTCATTCCTCCCCCTCATGAACCCTTGATAATTTATAGATTATTATTTTGTCATATCTTACACTGTCCGATGTCTCCCTTCACCCACTTTCCTGTTGTCTGTCCCCTAGGGAGGAGGTTTTATGTAGATTCTTATAATTGGTTCCCCCTTTCTACCCCACCTTCCCTCCACCCTCCTGTATCACCACTCTCACCACTGGTCCTGAAGGGATCATCTATCCTAGATTCCCTGTGTTTCCGGTTCCTGTCTGTACCAGTGTACATCCTCTGATCTAGCCAGATTTGTAAGGCAGAATTGGGACCATGATAGTGGGGGAGTATGGGGAGGAAGCATTTAAGAACTAGAGGAAAGTTGTATGTTTTATTGTTGCTACCCTGCACCCTGACTGGCTCGTCTCCTCCCCGCGATCCTTCTATAAGGGGATGTCTAGTTGCCTACAGATGGGCTTTGGGTCCCCAATCTGCACTCCCCCAAAGCCACGGGATTTTCAACTGCCTCCTATGCATGTGAAAATTGGACATTGAATAAGGAAGACCAAAGAAGAATCCGTGCATTTGAATTGTGGTGTGGGGAAGTGTGTTAAAAAGGACCACGGACTGCTGAAAGGACAAACTGACCCGTCTTGGAAGAAGTAAGGCCAGAGTGCTCCTTAGAGGCAAAGATGGCAACACTTCCTCCTACCTACTTTGGACGTGTTGCAGGAGAGACCGGTCCGTGGAGAAGGACCTCGTGTTTGCTAAAGTTGGAGGGGCAGGGAAAGAGGAAGACCCTCGATGACACGGGGTGACGCCGTGGCTGCATCGATGAGCTCAGGCCTGGGGGTAATTGTGAGGACGGATGGTGCGGGGCCTGCGGGGCTTCCTTCTGTTGTGCACAGGGTCGCTGCGGGTTGGAAGCGACTTGATGGCACCTAACAACTATAACATCTCTTTATGCGGGAGAACGCTTACTCCCTCAGAGAGGCTGCTGGTTTTGAACTTCTGACCCTGCACTTAGCAGCCCAAGGGAAAACCCACTACACCATCAGGGTCCCCACAAGACAGCTGTTGTTGTCAAGTTGGTTCTGAGTGACAGAGACCCCGTGGACAACAGAACGAAGCACCTCCAGGTCCTGCAGCATCGTCACTATTGTCTTATGTTTGAGCCCATTTTTGCAACCACTATGTCCACCTGTCTCATTGAGGGGCTCAGTGGGGGTCTTATCCCAGGGCCGTAGCCCAGGGACATGGGCATCCATATGTAGATACCGTATGGGGCCCTAGCACTGTAGTGCTTTTGCCAATGGGGAAATTGAGGCATAAAGCGGTTAGGTGCACTTCTCCAGGGCCCAGAGGCTGGGGCAGGCCGGGGTTGGGCTCCAGAGCCTGGATCGTAACCAGTGCCGGTTTCTCACATTGCTGTGAAAGAGGGAATCTCCTATAGACAGAACCCTGTGGGAGGTGGGGCACAAGTAAAGCATGGCTTGGCATCTTGACCCCCCCTGCCCCATCTGCTCATGCCCACGCATCTGACACGGCTTTGCTTGCCATCCAGGCATGTTAGGTTAGTGCGCCTCCAGCTCCCCGAGGCAGTTAGAAGCCAATTTACCAACATGGAGCATGTACCAAGGCCTCCAACTCTTGCCTGGTGGCCAGGGGCCAGGGTCTGGGCGGTGGGGGTCCGAACCTGGCGGGGCCATGCCTTTCTGACCTTAATGACAGCAGCCCCCAGCCTTGCCCCCTCTGAGTCTTATCAAGTCCGGAAGCAGCACGAAAATTGCAGCGTCATTGCCCAGTGACCGAGCAGTGCAATTAGGTTGGAAATTAGTTGGCATAATTAATTAGACAGGTAAAGAACACCCTGTCAACGCCAATCAATCTATTCTACCTAACTTCAGCTCTGCAGAGACAGGCCAAAGAGCTGCTTCTGCCGGCAGGCAGGGTGGGGTGGGGTGGGGTGGGTGGGGGCGAGAACACACCTGAGGGTCTAGCCAGGGACCCCAGCTAGCTGCACCCTCAGGTCTTTACACAGGGGAGTAAGAAACCAGGGCCTTGAAGTCTCTGTGGTCAGGGGGAGGCTCATCATGCTGCCTCTCCCAGGCAGTCCTCAAGGACTGCGTCCTCTGTGCGCAGCCACACCACTGCTTGACTCCCAGGGGCCCACTGCTTGAGATTTCTGACATCGGTCGAAAACATGGTAAATTTGC
Source organism: Echinops telfairi (assembly GCF_000313985.2). Lineage (NCBI taxonomy): Eukaryota > Metazoa > Chordata > Mammalia > Afrosoricida > Tenrecidae > Echinops > Echinops telfairi. Next base: position 16,567,133 of record NW_022103896.1, read on the forward strand.
ATAAACGTTTAAACTTCAAGCAATCAATTACAAGCAGTGACAGTATCCTTGTTAGCGTATGATTCTGCGGATTTTTAGAAAAACATTCACTTATGTGACCGCTGCTACCACCAAGAAGTTGGAACATTGCCCTCATCACCACCACCACCACCCCTGCCCCCCGCAGGCTCTTTTGCAGCCTAACGTTTCTCCCACCCTTAACCCTGGTAACCACCGCTCAGGGTTCTGCCCCTGAAGGTTTGCTCAGTCCGGATAAATAAATCAGGTCCCTAGGAACCTTTGGGGTCTTTCTTCTTACACCGGACATGATGCCTTGGGACTCATCCATGCTGAGTGTTGGTTTTGACTTTTTGTGCTGAGTGTAGTTCTCTCTGAAACACACGTGAACATTGCAAAAGAATCCAAACTGGCCTCCGTGTACATTTCCTCCTCCGACGGCCCCTTCACACCAGCGTTTACCTTGACCCAGGTAAGGGAGCTGGAGGGGTCTGAAGCCTGCCACCCTTCTCTCTGTGTACAGTTTTCTTTTCATTTTAACTGTATTTATATGTTTTATTGTTTAGCATTTTGTTTGTGGAATGTAGTACATGCTCACACTCACGCTCACACTCGTTCTGCGTGGTTGCCACATCCATCCCATCAGAGCAGTGACAGCATCCCGTTCACCCCTGGATGGGGTTTCTTCCCTGTCTCCCGCTCTGTGGCTTTCACTCCCTCCCCTCCCTGCTCTATTGCTGGGCATATATAGTAACTGCCTGGATGCTCAGTTGAGGGTTTTTGATTTGTTTCAAGTTTGGGCTGTTTGTGAATAAGACCACCTTAAACATTGCTATACAGCAGCGGTTTTCAACCTCTGGGTCGAGACCCCTTTGGGGGTCGAACGACCCTTTCACGTGGGTCGCCCGATTCATAACAGTAGAAAACTAACAGTGGTGAAGTAGCAACGAAAACAATTTTATGCTTGGGGGGGTCACCACAACACGAGGAACTGTATGAAAGGGTCGCGGCATCAGGAAGGTTGAGAGCCACTGCTCTAGAGAGTTTTGAATGAGCATAAGCTAGGTAAGTCTCAAAGGAGATACACTTAGATGTAATGGCTGAGTCTTGTAGGTGACACATTGGGTGCTAACCCCCAGGTCAGAAACTTGAAACCACCCCCCCCACCCCGACCCCCGGTCCTCAGGGAGAAGATCGGGCTCTCCACTGACGTAAAAAGCTACAGTCTTAGAAACCCACCAGGGCAGTTCTACCCTGCAGAACTGTCGGGCCAGTACGAGCTGTAGTTGACTCGGTGGCAGTGAGTCTGGTTTTGGCTTTTTGGGGGGTGGTAGGCAGAAGGTGTCCCTAAGGAGCCCTGGTGGTATCGTGGGTGACTCATAGAACTGCTAATCAATCACCAGGTCGTCCGTTCAAACCCACCAGCCACTTCCAAGGAGAAAGATGAGGCCGCTCCCTTAAAGGTTGCTAGTCTTGGGAAGACAAGGGAGCTTTTCGACCCTGTCCTACAGGGTCACTGAGCGTCGGACCGGCTCGATGGCAGTCCCCGGGGGTGTAAGTGACTAAGAGCTTGGCTACTCACAAACAACTTCAATGATTTAAAAACACTCAGAGGAGCCTCTGAGAAAGACCTGGTGCTGGACCTGGGACAGTCATTGAAACCTCACGGAGCACAGTTCTGCTCTGACACGGATGGACTGGACGGGGTCGCTTGAATGGAAACGGACAGGATGATGACTCCTCTTTGTGCTTTCACGGTCTATATGTATTCTAATTACCAAACTGTCTTCCAACGTGCCTGTACAATTTCGTGTTCCCACTAGCAATGTTTCTTTGCCAATACATTAAAAACAAACAACAATAGCAACCAAAAAAACACTGCCACGCGTCATTTCCGACGCATGGCAGCCCTGTGTAGAAATCCAGAGGCTGTACATCTTTATGAGAGCAGACAGGGGAAAAAACCTCACTGGCACTGAGTCTATTAGGACTCCCAGTGACCTTACAGGAGAGAGTAGACTGCCACTGTGGGTTTCCGAGACCATCACTCTTTACAGAGGTAGAAAGCCTCACTTTTCTCCCAACGAATAGCTGGTAGGTTTGAATAACTGACCTTGCACAAAACAGCCCAACACAACACCACTTTGTCACCAGGGCTGCCTCATGGGAGCAGGTAGCCTCACCTCTCTCCCAATCCCCAATATATGTATATATATAAATATAATATTTTATTGACATCTCTTACTCATTCCAATATATCCCTTCCTTTCCCTTATTTTTCTGGTGTTTAATCCCATTGGGTGTGATTATACAATCATCAATGATCATCAATTTCCCACTCCCCCCCATCTCACTTCCCATACCCTCAGGGAACCATTACCTTGTCGGTGTCTCTGAGGGGTCGTCTAGCTTGACTACCATTTCCGGAGCAATCTTAAACATACAAATGAACATAGGCAAATCTAACATGATTAATGAGGTGTTTCACAGAAAGACCTTAATAGTAAGGAGAGGAAATCTTAAAGAACTAGAGGACAGTTACGTGGTTCATCAGTGCCATACTGCACACTCTGAATGTATCCTCTGTGCCTTGTTGCCTTCTGTTTACCTTCAAGCCTTTCAGACCCCAGATGCTTTATCTTTTGATAGTCGGGCACCATCAGCTTTCGTCACCCCATTTGCTTATGCATCCATTTTGCCTTCAGAGATCATGTCAGGAAGGTTGCATGTATATTTTCAAACGGATACTATTCATTGCTGGTGACTGCAGGGCCACTAACCTCTGCAGAGCCCAGAGCAAAAATGCAATCGCCGTGTTTCCTGTTGAACTAAAACCTACAAAGTGCTATTAAAGATCCAACGATATCGAGCTGTTTCCTTGGTTCTCAAAACTCTCTTTCCATTTGTCATCGTGGTTTTTGATGTTGTTGTTGTTGTTGTTGTTGTTTTCTGATTTGCTCTTTAGTGTCATTTGAAGTAAAGGACATGACCATGTAAAACCATTAGCTTGCGACCTGCCATCCATCTTTCGGTTGC
>NW_022103896.1:16571081-16572085 GCF_000313985.2 Echinops telfairi
GCTCCAGGGCGGCTAGAACCACACCCCACCGGTCTCCTCTGAGAGGGGAGCTCACAACCCTTTCCTCTCCTGGGGCAGGAAGCCTCACCTTCCTCCCCACCCAGTGGGTGGGGGCAGCACTGCTTTTGAAGCACAGGAGAGCAGTGTGGCCCAGTGCTAGGGTTCCTTCATTCCCTGCCGGAGGCCTGGGGTTGAGTCTCTCCACAGCTCACGTGCAGAGGGTGGGACAGCACCTGGCAGCGGGTGGCTGTGAGCCTGGTGGCTGCCTCAATGACAACAGGTACAGACATCAGAGGCTGAGCACAGTAGTGGGATTCAGCCGGTTCAAACTGGTGCAGCAGAACCAATATCCAATTTTCTGTTGAGTTCTGCAAACCATTGGTTCAAGTGGCCCTTGTCATCTGGGTTCTCTCCAAGGTGGGCACTGGGCAGCTGCTCAATGTGGGAATCACATATTTACATTCCTCTTTTTAAAATTCATCTTGGCCACAGGAAACAGTAAACGCATTCATCCATAGGTATAAAAAATTAGACGGAACTATGCTTGTAATATTTATGTATGCATGTCTTAAATCTCGGTATACTTTTGATAAAAGATTACATTTTTATTCCCTTGCGTCTGTCACTTCAGTGAACAGACCTGTAATGAATGTATAGATTAAAAGTGCTAAACAACCAGAGGGTGACACGCTGTCATTAGTTTCAGCTTTGAGTTACGCCCCAAATTCCCACGAGATGCGATGAGTGGATTATGCAATTCCTGAAGGCACTAAAAGGGCTAAAAACCTTGTCAGCACAATTACTGTGAGGTTAGCAGAATCAGAAAGGGGTTTTTCAAAGATGAACATACTCTGTTCAGAGAAGTCGCCTGTTTCCATTCCATCCAAACAAAATGATTATTGTTTGATTGGCCTACCTCTACAGGAGTGGGATCGTCTTCCTACAGCGAGAAGATGGTTAAGGATCAGTCCCATAGGTGGTGATGCTCGGATAAAAGCGAAGAC
>NW_022103896.1:16572591-16575046 GCF_000313985.2 Echinops telfairi
AGATATTCTTTAGTATTATTAATATCTTAAAACCCTTTCATATAACACAATCTAGTTTTGTGTACCTCTGTTATTGTTCTTATTTAAGTATTAACTGTCTGAAATAATAAACTGCCTTTTGGCATATTGTTCTTTTATACTGAAAACGGTCAGTAGGGCAGCAAGCCAGCTGTTAGGTCATTTGAAGCCCACCGCTGGATGTGCACCCATCTCTGATCCGACTGAGGCCTGGAGGCAGAGAAACCGATAAAGCACACTGCAGCCCTCAAGGAAAGACAAGCCTTGGAGAGACACGTTAGACAAACATCTGAAGGGCACCGAGGGCCTTGCATAAAGTCCAGTGTGGGCTTGCCCACCCAGTGGGAGACATGTTTAGAAATCTTGATCTTGACCTGCGCTAAGGGTTGGAGTCATGGGACTCCAGGGGGCAGGGGAACAGAGAGCAGGTGGAGGGGTCCCGAGACCTCTCAGAGCTCAGGGAGCAGAGACATGCCCCCCACCAGGATGGCAGGAGTTGGCTGAGGGGAGGTAGGGTGGGGTGGGGTACCAGGAGGAGCATGTCGGATGTGGGGTGCAGCCCGCACCCTCAGCCACAGTAGAAACTAAGTCCTCTACTTGTTCTGCCTTATTCGTTGCCAATGAGGTCAGGCCTCAGCAAGCTTGGATTGCTTCCCAAAGTGAAAGAAACGCAAGTGAACCCCATAACAGAGCCCCTCTGTGTGCCAGACACCTGTGCGGCGTAGGCTCTTGTTTTTCCGAAGTAGGTTAGTGGCCCTTTATTCCGAGACCTCCTTGGGTGGACCTGAACCTCCAACCTCTGAGTTAGTCAAACACAGCAACCATTCTTATCGCCGAGGGACACTTCTCAAGGTGCCATGCTGTTGAGTTGCTGCCCATTCAGCTCAGCCCTAGAGGGCAGAGCAGAATTGCCCCTGTGGGTTTTCTGAGACTGTGATTCTTTATGAGAGCGGATCACCACGTCTCTTCTTCTATGGAGATGCTGCTGTGTGGATTCGAACCACCAACCTTTGAGTTAGCTGTCAAGCACTTGACTTCTGTGCCACCAGGTAGTCTTCAAAATACCACAAAGACAAACCAGAAACCATACCCACCAAGCCCTTTATAGGATCTCTAAGGCAGTAAAACTTTATGGAAACAGACAGCCTCATCTTCAGCCAGTGGGTTGGAAGGTGGGTTTTGAACTGTCCACTTTGCAGTTAGCAGCCTAACCCACAGCATCACCAAGATTCCTTCGACTGGTTACCCTCAAAGGGTCCTCTTCCCAAGCGTCCCTTCTCCCAGCCTCCCCTCCATCCTAGGCACTCCTTTCTTCTTCTTTTGGTTTTAGCTTTCAGCGACAGGAGCTAGGAGATCTGGGCGTCCGTCCTGGAACTGACTCAGGCGGACTTCCCTCCTTCCCTGCAATGGGGCCCTGAGGGCTGAGAGTTGTTTGAGAAAAGACAGGTGAGGGATGCAACCTGGTCAGAGGCCTCCCACTCACGCCACGCCGTCCTCGGCTCAGACATCTGGTGGTGATTCCTGCCAAGACGGAGAGAGTGGCTGTGGGTGGGGCCTGTGGGGAGCGTTCAGGGGTGAAAAGCATGGCCCTGACTTGTACCTGAGTGACTGAGTGCTCTTGCATAAGGAAAATCCGTGAGCCCTGCCTTCTCCTGCAGCTCCGTGGAGAATTCCCCAGGTGTGCTCCTGGGGCTGAAACCCCACACATCCCAGAATCCTGGACAAGAGAGTATTTGGGGGTGTCCAAAAGCTCCCCAGAGTTTCATCATTAAATATGAGCACAAAAATGATCCTTGCTGTATTTGTTAAGAATCAGGAAGTGTTTGAAGCAGCCTAGATGTCTCTCGATGCCCAACTGGTTGCCTTCCGGTCAACTTTGACCCCTGGCTGCCGCCTGTGTGTCAGAGTACAACTGGGCTCCTCGGGGTGTTCTGTGGCTGCTTTTCAGAAAGAGATCGCCAGGCCTTTCTTCTGAGGCGGCTCTGGGTGGACTTGAGTCTCCCGCCTTCCGGGTGAGCAGCCAAGCGCAGGAGCCCCATCAATAGGAAGTCCACCCTCTGGGTCACTTTGTCACAGCGATGAGAGTGACAACGAATGACGTGTCCTGACAGGCAGAGAGGTCTAAGCTAACTGTGAAGTGGAAAGAGGGCACTAGCTGGGTGCCCTCATGTCGGTGGTTGCATCGGTGGCTCCCTCGGGGGCAGGGAACAAACTAGGGGGTGGAGAATGGGTGATGGTTCAGTTCTTCTCTCCCTCTGTCGCCCAGGGCTTGGCAGCCTCTCCCACTGTGCACCTAGTGTGTGTGTTTTCCATTCCACTGAGCTAGAACTTGTGACTGGGTTTGGGCAATGGAATGTTGGTGGGTATACGCCTCCCAGAAGCCACATGAGTGTCAGCATGGCATGGCGTGGTGTGGTGTGGTCTCAGGCTGCTGAGA
>NW_022103896.1:16590660-16591941 GCF_000313985.2 Echinops telfairi
CTTATACATGAGTTGCTGTGGATTTGTTTCTCCAAGGTACCTAGACTAATATATATGTCTTCAAATTGCTGTCCTTTTATGTCCCTCTTCATTTGAGTAAACAAAAAAGGTCACGTGGAACGAGGTCAGGTGAGTAAGGTGTGTGGGGCAAGAGGCATGCTGTTTTTTGCCAAAAACTGACACACTGAGATGGCTGTGTGAGCAGGTGCATTGTTGTGGTGGCAAAACAAGTCCCGTCTGCCACAAATCTGGCTTTTGTCACACAATGTTAAGCAACCTTTACAGAAACTCTAAATAGACAGCTCGATGAACAGTCTGACCTGGTGGTATGAACTTCAAATACACGATCCCCCTCACATCAAAACCACAAACGAGCAACATCTTGATCTTTGATTTCACTTGATGAGCTTTTGGGGGGTCAGGTGACAATGGCATCTTCCACTGGCTTGATTGATGTTTGCTTTCGGATTCATAAGAATAGCACCATGTGTCACCACCAGAAAAAAAGTTGGGGAAAAAAAGTCTGGGCCGCTTAGGAGCTGTTCTTTCAAAGCATAGCATGTTTCCACTCAACGCTCTTTTTCCCAGTCAGTTAAAACCCGAGGCACAAATTTTGCAGCAACTCTTCTCATTCCCAAATCTTCTGTTAAAATGAGCTGAACCGAAATCCAAGATAGTCCAGATAACTTCCCCCTCTCTTCAATGGTCCGTTGTTAGTCTTTAAGCACAAGTCCATGAATTTCGTTGACATTTTCATCTGTTGGGAAAGTTGATGGACACCCAGAACAAGGTTTGTCATTAATCAGCATTTCACTTTTTGAAACGAGAAAAACACACATACACTTGTTTTTCCCATAGCGCTGTCCTCTAAGAAGCTGCCTTTACTATCACAACAGTTTCTGTGGCATTTTTCCTGAGCAAGAAACTAAGTATCACAGCTGCATGTTGTTCTCTTAAATCGGTCATCACAAAAAACGAGGCTTGAGTAAAACTGCTTTCACGGAAAAATTCACGGTGACCAAAGAGAACATTCCCAGGTGATGTCACTGGGTGCACTAACGCTGAGCCAGTTGCTCAATGCTCACCTATTGGGTTAAATGCATACTATGAAAGCTCCACCCAGCTGGGTACCCCCTGGTATTGCCTTGGAACTACCAAGCACGGGTTCATTCATCTCTGCAGCCGCCAGCCTGTGGTCTTCCTGTTCATCTTCCTGCGTCCACTTCGGCAGCCTGTGCAGCTACAGGAGTCAGGAGAAGCCTCCAGCTGACCCCTGACTTA
>NW_022103896.1:16592866-16607180 GCF_000313985.2 Echinops telfairi
CAAATCTTGACAAGAGTAGAAAGCTTCATCTTTCTCCTGAGGAGCAGTTGGTGGTTTCAAACTGCTGACCTCTTGATGACAGACACGTCATGCAAAAGAACATGCTAAGTCAGTGTCGACACACAGGACAGGGTAGAACCCACGCCCCCGTGGGTTTTTGAGACTGTAACTCTTCAGTGGTTAGCAGCCCAGTGAGTAACCACGACTTCACCAGGGCTCCTGAGATCCACTCTGGGTAGGTGTCAACACTAGTGAGAGGGAACTCCAGGAGAGACCAACTGGCACCGCCAAGCTGCCTGTCGTGGGCACACAGTCAGCATGTGGATGCATTCAGGGGAGCGATTTCCAGTTCCCCGAAGTCCCGCCCAATGCATTTCCTCTCCTGCGTCCCCATGATCCCACCACGCCCCCCACTGCAGGACCAAAGAGGGCATGTCGCTCACCCGCTGGGGACCCAGAGGGCCTTGGGCTGACAGTCTGCCGTTCTAGGACTTTCCTCATTGGAACCGAGAGCACTTCCTTACTCAGAGGCTTTGTGATCACGGCATGCGCCTGGGCATCAACACAGCAGCATGGGGGTGTGGGGTGCAGAGGGAGTGTCAGGAGGGACAGGAGCGTGGCTTGAGGCAAAGCTTGCAAGGGTGGGGGTGGGGCACCCAGAGTGCTGGGGGACAGAAAAGCTGTGCCATTGTCCTGTCCAGTCCACGCTGTGAGTGAGGAGTTGCCGGTCAGCTCGGTCCAGGCTGTACAGTTGTGAGATTTCTTTGGGGTGTGTCGACGTTTGGTTGTGATTTGGGTGAAAGTTCCACTCAACAGGAGTTTCCACCCGACAATTTATACGTGTTTGGTCTTGTGCCCTGCCTGTAATCCCCTCAGGGTACCAGCCCCCATCCCAGGCCCTGCCGGCTTCCATTTCCTTTGCCCCAGCTTTCCTTTTCTGCCCGGACCCCCTTTCCTGCACCTCTGTGCCCCGGTGCTGGTGCTGGTCTGAGTGGCGTGATCCATTGGTGAGGGCAGAATTCAGTACCAGGTTGGAAGGGTGTTTCAGGGCCCATGACCTTTTAAACTACAGGTCCCGAAACTTATTTGGCCTACTGCACCCCCTTTTCAGAAGCAGCATTACTCCGTGGCAGCCCCTTCGCAGCTAAAGACCTTTGTACTCTACTAGCCCACCACCCAGGGTCGTGTAGGTAGCTGCTTCTGTAGTAGGCCACCGGGATCGTTCCAGCGCCCGCCCAGCCCCGCAAGGGGCAGTATCGCTCACTTTGGGAAGACGCAATTTAAAATACACCCTCACCTGCAGCTCTGTATGCCGTTACCTGGAGGAGCCTACACAAGTTTCAATGGCTCAAAAAGATTTTATTGTAAAAGTACCAGAAGCTATTTACAAGCCCAAAGTACCGGATGAAATAGAACACATAATTGTTGGACACGTTTTGCTTTCCCATACGAAAGCTGAGTGTAATAGGAATTTAAAATAAATAATCTAGAAGAATCAGGTCCGTGATTGCAATGCAGGAGTCTCTCGCTGTCTCCGGGTCACGTGGCCCCTAAGATACCAAAAGCGGGGGGTCCGGACACCTGCCCCTTGCACGCGCCGCCAGCCTCTGGCGGACGGATCTCGCTCTCTCCATGAGGTCTTGCTCCGAGGGCTCCGGGCCTGGTGGTCTGCGGTGTAAGGTGCCTTGAAAACAAAATATACAAGGGATGTCCACTGGTACAGACAGGAACCGGAAACACAGGGAATCCAGGGCAGATGATCCCTTCAGGACCAGTGGTGTGAGTGGTGATACTGGGAGGGTAGGTTGGAAAGGGGGAACCGATTACAAGGATCTACATGTGACCTCCTCCCTGGGGGACGGACAACAGAAATGTGGGTGAAGGGAGACGTCGGACAGGGCAAGATATGACAAAATAATAATTTATGAATTATCAAGGGTTCAAGAGGGAAGGAGGAAGTGGGGAGGGAGGGGGGAAAATGAGGAGCTGATGCCAGAGACTTAGGTGGAGAACAAATGTTTTGAGAATGCTGAGGGAAATGAATGTACAACTGCACTTTACACAACTGATGTATGTATGGATTGTGGTAAGAGTTGTATAAGCCCCTAATAAAACGATGAAAAAAAAAAAAGAAAGAAAGTTGGTGGAGAATAAAATGAGGTGACCGTGGAACTTTTTCACGAACTTTCTTAAGCCCCGCATGTCAGTTTGATTCTGATGAGGCCATCGTTGTAAGCCTCATGTGGACCACTGTCCGAGGAGATCCTACGGGGCTGCCCTGTGCCCCTCACAGACCCCTCGGCTGAGGACCGGCTGCGGGGGAAGCCTGGTTTTACCCACATAACCTGGGGGCTCGAGTGCTGACCCCAGTAATGACTGGTGGGTTCAGAGAGGTGGTCTGTTTTAAAAAATGGGAGTCCTGATTTGTGAACTGAAGTTCTGTCCACAGTCCCACCTCTGGCCACAGCCCACGGGCACTTACCTTCGAAACAACACGGGTGTTGGGCGTGGCCTAAGGCCTCACTCAGCTCCTGCTCCAAGAACCACCTTCTGGACCCATCTAAATGGGCACACTCTGTCTTTCCTGATCTCAGCTGGGACTCTTTGTCTTCGACTTCGTCCCACTAGTACAAATAAGTGGGGAAAAATAAATGCAAAAGACTACACGGTAACTGTGAGAAAGTGGGTTCCCGCAGGGGACCCTGTCCCCACCCCCTGCCCCAGTCCCTACAGCGCTCCTGATACATTGATGGATGGTCACGTGGGGCTCAACCCAGGCTGTGGGAAAAATGTGAAAGCAGAGGCCCACTGATGGCCCCTCAGGGGCACTGAGCACACCGAGGGCCCACCAGCAGTTGCTGGAACAGCAACGGTAAGGGGAAGCTGATTTAACTAGAATGCCATGCCTCCCTTGTGAGGCTGTGAGACCAGAGACGGAAGCCTTGGTCCCACTCAGGCCCCCACACACGACAGTCATGCATTGCTATGGTCCCGCCTCCTTCTGCATAAATGAGGAGACGGCCTTACAATCAGCTCAGCAAAAATAAAGCAGGCCTCTGTCTCCTCCCTTTGAGGGGACCACGTCTGGATGACCTCCTAAGGTCACCGAGTTGCTACTCACTTTAGAAATCAGGGCTCTGGACACACATGCCACCCTTAAATGACTGTCTCCCTTCACACGCACACCACCTGCAGACCAGCCCTGGTGGCCACAATCTCGGCCTGGAAGACGTGCAGCAGGGCCGTCCTCTAGCCCTCTGTCCCTGTCTGGCAGGCAGGGCCCCCAGACCACTGGGATGAGGCAGCGAGAAAGTGAATCTGGACTAACGACTTGAAAACAAGATGCTGTGAACAACTTCCAGAGCAGACATTATGACCGGTCAGCAAGACGGGAAACGAACATGGGCGGACGCCAGCTCTCTAGTCCCTGCTCTCCTGGAATCCACTGCGTCCTTGGGGAAGTCCACGTGCGTTGTGTCTAGGTCAGCATCTGCTGTCTCGGCCCTAGTCTTGTTGAAGGGCAAGTCTGGCGGATTTTCGACTTAGGACACGTAAGTGTGACGAGCACCCTTAGTTGCCTCCTGAAAAGTCCACTGCTACTTCTGTAGGAACAGCATCTGTTTCATTTGGGAGGGCAATACCCCCCTCTAAACAAACAAAAACCACATGGCTACATTTCCCAGCATCCTTTGCAACCAAGTGTAGCTCAAAGCATGATGTGGGCTTTCTGGGACGGGCTTCGAGAGGAGCGGGGACTGGACTCGAAGGCAGTGCACGTGGTTGCTGTGGAGTCTGGATTCGGCAGACAGGGGAACCTTTTGCACTTCTGCTCCACCTGCTTCCCGCTGCCTGGAATCTCTGGGGGGCCTTTGGGAGGGCCAGGGAAAGCGAGGAGGACCCTCCAGGACTCGGACAGAAGCACTGTGGTGAGAGCGCCGGAAGCGAGCAGGGTTTTCTTCTGCCCCATGTGTGGCTGCTCTTGAGCTGGCTCTATGCTCAGGGCAGCAGTAGTTGAGAGACTCGGTGATGCCTCACGGCACTGGGTACAAATCCACTGCACAAGTCCCTCCTTACAGTGTTGAAAAGCAAGGATGTGACTTGAGGTCTTAGGCTCGCCTGGCCCAGGCCAGGGTATTTTCACGCACCTGCGTGAATAAGGAAGCTCCAGGAGCGATCGATGCATCTGGATCCTGGTGCTGGAGAAGAGTCCAGAAGGGAGCAAGATGGTGACACTTCACCTCACGTGCTCTGGACGTCAAGGCACAAGAGCATCAACTAGAAGAAGACTCTCGGCAAGACGGGTTGACTGGCGGCTGCACCAGTGGACTCACACACGACAGCTGTGGCGACGGTGCGGGACGACGTTCCACCGAACAACGGAGCCCGGCTCCCTGAGGACCCGGAGCCGTGCCACCCATGGGGTCGACTCTACTGTGCTCAAGGTCACTGCTCCGTGGGTTTGGGGTAACTGATATTTACGCCCAATTCCGCACCGTTCCAAACGGTTTCCGTTCAAAGTATGAAGAGCTAGATGGACCGGACGCCACTTGATTGCCATCAGCGAGAACCCCTTCAGGGAGCCTTGCTAAGGTGGATGAGAAACGTGCCCTGTCATTCTGATCCGGGCTTCCTCCCTGGGCAATACCTATGAAACTCAGATGGTCCCCAAGATCTCTGTCAAGAAGAGGTGCTGGGTTTGATGATGTTGGCGTTCCGTCACATCACATTTCAAAGTGTAACGTTGGGCCTGGTAAGTTTGCATCCCCTTCCTTACCTTTGCCGACTCCGCCTCCGTCATGGCGTCTAACACCGCCGTCTCTTTCCTCCTGTGGTTCCGGAGGAGCTCGGCGACTTCGCGGTAACACTCGCTGCGCTGCACGTCATCCTGTCTCTGCTTCTGGAAGGCTTGGATACGCCAGTGCGCATCGACGCAGGCCTGCTCGGCGCTGGCCAGGTTTTCCTCCAGTAACTGCAACAGGTCAGTCAGACACCAGGTCAGCCACCAAAAACGAGGGCCGCCCACCCAACCGACACATTCAACCCGGGCTCTGCGGAAAATAATAACAACCCTAACCTAGGAAATCCATCTCTGGTCCTTTGCAAGCGTTTGTTACACTTCAAGGTACAGCTGAAGTGGAGAAGGAAGAAGCTAGGGGATGGGTGGGATTCAACAAGATCCAGGTTTCCAAAGGGGAAAAAATAAAAAAAATAAAAATCCAGGTTTCCAACATTTTGGGGGAGGGGGGGGGAAAGAGGAGGCAGAAGGGAACATATTCCAGGCTGGGAAAACCTCTAAGAAAACTCAAGGGCTCTCCGGAGGCCCGGCCACGGGGCGGATGTCGGCAAAGGTCACAGGGCCCTACCAGCTTCTCATTCCACAAGTGGTAAGCAGGGAGGCACTTCAGTGAATTGCTTGATGGGCTCCTCTGGCCAGACTCTCTGTAATTCCCACCAAATGGCTCCCCCCACGCTCCCGAGGGTCTGGGTAAAAAGTGAGGGATGGTTAACAGAACTGATTTGTGATCACAGAAACCTGGGACACTAATACAGGGACTGGCCGATTCTGCCATCCATCCCAACAGGTAAACAGCGACCCGGTGCGGCGGCAAGGCAGAGAGTGAGGGCTCTCCCTTCTATCCAGAAAGAAGAGCGGGAGTAGAGTGTGTCCTGTGGACTCTGAGGTGCCTGTGCACGGAACCCCGGGTCCAGGGACAGAAAGCTGTGATGGCAGAGCAGCAGCAACGGAACCAGAGCCCCGGCGAGAGCGCAGCGAGCTTCCTCTGGGCCTACTGAGCGCCTTCGGACAGGAGGCCTGCTTCCGGAGCTTGGCGTCTCCAGGCACCTAAATGGGGAGCTAGGATGGCTGACTCAGGGAGCTAGAGCCCAGCTCCTGAGCTCCTTCCCGCGGAGGCTTCCGGTGAAGGGATGTGCCCTTTGGGCATTTATCAACAGTGCTTTAAAAGAAAGCGAGCTTTCTAATACTTCCCGAGCACGGCAGAGGCCACGGGGCCAGGGGCCAGAGAGAAGCCTGCTTAGGCACAGCTGAGAAGAGGCTGTCCCGACCAGAACTGTGTCGGGAACAGCAGTTACCGGGGACAGCATAGCAACCGACTGCAAAGGCTCTGCAAAGGCTGACCTGATGTACTGAACCTCATCTGCTCCAGGCTAACATCTGAGCCCCAACACTGCAGAGCACACATTTTGTAAAGTGACCGTTCTCTTTGTATTTTCTTGTAAGTCTGAACATTCTCAAAGGGTAGGAAAGGTGGCTGTGACTTTCCACGAAGTCACACACACTTTTCTTAAGCATCTGGTCGATCCCGTACAACAACTATGGTGACCGAAGCAAAACGAGCAGGGACCTCAATTTTACGGGGCTCACTGGTGAATCTGCTTGGCTGGGAGACCGACCATCTATCTCTGTACCTTCTGAGCTTTCAGGCTTTGAGCGTGCTCTGTGTCTACGAGCTTGTGAAACATGTGTTCTTCCAGATCCACCTTCCGCCTGTAGGCATCGGCTTCCGCTCTCAGTTCTTTGGCGACATCTTCTTGATTTCTACTAAATTTCTGTTAAAACAAAGCCCGTTTGTAAGACACGGCCAAACCACAGATCTATGTAATAATGCTGAGACGCAGAAATAACTTTTCTTTGTTCAGAACGCTAGTATACACACCGAGAGAAAAGGGTACGTAATAATCTAATTTCAGTCTGGAATGGTGGCGTCCGTGGCTGCGTCCTGTGGGCCCTTCTCACCAATCAGGACACCCTAACAGCTCATTCAACCCTTACAGCCATGGTCAAGGCCGCTGTTCCGCCAAGAAAACACGAGAGACTTGAAACACGTCCCGGGAGGGAAGAGTGGTGTGGGGTCTGGACCACACGTCAGGTTTTGCTTTGTTTTATATTTGAGAAATAATTGTACCCAAATTTGATACACATGGAATGTCCAACTCCTGTGTGTAAGAGAGGTGGCCACAGTATTCTCTGTTTTGTCTCAACACAGACCCATTTCCTCAGCCCGAGGTAAGGAGAGGGCTGGAGGACACGCAGACTCATGGTCACCGCATGAATGGATGGGCAGCAATGAGGTACCAATGGGGATCAAAGACAGAGACTCTTTTGCTGCTCATAAAAATGAGCTTCTCCCAAGGTAAAAATATTTAGACCAACAAAGACCCTTTTCCTGTGTCTTGCCAACTAAAACTGCAGGCACTAAGCAAATGTTTTCCGATGCCCCAGTGGGTTATGCACTTGGCTGTGAACCACAGGGTCCTCAGTCTGAAACCACCAGCCGCCCCAAGGGCGAAAGATGAGGCTTCCTGTTCCTGTAAAGATCTACAGCTTCAGAAACCCAGTTACATTCTGCCCTATAGGGGAGAAAGATGAGGCTTTATATTCCCTCAGAAATCCACAAGGGCAAGTTCCACTCTGTCCTATAGAGTTGCTATGACTTGGAATTGACTTGCCGACAATTAGGAGGAAATATTTGCAGATCTAATTACAGATGGCCTATTCTACCATACAGGAAATCTGTGAGCTACTGCGACAGTTCAGCAGCCACTAGCCTGGTGGCATAGAGGTTATGCATTTGGCTGCTAACTGCAAGGTCAGCAGTTCAAAACCATCAGCCGCTCTGTGGACAGGACAAAGATGAGGCTTCCTACCCCTGTAAGAGTGACAGGCTCATAGAAACCTACAGGGGCGGTTCCACCCTGTGAATCGCAACCAACCCTGTGTTGGTGCGTTTTGAGGGTTTTTCCCCTTTCGTTTCTTTTTATTGGCACAGAATCCATATTTCATACAATTCAATAGTTCAATAATATAAAGAATTGTATAAGTATTACCACAATCAATTCTAGAACATTTTTCATGGTCAAATAATTTTTAAAAAGAGCTGTGTAATCAGTTCTAGGGCTCCCTCCCTGCCTGCCGCATACATTGTTTACTCCCCCAAGCCCCTCACCATCCCTGTCTCCCCCCGTGAGTTCTGAATCACAATTCCATCGGATGTTTCAAAGACGCCCTAAGATGCTGAGAGAAACATGGATTAAAGGAGTACCACAAAGCCCACAAAGTCCAACACTGACCACTCCACAACCCTGCCGGACACCTGACAGTCTGCTGCAGAACACAGCGGGCAGTAACACAGCCACAGAGAGCGAGGGCCGCGGGCAGCTTTGTACAAACCACACTTTTCTGCAATCGGAAGAGGCTGCACCCACCTTCTCATAAAGCCTCCTCTGTGCCTCGAGTTCCAGGCTCCTCATCTCCAGCTCTTTGGCGGTGGTCGTGATTTCTTGATCCCTCATATAGACCTACGGCCAAGCGGCAAACCGTCAGTGCCCAGAGGAATCCGCACAATCATTCGCAACACACTTAGCAGTTGGCAATCCTGTCTGGTAAACCACTCCCTCACAGCATGGGATCAGAACTGGGGTTTTGAAACCAGACAAACGGACACTGTATTAATGCTCTAATATACTAACATGTGGTATCTAGGAATAAATAACCTGTGTGACAGTGTAAGTTTTCGGGGGGATGGAGGGAAGCCAGCACAACAGCCATATGCTCATCTCCCCAGACTATGGGAGCAGATGGCTGATCTTCCAGATGACAGTAACCAATGTTTGGAATGAGAAACACTTAAACAATTTAAATTTTAGTTTAATCTAATTTTGATGTTTAATTAAAGGTAACATTTATTTAATGTTCTTTTGGGTTTAGCGTCTACACTTTTATACATTAAGCTTGGCAACAAGTATCTGTTGGTTGACAGTCAGTGGACAATTCAACATGGGCGTGCTCGGCCTGGGACTGAGTTGATTTCGCGAGCACCTTTTTTCTAAAACGTGATCAGTCAGCAGTTTTCATTCCTGTATACTAGAGGGCTTCAATAAGAGCCGCTCTCAACTAGAGCCTCAGGCACTGCTCAAAAATATCTGGCTGCCTAAAATTTGGCTTCCTTTTTTTAGTGGTGCGAATAGAGAGCGTGATGTGTTTCACAAGTAAGCCCACAAGCACAGGGCAAGCTGCCTTCACGTGGTTAGGGACATAAGGTCCCTACGGTTGCCTTGACGCTGTGTGGGAACAGGGGGACCGAGGGCTAGGACAGAGTGCCAACAGGAGCAGAGGCTCCAAGCTGCTGTCGGAATGGGGCAGGGAAGGCAGAGACAACATTGGGCGGGGAGCTGGGAGGCGGGCACAGGCCAGATCATGTCCCTAAAAGGGCTCTGCAGGACTCTGCCAACAACTCTCCTCCCAGGGTGTGGAATAGAGAAGGCAGAATTCTGAGCCTGCATGAGTTGTTGGGACAAACACACACTCAGAATAATGCGATGCCATTCACTCGTTGAGATAATTAAATGGAATCACAGAATTTAGGAACCAATTTAAAACTAACGGGCCTTACAATAAAACAAGACATACGTAGCATCTCCTGCTACTTTGGGCAAGGTTCTCAGGAGAGACCGGTCCCCGGAGGAGGAGACCAGGCTTAGGGAAAAGAGTTAGCGTAACAGAGGAAGACCCTGAGCAAGACGAGTGGCTGCACAAGCGGCGGGGACAATGGGCTGGCACGAGGCGGTGCCTGTGCCAACGGCAGAGGGCAGGGCAATGCTTTCTTTGCTCTGTTGTACGTGGGGGGAGAAGAGGGAGAGGGGAATTGCTGTGATTCAGCACTGACTCCATGCTACCTAACAACCCTAAAAAGAAAAGGTATTTCTAATCTAGGTGAATTAAAAGTGCCTTTCCTAAAGGTTGAGAAAAGATTCATTATTTCACCAAAGCATACTTGAAGTTCCCCGAAATAGACTATTTCCACTTGCCAATTCTCCCCTAAATTAACCCATAACTTCAGTTCAATCCTGATAGCATCCCTAAGGGTTACTGAGAAATTCTCAAAATCTATTTGGAAAACTAACTTTTGCAAAATACTGAGGAAAACTCGGAAAAGAAGGCCTTCTCACCTGCCGAATGCTGCAAAGACCGTCCATCAGCCTGGGTGGACCTGGCTGAGGCACACGACAAGGGCCGAGGTCATGGACACGTGTGTGAGAGAACACACTGCTGGGTGGGAATCTCTGGCAAAGGACTTGGTGACATTCTATCAATTGCAGGGGGGAAACTGACCTGCCTTTTGGAAAGAAATGAGCTTGGTCCCTAATTCACACCTTACACTACATTTCCAGACAAATCTGGGGTTGGCCAACATTTTGGGGGACACACAGCTAGAGTGCACATCTTTTCCGTATTGGGGGCCCTGGTTTCTGTCTTGACTCCATACCTGTGGCCCGAAAGCGGTCACAGGGGGTAGAGAAACCAGTGGGTGCGGCGGTGCCCCAGTACAAGCATGAGTCACATAAACACGCGCCAGGGACAGCCGGGGGAGAAGCACGCCGTCATAAGAAAGTTCAGAACTGGATCTGTGCAACACCACAAGCAAAAAAATCCAATATCCAACATTTAAAGAGCAAGCTGCCAAAACAGGGCGCCGGGGGGAAGCACCCCCTTCTCTGTACACCTGTAAGAGAAGCGGGCACCCAGGCAGTCCTTTCGCTAGCGACAGCCGTCTGAAAGGCTCCACATTCAGGCACCTTCTTTTGCACTTTACCTCTGGGAATGAACCGAGGGAAGCTGAAGAAGGGCCGTGTTTTTACAGCCCACGAGTGAATTTCCAAGGCAAAAAAGAACAGTCCTAGTTCACAGCGAACTCCGCGGTTAGTGAACACTGACCAGTACTTCTAGAGCAAAAGCCACCGAGGATGCTCGTCAGCTTGACAGATGTCCGCCCAATCCCCCACTATTGAAACACCAGCAGGAGCAGGAATGGCTAAGGGGAGGAGCCAGTCGTGTTGGCTGCGGGCTCCAGGGCACGGTGGCCCCCACAGGCGGTAGTGGCAGGGACAGAAGGCCGCGAGGAGAAGGCACCTTTCTCTCGATTTCGTCGTCCAGTCGCCTCAGCTCCATCTCGCGCTGGTCCAGCTGCTGCTGCAGCAGGCGCCTCCGGGTGGCGTCTTGTAAGTGGATTTCCTTTCTCTTCAGCTCTCGCTTCACAGCTGCCAGGCTGGGGAGACAAAGCCCGTCGGGAGGAATGGAGACAGCATTTCGCAACAGGGATTCAAGCGGGAAAATAGCCCGGTTTCACAGGAAAAGCCCACTTCTCCAGTCGATGTGGGCCAACACAAGTGGCCAGGAGCTCTCTGTGTGAGACTTGCCTGCCTGTTTGTCTGTTTTTTCCCAATCCCAGAAGCCCTGGTGGCATAAGAGGTTCTACATTGGCTCCTGGTGGTTTGAAAAGATAGAGCGTCTGGGCCTTAAAGGCTTGAAGTTAAACAAGCGGCCGTCTAGCAGAGAAGCAACAAGCCCTCATGGAAGAAGCACACCTGCCTGTGTGTGTGAACATGAGGTATGCACGGGATCAGGTATCCGAAGACCCAAAACAAACCAACAAAAATACATACTGCTGAGAACGAGGGGAGACGGAGCAGAAACCCTAACCCATCTGCAGACAACGGGACATCCTCTTACAGAAGGGATGAGTCAAATAGGGTGCAGTATAGCACCGATGAAACACAATATTCCTCTGATGCTTTGAGGCTTCCTCGCCCCCTACTAGCATGACCCCAGTGCTGCCTTTCAGTCCTGGCTAGACTGGATCACGTACACTGGCACAGATAAAGAGCTCACAACACACGGAATCCAGGTCACTTAAACCCCTCAGGACAGAAATGGTTGTAGCGATACCAGGAGGGTAGGGGGAAGGTGGGGGGAGCAGGGGAGGATGGGGAGACCAATCACAACGACCAACACCTAACAACCGCCCCATCCCCAGGGACAAACAACAGAAACATGGGTAAAGGGAGACAGCGGTTGGTGTAAAACATGGAAACAAGAATAATTTGCAATTAATCAAGGGGTCACCAGGGTGGGAGAGGGGGGAAAAGAGGAGCTGATGCCAAGGGCTCAGAGAGAAAGTCAGCGTTTATAAGACAATGATGGCAACATATGGGCAAAGATGCTTGATATAATTGATGTTTGGATGGTTGTAAGAGCCCCAATAAAATTATCTTAAAAAAACAAACGGCTTGGACAAAATAATAATAATTTATAAATTATCAAGGGTTAATGAGGGAGGAGGGAGAGGGGGGAAGGAGGGGGCAAAATGAGGAGCTGATGCCAGGGGCTTACGTGGAGAGCAAATGTTCTGAGGATGATGGGGATAATGAATGCACAAATGTGCTTGACACAACGGATGTGTGTATGGATTGTGAGAGAGTTGTATGAGCCCCCAATAAAATGATATAAAAAAAAAGAATTCTGGAAACCTTGTACCCATCTCAGTAATCTTGATAACTTCTCAACATTTAAGAACTTTTCACCAAGGGTTCAAGCAGAAAGCAAATGTTTTGAGAATGATGATGGCAACAAATGTACAAATGTGCTTGAGACCATGGATGGATGGATGGATTGTGATAAGAATTGTATGTGCCCCAATAAAATGATTTTTAAAAAAAGGTCAGTGGTTCAAATCCCCCACCTGTGCCGAGGGGGGAAGATACGGCTTTTCTGCTCCAGGGAACAGTTTCAGCCTCGGAAAGCCAAAGGGCAGTTCCCCTCCGTCTACAGGTAGGTCACTGCGAGCTGACCCTGACCCACTATGACACCGCTGTATGACAGCACAGGGAAGAAAATGCCCAGACCCCACAAGCCTGGCTCATGGAGACGGCAAAGGGCCACGGCGACCAGCTACCCTGTTCATGCTCAGAGCTCTTTTGAGACAGCACGTCATACTTCTTCCCCGGACCTCCAAAGTAAAAGTTGCGCAAGTGTTTATCAAGTCACACAAATAAAACAAGTTCACTGAGGGTGACCTGTGTGGCCCTGTTCAGAAGAACGTCCGCGTGCCCACTGTGACCAACAAGGGCTTCCAGTCAAGTCCTCCGACAGCCACAGCCGCTGCGTCTCTTCTGAGTCAACGCAAAGCTCTTATCACATGCAGTCTATTAGCTTTAGAATTAACCACCTTTATGGCACCCCGATTTTTGGAAAAGTGGTACCTACAGATTTTTTTACACTTGAGTATCTGTTTATAATCTGTCTGGAAGAAGCACGGTCAGTGTTCTTAGCGATACGGATGGCAAGACTTGGTCTCGCCTACTCTGTGCACGCTGTCAACCAGAGGGACCGGTCCCTGGAGAAGGACATCGTGCTTGGTAAGGCAGAGGGGCAGCGAGAGAGAGCCAGGCCCCTGACGAGAGGGACGGACAGGGCGCTGTGGCCACGGCTCGGGCACAGGAACTGTGGTGAGGACGGCGCAGGGCGGGGGTGTTCTCGCCTGTGGATCAGAACGGACCGATGGCACCTCTCGGCCTCTGCCTCACTGGACTACGGCAGCACGGTGGTGCTCTGTTGTCATTCTTATGCTAAGTGTTACTCTTACAATAAAGAAAACGAACATTTTGGCGCTAGCTCGTAATTCCGTGTCTTTTGGGGGTGGGTGGGGGCCGGGGGGCTGATAAAACATACCGCTGTCTTTGTTCCAGCATTTTCTCTTCTTCCCGAAAGAGAAGTGCTCGTCTGGTTTCCTCAGCCTTACGAAGGAGCTCTTGCCTTTGGTGCCAAGCTTCATCTTCAGCTTCCTGCTGGTCGACCTCAGCTTGCATGTCTTCAATTGTCTGCCTTAAGTAAGTGATAGGCTTTGCTATTAGGACAACTCCAGAAGAAAGAGGTAAGTAATGTTACGCCCAAGAACCAGAACATAAGCTGCCCATCTGATTACTGCCTAGTTGAGGTGTGATGCGAGGTGATGTTGAGTTGACTTCTAGGATGGGACTATGTGTTAAAGCTATCCCTGGTCTCCATCTCTCATTTGCATCGACACTTCCTAACTGAACAGCGTTAGTAAAACAAACATATTCTGTTTCCGTCAAGGAACTGTTCCATAGTTACCTCTCTCTTAGAAAATCCAGCTCATCGTTCCGTATTCGCTCTCGCTCTTGCGTCTGATAATCCACAATAAACCTCGGGTACTGATTGAATACGGGGTACTGCCCCTGCGTCAGCGCGGCAAAGGCACCCAGCATGCTCTCTGGGTGGATGCTGGAGGGGGTGGTGTCCATGAGGTGGTACGCTTCACGAACCACAACATTGATGTCCAGGTTGTTCCGGTGGTGAAAAAAGTACTGTGGAACATCAGGTGTGTACATTGAGATTTACAACACGGCAGTCCCCCGGGGGAATAAAAACCACGGCCCAAACGTGTCAGCGTAAGGTTGTCTCTAAGGGTCTACTGTCTCTCGGCAAGCTCGCTGTTTT
>NW_022103896.1:16607280-16647893 GCF_000313985.2 Echinops telfairi
ACTAAAAAAAAAAAAAAAATCTACCTGAAAATGTGCCCACGCCAGAGAAACAGATGTGTTTCAACAGTAGGACCAGTCCCGCTTGGTGCCCTCACCTTCCGAATGCTTGATTCCTGACAAGCATCTGAGGCGTTTTCCCACGGTATGCTGGCAAACCAGGATGACATACTATGTACGAGGTTTTAAGAAGTTGGTGGACA
Source organism: Echinops telfairi (assembly GCF_000313985.2). Taxonomy (NCBI): domain Eukaryota; kingdom Metazoa; phylum Chordata; class Mammalia; order Afrosoricida; family Tenrecidae; genus Echinops; species Echinops telfairi. The sequence goes on from NW_022103896.1 coordinate 16,607,481, forward strand.
ATGGAATTGGAAGGTAAAAGGGTTTCCCACAAACATTTTGAAGCCTCTTCGTATATGCTAAGTGGAAAAACGTGACGGGGACTGTAATAAGCTTTCAGAACATCCATCGATGCGTCGTGTGCACCGAAGGAACCTCTCCTTTTACAAATCACCTCTAGCGGCTTCCTTTGGCCCCACTGCAGGCGAACACGTGTCAAAGCGTCCGGTTTGCTTGCTGCCCAGGACCAGACACCCTGACTGCCACAGGCTCAGGCCCAACGGGCCCAACTGCGGGACCCTCTTCACAAAGGCCCCAGGTCATCAGGGGTCTTTTCTGAAGCTCTGCTTCTGAGGCTAAGGGGACTGCTACCATGCCTGTTTATTAACTGCCAATCACAGTGTGTGGGCAGGGGCCCGGTCCACTTTGTTCTTCGCTGTATTCCTGGCACTTAGCGCCAGGGCCTGGCCCGTCATCGTCACTGGGTCAGCAAACAGCTTTTTCATTCCACTGAGCTAGCGCAGGGCGCGACTCCCCACCTACCTCAAAGTCATCGCGCAGGCTGCAGTGGAGCAGGGGCGCTCTGGAGCAGACGCTGTAGGCGACCACGGCCATGAGGAGGAAGGCAGGGTGGTTGGAAAAGACGTTGTCGAACAGCCTCAGCCACTCCTCCCTGGTCAGCACCTCGGAGAAGACTGTTTCCAGCAGGGGCCAGGCGTACAGCTAAAAGAAACCCAGACGCGCACAGGGTTTCCTGGGGAGCATCATGAGGGAGCCACGCTGGCTAACACACGCACACGTGAGCCTGGTCTGGGCACTGCAAGCCACATGAAAAAATATCATGGCGAAAAAAACTACCTGGATTTGACTTTTGATCACCGAAAGACACTTAGGGAAGCGGTTTAATGAAGAAAAAGAAGGCAATCCTCTAAAAGAGTTTTAAAACGTAATGCGTCCTCTATTAAACATTTTCAAGAAAATGCTGTTTCACCTACACCAGCACCAGTGTTTACTTCTAAAATAAGTGGGTGATTACGAAGACCTGGTACTTCATACCTGGGCAGTGACGTCATGAGCCAGGAAATGCTGCAGCAGCTCCTTATCACGGAAGGCCAGCACGTTTTCGATCATACTGAGGATATTGACCGGTGGATTGGGGAAATATTCGAACCAGTGTTGGCACCAGTTCACTAGAAAGGAAAGGGAAACGTGCTCTTTACATGGGCTTCTCGACAAAGGACTTTCGTATTCTTACATGTACCCATTCTACGTCTTCAACATGTTCACGGACACAGAGAAGCTCACATGACGAAATCAAAAGGCAACAGATTTCCTAAAAAGCTACCAATCCTTGGTATGTAGAAATTTTGCAATTTTCTTTGATGTCGAATGAGCAGCCATCCGAAGGCATAATTAGTGGTCTGTCCCTTTCTGGAACAAAGACGAGCAGAGAGTACAGAAAGTCAAATCTGCAAGGCCACATTAGTCCAAAGGGTTGATTAACGGACCTTTCAAATCCCAGTCTCTACAACCCTGAGGCCAGAAGAACTAGACGGTGCCCGGCTCCCAGTTCTGAGTGTGCTGAGAGGGGTCACATTAGAAGGGCGTGGATAGTGTTGGGGAAGATGTGGAACAAAACCCAAAGTCATAAAAAAGACCATGCTTACATGGAACCTTCTGGAATCTCCTCGCTCCTGTGATAGAGACTGGTAGAACCCTTGATTTGATGGCCCTTAGACACCCTGTACGCCAGAGAGGCAGCTACAAGGTAAACTCCACCCCCAGGGAAGTGCAGGCTCCTCAGCATTGAACCACAGGAGACCAAGAAGGCAGCATTGCCTAGGGGTAACACTCACTCTTTCTTCCCTGCGCATCAGAAAGATGGCTGTGTTTTTTTTCCTCTAGTGCTTGTTTATTTTCTAATGTTCTTAGTGAGCCCACGTTGTTTTATGGCCAGAAAAGTTGAAAATGTAACTTACCCCCAAGAGAAAAAGAAATTACTGTATGTCTTGCATGACAAGTTTTACGAGGGTTGAGAAGGCAGGAAGGGAGGGGCAGAAGGAAGAATGGAAGCAGGAAACACGGGGGCAAGTGGGAAGGTGCTGCTTGGGGACTGCAGTCCATGCCACGAAATACAAGGTGTAAGAACGCATTGTTGAGTGGGAGGCCAATCTGCCCTGTAAACAAAGCCTTTCAACCCAATCACAATAAAAACATTTGGAAAAAAAAAAAAAAACAGGTTCAAAATAAATAAAGAAAAGAAAAACAGGTCCTCCCATAGTCCTCATCCTAGTCCTGGAATGTCCTGGATCCTCCTCGTTCCTGTGCTGTATCTCTTTACATGTTCCTGGCTAACAAAACAATGCCTTGAAAACAAGTTCCTATTTAAGTCTCATTCCATGATCAATGTTAACATGCTAATTTGAACAACCTGTATTAAGCGTCATAACTACTTCAAAATGAGGGCAGTGTGGAGGCATGTTCAGCATGACAATTACGTGTTAGCAGCTATCCATCACCAAGAAACGGTATCAGGGGTCTGTTTTCAGATGAGACAAACAAGTAACCACCAGAATGTCGTCATGTCTGTCACTGACGACTGGTCTCGGAGAAGCTGGCTTTGGAAAGCGACCACTCCAGGGCATGGGCGTCCTTGCCCGGCCGAGGTGCTCCGCTCAGTGGCCGGGCTCCCGGGCTCCCGGGCTCTGTGAGCAGGCCCGCGCAGCCCCTCGCAGAGCAGCAGTCTGCCCATTCCCAGCCCCGCCAGGAGCAGCACGGCTCTCCTGTCCCTGCGCTGCGCTTGGTTAGAAGAAAATGCCTCGCATCAGAGTGAGATTTTACTGGAAATCAAGAGTAGAGTTGTGCACGACTCTTGAAATGAAATACAATGTTCCCTTTTCTTTTAAATAATTTAAGGTCTAATTAGTGCTTCTGCCTGGATAAGCTACTACGACCCTTTTGGGGAATGAACTAGGATATTTGTATTTTATGACCTAATTATTCCAGTCCTGAGAATCTACCCATATGGAGTATAAATATTAATATAGGAAGGTGCTTGTGACATTGTGACTTTTCATAAGTAATAATTAGGAACCAACCAAAATGTCCAGCAAGAAGAGGTGAAACATGTAGACACCCTACAGACGGTCACACCAGCGATAAAAACATTGATAAAGAGGATAAAGATAAGGGAAGGTACCAACCGAATCGAACCCATCATCTCTGAGTCAATTCTGACTCACAGCAACCCTCTGCCGGGTTTTCGAGGCTGCGAATCTTTAAGGGAGCAGCCAGCCTCGTTTCCCTTGTGGTGGATTTGAACCACTGACCTTGTGGTCAGCAGGCCCATGCTGACCCCGCAGCCCCTTATTATATGATACAGGCAACACGCTATGCTTCTCTCAAGGTGGTTCAATAACTTGGGACAAAGCTCATAAGAAAGTCATCAGTAGATTATCTCTGAGGAAAAAGATCGGAGAATTGTTTTTCTCTTGTATGCTTTCCTAATGTTCTCCAGTGATCCGTAAAAACTTATCAAAATAATTACAATGTGTTTTGCTAAAAATTGTAAAAGTGCATAAAAACCCAAATAAAACTCACTGCCATCAAGTCAGTACTGACTCACGGCAACCCTACAGGACAAGGTAGCACTGGCCCTGTGAATTTCTCAGACCGTAACTGTTTACAGGAGTAGAATGCTCCGTCTTTCTCCCTCAGAGCCGCTGGTGGTTTTGAACTGCTGACCTTGCTGATGGCAGACCAATGTGTAACCACTATGCTCCCAGGGCTCCTAACGGTGCACGGGACAACAGGGAGACAGACATACAGGGACCCACTCCCGGCTCCCCGCATTACTTCCCTCTACTTACTTATGAGGGTAGCAACGACTTCAAAGCAGATGAGTTGATTGTTCTGGAATAACTTCACAAACGGAAATGCCAGGAGCGGGAGATACGGCGTGTCAGTGAAGATGGTGGACCAGTTAGCTAACGCAGACAGAGTTCTGTGAGTGACAAGAAAATCACGGCAGAAAACGCTTCATTGTTAAAACGCAGGGGCAGAGACTGAGCAGCCGCAGGCGGAGGCACCTGACACAGAAGGCTTTTCTGCTGACCGCTGTATCTTGCACGTTCAGTCTCGTTTACTTCCATAGAAGCGACCAGTTACAAGCATGCATCCTTTTTAAACCCTCACCAATGGTGGCAGCAGGGGCAGTGAATGAGTGTGGCCCTTCTAGACAAAGTCCCTAACCTTTCCCTGCCTGGGTCTAACCGGGAAGGTGGGGGAGGATACGGATGCGATTCACCTGTGAGTCTGTGAACAGGATTCCCTGGAGTGGCATCCTGCCGTGTATACAATGTGCCCTCTGAGGAGCAAGAGGGGGGAGCTCATTAGCAGCAAGAGCCAGGAGTGGAGCCCGTCCTCTGTGCAACAAGGTCCCTGTCTGTGCGGGGAACCTTCCGGATCCAGATGAGAGCTGCCTCGTCAGAGAGCAGCAGCAGAACAAAGAAACAGAGCATGACGGGACCGAGGGATGGACCTCCCCAGCCCACGGAGCCAGTGAAGCCAGTGTTGTTGTTCAGGGAGCTGGCTTCTGGAATGGGGGGCTCTGGGCACGTCACTGGCGAAGCTGGACTTGCTGACCCATGGAAATGGAGCTGAGTGCCTCTGGGCTGAGGCTCACTAGAGCGGGCACTTACTTCAGGGAGCTGGGTTTGCCAACCCACCGAGGACCCTGGGGTTGAGGCGTACAGCAGATGGTACGCCCTGTGGGCATTTGCTAGCCAGCTTCACCGAACTTTGTAACAAGTCCCGGTAAGCAACAACACCCTGAGCATTTCAACTTGTTCACTTCCTTCAAGAACCCTTTTGGGGAGATGAGAAGCCAAAGAAGTAAAAAGAGCACGGTGATTGAGTCTGTGTAGTGGTATACCTCCACCACTCTTCTGCAGCTTGCATTTTTCAATTAACGTTGTATCTTAGGAAGATTTCCTATCATCACAGAACATAGAACCTTGCCCTGATTGTCAACAGAAGCATGAGATAGTTCTGTACAGACACATCTTAATTTCTTTGTCACCTGACTTCCTCTGTGGGGTACTAGGGCTGTTTGCAACCATTTGCAAACAACACTGCATTCAATGCCACTGGATGCCCAGGATTCTGTATTTGGGCTGCCTGCTTTGGATAAAATCCCAGGATCAGAATTAAATCGCCGAATTAAAGCCTTTGTGTGCATTTGTAACTGCAATAGCCAGAGCTGATTTTTTTTCCCCCTTGACAAAACAGTGCTCAGAAAAAAAAGATGCTTGCTCTGGTTGGAGAGCCTCAAAAAACTCCCACCAAGTGTAAGGAGTGCACCTGAATGAACCCTGAACAAGCTAATCACTAAAAAAAGATAAGATCCTCAGGGTAACAGGATGCTGAGTAGATATAAACTCGGTAAGAATTCTTAATTCTTTTTTTTAGGCGTGTGTGTGTGTGTGTGGTGATGATGGCAGTGTGTCTTCAGCCTTCAGAGCCACATGTGGGACCAGAGAGCAGAGGCTTTCTAGGGACCTTCCAGGGCCCTGGTGGTGACGCGGTTGCCCTTGGGGCTGCTCACTGTGAGCTGAGCACATGGAAACCACGGAACTTTCCACTCCTGTAAGAGACAGTCTGGGGAACCCACAGGAACTGCTTCACCCTGCCTCACCCGCCCTGCTGTCTCAGAACTGGCTCGATGGCAGTGAGCTTGGGCTTGGCTTCCGGTCGGTATTGGATGCCAGTACAAACATTCTAAAGCAGATCCCAAAGTTCACTTCCCCGAGGGTCTGATGATGCTGTGTTATTGCCTCTGTTTCCAGATAAAGAAGCTAAGGCCCAGACAAGTAAAGTGACGTCCCGACACAGAAGTTTCAAAGTGGGGGGACAACTCCGGGATTCAAAGGACTAGGCCTGACTTCTAGTCACAGGTCTTTCCATACACCTCTCTGCTTCTCAGACTGTGGGAAAGATTCCCATTTTCCAGGATGTGACAGACGGTGACATCAAGAAAATGCGACAAGTTTTGCTTCCTCAACTATACAAACCAACACACTACATGGATGACCGGAGAGGACCGGCTGACTGACAGTTTATGAACTGAGGCTGTGAGGACGCTGCAGTTCTGGATTTCACCGACAGGCGGCGCTGTGCGGAACACACCTCTGCAATACTCGCAGCAGCTTCCGGCTCTTGATGGGGTATTTCTTCTGCAGGTTGAGAAAGGCCACATGCACACCCTTATCCACCAGGCTACTGAAGGCCGTGTGGTTCTCAGGCAGTTGGAGGAGGGAGCGCCAAATGAACATTCTGAAAGTGAAACATAATCTTAGCCAAAAAACAACCAGAAAAACACAAATAAAACTTTTTTAGTAAACTTGATTTAACAAAACACAACTGGAATCTCACCTGTATTTTGTTGGGTATTCACCATAGCCTTTTAACAAGATTTGCAGGCGCTTTCTGTTTAACCCATCTGGCAATTCATTCTGTGAAGACGAAGGGCGCACCATTAGGTACCAAACCCCAAACCCCACGCACTGCCATCGGGTCCCTGTAGGCCAGCAGGGTAGAATGGCCCTAGGGGTTTCTGAGACTACGACTCTTTTCAGGAGTAGAAAGCCTTGTCTTTCTCCCATGGAGCGGCGGGTGGTTTCGAACTGCTGACTCTGTGGTTAGTAGTCCAACGAGTAACCACAACACCATCAGGGCTCCTTATCATTAAGTAACATGACCTTAAATCTGAACACATGAAAGCAGTGCTCCAACTTTAGAACTCAAGAGGCATGCTCATGCCAAGGGGCCCACATGTGCTCACAACGTGAAACTCCCATGCACATGCGGCCATGCACACATTCCGGAGGGTGCCTCTTCACAGCAGACACAATTTCATGATACATTACTTACCCTACTAGGCCTGAGGAGCCCTGGTGGCATAGTGGTTACTCGTTAGCCTGCTAACCGCAAGGACAGCAGATCAAAACCACTTAGCCCTGCATAGGAGAAAGATGGGGCTTTCTATCCCCATAAAGGGCTACAGTCTCAGAAACTCACAGAGGCAGTTCCATCCTGTCTATAGGGTTGCTGTGAGTGGTCATCAACTTGACAGCAGTGAATGGAGTTTGAGAACAGGGTTTATAAAGGCCGGATACAAAGTATTTCAAGTTTTGTCTGCCAGGAGGCAACATCACGGATATTATATACACTCTTATGTTAGCACTTAAAAAGGTCAAGGCCACTCTCAGCTGGTGTGTGGTTGAGACAAGCCCTCTGTGCTCCTCCCTCTGCCTTCCCCTGAGAGCCAGGTCAGTTATAGCTCTCCTCCCCAGACAGGGCTAAGATTCTTCCTCGAGGGGCGGGCGAGGTTCAGTAGCCCAAGAAGAACCCCAGACTTCAGACATGACATGCAGGGTTTCCCAAAGGACTCAACAGTGAGGTGCAAAGCGGTTACAGCCCATTCATCCTCAGAACTTCGAACCAGCTCTTCTCAACCACTGGCGAACAGGGAGAGTCTCCACAGCAAACTGGAGAAACAACTGGGGGAACAGAGATATCCTGCTGAATGAAGTATCCACGGCCCGACAGTGTGAAACGAGGGAAACAAGGGAAGGATCATCCGCCAGAAAGAAGGCACAGCCACAACTTTACAAGGTCTTAAAACGGAAAGCCAGGAGAGTAGAAACAAAAGAACATTAATACAATCTCCCAAAAGGGAGGGTGCCATGACTGAGGGCGGGAGGAAACTAATGGAATGACTCTAGAAAAGTCCCTCAGACCTGACGAACATGCCTTCCCCAGTTGTGTGGATGACAGTGGGCTCCTACCAAAGCAGGGAGGTCATTGTGACGTTCCAGAACCCTGGAGGTCTGAGCAGCAGAGGACTGAAATGATTTCAGGCCTGCTTCCTCGACAGTCACGCTGAAAACAAACTACAATGGAGCAATACCTTCAAAGTTCTGACGAAACTGCTGCTAACCTAGAATTTACCCCCCAGACTATTATTAAAGTATAATGGGTCGTATGCAAAGTTTAAAAGAAAAAAATTACCTTGCACCTCTTTCTCAAGAGCTGCTAGAAAATGGGTGCACAAACAAATGTGGTGAAGAAAGCTGATGGTGCCCAGCTATCAAAAGATATAGTGCCTGGGGTCTTAAAGACTTGAAGATAAACAAGCGGCCATCTAGCTGAGAAGCAACAAAGCCCACACCAGCCTGCATGATCAGGAGGTGTTGATAAGATCAGGTACCAGGTATCAAAGACCCAGGACAAAAATTCATATCAATGTGAATGGGGGGGCAGGCGGAGTGGAGATCCAAAGCCCACCTATAGACAATTGGACATCCCCTTACAGAAGGGTCACAAGGAAGAGACAAGCTAGCCAGGGTGCAGTATAGCACTGATGAAACATACAACTTTCCTCTAGTTCATTAATGCTCCACCCCTTCCCCCCCTCCACTCTCGTGACCCCAATTCTACCTTAGAAATCTGGCTAGACCAGAGCTTGTACACTGGTACAGATAAGAGCTGGAAACACAGGGAATTCAGGACAGATAAACCCCTCAGGATCAGTAATGAGAGTAGCAATACCAGGAGGGTCAGGGTAAGGTGGAGGGAGGAAGGGGGAACCAATCACAATGATCGACATTTAACCCCCTCCCAGAGGAACGAACAACAGAAAAGTGGGTGAAGGGAAACAGCGGTTGGTGTAAGACACGAAAAAAGTAGTAATTTATAAATTATCAGGGGTTCATGAGGGAGGGGCTGTGGGAAGGGGGGAAAATGAGCTGAAACCAAGGGCTCGAATAGAAAGAAAATGTTTTGAAAATGACGATGGCAACATATGTACAAAGGTGCTTGACACGATGGATGGATGGATGGTGACAAGAGCTGTAGGAGCCTCCAATAAAATGATTAAAAAAGAAAAAGAGCTGCTAGAGAATGTGTTCCCTCAAAATGAACGTGTAAATCCAGAAAGATGTCGCTTGAGTGAATTAATTCCCCAGAGGGGGAGGAGCTACGGCGGCATTCAGAGCCCGGCACATGTCGACGGCGGGGGGTGACAGCCAGAAAGCTAACGGCGACGCAGTCTCACCTCTGTCCCCTCCACCTTGCCAGCCAGGTCTTGGGTCACTGCTCTCGCCACCGCGTGTGCTTTGCCTTCCCTCGCTCTCGCTGGCCGCTGCACCCTTCCCGACGTGACCTTCACCTTCAGCTCACCGGCGCTGCCCTGGCTCTTGGGCAGACCTTCAATCACTTTCACTAGAGGAGGTGGCGGCTAAAAGAGGGACACACACGAAGAAGTGGTTATCCCGAGGGAAAAGGCCAGCGAATGCGTGGCTTGGACAGACCTGCTTTGACTCCTTTAGCAACACGTGGTAATATCTGCTGCCCTGGGGACGGCTCTGCGTCGGGCTGCCACAGGCAGGCCCCGCCCTTGGAAACCCCGCTGCTCCGTGGGAGAAGGGCAGGCTTCCACCCGGAGACCCACAGGGGCAGTTCTACCCTGTCCTACAGGGTCGCTGTGAGTCAGTGTTGACGAGATGCCCGCGGGTTTGGAATATCCACTGTTACTGGGCAAGCAGAATGCCTGCCTACAGCCCTGCCTTGCTGATTAACAGGTCGGAGCACATGACTGCCACATGATCTTCGGAGAAAGAATCCCGATGAAATTAAACAGCCAGAATGATCGCGCACATTTGTTAGCGCTGCTCTCCCATGAGAGGACGCCAAACCCGTGCCCACCCTCGCGCGGCTGCGTTAGCCATGATGGGTTGTGGAGGAGAGGCCACTCGGCCCTCTAGCAGCTCAGAGAAGCACCCCAATAGGCTTCACGCTCAGCTGACAGTTCCCTCAGAAAACAGACTCTCAGCTGACTTCCCTCCTTGGAAGCAAACAGCTGACTTTGCTGAAGTCCTTCAATCCGAGTAGCCATGGCGCCCGCTGTCAGCCCATTTGTGTCCACAGTTTCAGAGATGGTTCAGAGAGCAGGACCCCAAACCCTCGTGCTTATGGGGCCCAGCAAGCAGAAAAGAAAACCGTCAACTGACTTAAAAAGGTGAAGGAATTTACGACACCCTTTGCTCCATGAATAAATGCTCTTTATATCATTCTTTGGTTCAAAGGAAATGACCAGAGGGTCATGGGGGCTTTATGAGTTCCAAGTGCACTTGAAGTCCCACAGGCTCATCTCTCTGATTCCATGCATTCTGACACATTTTCAGTTAAATTTCTATTCTAGTCCCTATCTTCCCTTGCTTGAGGCCATGCTCTACCACCAAGTGCAGTCTCTCAAAGGCTGGAGTTTGAGATCGGACCTGACTTGTCATACATACCCTTCTGAACGGCTATATTAACACAATACAAGAGTCTCTGGCAGGAATGACAGTAAGGATCTGAGTACAAAGAAAATGTTTTGAAAATGATGATGGTAACAAATGTACAAATGTGCTTGAAACAGTGGATGGTTGGATGGATTGTGATAAGAGCAATATGAGCCCCCAATAAATGATTTAATAAATGAAGGGCTCCCCCTTTCTCCCCCTCCCCCTCCCCAAGCATCCCCCTCCCCTCATGATTATCACTATTCCCACTGCTGTTCCTGAGGGGTTTGTCAGTCCTGAGTTCCATGTGTCGAGAGCTCTTATCTGTACCGAGGTGTGTTCTCTGGTCAAGCTGGATTTGTGAGGATGAATAACTGAAATGTGGGTGAAGTGAGACAACAAATAGTATAGGATACAAAATACTAATAACAATATATAATTGATCAAGGATTCACGAGGGTGGAAGGGTGGTGGAAGGAGGGGGAAAAAGAGGAACTTATATCAAGGGATCGAGTAGAAAATATTTTAGAAATGATGATGGCAACATATGTACAAATATGCTTGATACAATTAATGTATGGAGTGTTATAAGAGCTGTAAGAGCCCCCAATAAAATGATTTAAAAAAAAAAGACACCGAAGGTGCTGGTAATGTGTCAACAATCAGAAACTCATTCTATTCTGAGTGTTTCTGGCCAACAAGGCAATATGATCTCAATCTGTCATAACATGATTGCCAAAGTAAACCTGAGCCATGCTTATCCCAAGGACCAGCAGACGGATGATGGGCCCTCAGTGAACCTTAGCGTCTACCCCAGAACAGTTAGCTCTGATCACAGGGCCCTGCTCAATACTCACCTTCATAAATGATCACTGAAGGCAAGGGTGCTACAGCAAAGGGTGGTGAAGAAAGCAGATGGTGCTGGCTATCAACCGGAATAGTGTCTGGGGTCTTAAAGGCTTGTATTCAAACAAGCTACCATCTAAGCGAGGAGTCAACTAAGTCCACATGGAAGAAGCACACCAGCGTGTGTGGTCCAAAGACGACAATAATAAAATTCAAAAATGACAAAGAGAAGAGTATCAAGCCTAAATTGTGAACACCCAATGTGCACAAAGCTAAGGAGGGCAGTGGGAGCCCAAAACCCATCCATAGAGCATCTAGCCTGAGTAAGCGCTGACAAGATCCCCACGAGACACTTCTAGGCACGAGTATTTCTTGCTTGTGACAAAAATGCCTTCCCTGGCCTTTTAAATATTCACGGTGGCCTTTTCTTTCTTACCTACTATTTGTATTTTTAGTTGTTATTATTATTATTTTATCCTGACTACTTTATTTTTTCCTGTGTTTTACTATTTCTGTTGGGTTTTCCAGTTTGAGAAACACAGGAGAAGAGGCACAGAGGTACGAGCCGATGCAAGCGTGAGAGGGGAGAGAGGGGCGAGGGTGGGAGAAGGGGAGGGGGTGGGGGAGCAGTCTTTAGAACTGATGGTGATGTAACCACGGGAGCGAAAATGTTCTAAAATAGGTGGTGGTAATGATTATACAACAAACTCTTACTACTGAACTGTGTGATCTGTGGATTAAGTGCCAACCCAACTGTTTATATAGAAAAAGGGAACCTGACCTCCGGTCGCCTCACAAACAGCAGAGCGTTTCAAGAACTCACTCTTACCTTAGTTCTTCTCAGCTCTCTCTCCCCGCTCCGAGTGAGATTTAGCAAGTTCTTGAAGAGGACAATTTTGGCAGGCTGAACACTCTTTTAGGCAAAAAAATTGTAAAAATGTATAGGAAGAGTATACATTTTTGTATACTTTCTTGGCTGAAAGTAGAGAATTCCAGAAAGAGTTTTACCTGTGTTCTCCTGACTAAGAAAGGCATTTGACAGTGTGAGAACACAAATTCTACATGACACTGCAAAGAAGGGAAAGTCTAGCACACGGAATTGTGCTCAGTGCGGAGCCTGTACGCAAACTAACAGGCAGTCGACTGAACAGGACAAAGGGCTGCCAGGAGGTTTAGAATCAGGAAGTCTGGGTGTCAGAAACGCATCCTTTCAACAAACGTCTTCGATCTGTTTGCTGAGACCCCAGAGTAAAGGAGAGGAGTATGGCATCAGGATTGGAGGAAGATCCACTAACGACCTCTGATCGCATGTGGCACGCCCCTGCTTGTGGAAAGGGAGGAGGACCTGGAGAACTCACTGAAGAAGTTCAAAGACTGCAGCCAAAGGATGGATGACACATCAGCACAGAGCAAACGACTCCTCACAGCAGGGGCCAAAAAGCAGTATCATGGTGAAAGGAAACAAGCTTTCTTTTGATTTGGATTTACAATCTATGTTCATGGAAGCAGGAGTCACGAAACCAAAAGATTTGTTGCATGGGAAAAAACCTACTGCAGAAGAGCTCTTTGAAATGTCCAAGAGCAAAGATGTTGCCATGAGCATTAGGATGTACCTGCCCCAAGCCATGCTGTTTTCAATGGCCTCCTATGCACGTGAGAGCCGGGCAGGGAGTACGGAGGCAGTGATGGACTCGCACGACGGGGTGGGGACCGCGGCGGCCGGAGGACGCACAGCCACAATGCTCCCGACTCAGAGGCCAGGACGGCAAGATTCCATCTCAGACTTCATACACGTCATCTGCAGACACCAGTCCCTGGAGAAGGCCTTCGTGCTTGGTAGCGGGTCAGCGAAAAGGAAGATGACGGTAAAAACATGGACGGCAACAGTGGCGGCAACAATGGACCCAAGCATCGCATCGACCACCAGGACAGCACAGGCTGGGGAGCGTTTCAGTCTGTCGTGCACGAGGAAGCTAGCTGAACCGCGCACAGCAGCCAATGCTTACGTGCGTCGTAGAAACGTCTGCACACGTATTTACATAGATGGAAAAGAAAGAAGACTGGGAAGTATCTCAAAACATCTGAGAATGATGCGGCCATGAAAGATTTTTATATCTCTATTTGCTTATCTGTTTCTTGTTTTTCTGCAATCAGTAATGCACGACTTATATAATAATAAAGATTAAGCAGACCAAAAAGAGGTACGTGTGGGCACACAGTCAGTACACCAGAGCCGGCTAATGAGCAGCCGTGGGACTAGGGTGGGGTCATGAGCCTCATTCTCTAAAAAATGGTCAGACCAGAGACCCACCAAAGTCCCTTTTGGGTTGCGCTATCATGGTCCAGGCCCAGGCAGGGAAGGCTGTCTGCAGACACAGCGACAGGGCAAGGAGCTGGGGCGTTCCAGAGAACCACCGGAGGGGGAGGGGAGGAAGTGGCTTTTAGTGATGCGATGAGGGCGGCTCCTCTCGTGTCACGATGCAGAAATGAGGGTGCCTTGCTGGGCCCTGAGGGAGGTTGCAGCACAGGCACGGAGCCCGATGGGTAGAGCAGACCAGCGGAGGGCACTGTGAGAGCCTGGCAGAGTCTGAACGAATGCGACAGGCCAGTGCAAGGCACGATCTCGGAGACGATGAAGAAGCATTCTTGGAGAAAATGTGGCATAGAACCAACGCCGACTGGGGGGCAGGGGGCGGGACCAGGGCTTCAATCCCTTCATCCCGAGGAGCTCCTGGGGGCCGCCCCGAGGGGGGCTGGCACAGGGGTGGACAGGCAGCCCAGACAGACATTTCAGCTTGACGCAGCCCAGGCCTGGCTGGGGGGGACCAGGGGGGAGGAGTGGCCCCATGGTTCTGAGCTCCCTTGACTCAAGGTGTGACGAAAGCGCATGACAGAAATGAAGAGCCGGGAGTGGAGGCCTCACTGGGGACAGAGAAGGGACAGGACATCAAGCAGACGGCCTCCACACGGCGGCTGCTGAAGCCAAGGGGAGAAATCAAGGCAGGAGAGGACGCTTTGGGGGTACGAGCAAGAGAACCTTCCAGAAAACAGAGGCAGCGCTAAGGCAGTAACAGAATCATGCAGATGCTATTACTGATATTTGGATGCTGTTAAAAAAAATGGCTACTGTCCGTCCCCCAGGGAGGGGGTTCTATGTAGATCCTTGTGATCGGTTTCCCGTTTCTTTCTTTTTTTCCCAAGAAGAACATTTAATATGTGATCATTAACTTCTAACAATTCTGGAATTTTCCATGCCATCAGTGGTTGTGGAGAAAATTCTGTTTCTCACTCTAAATCCAAGCTGTTACCAGCACCAAGATAGAAGTGTATGAAACATAAGGCTTGGAATCAGTTCCCCGTTTCTACCCCACCTTCCCTCCACCCTCCCGTACAGAAAAGTGGGTGAAGGGAGGCGTCGGACAGTGTAAGACATGACAAAATAATAATAATTTATAAATTATCAAGGGTTCAGGAGGGAGAGGGGAGTGGGGAGGGAGGGGAAAAATGAGGAGCTGATACCAAGGGCTCAAGTAGAAAGCAAATGTTTTGAGAATGATGATGGCAACAAATGTACAAATGTGCTTGACACAATGGATGGATGGATGGTGATAAGAGTTGTCCGAGCCCCCAATACAATGATGTTTAAAAAAAGAATGTTATTAAAAACAATAATAATAAAGGGTGTTATTTACTCGATCCCTTACCTTATTTATTTCTTGGGTGAGAGCCTGAACGGAGTATACATTCACACTTCCGTTTTCCATAATGGATGCAATGTACCGTCCATGCGGACTAATTACCGAGGAGGTAATTCCCTCGTCGAGGCTCCCAATTTCAAAGAGAAGTTTACAAGTCTGTATATTGATGAATCTCATAATTCCATCTTGACTCAGCACTCCAAGAACCTACAAGGAGAGAGAAACAATCTATGAGAATAAATACACAAGGCAGGTGTCTGCAGGCCAGACTACACACAAACACACACCCACCGGAAGGGCTTCAAAAAGCTCGTGGCCAATGGGATTGAGAGATGGGATTTTTGTCCCATAAACTTTTTGAAGCCCTCTTGGGCATGTGTTTTGTTATGTTTTTGAGGGAGGAAGTCAGCGGATCCCCACAGGATTTTAACTCCTTCTCTGTGGCTCTTGTGAGGAGCCCTGGTGGCATAGTGGTTTGTCACTGGGCTTCTAGCCACAAGGTCAGCAGTTTGAAGCCACCAGCTGCCCCATAGGAAAGGCGAGGCTTTCTACTCCCCTAAGGAGTTGAAGTCTCGGAAACCCACAGGGGCAGTTCTACCCTGTCCTATTGGGTGGGCATCGACTTGAGGGCAGGGGCTTATGGCTCCCACAGACCTGCCTTGCTCAGGCCCATCTTAAGTCTGGCTCTAAAACGACAAGGTGGTTCAAAACCACCCAGCAGGGCCGTGGGAGGAAGGCCTGGCCAGATGCTTTGTAAAGATGACAGCTGAGAAAACCCGAAGGGGCTGTTCTACTCTGCCACAGGGGGTCTCGGACAACTCAGGCGCGACGGGGCAGCGCCCATCAATAAGCTAGTGTCTGGAGAGGCGATCTGAAAACCTCCCCTGCCTGCCGGCCACATGGCCACTGACCTCCCCGAGGACAGGCACCCCTTACACCGGGGGTGGGGATGTGTGGCCCTCCACCACCCTCACGGCTTCATCAGCGCCAATCGCTGGCCGATGCCCACAGGAGCGCTAACCACTGGCCAGCTTCCCTCCTGGCCATGTGTGCTGCGACCAACATTTGGGGTCCCCGGGGGAAGCAGGTCTTTTAAGGGAAATGTTTGTTTTACTGAGTTTGAGCTCATCTCATTTGAAAACTTAAAAAGAGAATTTAAGCAAATAAAGCCCTTGGCCGTCTCCACACACAGGTTCCTTCTCCAGGGCTGGTGGCCGGGCAGCAGCACACAGGGTGGCTGAGACGCCGGCGGCCACTGGGGACCAGCTGAGAAGCCAGTTTCTGAAAGGCAAGGCTGTGGGTCTCACCGCGCTCCTCTGCAGCCGCCGCGACCCCCAAGGGGCGACTGGGCAGAACCCCTCAGGATCACAGGTGCACGTAAAGTGCTTATGCCACTGTCGCCAAGTCTGGAAACCGTGCCCACAGGCCAGACGTGGGAGTGAGCTGCGCAGAGCCCTTCTGTGCGGTGCTGTTTACTACGGAAAGGGCCTGAGGCAGTGACAGGGCAGCGAGGACAGGCTTTAAAAACAAGACAAACCACCGTGTAGCTCTTGAGAACCATACTTCTCGGCAGGGGTGGAAGATGCTGCAGGGGAAAATGAGGTGACCAACTGCAAGGGGCAAAGCTGTGTAAGTGTCCAGAGCAGCGGGGCTCAACCTGTGGGCCGAGACCCCTTTCTCAGGGGGCGCCCTCGTAACAGTAACAAAAGGACAGTGATGAAGTAGCGGTGAAAATCATTTTATGGTTGGGGGATCACCACCACATGAGGAACTGTATGAAAGGGTCGCGGCGTGAGGAAGGTTGGGAGCCACTGCTCTCTAGAGACAGTGGGCCTGGGGCGGGGGTGAGCACCCAGGCTAATGGGAGACAGGTGTTGACGTCACATCTGCTTTTTCATGTGTGTTCACGCTTTTACCCGTTACCTATTCAGAAAACGTAGTGGATGTACCACGCACATGCATGGCGACCCTGCTTTTAAGCTGCAGTGCTGTCCTTTGTAGGAGAGGGACACCTTCCAGGCCAATCTCTGAAACATCCCGGCAAGACTCCAGGGAAGAAACCACGCCAACACTCACAGCCATGTGGAGTCCAGCAGAACCGCCTCCGGGGTCTCCTGTGCAGGAGTGCAGCAGAAAGCCTCGGCTTTCTCCCAAGGAGTGGCTGGTGGTTTCGAACTACAGACCTTGCAGTTAGCAGCCCAATGCGTAACCACTCCACCACCAGCACCCTGCGAACCATGAATTCTGACATCAACTTAGGGTACACTGGTTTTATTAAAAGGATAAATTGTCATTCATAGGTATAATACAAGATTGGCATTTTTTCAATTCTAGACTATTCGCAAAAATAGAATATTGTAAGTAGTTTCAAATCCCTTTTTAAGAGTTGGGGTGTGAGGAAGAGGTAGGATATTGGATTTTCCTTATTGTATTACTGTGGTTTGGGTGAAAGTTTACAGAGCAAATTGGTTTTGCATTCAACAATTCACGTGTAGTTTGCTTTGTGACACTGATTACAAGCCCCATAACACTGTAGGCACTTTCCCTATTTCCTCCTGTGCTTATCACTTCACTTCATCCTTCTTTCTTGTCCCTTCCTGCCTTCTGAAAGCTCTCTCTCTCGGTGCCATTGAGACCATGCCCACTGATGGTGACCCCACAGGAAAGGGTAGGGCTGCTGCTGTGGGTTTCTGAGATGCTAACTCTACCGGAGTAGAAAACCACATCTTCCTCCCTCAGAGTGTCCAGTGCTTTCGAACTGCTGGCCTTATGGCTGGCAGCCTAGCGAGTAACCACCGCGCCACAGGGTTTCTGAACTCAGGCCCTGGGCAAAGGCTAACCTTCTGGTGTCGGGCAGTTGATCATCCCAGTGAGCACATAGCTCCCTGGTGTGCTTGTTCCTTGATAGGCGTATCGTTGGCTGGCAGCTGAGCCATTAGGGTGAGTTCAGTGCCAGGCTTGAGGGTATTGAAGGGCCATGCCCTTGTGGGGGGTCCCATCAGTCTCTAAGACACTGGTAAGCCTGGTCTTCTATGTCCTTTTGAGTTTTGTTCCATATTTTTCTCCCATTCTATCCAGGATCTTCTATTGTGATCCCTTTCAGAGCCGTGGCGGTGTGGCTGGGGCTCACACGTGTGGCTGGGGCTCACACGGCCTATGAATCCTTTATGTGAACGGTTTCCTTCGGTCTTTGCTGATGGCTGCTCCCGGTGAGAGGGATCGGCCACTGCTGCTTACAGCTTTTAAGACCCGTTGCTACTCTCCAGAGCAGGATTCAGAACCCTGTCATTGTGGTCTTCTATGTTGTGCCCACTGACATGAGACTCTGGCCCTGGGCGCCCAGGAGCTAGGCTGTGTTAGACACGGATGGCACCCTTCTCAAACAGCACAAGGCCCCGCTGATTTCTCACTAACCTGATTAGAACCAGCGTCGAAGTTATCAGGAAGAAATTCTAGGTGTCGAATGGCCCGGACTTTAGTCGGCATCTGGATGATTCGAAAGAGCTGCTTAGCTTCCAAGCACCACAGATGAAGATGATTCGATTTGCCCCCAGCGGCTAGGACTCGGCCGTCTCTGCGTAAGGAAACGGTCTGCAGGTCAGATCCGTTGAAGTGCTCGCAGCGGTGCATCCGACAGACCCCCTGGGATGGCGACAGTGCTCTCTAGCTACACATTCCTAGAGGGCCACCACGAGCCGTCTGTGTGACGGTTTGTACTTTCCTCCTACGGCACCAGGTTAACAACCACTTATGTTGGAGGATTTCATTGGCAGTTTCCTGAGTAGCATTTATGTTGCAAAGCAAAATCCCAGCTTTCCAGATTTTGCACACACTTCTACTGAATTGGTACTGGGTTGCTACATAAAAAACAAAACAGAAAGCCTCAGCACTTTTCCTCCAACTCGAGGAGAGCTCATGATGCTGGCAAGGTACGAACAGAGTGGCTGATGGAGGGCAATGAATATACAAATGCGCTCCACACAATTGATGCATGTATGGATTGTGATAGGAGTTGTATGAGCCCCTAATAAAGTGATTTAAAAAAAAAGAAATAAATAAAAGAGTGGCTGATGAATACAGGTGTACTGACTTGCACTGCGAGGCCATTGCTCCTTTATACAATCAGCCCCTTACAAATGTCTGCAATCCTCCAGGGGTCACTCCAGATGCTGGGGGAGGGACGCAGTCATGAGTGACAGGTAAGCTCCCTGCTCCTGTGGACTCTCATTCTACAGGAAAGCAAGCTCATGTGGGCTTGACTTCAGCTGGTTGTCAGTTCTATAGGGAACCAGAAAGTGAGGTGGTGGTGGACAGAGGACTTGCCGAGAGCCAGATGACCAATCACAAGGCAGTCATGGGAAGCCTGAGACAAGGTCCTGCTGGCCAGCATCCTGGCTGCCAGCACCAAAGGGTCAGGAAGGCCTCCTGGGATATGGGGATGCTTGGACTTTATTCTACGTGCAGTGGCAAGCCTTTGGAGGGTTTGAAGTAAGGGAGTGCCTTGCTCTTACTCAATGATTTAAAACAGCAGTTCTCAACCTGTGGGTTGCCCGATTCATCACAGTAGCAAAATTACAGTGATGCAGCAGCAATGAAAATAATTTTATGATTGGGGGGTCACCACAACACGAGGAACTGTATGAAAGGGTCGCGGCGTTAGGAAGGTTGAGAACCACTGATTTAAAAGACCGCTCTCTCTGTGGTGCAGAGACCGACTTTGGGAAATAAGACTGGAAACAGGGAAACCAACTACGAGGCTTTTTGGACTGGAATAAGAGTAATAACAGTGGATGAAGCACACACACTGGTCTCTGTATGTGTGTGTGTGTGTGTGTACTGTGAGTTTTTCACAAGAAAATCTAAGAGAAACAGGGTCTGCGGACCACATCCAATTTGAAGGAAGCCTCTTCTCACAACAAAGATGAGACGCTGAATGAAGATGTGTGAAATTTCTCCTGCAGTCCAAGTTCCTAAAAACGTTGTGTTAAAACGCACATTACCTGGTCACAGCAAACACTTTGTACAACAGGCTCGAGTTTTCCGGTGGGGCTGGCAATTGATATTTGCAAAAGAGCGTATCACATTCCCAGGCGAAGATGGAATTATCTTTGAAACAGCTAAGGATGGTATTACTTAATGGCAGAAAGAAAACCTAACGAGGGAAAAGAGAAAGTTACTGTTCACACGGGGAGCTGGTGGTCACTGTGTGCCCGTGGGTCCACGGCCTCCAAGTGGCCCTGCAGGACAGAGACCCGCCCAGGCTTCCCCAGGCTGCCAGCCACCCGGAGGCAACGGACAGGCCTCTCTCCCGAACAGCGGCTGGGGTTAGATTTTAAATGACACCAAGTAAGCGACCTTTCTCTTTCAAAATGACACTCCTTAGACTGGAGAAGAGAAAAAGTTGGCTTGCAATAAATACTGATTTTTTTCCGAAAATGAAAGAGATGGGAAATCATTTAAAATGAAAAAGAAGTGATGACAATACCAAACACGGCAATTCATAAACTGCCTCTGTGTCACCTTCGTGTGTCTCCCGTGTAAAAACCTCATGGGTCACGTGCTCAGCCCATAGCACTCAGCCACCAGGACTCCTGTTCTGTGCACAGCAGACCCACAGAGAGAATGCACACCGAGCCGACGGGTTAAACACAGCGCTCCACTCTGGATCAAGGCAGAGAAACTGCTCAGTCACAGCAGCCCAACTGCACCTCTGTCCTTGGTTCACTTTGCCAAAGACAGTCTCTGGAGAGCAGATTTCTAACACCAAGGTCTCAGAGAGAGACTTCCCAAGGAATAGGCTCGAGTTTTCTGGTGGGGCTGGCAACTGACAGTTTACATTATCATGTATACGTTATCTTGTACGATGTACGCATCGCTGCATTGCTTCAAACCCGAGGACAAAAAAAAGCGACTTAAGAACATTTTTATTGCAATCAGTCGTTCTTTTCCCAGAAAAGTAATAAAGCTTATTCCCGAGGGAACGAAGCAACAAGCTTAGAAGCTAATGAGCCCCAAGTGCTATTTTAGGGGAAGAACTGTGATAGATTATTGCCAACATGATTATTCATTACTAGATTTGTGATTTTAATTACTGGATTTTAATGATTATAAAATTGTTCCTAATGAATCATATCATTATTATTTAGATAGTGTCAAATCCTGACAAATGGAATGAGTTTAGGAAAAACTTCAGAAGTGTAATGTGCTTTTTCAGGGGCTGGGGGGTCAGGGGGAGGGCCCCTGGTACGGCAGGGGTTAAAGTGCTCAGCAGCAAAGGGAAAGGTTGGCAGTTTGAACCCACCAGCCACTCAGCAGGAAAAAGATGGACAATTTGGCTTCCATCCAATGTACAGCCTAGGAAATTCTATGGGGTATAGTTCTAGTCTATCCTGCAGGATCACTACAAGTCACTGTGAGTCAGGTTTGGGTTCTTTTGGTAGGGGTCTATAGTTTTTCCTTACAGAATATCAATCAGGCTTTCCAGTTCAGCTGATTTATACATGAGCTCTTCTCGACATTTGAAGTTAAGAATACTATTACCCTGGTCAAGGCCAAATGTACAACTTGGTAACAATTGAGTATACAGAGGCCATGTGAATTGGTTCAGTAATGAATGCCTCCCTTCTTGCTTGCTGAAAGTGAGGAGGACTTGAAGCACTTGCTGATGAAGACCAAGGATTACAGCCCTCAATATGTATTCCCACCCAATGTAAGGAAGACCAAAATCCTCAGAACTGGACCAATAGGGGACATCATGATCAATGGAGAAAAAAGGTTGACGTTGTCAAGGATTTTGTTTTCTTGGCTCCAAGTCAATGCTCAGGGAAGGCGCAGTCAAGAGATCTAAAGACACAGTGCATTAGGTAAACCTGTTACACAGGACCTCCTTGGAGCCCGGGGAAGCCAGGATGTTATTTGAGGACTAAGGTGTGCCAGACCCAGCCGTGGCAGTTGAGGTGCCCTCCAATGCATGTGAAAGTCGGGACACTGGGTACAGAAGATGGAACAAGAACTGGTGCACTGAACTGTGGTGCTGGAGAAGAATATTTAGAGCTCCACGGACTACTAAAGGGACACACGGATCTGTCTTGGGAGAAGTATAGCCAGAGTGATGGCACGACTTCATCTCATGGCCTCTGGACACGGTGTCAGGAGAGGGCAGTCCCCAGAGACGGCGCCATGCTTGGGTACAGTACAGGGGCAGATGGACTGGCTCAGTGGCTGCAACCTCGGGCTCAAGCACAGCAACACGTGTGGGGTTGGCGTGGGCCTGGGCAGGGATTTGTCCTGTTGAACACGGAGTGGCGGTGGGTCGGGATGGACTCGAGGGCACCTAACAGCAACGATGCCTCTTTATTGCACATCTTCTTTTATTACAAGGCCTTTTCAATACTCACTCAACACGGCAATTAAGAATAGCAGATTTAGGCGTTCCAAATTTGCTTACGAAAAAGCTGAATCTCCTCTCTCCAAAAGCCAACAAGAGCACTGGGATTTACTAATGCTAAGAGGTGCGACCGGCATGCCTGCTGATCCCAGCACGGGACCGCGGAACGGCTTTTGAGTAAGACAGGCTTGGATGAAATTTTATAAGCTATGCGGCACTGGAAAGTTAGGTACTGATTTTGAACTTCACTTGAGAAATGCGGGTAATAGTGTCTGCCATTTAGAATTACATACATGTAAAAGTAATTCCACAAAGGACTAGGTAATTAATACATATTACTATTAGTACTACTTAATTCTATTGCTCTGTACAAAAATTAGTGGGGAGAGGTGGGGGTGGTCAGTTCTTTAAAAGCCTATGAACTCCAATGCCCCCCAGCTCCGTATCTGAAACCCTCTGGACCAGATGCCCTTGGGGATTCTGAATTGCAGTATCAGAAAGGTTCTAGAGGGCGTCCCATGTAATACTGTAATACTATGGAGAACCACTAGGGGGCCAAGGAGGGGCAACACACCATTCTAAAACAGGTTCCTATTTCAGCCTCATGTCCCTGGTCAGGCTTTGCTGCCAACGAATTGAAGTCAGATCAGATTTTACCACCAAGTGTTATTATAAATAAATAAATCAAGGGTTTTGGAGGTGTTTTATTTTTTAATTCTTGAATTGCCAATTAGGAACTGTATATCTAAATAATATAGTTCAAATGAAAAGGGGTACATGCTTTACACAAAAGCTTTTTAAGATCATGTTTACCTGCACCGAGATAGCTCTGTCATGGTGTAGACCACAATAAGGACAACTGAAATGGCAGCAGCTGCAGGCACTGTTACTAAGCATCTTCCATACAACCCCATGAAACGACGAGCTTTGTGGAGATTAATCCCTGGACTGGCAAACCGCAAAGTTGGAGGTTCAAACCCACCAGACGCTCTTTGGGAGACTTGGAAACTAACAGGGCAGTTCTACCCTGTCCTACAGGGTCACTATCAGTCAGTATAGACTCAATGGCAGTGAGTTTGGGTTTTTGGGTTTTTTTTTGGTGATGTTCAGTATGTATCTAAAAATGCCTTGTGACGAATACTAGATTCTGACTCACAGTGACGCTACAGGACAGAGAATAACTGTCTCAGCTGTCATCTTTCTGGGACCGGATCAGCAAGCCTTTTTTCCAGGAGAGCCACTGGGTGAATTTGAACAGCTGGTCTTGGGGTTGGTTAGCAGCCAAGTGCTTAACCTTTGTGCCAGCAGGGCCCCCTTTTAACTTAAGGCTCTCACACCCAGATTACTGCCATGAACTTGTTCTGCTCAAGACTGCGCAGAAGGCCAGTCTTTCTCCTGAGGAGCTGCTGGTGGTTTTGAACTGGCGGCCACGCAGATCACAGCCCCACGCTTCACCATGACACTACCAGGGCTCCTTACTTGAAGACTCGGATTCCATATACCTGCATTTGCTAATTTCATTCTGTTCTCATGGTTCTAACATCTGGAGCCCTCATTTCTACGTTGAACTGTCTCGAGGGCCGATCCGGGGTAGAACTGGCCCTGGCCCGGCGTGCACTGGTTTTAGTTTCAGAGTAAAAAGAGCAGCTGGCTTTTGCGTCACTGTTTCGTGACAGTTCCCATGTGGTGTCAACTCCCAAGGTTCCTTCTTTTGGAATTTAAAATCCCGTTTAAGCAGCGAGGCAATTAAAGAAGGGAAGACCTAGTAAGACATTTGGCCGCAATCCCTAATGGACATGCTGGCGACAACAGTGATCTCTTCCCAATGACTCAAGGTAGACGACCAACGGCACTGTGGCTGGCATGTACTGCCACCGACTCCTGCCAACAACCAAGACATCAACAGCCATGCTGCATACGGAATATGACCAGAGCAAACTACACAATCAATCACCTGGGAAATGCAAAGACACCCCTCAGAGTGGCTCTGGCCAAGTAGATAGAAAAATACACTAGATCTTAAAAACAAAAGAAGTAGCTTTTAAAAAATGGTGGTACAGTATATGAAGGGGCCTCAGAAAGTTCGTGGATAAATTCCATTACCTTTTAATTCCACCTTTTTTTTTTTTAGACAAAAAGATAATTTATTCAAGGCACAAAACTAAGTCAGATTCAAGAAACTCGTTTCCAGTAAACTGTTGCTGGGAGCTAGAGTCTACTAAACTTTTGGCTCACACCATATTTCTTTTCTGTGGCTTTCCCCAGGATTCACCCACATTAGTCAATAAGCCGTTGTCATTTTTCCTGTTATTGATAAAGAATAATAAAAGGTACATCATTCTATCTTACTTTATGGGTAAAATGTGAGGGGGAGAGACAAGGAAGAGAAAATAACTTATTTTCTGTAGATAACAAAAGGCACAGTGATTAATAAAGGTGCATTTCAATAAGATCCAAAGAAGTCACTAAATTTCTTATTAAACACCAAATCATATAGTCAACAAACTGCATTCTGATTCATTACATTAAAATAGCAGTTTGTTTTCTTTTCCTAATTCCACCTTTCCGTGAACTTTTTTACCGCCCTCTCATACTAGGGACAACTACTAATCATCATTAAAAAAAGAATAGACTACTGATCCAACCGGCCGGGGAGATCTCGAAGGTATTCTGCTGAGTGAAGAAGTCTGTGTATCAGGTATACGACAGTGGGTTTCCCAGGGTCTGCACGAGGAGGACTTAACATAGAGACCTTGCTGAAGGAACTGAGCCCTGCCTCGAAGTTGGCAGCACTCTTGGGTTGGGGACTGGGATACTCGGATGGGAGAGGAAGCAGAGAGTCTCCGCTCCAGGACAGTGGGAGTGGCGGTCATTGGACCTTGGGAGGAACCCCTGGCTTGGTGGGTGTCCAATGCAAAGGGACCCAGAATCACCATACACTTGGCACCTCAAAGCCCCCCTCGCAGTGACATGACAGGTTTCGATCTGTCGGGCAGGGAATGCCCTTGGAAGAACTGATCCAGGAAGTTTCTCCCTGGCACCGATCCCCACACGTAGGGTGAACAGAGCTCAATGCAGATGGGAGATGGAACTGTGTAGGGCCACAACTCATGGGTACAAGCTCAAGGTGGAAGTGTACTCACATAGACTCCACCGACAGTGCACGGAGTGCTGTGTCCCTGGGAAAACTGATGATGCCATCAGTGCCATCGCCTTCTACCCCGGGGGTGACTGACAAAAGTTGTACTTATTTGTTTGTTTCTATAGGTTTTTGCTTTCCTGCCTTCAGCATGTTTGCGTGGTTTTTGTTTTCATTTGCTTGTTTGTTGTCGTTGAGATAGTTGGTCTGAATGGGTTTTTGACTTTGTCATCATACGACCACCAAAGTAAGGCAGAGTTGTGCACATCCCGTGGACAAGCAGATGGATTCTGGGCTCTCGTTGCAGTCTACCCCCAGGGCTAGCATGGAGCAGACTGGCCAGACAAGCTGCTAAGTGACTGTCCAGTTCCTCCCTTCCCCCTCGGAAAGCTGACTGCTGGCTGACCTGCCCGCTCTCCCTCCCCTTATGGGAACGTCTCTGCCGGTGATGAATTTTAGAAGGTACTCCCGTGTTCCCAGGTTCAGGACTCTACAATTAGTTTAGACTATTCTTCCATGTGTCCTTTGTTTTAATTACTTTTCAATGGTGTTCCTTTTGATGTTGCAATCTGAATGGTACAGCTGATCTTGTCATGATCACCAGGGTGTTAGAATCAATTTTAGTACTGCTTCTTCTCTGATAACCTTGTTATGGTAACTGGGATGTTATAGTAAACTTTGGTATTGTTTCTTTTATGATAAGGCTTGTACCCTGTAATGCATGCTTGCTCTTCTTGAAGTTACAATTAATGCATTAATTTTGCTTTATGCTTCTGTTCACACTTGCTTGACTCCTAGACAGGTGATAAGTGAGCTTTTGGCCTTTAAAGATGGACTGGGACATCCACTCAGGGCTGCTATGAGGGGAAACGTCTGTGGCTTCTCGGTAGCCCAGCTAGCTGAATAAAGACCCTTCTAAATTTCAAGACATCATAGTGGCTGTCATTTACTTGAACCCGCAACACTCACCTTCATGAAATGATCACTGAAGTTAAGGGTGCTACAACAAAGTGTGGTGAAGAAAGCAGATAGTGCCCGGCTATCAAATGGAATAAATAGTGTCTGGGGTCTCAAAGCCTTGTATTCAAACAAGCAGCCATCTAAGGGAGGAGTCAACTAAGTCCACATGTTGGAAGCACACCACCTTGTGTGATCCAAGGATGACAATAACAAAATTCAACTATGACGAAGGGAAAAGTATCAGGGCTAAAATTATGAACACCCAATTGGTAGAAGGCTAAGGAGGACCGTGGGAGCCCAAGACCCCCCAGGAGAGCATCTAGTCAGACTGAGTTGCTGGCAGATCCCCTGTAGCCACAGGCTGGCCTCTCGAACAGCCTTACCACCAGACACGCATCACTGTGGTCTTGATGCTGCTGCATGGAACGTGACACTTGCTCACTTGACCTCCCTTTTGACCCAACCTGGCTTTGCTCTAGATGCAAATATTTCTTGCTTGTTCCATGACAAAAATTTTCTTCCCTGGCTTTTTGAATATTGATGGTGGTTTTTTCTTTCTTATTCATTATTTATATTTTTATGTTTATATTAGTTTTCCTTACCATTTCATTTATTTTATAGTTTTTGTTGTTTTTTTCAGTTTGTGATGCACAGATAATAAGGTTTTATAGAGGGTTATAGGGGACCTAGGGGTGGGGGGCGGGCAATAGGGAGGGTGAGGGAATTTTAGGAGTAAACAATTAATTCGGAGGGGGAGGGAACACTAGAACTGAATGTGAATACACAACTCATTTTAAAGGCCACTTAACTATAAAAAAAGAAAATGTTCTAAAACTGATTGTGGTAATGATTGTACAATTCTTCTTCATATGACTGAACTATTGAATTGTATGATACGTGGGGGTACTCCCCCCAAAACGGAATTTATCCTCCCCACATCCAAAAAACCAATGAGCATTGTCTTGATCTTTAATTTCACTCGAAGAGCCTTCTTTGGGTGAGGTGACGACGCGTCTGCTACAGGCTTGATTGATGCTTGCTTTCGGGCTCATAAGAGTAGCGCCGTGTAACGACCTTGGGAAAAATCCTGGGTCACCTCAGAGCTGTTCTTTGCGAGCATGGCACGTTTCCACTCAACGCCTTCTTCCTGGTCAGAACCCGGGGCACACATTTCGCGGGACCCTTCTCATTCCCAATTCTTCTGTTACAATTCACTGCACTGAGATCCATGATAGACCAGATAACTTCCCCATCTCTTCAATGGTCTGTTGCTGGTCTTGGCGCACAAGTGCACACCTTTTGTCCACATTTTTGTCCAGTCGGGAAGTTGATAGACACCCAGAACGAGGTTTGACATCAATCAACATTTCACCTTTTTTGAAATGAGAAAATCACTCGTACACTGGCGTTTTCCCCATAGCACTGCCCTTGTAAGCTGTATTTAGCATCACAACAGTCTCTGCAGCATTCTTCCCTAAGCAGGAAACAAAATATCACAGCCGCATGCTGGTTTTTGAGATGACAGAATTATCACAAAAACAAGGTTCCAGCAAAACCATTTTCAGGGAAGAATTCCCTGTGACCAGTGAGAACCTTCCCAGGCAACACCACTGGATGCACTGACTCAGAGCAAACTGCTCCATGTGTGGAGATCTGTTCCCTTTTGGGGGGAGTACCCCTTGTGTGTGGATTATGTATCAATAAAACTGTAAAAACAGAAATAACACGGTGGGTTTCTTGGAGCCGGGGCTGATGGGGAAGATGCGACAACACTTTCTGGAATGATGCCGGGGTGGCACCGCGATTACACCGGGCTGTTAACCTGAAGGTCAATGGTTTGAAACCGATAGCGGCGGTAGGGGAGAAAGATGTGGTAGTCTGTTTCTGTGAGGAGTACAGCCGTGGAAACTCGATGGGGCAGTCTGCCCCACCCTAAGGGGGCCCTGTGAGTCACAACCAACATGATGGCAGCAGCTTTGGGTTTCTTTAAATGCATCCATTGAAACAGAACAAATGAATCCTGAAATATGCACATTTCATCCCATAAAAGTATAGACGAGCAAATAGGGAACTCAGCATTTATGGGGAATACACAAAGGGAGCCCTGGCAGGACAGTGGTTCTAAGTTGGGCTGCTAACTACAAGGTCAGCAGTTCAAAACCACCAGCGGCTCTAAGGGAGAAAGACAAGGCTTTCTACTTCTGTAGAGTTAGTCTTGGAAACCCACAGGGGCAGTTCTACCCTGTCCTATAGAGTCAGTAAGTCAGAATCAACTGGATGGCAGTGAGTTTTGTTTTGAGTTTTATAATTATGTCAGTGAACCCTGGTGGTACAGCATTTCAGTGCCCAGCTATTCAGTGAGACAATGGCAGTTCAAATCCACCAGCTGCTTTGTGGGAGGAAAACATGCCAGTCTACTTTGGTAAAGATTATAGCTTTTCATTCCATGATGCTCACCTTCCAGATATGATCGCTGAAGACAAACGTGTGCATAAGCAAATGTGAAGAAAGCTGATGGTGCCCAGCTATTAAAAGATACAGCATCTGGGGTCTTAAAGGCTTGTAGGTAAACAAGCAGCCATCTAGCACAGAAGCATCAAAGCCCACATGGAAGAAGTACACCAGCCTGTGTGATCATGAGGTGTCGAAGGGATCAGTTATCAGCCATCAAAGAACAAAAAATCAAATCATTGTGAATGAGGGGGCGTGCAGAGTAGGGACCCAAAGGCTATTGTGGGCAACTGGACTTCCCCTTACAGAAGGGTATCGGGGAGGAGACGAGCCAGTCAGGGTGCAGTGTAGCAACGATGAAACATACAACTTTCCTCTAGTTCCTAAATGCTTCCTCCCCCTCTCCCCCGCTATCATGATCCCAATCCTACCTTACAAATCTGGCTGGACCAGAGGATGTACACTGGTACAGATAGGAACTGGAAACACATGGAATCTAGGGCAGATGAACCCCTCAGGACCAGTGGTGAGAGTGGTGATACCGGGAGGGTGTGGTAGAAAGAAGGAACCGATTCCAAGGATCTACATATACCCTCCTCTCTGGAGGACAGACAACAGAAAAGTGGGTGAAGGGAGACATCAGACAGTGTAAGATATGACAAAAATAATAATGACTTGTAAATTATCAAGGGTTCATGAGGGAGGGGGAAATGGGGAGGGGACAAATGAGGAACTGATGCCAAGGGCTCAAGTAGAAAGCACATTTTTTGAGAATGATGATGGCAACAAATGTACAAATGTGCTTGACACAATGGATGGATGTACGGATTGTGATAAGAATTGTATGAGCCCCGATAAAATGATAAAAAAAAAAGAAAAACTTAAAAAAAAAAGACTATACCCTTGGAAAAAACCCTATGGGGCAGTTCTGCTGTCCTATAACTTAGTTGCTGAGTTGGAATCAACTCAACAATTGTTTTTGTGTTTTTTTTAAATACTCATGTCTTAGACATATTGCAAAATGCAAAAAAAAAAAAAAAAAGAGAATTAATGAATAAAGGAGACAGACTATAAACCAATAAACCAAATTCACTGGTAATTAGTCAATTCCAACTCATAGCAACCCTATAGGACAGAATAGAACTGCCCTGTGTAGGTTTGCAAGGCTGTAAATCTTCACAGGAGCAGAAAGCCTCATCTTTCTCCCACGGACTGGTTGGTGGATTCAAACTGCTGACCTGTGCTTAGCAGCCCAACATATAACCAGCACTAGGCCACCAGGGTTCCTACAGAGACAGACTGGTCTGTAACGTACTATATTAAAATGTGACGTTTAATCAAGTATGGTGCGGTTGCATGTTAATAGGTGGTTGATGTAATTGAAATTCTTTTAATTTCACTGAATGTTTAAAATTTTTCATAAGACCACTAAAGAAAAACCAATGAAGGAAAAAACCCACTAAAAGCCCATGAGCTACTATCAACCTATCTTCCTTATGAAGGCGGAAATCACAGTGTTAGACATGATTTCTGAAAGCTGATAGGAAATGCTAAGTTCCGGCGTTGGGCACCATCTTGGATTCTGCTGGCTGCTTTGCTTGTGGCCCAGGTCCAAGAACACGGCTCTGTGGACAAAGTGACCACGACTTTTCTGTCCTCCGTACACCAGACCCAGAAACTGCCCAGGTGGCCCTCCTCACTGACCTTCTGTATGCCCACCGACTGGCGAATGTTCAGCTTCCTTTTCCTCTGGAAGGTGTCCAAGTCCCAGAGCTGCGCAGTGTCCGAGGAGGTGGTGATGGCGTACCGGCCTGAGGCGTGCACGGAGATGGAAGACACTGCCGACTCATGTCCCCGCATCCAGCTGACGAGCTCCTTGGTCACTGGGGGGGGGGGGGCACGAAGTGATGACACAGGAAAAGCCGCGCGTCGCCTATCGACGGCTGAGTGTCACGAGACACCTCCACCTGCATCTACACAGGTGGAGGCCTGGGGCTAGTTGATACTGTGTGTTCTGGAGCAGGTGGTACCCCAGCTAGCCTGGGGGTGTCGGGAGATGAGGCTCCAAAAGAGCTCGGCTGAGAAGCTGCTGAGGAATCTGGCCTTCCTCTTGCGGGCACTGGTTTTACAGAGCGAATGCCGGTTCCCATCTGTGCTTTAGAAGAAGCCCTGAAGGGCATACGGTGGACACACTGGCGGCTTTGACAAACAGGCTCTAGGGGGGTGGGGATGGAAGCGGGGTGGGGGCGGGAGTGGTGGTGGTGGTGGTATGTATAGGAGAAAAACTCTGGTCGGAACACCAAAAATGATTCATGATCCACTCGGGCACAGTTAAGGCTGATGCGTGGGCTACAGGATGACCGTAGTCAATTGCACATGTCAAGATGGTTAAAATGGCAAGTGTTTCTTTACACATATATCTACAATTTCAGAAGGAGAAAAAAATGTTCACGATAATTCTCATTGGGTAGTAAAATAGAAGTGACTCAGTTTCTCTTTCCAGTTTTCTGTATCGTTCCATGTTTTCTACAGTGAACATGTTCTACTTTTAGGATCAGAATCACCACCCCCACCCCCCACCCCCGGAAGATGGACATGAATAGTCAGGAGCCAAGAGAGGAACATGGGAAGCGTGAAGACGCAGAGTCGTCAACAGTGAAGACAGACACACAGACAACCAAAAGGGAGGGCGTCGTGGTTGCCCAGCGGCCTCAAAATGAGAAAAATGAGGACCAGTGACATGTCTCTCCGAAAGCGAGCTTTAAAGCACTGTTGTTTAAACGAACATTCTGGCCCTCCTAGTTCCATGTTTAGAAATAAAGCACATATACAAGCTTATTTTATGAGGTAAAATGATATGTTCTTTCCGATGCCAATTAGATAAATTAAAAGGTGACTCATGTGACTTCCTCTCCTTTTTTTTTTTTAATTGGGCCCAAACCCCAAGTCTAGGGACTGCAAAAAGAATGTGGGAGAGCTCCTATGAAGCAGCAGTCAGACAGGCAGGAGAGTCGGGAGAGAACAGTATGAAAACCAGACAGACAGACACATAGCTAGTAACCTTCGTCCAATGCGGCAGAGGCAGAGGACGGGAAGTAGGTATGTGTGCATGAGGTCAGAGTTTAGGAATGGCCTCAGTGGCAGCGGTGGGAGGGGCCAGAGTGGGAATACAGGGACGGGAGCTGTGAGAAGGTGGGAGCTGGCGGTGAAGGGGACTAGAGGTATCCGGGGACCTCAGGGGTTAGGAGGCCTGAGGCAGCGACTCAGGAAGGGGACTTCAACAAGGAACGAAGGACGAGGACCCAGGCACAGAAAGGGGTGGAACCCAAAGGAAGTGACCAACAGATGAGAGTAAAGACTTTGCCTTCTTAGAATAAAAAATTGCAGCCAGGCCACCTACGCCGGAATCCTGGCTTCGCCAAGGCCTCACTCAAGTTACCTCCGTGCCTCAGCTTCCTCCTCTGCAAAATGCAGACGGTAACACCACCCATCTCCTTGAGTCACCGTGACCATTAAAGCAAGTTTTTAAGTGTAACATCAAAGAACCATAGCTGGCATAGCACAAACACTATCACGATCCTTATAATCGAGCTTCCTAGATTTTGTAACCCATGAACAAATTTAATAATTAAGAAATACAGTTGAGATTGCTCTTGGGGGGAAAAAAAGTGTATGATGTGATGGAATTATATGATTGATATGTGAATTTTATGCCAATAAAACTGTTAGAAAAACAAAAACAAAAAACTTCATGAGCAATAAAAAAGTGTAAGGGGTTCAGTCTCTAGAACTCTAATTTCTTAATTAGAAAAAGATAATATGGGATAAAGGAGGTAGGCATTTTTTTTTTTAAAGAATCTGTTTCATTCTTGGACCTCAGAGAGATGAATAGGTCATTCTTACCTGTATCAAAACATTTAATGGAATAGTCAGCTAACGCCACCAGGAATTCGGATTTCCTGCGAAGACTGAAGGCCAGAGCCGTGCAGGCCTGTGCTGTTCGCTGGACAAGATTAAACCTAGCAAGAGATCACTTGCATTAGTACCAGGAAGTCACAGACCCTTTAGAGACCTGGCTGTACATTAAATATGGAGTCTAGGGGAATCTGGAATTCTTTGGGTACCAAAATAAAGCAAGCACTGATACTGTATCAGGTCATGAAAGGAAGTAATTTGTGTAACATGTTCAGTCAGATACTTGGCACCTGAAGCCAAACTCAGGCCCCCATCTTCCCTCCCCCAACTTGAACTTGACTCGCTGCGACTCTCTGGCTCGGAGCAGAACGCCCCCAGAGGGCGTCGAAGGCCGTATGTCTTATGGAAGCAGACGGCCCCACCCCTCTCCCTCAAAATGGCTGGTGGGCTTCACCTGCTGCCCGGGCTCAGCCCACTGCACCACCAAGGTCCCTATGAAGGGCATCAGAGTTTGTCATTACCTTTTAATCTCATTTCCCCACGAACTTTTGGAAGCCCCCTTGTACCTGGCACATACCTACAGCTTAATTTATTTTTTCAAAAACTCAATTGTGCTAAGACCCAGAATAATACCATACCCAAGGTGAATGGGGGGCAGGGAGGCATGGAGCGGAGACCCAATGCCCATCTGTAGACAATTGGACATCCCCTCACAGAGAGGTCACAGGGAAGAGATGAGCTAGTCAGGGTGCAGTATAGCACCGAAGAAACACACAACTTTTCTCTAGTTCTTTGCTGCTTCCTTCACCCCACTCTCATGACCTCAATTCTACCTTACAAGTCGGATTAGACCAGAGCATGCACAGTTACAGACAAGAGCCCATAACATAGGGAATCCAGGATAGATAAACCCCTCAGAGCCAACAATGAGAGTAGAGATACCAGAAGGATTAGGGGAGGGTGGGGGGAGAAAGAAGAAATTGATCACAAGGATCAATCTATAACCCCCTCCCAGGGGGACGAATAACGGAAAAGTTGGTGAGGGGCGACGGAGGATGTAAGATATGGAAAAAATAATCTATAACTTATCAAGGGTTCATGAGGGAGGGTAGGCAGGGGAGGGGGGAGAAATGGAGAGCGGATATCAGGGGCTCAAGTGGGAAGAAAATGCTTTGAAAATGATGATGGCGGCATATGTGCAAATGTGCTTGACACACTGGATAAATGTATGGATTGTGATAAGCGATGTAAGTCCCCAAAAAGTATTTAAAAAAAACACAAAACCCTCAATTGTGGGAAAGAAAGGAGCCTGGGGATAGGAAAGAATTAGCCTGATTTCAAGCAGGCTGAGTTTACGGCCGTGAAAAGCACTGATGGCAGCATGTGGAGCAGGGAAAGAACACACACCGCCCTTCAAGTGACCTGGGAGCCTCATTTTTAAAAGCAAAACGGAGAGGGGTAAAACTAGTCTTAAGTAATCTTAACAACAACAGCATCTTTAATTCTATGATAACTATTTTATGTATTATTTTTAGAATATATTTCATGCATTTAAAGTCTCTAAAACATCATGTCAATGGTATCAATATAAAACGTGACTTCTTTTTCTTTTTTTATTATTATTACCATCTCCCATTATTTTATTGGGGGCTCTCAGCTCTTTTAACATTCCATACATCAATTGTATCAAGACTATTTGTACATATGCTGCTATCATCATTTCCAAGACATTTTCTGCTTGAGCCCTTGGTATAAGCTCCTCTTTTTTCCTCTCTCTCCCCACCCTGCCGGTATCCTCCATCAATTATATATTGTTATTTGTCGCCCTTCACCCACATTTCCGTTATTCATCCCCTTTGTGGGGAGGGGGCTGTATATGTGACATCTTTTCCATCTTGTTCTGACACGGTCCACACCATCCCTGGGGATTTGGCACTGTGAGCACTTGCCAGTGGGGACCAGCCACCACCGGCGGTTATTGGCGACTGGCCTGGGCAGTCCAATCTCCAAGTTTCTCTCTTAGGCTTGCTGTAGAGATCGCGTGCCTGGAGCCCATTCTGGCTCTTTGTGACCTACAAGACAGAGTGGAAGTGCCCAGGGGGTTCCCTCTGCTGAAGTCTTTCTGGGCCCAGGGGCCTTCTGAGGTCAAGTCTCAGCTCTGCCATCTACTTCGGGTGAACAACTGGAGTCAAAAGTAAAAGGAGGACACCATGGATGGATGGATGGATGGGATGGGTGGATTGTGATAAGAATTGTACAAGCCCCCAATAAAATGATTTTTTAAAGGGTGGGGTGGGGCAGAGAGCAAACTAAAAGAGGGCTGTCCATGGAGCCATGACCGCAGGAAGGCCACCGAGGGCGGAGTTAAAGACTTGGTTGTCTGCGGGACCACAGCAGAGGTTTCCTCCCCGACTGCTTTTTCAGAAGGCAGGGAAGAGGTGAGGAGAGATGAACTTTAAATAACCATCAATAAGCAAGTGAATTGCTAAGATGGCTGATCCTGAAGGTCAATACGCAATCAAGCGGGCAATCAAGAACGATTGTGATTTTGTCCCGAGAGAGGACCAAAGATTGGCAGGAGTATGGGTTTCAGGCGGGAGGGTGGTGAGCCAGGTCAGACAAGGGTAAAAGGACGGGGGAATCATGACCATTGCTTTTGCGGGGAAAGGGCAGACACGAGGACTAACAGATAAAACAAACTTACATCACCAAAACCTCATTCTTATGTGAACGGGGCCCTCTTTTCACTCGCTATGAGTCAGTCACCAAGTTCACGTCTGCTGCAAGCAAGCAGATGCTCCTAGGGCATCCCTGGAACCCAGGGCTCGGAAGCCCATTCCAACGCACAGGGACTGGCTCCCCAGGGTTTCCAGGCTGGGACTCTTCATGAGGGCAGACAGCCTCCACTCTCGCCCATGAAGCAGCGGGGAGGTTCCTTAGATAATCACAATATAACCATCAAAGTCCAGGAGTGACACCAACAGATTTAGCCAAAACCACCAGTGCTGACAAGTAGACTGACAGTGACCCTCGAGGGTGGAGCAGAACTGCCCCATGGCTGTGACTCTTCCTGGAGACAAACTGCCAGGCCTTTATTCCAAAGAAAAGTTGGTATTTGACCCACCAACCTTCCGTTAGCCTCCAGGCCCAGAGCCCTACTGGTATCTTCCGAAATGCTCAGGCCTCGCTCAGAGAATGTCATCGGCAGGCAAAGCACCTGTCTCGATTCCGGCCAATCAGGTCTCTTTCTAAACCTCACGGAGTTGGAATCATACATCCGTCTTTCCTCAGCCTCCAGGACCGCGACTGTCCGTCCATCTCGTCAGGGGCTTTTACACTTTTGCACGGCCCGGATACCTTACCGAGCACGATGCCCTCCTCCAGGGACTCGTCTCTCCCGACAACATGTCCCAAGTATGTGAGATGCATGTCACCACCCTTGCCCAAGAAGCAATCTGGCTGTACTTATTCCAAGACAGCTTTGTTTATTCTCTTGGCAGTTCATGATACCTTCAATATTCTTCATCAGCACCCAAATTCAAATGTATCGATTCTTCTTTGGCCTTCCTTATTCAAAATCCTTGTAGGAAACCAATTTTCCAACCCTATCTTCAACCCCTCCAACATACACACTGCACTGAAATAATGAACCCTCCGATCCACCCCCACTGCTGAGATGTCTACTGGGATTGGTCCCAAGGAAGTGCTTTGGGGCTACACTGATTTGTAAGGGAAGGAAACAGTAAGGAGAAAAGGATGAACTCTTTCAAATCGTGGGCCTAGTACACTAGAACAATAATGGGCAAAGGGCTCGTTGGGACTTGCTTAATGAAGATTAGAAGTTAACTGAGAAATTAGCAATAATGTCTTTTAATTCGACAGAAAATCAAGCTACTTAAAAAAAAAACACAACCCCAAACTCAGTTCCATTGAGTGCATAACCACTATAGACCAGGGTGTGTTTCCGAGACTATAAGTCTTCACAAGAGTAGAAAGCTACTAAAGATATTGCTAAAACCATACTCCTGCAAGAAATCTAACCAAATTATCCTGCGAGGAGTATTTGCTTCCTTGAGCACTGAGGACAGTGTGCTGACAGGGAGCACTCAACTCCCATCAAGTTCGTCGTGACTTGATGCAGCCACTCAATGGACAGAGTAGAACTGCCCCTAAGGGTTTCCGAGGCTGTGAATCTTTATGGGAACAGACAGCCTCATCTTTCTCCCATGGTGGTTTCAAACTGCTGACCTTGCAGTTAGCAACCCAACTTCATAACCCACTACACCACCAAGGCGCCTATAAAAGGGAGAACAGTAAGGATGTGGTAAGAACTTCATAATAAATACTCCCACGCGAATCACGAAGAACAGGTACTAAAATGGTAAAGTGTTAAAGTTAGTTAATAAGGTAAATACCAAAAGTATCCGCTTACCTGTTTGCGTACAAGTCAAACACATAGATATTTCCTTGATGGTCCCCAGCAATAAAGCAATCGCCGGAGCTGTCGAACGCCACATTCAAAAAGCGCAAAACTTTGGGAAGATATTCAGAAGTGCTGTGAATGATGTTCACTACAATTCTGTCAAAGACAAAACATAACACATCTATTTCTCTGTCAAGCACCCCTCGGTTGTAGAAACAATTGGACCTTTCTATTAGTTTGATGGGGCTGTTTTGGTTTTTTTTGATGGCTACCTACCCATCCCTCGCCTACTTTCTTTCCCCTAGAATCCATCTTAGAATAAGCTCTGCAAGCGGTTCAGAACGGTGTGCCACTTCGCAAGCCAGGGACTCAACATAATGTCATCAACAGACGTGGTCTTTGCCCTCCCACAACTTAGTTTCGCAGGGAAGGCAGACATTAAGCATGCAAACACACGAACGTTTCTGTTGTGGTTAGGAGGCCGCGAGAAGAGACTACACAGGAGAGTGGGTGTTTACATTGTTACAGTAAGCACAGAGAGCGCTGTCATTGGTGAAAAGTACTTTTGCGAATCACCAGCTACTTGTAGCGAAGAAGCTTCTTCACGCCATATCCCGACTTGGAGTTATCTCAGTGGGGTGCTGGGATGCAGCAGATGCGCGCTCCGGGGAGTCGGGGGCACGGGAGTTGGGCTAACCCAGCTACGGCGATCCCCGAAGGTGCGCTCCGCACGGGCCCGGGCACCTGGTGCTCAGGTGAGCTTCGGCCCCTGCCCGCTGCACAGCCCGCGCCCGCCCGCCCGCCGCGGCCTTTACCCATCGCGAGTGGCGGGGGTTGGCTTGCGGTGCCATATCTTGCCGCTCTCCTTGTTGCCCAGGTCCGTGCTCTGCATGTTGAAGACCCGCCGCGGCCGCCACCGACCAGGTGGGTAACCGTCCTCGTTCCCGGCATGCCCCGCGCACCCGGCCCGGGAAATCCGAGCGCCCGGCCCGCGGGCTGCAGCCCTCGGATCGTACCAACCGCGCGGAGCGCAGGCCCTGCGGTCACAGCCAATCCGAACCAACTCGGCTCGGACGGCCCCCCCCGCCCCCGGCAATGGAATCGGCCAACGACAGTCTCTCTCTCTCTCTCTCTCTCTCTCTCTCTCTTAGCCGCCAGCCCTCGTCGCGCTCCGCCCCCGGGACGCATTGCCTTCTGGGAATCGTAGTTCCCTGCGGGCGGAGCGCGGGCGCTTGGGGTATGCTGCACCCTGGGACCTTCGGGACATCCCGAGGGCAATAAAAAGGATTTTTCTGAAGACCCTGAATTCGGCTTTAAACTGCGTCTAGAGATTAGGGTTGTCTACAGAAGGAGAAACACCGGGGCCCATGGAGTTGGGGTGACTAACCCAGGAGATTTACCCTTAACTGTAAGGTTATGCGTTGGGCTGCGAACCGTAAGACCAACAGTTCAAATCCACCAGCCTCTCTGCAGGAGAACGGTGAGGCTTTCTACTCCCATAAAGAGTTTCAATCTGGAAAAGCACAGGGGCAGTTGAACCCTGTCCTAGAGTCTGACAGTGAGGTCTTCAAGGTTCAAAAGGACCAAACCAAATCAAATTCACTGCCAGCAAGTCAATTACAACTCACAGCCACCCTACAGGTCCGAGAACTGTCCCTGTGGGTTTCCATCGTCATCTTCCTCCCTTAGTGAGGCTGGTGGGTTTGAACAGCTGACCTTCCCATTGGCAGGCCAACCTGTCACCCACTGTGCCACCCGGGCTCCTTGTGCCACATGGCTTTCCAGAATCCAAACCAAACTCCCTGTCATCGGGCCGATTGCGATGTCCAATGACTCCAGGACAGAGTGGAACTGCCCCTGGAAGCCCTGTGAGTGTCTGAGATGGTCACGCTTTACAAGCGGAGAAAGTCTTCTCAGTCCAACCCTTAACCTCTGCCATCAGCACTCCCTGGTCTCCTACAAGTCACTTTAAAGTCAAACAATAAAGAAAGTAGTAAATGCTTGGCATTTTGAAATGTTTCAAAAAACATTTGTGTTCAGTCCGTTTTGCCGTCTAGAAACTCAAACGTCAGACTAAATTGTTACAAAATAAACACTTCAGGCCCTGTTTCCATGGCAATGTCTATAAAGATGTGATGTAAGAATTTTGGAAGTTCCTTTCATCTTCAAACACGTTTGACTAATCAGACACAGGAAGTCAAATTTACACCTTGAGTATGTCCTACCTAAATGTGTGAATATCTCAAGAATAGCTTTGGCCGACTGACCATTAATGGCAGAAGACCTGATGAACTGTGGATTGGCATCAAAAGCATAATTTGTGAAGCTGTTCTTGGCCATTAAAAAGACAAGAAGGAAATAAGACATCAGAGTGGGTGTCAGAAGAGATGCTGAAGTCGGCACTTGAATGTGCAATAGCTAAAACAAAGAGAAGAAATGATAAAGTAAAAGAACTGAACCGAAAGTTTCAAAAGGAAGCTCGGGGAGATAAAGTTTTATAATAAAATGTGCAGCAACCTGGAGTTAGGAAGCCAGAAATGGAATTGGATGAGGGCATCACCATTAGGTGTTCATTTGAACCTTGAAGGAACTGGTTGCCTGGACTCACCTTTAGGTCAAACAGCTTAGTGAGCAGGTCAGCAGAGAATGTTTGCCTTAGGCATTGGGTTCCTGTGGAACTTGATCTGTGTAGGCGGCTTTGAGATACAGGAACTTCAGGGTCTGACTAGAGGCTTTTCCGTGGTGTGGCCTGTCCTGGGTGACCTGTCCCTTGCTTTGATGCTTTCTCTTGAGAAATTAATTTAGCGATGACCCATATAATCCAAGTGTTGAGCCACTAAACTGCAAGAGCAGGCATTTGAAATTACCCAGCTGCTGTGTAGAAGAAAGATGAGGCTTTCTACTCCTATGGAAATTTGCTCTCACTCACTGCCACCGAATTAATTCCAACCCAGCAACTTTACAGGCCAGAGTAGGGCTGCCCTTGTGGATTTCCAAGACTGTAACTGTCTGTCGCTGTTGTGAGGTGCCATCGAGTTGGCTCCCACAAAAGAGACCCTTTGTACAACAGAAGAAGCACTGTCTGGCCCAGCGCCATCTTCAAAATTGCTCTTCCGTTTGAGGCCCTTGTTGCAGGCACTCGATCAACCCATCTCATCAATGGTCTTCCTCTTTTTCGATGCCCCTCTACTTCTCCAAGCATGTTCTTCTCCAGGGACTGGTCTCTTCTGACAACACAGCCAAGTACCTGAGACGAGACGAAATCTCACCAACT
>NW_022103896.1:16650712-16652495 GCF_000313985.2 Echinops telfairi
ATAAGAAAGAGATTTATGCACAAGAGCAATTGAACACGGAGAACACATCCCAGCCCCGTCCAGATCAAGTCCATAAGTCCAATATTAGCCCATATGTCCGATACCAATCTATAAAGTCCTCTTCAGACTCATGAAACACATGCAGTGACACCGAATGTAGAAGATCACAGGCCAGTGGGTAGAAAGTCTTTGGATCCAGTGGCTCTGGAAACATTTCAGCTCTGGCAGAGGTCTTTACATCATCAGGGTGGGTCCATGTGTCTTGTCAGCTGCTATGTCTCCCAGGGTGTGAGCAGAGAGAGAGGGAAGTGTCTCCCACCTTCAAGCAGGAAGTACCAGATTTCCCAGAATCCTTAGGGGAAGGCCATGCCCACACAGAGGCCTTAAAGCTATGATCTGATTGACAAGCTAGACTCT
This sequence comes from Echinops telfairi, assembly GCF_000313985.2. Classification (NCBI taxonomy): domain Eukaryota; kingdom Metazoa; phylum Chordata; class Mammalia; order Afrosoricida; family Tenrecidae; genus Echinops; species Echinops telfairi. The sequence goes on from NW_022103896.1 coordinate 16,651,130, forward strand.
ACCCCAACACTCTTAGTCCTCAAATTGACAATTACACACCTACCACAATGTCCAACTTCACATGCACATGAGGTTATTGAAGATACTGTGACTTGGGTCAGAGATACCTTAGCCTTCAAAATAACATCCTTGTTCTTAATGCTTTACAGAGGTCTTGTGCAGCAAATCAATGCAATGTATCTTGATTTGTTGACTTCTGCTTCCGTGAACATCGATCGTGGGTCCCAGCAATACAAAATCGTTGACACCACCAATCGCTTCTCCATTTATCATGACGTTACCTATTGGTTCAGTTGTGAGTATTTTTGTTTTCTTTCTGTTATGATCCACACGGCGTCTGCAATCCGTGTTCTTCATCCCCAAGCGCTTCACGTGTCCTTCGGATTTAGCAAGCAAGGTTGAGTCATCTGTGCTCAGGTTATTGATAAGCCTCCGGTCAATCCTGATGCCACCTTCTTTTTCATACAGTCCAGCTTTTCGGATCATTTTCTCAGCAACCAGTTGAACAAGTCTGGTGAGAGGACGCAACCCGACGCACATCTTTCCTGATTAAAACGTGCAGTGTTTCTTTGTTCTGTTCACACAACCATCTTTCCGTGCCCGTAGAAGTTCCACATGAGCACAACGACGTGTTCTGGAATTCCCATTCTGTTCAAGGCTACCTGGGAGTGAAAAGATCGTTTCCAACTGCTGACCTTGTGATTAGCAGCCCAACACAGGGGTCATAGATTGTGTTTTACCTGATTGTGGGTCACGGGCATTGTGTGTGTGTGTGTGTGTGTGTGTGTTTAAACAAACTCAAGCTTTGTGACAATCCTGCAGTGAGCAGAGCCATTGGTGACATTGCCCCCACCCAACAGTGTGTGTTCATTTTGTGTCTGTGCCACATTTTGGTCATTTTCACAACATGTCAAACTTGTTCGCAATGTTATTGCACACTTCATAGACCCAGTACAGTGTAACATACTTTTTATATGCACTGGGAAACCAAACATTTCGTGGAACTCACTTTATTGTGAAATTTGTTTTATTACAGTGCTCTGGAACCAAACCCACAATATCTTCACGGTATGCCTGTGTGTATGTGTGTTAACTTATACAAGAAAGATTTGTTAGGGAGCTACCTTAAGGACAGGGGGTTGTCCCTCCCAGGCCTGCAAAGGTTCCCATCGAGGAGGTTGGAAAGAAATCAGGCAACTATTAGACACCTATAAAGACCCCAAACTGAGCATGCTTGTACTCAAGCCCCCAAGCCAGGTGGAGGTACATGTGGGTGGGCCAAACTAGGCCCAGGCTCATGACATCACCCAGGTTGGCCTAATTCAGCCAATGGGGTCAACCAAAACCATCAACCATGCCTTCCCCC
>NW_022103896.1:16654229-16655595 GCF_000313985.2 Echinops telfairi
TTCCCCCTACCCTCCTGGTATTGCTACTCCCATTTATGTTCCTGAGAGGTTTTTCTGACCTGAATTCCATGTGTGGTGAGCTCTTATCTGTACCTGTGTACATGCTCTGGCCTAGCCCTCCGTGAAAGGCAGGACTGGGGTCATGATAGTGGCGGGTGAGGAAGCCTCAAGGAACCTTCACCCTGGTTGACTCATCCCTTCCTTGTGACCTTTCTGTGAGGGGATGTTGCATTGTCTACAGATAGTTTTGGGGTCTCTGCTCTGACTCCCCTCATTCTCAACAATATGTTTTTTGGTTTGTTTGGGGTCTCCTGATGCCTGTATGCCAAGGGGTGTTTTGACACAGAGTTGGAGAAGGCAGTGTGACTGTGGAGGCAGAGGTCAGAGTGATGGAACAGAGACCAGCAACAAATCCTTCCTTCGTTCTCCCCTAGAGCGTTGCCAGGCCAGCCCCTGGACTTTTGTCCAGTCAAACTGATTTCAGAACCACAAGAGAAGAGATTCTGGTTGTTTGTTTGACCTACAAACTTTGTGGCCTTTTGTTATCGCAGCCACAGGAAACTAATCCGGAATGCAAAGTCTGGGTCCAATATGGTAAGTAGCACTCCTACTAAATCAGATATCTATGGTTGCAATCCTGCTGTAACAAACAGAACCCACCAAACCTCTGAGGAGATGCATTGATTGTTCATCCATCTGGGATCGGCCCAAGTAGCTCCACTGAGTTAGTCTGGGCTCCCTGGTATGTCTGGGGTGGGATGGTCTTCCCCTGATCAAAGCAGGCTTCACTTGGGGTAACGGGGTGCAACTCAAACCTATGGTCCTCATGCTCCCACAGGCAAGCCAGGGCATGTCCTTATGGAAATGTAGTGGGGCAAGTGAACAATCATAACACATGATCCCTCTGGGCTGGGAGCTGTTACAGGTTACTTTTACCTCATCCTGTTGCCCATGCCAACTCACTCATCTGAACCCAGAGGCAGAGAATTATACTCTGCTCACAGCAAGGGAACACTGAAGTGTCAAGGAAGTTGTGGACCCAGGTCGGCGTGGAGAATGTGTGCAATCTACAACACCTACCAGGTGCCAGGAAGAGGGGAGATCCCTAAGTATTTGGTGAACAGTATTAAACACTCCCATCTCACCCCTCTTCCTCACTTTTTAAAAATACATATTTCCAACGCCCTAGGCTTCTTCCTCCTCCTCTCTTCCCGAACGTCTTACTATGTAGGTCAGCTTCAACTTCCGCTTCTTTAGCTCTCTTTCCCATTACCAGGAGCTGCACAACCGGAAGCGTGCTGTACACAGAATGAGCTGTGAGGCAGGTCATTAGGGTAGCATAAAGTAGCCCATCTAAAATAATATA
>NW_022103896.1:16657100-16657969 GCF_000313985.2 Echinops telfairi
GAGGATTGCTCTTTTTTTATTGCTAACCAAGCGTTATATCTCTTTAGGGGGACATGATTACAGGTAACCACATGTCATAGGATGGGGCAGTACAATAGGCATACACATTGTAGGAAGGGGATCTATGATAGGCATAAGCTTAACAGGAAGGGGATGAGCTAGGGGTCTGCCCATAGGAATGGGAAGGTCTAGGGGTATACATGTGACCAGATGGGTGGACCCTAGATTCATAATGGCAGCCTAACCTTGGTCATCCTTGGGCGGGTTTGACCTCTCTGTTGGTCCTACAAGGAAACAGACAACTACTATACTTATCAGAAGGGAGCGGGCCCTACTTGTGGGATAAACAGTGATGTCTGCTTGCTCTAGATGGCTGATAGCTCTTATGGAGAATGACCCCTAATCTATTCCTGATGACCTCCAAGTGTATAGTCATTCTCAAGCAGCTAAGTCAGGCATATATTTGGAAGCGACAACTTGGGAGAAATCCTTCCGTCCCATAGGAAGGAGGGTTAGGTAAGCAGAGGAGGTGGAGCTGGAAGGAGGGTTAGGTAGGGCTGTACACTGGGGTAGTTTTGCCTGCCCAACACGCTGGCCCACTCTGATCACGAGACCGATGCAGGGGTGGGGCCCCACTCAGCTGAGCCAATCAGAGCCCTCTCTCGGCATGCTTGCCCGTGAGACCTGGTTCAGTAGCAAAGCCTGCGCTGTTAGATGCAGCATGGCTGCAATGCTGTGGCGCAGCCAGCTAGGGAGCGTGTCTTTGAGGGTCGGGAGAAACGAGTGCCCTTGGAGCTGATTCCTGCTCATCGTGACCCTCTAGCAGAGAGTAGAACTGCTCCTGTGGGTTTCTGCGACTGTAACTCTGT
>NW_022103896.1:16658526-16705466 GCF_000313985.2 Echinops telfairi
GGTAACAAACCGTCATTACAAAATGATAAATAACAAAACAAGGTTATAATAACCCCTCGGCCACCGAGTGGATTCCGCCTTATCTTGACCATTGGTAGGGCTTCTGGGGCTTTGTAAATCTTCTTGGCAGCCCACAGCCTCGTCTTTCTCATGTGCAGTGCCTGCTGGCTTGAAATATCAACCTTGCAGCTAGCAGTCCAATGCTTACCTGCCAGCACCATGAGGGCTCCTGTTATAATAATGAGAAGATAAGAGTAATATAATGAAAATACCGTTGAAAAGAATAGTGCTTTATTATTACTCCATGGGTGGGTAGGAGGAGTATAAGAGTAAGAAATATGCAAGAGCCAGATGACGGAAGGCCTGGCGTGCCATTCTCAGGACTTTGGCTCTGGGGATTCTTCCAGTGCTGTCTAGACAGAGCCCTCTGATTGCAGAGGGAAGATTGCTTCAGGGCCTTGGAGGTTTGGGGCAGAGACAGGGTGCCCTCGTTGAGACAAACGATGATGAGAGTTGGCCATGTCAAGTCACAATGGAAGGAATCTGAAAAGGCAGCGGTTACCGTGTTTTCCCGAAAATAAGACACCGTCTTATATTTCTTCTTCCTTAAGAAGACACACTGTGGCTTATTTTCAGGGGATGTCTTATTTTTATTAAGTATGGTGCAACGATCTACATCGATTCAAATACTGTTAAGTCGTCTTCTTCTGGAACATGGACCCCCAGTGCTGGGCCAAACGCCAGCCACGGCTTTCCTTCTTCCCCCTGAGGACACACAGCACCTAAAGCAGAGTGTCAAGCTCCTCACTTCCCAGAGGGGACGTTTACTCTCACTGTCCATGTCTCCCTCTCTCCCTCAGCTTGCAGCACGCACAGAATGACCGGGACCTGACCGGGACCTGACTGGGGGAGCCGACCTTGTCCACCTCTCCAGTCACCCCCCAGAGCGCAGCTGTCACGATGGGGCAGGAGAGAAGGGCTGAGTGTCTTCGTGACCGCTCCCCATCGGTGCGCTGCAGAGCCATGCCTATCACTAGGTCTTATTTTCGGGGATGGCTTATATTGTGCAAATGCTTAGAAATCCTGCTCCGGCTTATTTTATAGGTATGTCTTATTTTCGGGGAAACACGGTAGTAATCGTGATTATCCTGAATCGAACATGGTACTTGGCCAGGGGACCTTCCTAAGGACACGATTTGAAATTGTTCTGGGTGCAAGTATCGCTTAGTTGTTCCATGACTGAAATTTCTTCCCTGGCTTTTTGAATGTTGATGAATGCTCTCTCTCTCTCATGCTTTGCTTCTTTTTTGGTCTTTATACTAATATGATCTCATCCTTACCGCCTTCAAAATAAGAGTCATAAATAAAAAACTGAAACCAGACAATCAAAGGCCATTTCTTTATGTACTGGCTCAATGCAGGTAAAAGCAAAGGGTCCTAGGTTCATTTGTGGGTGGCCCTTTTGCATTGTTTCCAACTTGACCCAAGATATTAAAAGTCAAATTGTGGCAATAAAAAAAAGAGGCAACAGTTCGATGACAAAGGTTTATTGACGTAGTGTGTGTCAGATGTATGCAAGCCCATGCATGTTTCTGTCCCCTGGAAGACTCCACTACTCTGCCTTGAGTGGGAAGGGGCAGAAGCCATTTACAGGTGAACTGGAACATAAGACACCCTCCCCTCTGCCCCCTTTAAAGGTGACTCGACTAGAAAAAGAAAATCAAAAGCCTGGGTGCCAAGCTGTTTAAATAAATATTCATGCCTAGGTATTCTCATAAAACATACATGAAAGCAACCAAGGGCAGTGTTTCATGTATAAATCAAAAGGGTTTGGCACCTACAGATGAAATAGAGAAGTATGTGGGGGGAGGGCAGCGGGGGGAGTGATGTGGATCTTGACAGGCTGCAAGATCCTTCCCCCAACTGAGAACACTGCTGACAATGACAAGGGCTTCCAAAGGCCTTCTGGAGACTACTGGGGAGGAGGCCAGTTGAGAGTGAGGCTCCCTATTTGATGACAAGGGGCAGTGCTCACAAGCTGCCACATGACCCTGAATGATTGGGTTCTAGCAGTTCAACCTCACCCAAGGGTCTCACAGAAGAAAGGCCTGGGGGTGGGGGGCTGCTTTCATCAAGACTATAGTTCTACTTTGATCACCACGAGCCAGAATAGACTGGATGGCAAAGGGTGCTTTGCCGTTGTTGTCTGTTTTATTTTTTGTACCAAGTTGAAGGAGTCCCTGGGTGGTGACCAATGATCAGGCTGGCGCAGGACCAGGCAGTGTTTTGTTCTGTTGTCCTCAGCGTTGCTATGAATTGGAACCAACTTGATGGTATCTAACCACCACCACCACCACCGCCACCACCACCACCACCACCACACTGTATCAAAACACTTATTCTTATCAATAAAGCTGAGAGAGCACCCCATTTTGGAGTTACAGAGCTGTCTCATTCTAATAAAAGTTGCCTAGTATTTCATCACACGGCAAAACCACATTACACATAATCAGTTCTTTCTGATGGTTTTCCAGCTCTTTGTAGTCTTGCCATTTCAAAGTTGCAGCAATGGCTATACCTGCCCACTTGTTCTTTGTTTTCCTAAATGTTGAGATCCATCCGAAGCTTACATTCCTCGAAGTGCATGCTAAGTAGTGTCCATTGCTCGCTGCAGAGGTTTTACCTATTTATATTCTCATCAGTAATTCATGAGGATGCCTATTTCCCCATATACTTTCAGCATCATGGTCATTATTTTTCCGGAAACCTAGCCCTGTATCATTTACATGCATGCTTTTACATGGTAGCGTGTATAAAAGATGATCACTCAGGAAACTCCTTACAAGTTAAGTGATTACATTCCTGAGCAGGGAGGGACGGGGAGGCCCTTTACTGAACAGAGCTAAGAATAAACTTCTGATTTATGCTCAGAGTCATTTATCACAATAGTTAGTGAGTTTACAAAGGGAGAGAGAGCCTTACTGTTCATCTAGTCTGAATGGCGAGCCTAAGAATCAGCTAGGGAGGTAGGCAGAACTTTGGAAAATGCAGACTTCTCAGCCCAGATCTACAAAATTTGAAATCTAGGGGTCAGATGCTCCTTGGTGATTTTTATGGACACCATCATTTGGAGACCATGGATCTAGCCTTCCAAAAAAGCACTGCCCTCGAGTGGATTCGACTCACAGTGACTCCACAGGGCAGATTAGAATGGCCTCTGTGGGCTTCTGAGGCTGTCAGCCTTCAGGAGAGCAGGGAGCCTCATCTTCCTCTTGCAGAGTAGCTGGTCAGTTTGGGCTGCCAGCCATGAGAGCTTTTAGCCCAACACAACCCACTGTACCACTGAGGCTCCTTGAGCGATCTTTAGAATAGACAATTTTCAGGCAGACAAATTCCCTTACTACTTAATATTTTTTTAAAATTACAACAACGCTGATGTTTTTGTTGTAAAACAGATAAGCAAAAAGGAGAACAGTCAAAATGTTCAGATATTGCTTTCTGCCCTGGTCATGAAATTTTCTCATTGAAATCCTCACAACCAAATTAGTTTACTACTATTCTTACCCTTCACTCCCCATTTAGAAATGAAGAAACAGAGCAGAGAGAGGTTAGGTAATTTTTCCAACATCACATTGCTAATAGTGTGTGGAGTCATGATTTAAGCTCTTGGGTTATAAAGCCTGAAGCTGAATTCTAGAGCATTCATTCAAATAAAACGTGCTATTAAGGGCACAGCCTTGAAATAAAACACTGCTGGGCATTTGGTGGAAGCCCTAGTGGCATAGTGCTGGGCTGCGATCTGCAAGGCCAGCAGTTCGAAACCACCAGTGTCTCCGAGGGAGATTAGATAGGACTTTCTACTCCTGTAAACAGTTACAGTCTTGGAAACTCCAAGGGGCAGTTCAACTCCGTCCTATAGGGAGGGTTGTTATGAGTCAGCATTGACTTGATGGCAGTCCCTTTGGTGGGAGTTTTCTGAGGCATTTGGTATTTTGTCCTCATCTTTTCCCATGCTCATGTACACATGAGTTTGTTGGGGGGAGTCTTTGTCATGAACTTATGCTGAACAATTCCTGTTCTGCCTCATTGCACCAGGTCCAAGAAAATGGCAAGAGTGGCATGGGGTGTAAGGAGCCTGGTGGCGTTGTGGATTAGGCAATGGTCTGCTAACTTGTAGGCCAGCAGTTCAATCCCACCAGTCCCTTCTAGGAGAAAGATGAGGCTGTTTGCTCTGGTTGGAAACCTGATCCAGGGAGCTATGAGTTGGAATCAGTGTGACGGCAGTGGGTGGGTTGGGGTATAAAGAAGGAACCTAGGGAAATATTTTCAAATATCTCTTACCTATATATCCTAGGTTTTCTTTCATACCAAAGTTGTCTTTCCATAGGTGGTACCCATTTGTATTTCCATCATCTGTGTACCAGTGAGGGCTTTCATCATTTCCTCACTATGCCTGATATTCATTAGCTCTCCAAATGTCATATACTCTCATTTGATTAGGGACAACTTAGTGCCTATTTGTCCTGTAAAACCCTCCTCTTTTGTTAGTTACCATCAAGGACAAAGTGCTCAGGTGCATTTGCTAAAACAACAGATTGTCAGAAACTCTGGTCTTAGAAATGTTACCAGGGTGACGGGAACACCTTGGCTTCGAGGATGTGAGCCCCGTGGGTCACTTAGACAGAGGATTTCAGCTCTGGTCAAGAGTTTTCAGACCCAGAGTTCCATGTGTCTCTAACTTTTGGGTCTCAGAGAAAAACTGGACCGTGGGACTGCTGCTTAGGTGAGCCCCATGTTAACCCTTTACTCACAGCCATTTTGCTTTCAGGTTCTAAAACATTGCTTCAATTACACTTTTTACCAAACTCCACCCTTCCTCAGACTAATTCTCTCCTCCTTCGGTGAGATGGCCCAGGTTTCCCTGGTTTGTTGTTTCCCTTGTTGCAGAAAAGTAATTAAATGGAACGTTGCTGACTACAGTTATGTTTATGGTGGCTTGTAGCAGATGGTTTTACCCATCGGAAACAGTCCTAAACAGCGGGAAAAGTTACTTTCAGTAATTCTTTATAGATTTTTTTTAAAGCAAGAAATTGGACTCCTTGTAATTTGAGTCTTGTCTGATGAGCTCGGTAGAGATCACTACTGTTTTCTGTTCTTCCAATACCACAAGCAGTAATGATCCTTTGCTGTTCATTCTCACTGCCGCCGAGTGGAGGCTGACTCACAGCGACCTTATAGGACAGGGTAGGACTGCCCCCGTGGGTCTCTGAAACTGTGACTCTTTACCAGAGTAGAAAGCCTCCTCTTTCTCCCGTGGATTGGTTGGTGGCTTCAAATCTTATGGGTAGCTGCCCAATGCATAACCACGATGCCACCAGGTGTCACGAGCGTGTGATCAATACTTACTTAATGCTCTTTGACATTTTTGAATGCTCGGTTTATTCATTTCAAACACACATCAAACAATCTAACAATCTTAAAATTACCTTGTCATTAGCTATAAGGGTAACACAAGATTAATTCAGCATCATATCAGTTACTGGCCCTTAGTCCCGTCAGGCATTGTCTTCATCAGTGTACACATCCAGGTAGAGTTGGAGAGAGCAGGAGCTGGTGTCTCCTCCTTGGTTCCTAGTTCTCTGAGTTCAGTCTCTCTACCAAGGCCTTTATAGGCGGTCTTGCTGGCTCTTTGACGTCCTTCTTGCGTTCAGCCACGTCTTATTAGGGTTCCCCAGATGTGTCTGGGGAGCTTCTAGGTGCTGCCCGGGTAGGTGGTTTGCTTCTTTTCAGTAAGTCTGCAGTGATTCAGCATTTCTTACTGGGTTTTTAATCTCTCTCAAAAACACTCACTGATGTTCATAGGTGGTATGTAATGCAGCATCTTGCAATGAAATTCCGCGTCTTGTAAGGCAGTTCTACGTCTTGCAAGGTAGTTTTAACACGCTCTCATCACCAGGGCTCCTGTTAATCTGACACAAGTGAGTGAAGTGGCTGTCTTATTTGCCTGGAAAACTTTCCCTCCGTATTGTCACCTGAATGGCCTAAATGTCACGTCGTCAGAGAAGGTGTCCCTGGTCATCCTCAATTTAAAGTAGTCATCTCCCCACACCAACCCCACCCCCGTCACTCTTATCCTATCTTCCCAGTTTATGACCACGCTGAAACTTTCCTATTCGATTATTTGTTTCTGATCTTTCCATCCTCATGAGAATGCAAGCTTTACATTCCTCAACAAACGTTTGTGGAAAGAGAGAACAAATGAGGGACCAACGACTTCCTTTTACTTCCTTTAAACACCTACCAAGGAGACTCAACTGGGTTCCGCATGGTGGTGGTGGGGGGGCGGTAACGGAGGAGGCATTCGGCTTCGCCATTGGTTGAAGCGTTTCCAGTTGCTCCTGGCAACCACTGTTCCCCACCAGTCTCGTGGAGGCCCCGCCCCTTCTCCCTTTGGCCCGCCCCTAGGAGCTCCGAGCCAGACCCCGCCCCCGGAAAAGGAGCGCTGGCCCTTTAAGCGGCGGGACTTCTGGTCACGTCGTACGCGGCCGCCGGAAGAGGAAGTGTCGCTGTCGAACGTTCCCTCGCTCGTCCGAATTCGGTGGCGCCACGTCCGCCCGTCTCCGCCTTCTGCACCGAGTCTTCGGTGGCTTCCGCCACGACATCTTCCACTCACGGAGCCGGTCGCTTCGTGAAGGGCTGAGACGGGGCGTCGGGCGGCCGTGCGCATCCTGGCGACCTGAGAATCGAAGATGTCGGACATCGGGGACTGGTTTAGGAGCATCCCGGCTATCACGCGCTATTGGTTCGCCGCCAGCGTCGCGGTGCCCTTGGTCGGCAAATTAGGCCTCATCAGCCCGGCCTACTTGTTTCTGTGGCCCGAGGCTTTCCTCTATCGCTTTCAGGTATTGACCGGCGGCCGCGGGCCGGCGTGTTGTGCACCCGCGGTGCCTGGTGGGACATGTAGTGCGTCTGGCTCAGGGGTCTGGGCGGCGACCTGGGGGCTGAGGGGTCTGGAAGCAAGGCCTGAATCCCAGGAGACGTGGTGGTTCTTCTATTAAGATTGTGCCTCCCGCCCTCTGCAGTGAAGCGGGGCGGGGAGGCAGGGAGGAGGTACGTTAGGGCTATTTGTCGGGGTGTTGGTTAGCAGAGTTGAAGTTAGCAGCCCGGGTCCACCTGGAGCTAGTGGCCTCCGACCACCCTCTGCCACCCATGTAGGTGGCGTGTAGGTGTCAGTTTAGCGAACAACTTAGCTCTTTGCCCATTAATTTTTTTTCACACCCCTACATCTCCCAGGATGGATATAAGTCCAGGGGTGTAAAGAATAGGTTTATGTATTTGCATTTGTTTCCCCGAAGCTCTTACCTGGTCTCTGGCACCTAGTAGTTGAATGCAAGAAAGAATGAGTAAAGAGTCACTTGCTCTGGAAACGAAGATGCTGCCGCCACCTTGAGCAGGAAGGGAAAAAATCCAAAGAGATAACTAGCTGGGCAAGGGCACTTAGTTTCCTGAGGGTTTCCGTTTGCTGACCGGGTTCTGTGCATGACATTGTTGTTAGTGATAGGTCAGATCCCAAGGTGTGACTTCAATTTAACACATTTGTCCTATAGGCAACACTCTCTTTATCTTTCCCCTCTTCACTGGCTATTATTTTTCTATCTCTACACCCCCCCCCCCCTTATTCCTCAGTTTCTCAACTTCCTAACCTTTCAGTGTTGTGATGGCTTCTCCACACTTTCACCCCAGGTGATCTCCTGAAGCCATGCCTTTAAATGCTCTGTAAACGGAAGACTCCCCGATCAAAACACAACTCCCTTCAGTCCAGATCCACCTTCGGATGTCTAGACTTGCACATGCCAGCCCTCTATTTGAAATCAGCACTTGAGTTGATGAATACTCACTGCCACCCAGTCCTTGCTGACTCATAACAACCCCCTGTGGGTTTCTGAGATGGTAATTGTTGATGGGAATAGAAAGTCCAGTCTTTCTCCCAAGGAGCTACTGGTGGTTTTGAACTGTCGACCATGGGGATTTCAGCCCAGTGTGTAACCATAGGCATCTTAAACTTGCCCAGCACCCAGCTCCCTGCCCTGTGACTCTAGAAATAAATAGCAATTTCATTATCACAGGAGCTCGTGCTAGTAGTTTTGGGATTATCCTCTGACTTCTCTTTAGTATACAATTAATCGGCAGAACTGTTGACTGTGCTTTGAGTCAAACCAAAAAACCTCATTGCCATGGGGTCTTTATCAACTCATCATAATCCCATAGGACAGAGTAGAACTCCCCTTGCGAGTTTCCGAGACTAACTTTTTATGGGAGTAGGAAACCCGCCTTTCTCCCTCAGAGAGGCTAATGGTTTGTGGGTGCTGACCTTGTGTTTAGCAGCCCAGTGCCTAACTACAATGGCACCAGGACTCCCGCCTTGGACAGTGTCTCTCACCTTCCACTGGAAGTAATTATCACCTTCCAGACTTGTCCCTTCCAATCCCTTCTCCAAGCAGCTGGAGCGTGCCTCTACAATAGAAGTCAAGTCCTGCCAGCATTCTGCCCAGAACCTTCCGATGTCTTCTACTCTTGTGGGGTAAAACCAGGTCCTTTCTGCGGGCTGCAAGCTCTTCCCCCCCACAGGTACACACTGCCTCTTGGCCCTCGTCTCTCACTACTCTACCTTATACAATGGAGTCCTTGCTGTGCCTTCAGCACTAGTTCATTCTCACCTCGGGGCCTTTGCACACATTTCTCGGCTGAAGGGAGAACCCACTCCTTTAGCCTCTTAGTTCCTTCTGCTTTTTGTCCAGTGCTGTTTTATAGCTGAGCCTGTCTCTGGTTGTCCTACAGGAAACGGCCCTCCTTCAGTCTACCCTTAATTTTTCTTGTTCCCTATCACCCATTGGTGTACTTCCCCTTAAGAGACGAAGGCTCTCTGAGAGCAAGCTTTGTTGATCACTGTTCTTGTCTATTCAAAGAGTACCTGGTATATAGCATGTACTGTGGTGTGGATGCTGGGAACCAAGCAGACTCCTCCTCTGTGCTGGCCACTGGGATCCAGAAGTGGATAGGTTAGGAGAGGAAAGCTCCAACTCCCGGGAAGAAATTAAAATCCAGGCAGGGGATGGGGGGATGGGGAGTGACTTATGGGTGTCTTATTTAATAGAGTGGTCCAGACATGTCTCAGAGAAGATGTCTGAACTACAACCTGATGGATGCATAGCAGCCTTGAGGAGAGTAGGCTCTGGGATAACATTCCAGAAAGAAGGAAGAGTATGTGAAGGCTTAGGGCTGAGAAGAAGGTACAGGAAAAAGAATGTCTAGGTGTGTGGATCCTGCAGGGGTCTGGATTGGTAGGCGAAGACAAGGAGATGGCCAAGTGTGAGAACAATCAAGGTGGAAAGTTAGTCTGGGGTCAGATGTATAGAGCTTTGTAGGCCCTGTTGTGTAGGTGCCCTGGAGTGGGCTCCAGTTCCTATACCTGGGCACAAAAGAGGGCCTGTCCTGACTCCTCTTCATGGCGGGTGTTATGCTTTCCTCCGTTATGTGGCTGGTGTGCAGTTTGAATGCCTGTCAACGATGTCAACGATACTCTGTTGCAGTTCTTAAGGGTTTCACTGGTTAGTTGTTGCAAGTAGATCACTTGGTTTCCCTTCTTAGTCTGTAAGCTCTGCTGAATCCTGTCCACCCTGGTGACCTTGCCAGTATTTGAAATACCTGTGGTATCCCTGCACCCTGTAAGCCACTACAAGACGCTGGCACGCAGGAGGTGGAGGCTGTGTAAGCGGTTTGCATTTTATTTTCAGGACACCAGGGAGCCTTTAGGAGCTGTGGTGGCACAGTGGGATACAAGTTGGGCTGCTAACCAACTTCAGGGACAGCAGGTTGTAACCACCAGCCACACACTACTTTGGTGAAGAGTTTACACCACCACTTGACTGTGAGTTTGTTGTACTTTGGTGGCTTACGTGTTGCTGTGATGCTGGAAGCTATGTCATGAGTATTTAAACTCCCAGCAGGGTCACCCAAAGCGGACAGCTTTCAGCAGGGCTTCCAGACTAAGAACAGACTTCGAAGAAGGAATATGCTGCCCACCCTGAAAACACAGTCAGAAACCTAAGGAGTAGAAGCAGAACGTTGTCAGAGTGCCGGCAGATGAAAAGGACATCATGCTGAAGTCAAGGGGCAGAGGAAGAGGAAGGCCCTCAACAAGATGGACTGATAGAGTGGCTGCCCAACGGGCCCAAGCATAAGAACAGGTGTGAGGAGGACCCAGGGCCAGGGATGAGGTGGAATGGACTCAATGACGCGCAGCGCCACCACCGCCAAAGTGACGTCTTGGGAACCCACAGAGGCAGTTTCTCTGCCCTGTAAAGCAGCTGTGAATGGGAATCAGCTCCATGGCAGCACGTGATTTGGTTTTTTTTAGAGGAAGTTGGAGTCTTTCGAGCAGAGGACGGACAAGACCTTGAGGCCTCAGTGAGGTGGTTCTGGGGTGGGGACCACAGTTTGTACGTGAGTGGGGAGGGCCAGGTGATGGAGTGAGACAGAGACAGGCTAGGAGGCTCTAGGAAAGATGGCCATGGATCAGACTGCTGTGAATACAAAGGAGAGGTGGATGAATCTGGGAGTTAGGATGGATACGGTTGCTGGCTGCGTTGGATGTAAAATGTAAAAGAGTGAAAGAAACAGGTTCAAAGGTGTCACTGTTCGCACAGCAAATGTGAGCGATGGCAGAGCCCTTTACTGAGCTGGGCAGTGTTCAGGGCTTGGGGGTGGGGTGGGGTGGATAAAGAGTTGGCTTCACTAACTCTTGAGATGTATTTTCGTAGGTTTTATTGTGGTAAAAATATACATAACAAAATATTTGCCAATTCAAGTTTTAAAAAATACTACTTTTTTATCCAATCTGTTAATTAACTATAAAGTAAACTAGGAGCTACTTTGGGATAAAGGTTTAAAGATATTCCAGGGCAGTAGTCTGAGAGAGTTCCTGGTCTCACCCAGTCCAGTAAGTCTGGACCTGCAACGTTTGAGTTCCGTTGCGTGTTGTCCTCCATTCTTTCTAAGCCATTCACCATGTCCTGTTCAGGATCCTTATCCTTGGTGGCCGGACTCCATCCGTTCTTCTTGTCTCAGTGTACGAGGTCCACTGCAGCTTGTCCGTGATCATCAGTGCCTTCCTGACCAACTGAGATGTCACTGCCATCGTTGCCACCTAAAGGGGCTTATCCATCTCCAGCAGTCCATTGTTCTGTCCACTTCCTAGGACACTGTCGGCACCAGATGCCTTTGTTTGGCATTCCTCATCTGTGATCAGTGTTTCAAGATGGGGGGAAAAGAGAGAAGATCATTCAGCTGCTGCCATACAACGTTGTGCTAAGGTCGCCCCAAATCACCTGACCCCAATGCTACTTTTCTTATATGTCCTATTCAGTGGCTTTGATTGTGCTCTTCATTTTGTATTGCCCATATTATAGGCAGTTTATATTTTTTATATTAGTAAGGCCAATCTTGCTTAACTTGTTAATGCATGTTATCTATCAAACCATATAGTTCAGTGTTAAAAATGATTTCTTCCACATTATTGTTCATTTTCTGCTATAGTAAGATGTTCAAGAACCATCACCATGACTTGTTTCCAAATTATTCCATCAACTTAACAGCAACTCATTGCCCCATAAGCAATGGCTTCCCCTTCTTCCCACCACTGCACCCCCTCTTCACTTACTGTCATCGAATCTGACTCATTATGACCCTGTCGGGCTGTTCCTCTTTACAGGAGTAGAACGCCTCATCTGTATCCTGCACAGAGACCGGTGGTTTCAAACTGCTGACCTTGTGGTTAGCAGCCTAAATTGTAACCACTTTGCTAGCAGGGCTCCTCCTCCCACTCCTAGTAACCACTAATACGTGTCCTGGGTCCCTGAAGTGCCTTTAGGCGTCCAAGTGGGGAAGGCTTGCAGGTCCTTGGCTATAAGAGTATTGTTTGGGCTCGTGGCCAGATTGTGCTCCAGAACTTTTGACTGTCACTTACTGGTTTTGGAATACTCTTGTCTGGCACTGAGTGAATGTCATGCACTTTGTACCTGGTGCACTCTGGGTAGTGTGCGTTTCCGGGAGCAGTGGTAAATCATTGTGCAAGAAGGGCCTGGTCAGAAGTGGCTCTTGGACCTGCCTTGCAAAATCTTGTGTCCTGTGCATATGTTGAGTAAAGTAAATAAGAAAAGAAAGCCTTTCTGGTTAGGGTCAGTGTATAATGTTAAAAGGTGTGAACTGAACCCTCACCTCCTTTCAAAAGCATCAACTTTTATCTCACTTCTCAGGGGTTTCCCCTCCTTCTCACCTGGTTTCTTCTGGGCTTGACTCCCTGAGAGCACCCTGTGGGGCCAGGTTGGCGAGGGAGGAGCAGGATGCTGACTGCCCAGGTGTGAAAATGTACCTTGTCTCCCTACAGGTTAGCTTTCAGACCCACGGGGAGGAGCTCACCTGCAGATGAAGCAGTTGAGGAAAACTGCCATCCGGAGAGGCTGGCTGGCAAAAACAGACCGCACGTTGTGTGTTAGCAGTGTTTCTGCCAGGGGTTCGTTTTCCCTTAGGAGCCAACTCGTGAATACTGACCTTGGAATCTTTATAGACTTTCTTGCACTTAAAAAAAAAAAAAGAAAAAAGAAAAAGTATGGTTGATGTAGAATTGTGGGTTCAAGTTAGAAGTGTCCTACAATGTGAACCTTTTCTCCTTATTTATCGGTTCTGTGTGAGTCACTTGCTGTTTGGCATTCCCACATTTAAAATGTACCTTCGTTAGTTTGGCTAAGTTTAGGTGTGTGCTGACATTCACTGCACTGCCTCTTCCTAAGTCCTCAGACTCTCACTCCTCCAGCCCTTCAGTGTTCCTGCTGATCCCACGTGACTTAGCAGAAAGGTGGTGGGTTCCAGCTGTCTTGCTGTTTTCTGAGGATACATCTCCCAGGGCTGCTTGCCTGGCACTGTTCAGTTTCTGTATCAGTGGGATGAAGATCTAAGCTATTTTGTTTAATGCCTTTGTATATACGATCTGCCCAAACTGTCATTCTGTGTGCAGTGGAATGGTATTGAAAGATGATTTCTTCCAAGTCAAAGTAAATTATTTTTTCATTTCTGTGTACAGGACATAACTGTTCAAGTTCTTGAGTCCTGTTCTCAAAAGTCTGGCTCAGCCCCTTACCACACCAAACTCACTGCTAGTGAGGGACTTGATAGAACCAGACCCTTTAGTCTTCTAACCCTTCTAAAATTTTTTTCAGGAAAAAAAATTTTTGTTTTTATTCTTTTCTTTCATAGTTATCAATATATATAACAACCAGAATACATTAATGAAATGTTATGAAAACGTCGCGCTCGGTGTTATAGGGCTAAGGCTGTAAAGATCTTTACGGGAGTAGGCAGCCTCATCTTCTCTGGAGCTGCAGGTGGCTTTGAACCATCAACCTTGCAGTTAGCAGTAGCACATGGAACCAACCCATTGACACGACAAGTGAGGCTTCTCTGTGTCCTTAGACAAGTTAATTTTCCTTTCTGAGTCTAACTTGACCTGCAAATTGGGGATAAAGTTAAACAGTATGTACCAAATTAATTTTAGTCTGAGACTTCAGTGACATATCTGACAAGAGGTAGAAATTAATTAAATGAGCACATTGGTTATAAGACAAACCCTACTTTTAGAAAACAATAAGTTCCTTTAATTTGAGGATGCATGCTACCTACAGCATGTCTTTACGAGATAGAAGATACAGAAAATATTTTTAAAGTGACCACCAGTCAGCCTGGTAAATAGACTATTCAGATATAGTTGTGTCCCCCCCCCTCTTTTTGTTTTTTCAATTCAACCATTACCAGTTCCTGCCATTACGGCTTTCTCTCCAAGGATAGTGGGATTCTAATTTGCATTTGTAACTAAAATTGAAATGCAGCCACTGGCTTGAGTGACCTTGCTCTGCTTTTTGCCCCTCAGAAAGCAGCCGAACCACAAAAGCAAACGAACAAACAAAAAACACGAAGCTGCATGCTCTCAATCACTCTAACTTATTTCCAGGAATAATAAGAAATGGCACCAACCAAGTCTGTTTATCAGCCAGGCGCTGGTATTTGCAAAGCGTCTGCATATATGATCTCATTTCACCTGATGACAGCTGTCCTGGCAGAGTTAGGAATGTGCTGGGGGTGGGGTGGGGAGAGCCATGAACACACCTACCAGGAAAAGGCTGAGCAGGGAAGGAGCCTCAGGAGTTGGTGGGGTAGGCAGCCTTGGGGTCCTGCCTTAGCAGCCTGCCCACCTGACACAGCTTTGCTGGGGTCTGGGGGTGAGTTGTTCAGGAGAGCCTGGCTCTGGTTTCTGTTTATTGAGTTACAGCATATGTAATAAACAGGACATATGTAGATGACACATTTACAGCCTGTTGAATTTTCAAAAGCTCAATCCACTTCTCTATCGAGCCTCCAGATAAAAATCTGCCTCCTGCCCCTCTGGCTACACCCTGTAACTACTGCCCTCACTGGACAGCAGATGTTTTCTGTCTCTTGGTGGTGGTGGTGGTTAGGGGCCATCAAGTCATTTTCACTCCCGGTGACCCCATGCCCAGCAGAACGGACACTGCCCACCCAGTCTTGTGCTATCCTCGCAGTTGTTAGGTTTGTGCTCATACTTGCAGCCACCTTGAGGGCCTCCCTCTTTTCGCTGCCCCCTGCTTTACCACGCCTGATGTCTCCCAACCACATGTGCAAAGTACATGAGACAGAGTCTCGCCACCCTTGCCTCTAAGGAGCATTCTGGCTGTACTTCTCTCCACGCAGAATTGTTGTGCTCCTGGCAGACCTTGGCACGTGTCGTTTTCTTGGCCAGCACCAGAATTCAAGTGCATTGGTTCCGCAGTGCCCAAGCTTCACAGGCATTTGAGAAAGCTGTGTACTTTGCATAAAGGGAAAGTGTGTGCTTGAGTTGCCCTACTGCGGTCGCACGTGTGAGTGTGGCACATTTTCCTCATCCGTTCTGCTGATGGGCCTTTGGAGTAGTTTCCAGTTTGGTGCCATTAGGAGTAGCGCTGCTGTGAACATTCTAGTGCGTGTCTTGGTGAACATAGGTCCTTCTGATGAGCATATGCATGCATGTCTGCTGCGTCTAGACCACGCAGTGGAACTGCTCTCTCACTCCCTTCATCGAGGGCTTTTATTTCCCCCGAGAGAGTGGCATGGGCCTTTGCGTGCTGTTTCCATGTGTCTGGAAATGAAACACTCAAACCAGAAGGGCTCCCAGTCTGCTAACAGGACTGTCCTGCTGGCTTGTGACTCAGCGTGGACGTTCCCTCGGCCAGGCCTCCCCTGTCGCAGGCAGAGCTCTCCTTTTCTGCTGCATTGGAGAGACTCCACGCTGAACGCTGGTGGTGTTGGCCACCATTTCAGCAGCCGCTCGTTTGGAGACTTAGATGGCTGCAGCTCACTTCTATGAAGCGTTTGCACCAGGAACGAAAGGACAGTGTCTTGGAGGAGCTAACAACAGGCTTTCACGGGCTAGCTCCGGTGAACTATGGACTCCATGTTAAATGGGGACCTCTTGACGGCTGACTGAAATGAATTCCAGCCCCATGTTCCGCTGGAACCAGCCAGGGAGATGATGGTTCCTGTCATGGGGTGGCTGTGGGGACCTACGGCTCGTGGTCCCCAGCCCTCTGTGGGCTGGCCCCAGGTCCCAGGCCCTGCACCTGGCTGCCTCCCTCGGCATCAGTGTGCTGAACAGAAAGCCAGTTTTCCTCTACTAACCAGTTGCTTGTCTATTGGTCCCAAGTGAGGGGGCTTAGTTGGGTGCCGTTGGTGGGATTTCAGAAATGTTGTGCCTTGTGTCCTTCTGAGGATGAGGTAGCTCTGGGTGCTTTCAGATTTGAATTTTCAAGTAACACAAGAGTCTGTTAGATCAATGAAGGCAAGTCTGTAATTCAAGATTAAGTTTAATGAAAGGGGAGACGAAGCGATGGTATTTTGACAGACGCTGATTTCCAAGGAACAGGTGCACACAGTGGCTAAAAATAGCCTGCCTTCAGCTCTGAAGAAAAAGTCCCCACAACCCGCTGATCCAGTCAGGCCTCAGGAACGCCACTAGGAACGTGGGGGTAGTTGGCTATGTGAGTTTGTAAAGGTCAGGTGCAGCAGCTAAGAGGTTGCAGTGACGATAGTGTACACGAACACTCTGCACAAAGCCTCTCTCTCATTCACTCCGAGTGCCAGCCTCATACCAATCTTGGGAGATAAAGAAGCCCAGGGTCACTAACAGGACAAGTGTCTCTGGTGGGTGAGGAGCCGGCTTGGAGGAGGCCCAGGCGGTCCAAGGCAACCCAGACCAGGGGGCTCCCTGCTGCTCTGCTCCAGTGCTTTCGCGGGGAGAGAATGAATTTGCAGGCCTGTTCTCAGTTCATCCCAGGATTACACATGCAGAGTAGTCCTCGACATAGTCATTCATTGTAATGACAGCTCGTAATAACCGTGCCACTTGTGAGAGGCGTCAGACTGCCTGGGACAAAGCTTTCACCGATTAGCTCTGAGCTAACCTGGAAAGTGCCACCCCCTCCCTATAAAGCCCCCTTCCTTGGTGAGTGCACACAGGTTAGACTAGCACACTCGCACGGAGGCTCGTCACTCGCCCACCCAGTGCTTCTTTTACCCTGGACCAAAGTAGGGCAAGCCGCCTGGCCCACTCTGCTTGTACAGGTGGAAGTGGAGGCTCAGGAATGGCCGCTGGTCAACTGAGGCTGGAATCCAGGCCTTCTCCGCAGGTCTCCAGTGCCTTCTCTGTTACACTGCTGTTTCCCCGATCAGGTTGGGAATAGACCTCAGTGAATTTTAACCAGTTTCGTTGTACTGGCTTTGAGCTGGGTTCATGGGAGGCTACTTTTGGTGTGTGGAAAAGCCCTTCTCCTGCCCAGGAAATGTAGCTCTCAGGGCCACCGACTTCTGTTTGGGTGGGTATCTGGCTGGATCTGAGTCAGCTGTCACCTACCCTTGTGCTCCATCCCAGCTATACCAGCTGCTCTGAGGGAGAAGGAGGAGGTGGTCTGTTCTGTAAACGTCTCCAGCCTCAGGAACCCTACAGAGGCCTCTGTGGTTTGGAATCCACTCGATGGCCGTGGGCTTGGGCATTTTCTTTTTAGTTGAGAGCATTTGTCCGTGGATCAGCAGTGTGACTCACAAGATTTTATTCTAGACTGTACACATAAAGAGGATCTACAAGAGGGTTCTTTGCCACGCGGTTCTACGTTTAAATGAAACCTAGGCACCCACTTGAAAAGAATATTATGCAACCAATGCAAATGATTTTACCCAGGGAACAAAACAAGGTATAGAACAGTGAAATGTGTGGTGGGACAAAGTGGGGGTACATACACCATTATTTTTTGAAAGACATAAAATAACTGCTCAGATTTTTTTTTTCTGCCGGGAAGAGAACTTGGAGATTGAGGGTCAGGAGTGAGATCTATTTCTCAGTATTGGTCCTTGTGAAATTGTGTGTCTATAAGTTTGTGTGTAATAAAGCCATACACCCTTCTGGCTTAGTCACCACATTAGAAATACAGACCTCTGTAATGATGTGTTTTGAATGATGTGTTTTTTTTGACAAAGTATGTCATTTCTTCTTAGTTTCAGTTAAGTAGATTTTCTTGTACTGTACTGTTGACCTAGGCTTAACTGTATGCCTCAGTTTAATAAAACATTCATATACTTGCAGAGTTTGATCTTTTTTCACTTTGTTTAGAAATATTCCCTATTTTATGTTATTAAATACCTTAGAGTTGTAAATTGATGTGATCGGAAGTTGTTTGGGGCTGGGCTCTCGAGAGCAGCACAGCCGGTGGGACATGCATGTGCGTGTATGAAGAAGCTAATGGCAAGAAATGGCTCACACAGCTGAAGTGGGTTAAGGCCAGTCCAGTTCAAGTCTGTGGGCCAGGGGTTAAGCTGGAGGCTCCTCTTTACTCATGTGGCTGTGGGGGCTGACGAACGTGGAAGCAGGAAGAGCACAGGATGGTAGATGCAAAGTCGAATTAATCCAGGGTCATCAGTCCAATGATGACTTCTAGGATTGGCAGACAATGTGGTAGGAGGATGAGGAGCTCGATGCAGGACCCCGATCCAGCAGAAGTGACAAGCTTTCTCACAGTCTGCTTCAAAAGGAGCAGGCCACACCCCCGGGAGTCTGTCTCCCAACTGCTAGGATCAAGACTGTGACTCATCAAAGGGGCCTGCACTCTACCATGTCTGCTTGCAACTCATAGTTTGATTACATTGTTAGATCCCATCATGGAATCGATTGCATCGTGATAGATCACATCATGAGGGATTATTGTCAAACCACCAAGAACACTGGCCCAGCCAAGTTGACACAAACCCAACTAGCACAGAAGTGGCAGGGACTTTTCTCTGTTTTCATGGACGGTGGTGTTCAGGGTGTCTCTGGAGTAGTTCTCTGCATTGAGGAGACGTGCTTCAGAAGAGTGAGGTTTTCTTTCGCTGAAAAAGGATGGGGGGCGGGGGAGAATCAATCTTAGAAAAACTAATCACTGTTATTTTCTCTGGACAGGTCTGGAGACCAATCATGGCCACCTTTTACTTCCCCGTGGGTCCAGGAACGGGATTTCTTTATTTGGTCAATTTATATTTCTTATATCAATATTCTACACGACTCGAAACAGGTATGCCATATGTAGTTGTTTGAAGTGTTGCTTCCCTTGACTTTACTAGTCTGTGTGCTTGCTCACTGGGAGGACTTTTGAGGGCCCTGAGGGACAGGCTGTCAGGACAGGCAGTGCCCTCTGAGTACGAACTGTGCCCTGACTGTTCCAGACACGGACTTCCTAGATGCATCAGCTGACATCCAGTGCACGGGGCAAGTGGCAGTGAAACAATGAGAGTTCTCAGATGACATCCATCCTAGTGGCTGAGTGGTGTGTCCTCAGTTTGACAATTCACTCATTCCTGTCACAGAAATCCTTGTACTTGGGTTGCAGTATAGGCACAGGCTTCAAAGAATTAATGAAAAAAATGTAATGAAGAGATAATAGAATTTTTCCACAGGCTTTTTGAAGATTTCCTGTATATATGCCCTTGATTGGGATTGAAGAATGCTATTATAGAATGAAGACCCTCTATTTAGTCTCTGACTCACAGTGAGTCTGTAGGACAGGGTACAATTGCCCCTGTGGGTTTCCGAAACTTAACTCTTTATGGGAGGAGATAGCCTCATTTTTCTCTCGTGGAGCATCTGGTGGTTTTAAACTGCTGACCTTGCGTTCAGCAATCCAGCACATCTCCACTATGATGCCAGGGTTTCTTTGTATATGAGTTGATAGCAACCCGATGGCAGTGTTTGGTTGTTGGTTTACTTAGTCTCTGAGGCGCCCTGGTGGCGTAGTGTGTTACACGTTGGGGTACTGACTGCAAGATGAGTGATTCAACCCCTTCAACTGCTTTAAGGGTGAAGCATGGGGCTTTTTGCACCCTTGAAGATGTACAGTCTGGGAAACCTAAAGGGGCAGTTCTACTCTGTCCTGCCTGATGTCTTGCCTGTGAGTTGGAATTGACTTGATGGCACCTGGTGTTTTGTTTACTTTAGTCTCTGTAATGAAACAACTCAAGTTTAAAGTAGCGTGCCATGATTTGACTGTCAGGCAGTTGATTAGCTATGACTGCCTTATACTCTCAGTCAGGGTTCCCCTGTTTGAGAACTGTGAGCCAGACTCACAACTGCAAGGAAGTGGAAGCATGGATACTTGCTTCAACTACAACTTTTTCTTAAACCGGCATTTGAGGAGAGAGAGAGAGAAAAAAAAAATCACTGCTTTAACACATAGTGTGGGGTCCTAGAATGTGTACCCGTTGGAAAGAGCTTTGCCCATTCCCCTTGTTTCCAGAGAAGGAACCGAGGGTTGTAGGGGGTGAGGTGGCTTGACCGAGGTGATACAACCAGGACTCTTGTCACCGTATCAGGAGCTTCATCCTGAAGTTTGCCTGGATTTATGGCTTTCATCCTCCGTGTTAGACCTGGTTATGATGTTGCCTGGCTTGGCATTCTGCCCTCTAATTGAGGAGAAAGTTACTGGAATAAGACTTGTAATACCAGTAGTCAATGCTAGGGCAAGGAAAAGTGATCCATAACAAATTTTAAAAAGTTTTATTAGGGAAAAATTTCAAATACACAAAAGTAGAGAGGTTAAGGACACCCCTTTCCCCCTTTTATAGTGAACTAAAACCCACGAACTTCACATTTATCATTTTAACCATTCTACAGTGTGCATGTCAGTGGTACCAGTTATAGTTACAGTGTTGCATAACCACCACTGTAACCCCGATCACTGTCAGCACCCTAAAAGAAACCCTGTACCCATTGAGCAGTCCCCACCCCACCAAATCCCTGGCAGCCCCGATTTACTTTCTATTTAACGTCCCTGTGGCTTTCCCAATTCCAGACATGTGTATGTGGAATCACTATGTGACTCTGTGACTGCTTTCTTTCACTCAGCATATTTCCAAGGGCCGACCTTGTGACAGAATGAACCCCGTTTAACCGTCCTTAACTTCATGGCTGTTTTTCCAAGTGTGTCTCCCCACCGATGGTTACTTGAAACAAATACCAGACATGATTCCATCCATAAATAGTTTAGTATTAATTTGCCTCTGAAATGTAAGGGCCTAAATTACAATCATTCTGTGATTGCTTATTATTTGCAAATTGTCTCCTTTCTGTTCCTTAAGATCCTGCAGTCCATTTACCCAGCTCTGCTTACCCTCTCAGGTGCTACAGCTGGTTGCTAACCTGACCCTCCTTTCAGAACCGTTAAGGTTCCTTTGCACGAAGTGGTCTTTCATTTGCTATGGTTCTTCAAAGGTGCCCTTCATCCCTTATTTCCTAGTTCCCATCCACAAAACTTTTTTGGGGGGGTGGTGGAGGTGGGGAGGTTTTTTGGGAACAATTACTCTATATGCATACAAGGAGACAATTCTGATTCCAAAAACAAGCTAATGGCTCAAAGTTGGCGAGTTATGGTGAAGATTATAAAAAGAGGAGGGAGGCTAGAATATCAACCACTGGCTAATCTTGACATGATTGAATCTTGGCCAGAAGCGGGTGGTTCTGACAATGATCATCTGTTGCTTATCAAGTGGTCTCTGGCCTGGCAACCAAAAATGTGCTCTTGTAGGATAAGAACAAAGTTAAAATCGAAGTAAGATGGCTGTTAATTTTTCGCTTTCCACCTGCTCCCTGCTCATCCTGATTGGAAGAGAAGCTCTGATTAACCAAGTGTTGGCTGGGCACTCAGCACTCGGACGGTTTCTTCAAGTCTCATAGGACTGCTGTTCAGGGTAACTTTGTGAAACATCCTCTGTTGGTGGGTCCCTAGCTTCCCCTCTGTTTTTTTCTCCAGTTGATGGAGGCCACTTGTTGTACCCCAGATGGCTGCTCTCGCTCTTTTTAGATTCCAGCAGCTTAAACTGCACTCACTACCGAGTTGATGCTGACTCCCAGCAACCCCAGAGGACAGAGCAGAAGTGTCAATCTCTCCAGAAGCAGGCTGCCTCCTCATCCTACTGTAGAGGGGCTGGGGGATTCAAACGGCAGGCCTTCAGTTAGCTGCCCGGTATTTAATCACCCACGCCACCGGGCCTGTCCTCTCAAGCATCTGAGTAGCTTGATAATAAAATGAAGCATCACTAGGAAGAGAACTTGTTACACAAGCTGATGGTGAGAGAGGCTCATCCAGCCCTTGAGCCTAATGTTCCTAACTCTGAAAACAGATCCCAAGAAGGTGCTGGTGAAGCAGGACTCTGCTGCACTCTTCTTCCCCTTGTTAGGGGCCCTCAGTTGGTCCGACCCATAGCGACACTGCACAACAGAACAAGACCCTGTCTGGTCCCGCACCCTCCTCACAACTTCCTATCCCATTGCTGAGCCCATTGCTGCAGCCACTGTCAGCCCACCTCCTTGAGGGCCTTTCTCTTTTTTGCTGCCCCTCCACTTTACCAAGTGAGATGCCCATCTCCAGGGACTGGTCTCTCCTACTTGGGTGTCATTCACATGAGGGAGCTTCCAAAAGTTTCTAGACAAATGGAATTAGAGATAATGGGTGTTTTCCACGAACTTTGTGGAGTGCCTTCGAGTGCACACAACACTTGGCTTTTTTGCTGAATTACAGACTCCTTGGGAAGCAAGTAACTAAGGAAGATGTGGTCTGTTTTATCAGGAGAAGGATGAAGCTTTCTGCTCACAGAAAGGTTTACAGTCTCTGAAACCCACAGGTGCTGTGCTGTGTCAGGTGACTGTGAGTCAGAATGGACTCCGAGCCAGTGGGTTTGGTTTGGGAATCTTTTGTGTGTAAATTATCTGGGCTGTTTCAGAGAGGCTCTCTACTGTCGTCTAGAGAACATCACACACGCAAACAGCTCACATAGATTTCAGTAGCTAGACTATCCTGGTTGGTATAAAAGTACCAGTTGTTTGTGGGCCCTAATTTAATAGCAGTTTAGTCCATTGTCGGATGGCCATTAGGGTTGATCTCTTATCTCCGACTTCTGATTTTCTTTTGGGTAATTGATTATGCATAGATAACAGAACCACATAAACTGGAACAAGAACAAGTTCAATCTAGAAGTAGAAAACAGATTCATTAATTGTCTGTGTTTTCACAATGACAATGGACAAAAAGCAGAATTCGCCAGCCCACAAGGCTTGCCATAATGCCCTGCTGAACCCTAAGACACCTCTCTCCATCACCCTCCTCTAGTTGGAGGACAGTCTCAGAAGCACGGATTTCTCTGATTGCAGCGTGACAGTGCAGTAGTTACCCAGGTGCCCCAAGCAGGGCCATTTCTCATGCAGCCTTTGAAAAGGGCTGACTTCACCATCAGTTTGGAGAAGCCTCCTCAGGCCTGGAAGCCAAGCCCAGGATGGGCCGCCCAAGTGCCTCCAGAGTACCTGCAGGATTGGATCTAGTCCGTTTTCCTCTGGGGTCCCCGTCGGGTCACACCCCCGTGAGACGGGGACCCTGTAAGTCAGGAGCCAGGTGGTTTTTCCTGAGAGGGCTTGGTAAGCATTGGCAGCATAAAGACAGTCTCAGCAGCTTAAAAGAATCTGCCCAGACAGGGCTTTCTGAGGGCGTCTGGTTAAAGCGTAGCTTGGGCCCCAGCTGCTGATGTTGATAAGGTTTATGCACATCATTCCATGGCCAGGAAAAGGAAAAACACCCAGAGTTTTCCAGATTCTGATGGGATTAGGGCAAGAGAAATAATAAAAATGTTTCATTTTGGTGTGTATACACATGGTCTGTTAATGTAAGTTATAGCTAAAGAGAAAATGGTTTCTTATATCAAGGAAATAGAACATTAAAGGATCAGTAATACAGTATTTGATCTCTCCCCCAAAATGGGTGCTTGGCCATCTTCTTTGGGTCTCTCTTCTGACCCCCAAATCTGTGAAATAATAATTAAAATTCAAAGACATTGGATCATAGGGTTTATCTGGAGCAGTTATTTTGTGTGCAAATAAGACCATTCTGATTCCAAACCATGCCCCAGCCCCCTCCCCCCCCAAGCATTGGATCTCCACAGAGTATTTTGAAATGGTTGAGCTGAAAGGCATTTCTTCAAACAGCGTGATTGAGGTATAATTCACACACACACTTCCATTCAGCCATCTAAAGTATACCATTCTGTGGTTTGAGTGTATTTGCAGAGTTGTGCCACCCTTACTACAGTCAATTCTAGAACCTTGTCCTCACGTCCCAAAGAAACCCCGCCAGCAGTCGCTCCTCATTTCCTTCCCAGCAGCCTTGTACCTCTCAGCTCATCTTGTGATGGGCACTGGGCTGGCCTCCACTCTCGGACTGCTGTGAATCACACTGCATGGACGGCCTCAGAGAGAGGCTGGCTTACTCTGAGCACCTTGTGTTTCTCAGGCAAGAAGACAACGTTGACAGAGATGTCAAGACATGCCCCAAAGTCACAAAGTGACTGGCGATCAACAACTGGGACCGGAGCCCTTCTTTCCCACAACCTCTGTATGACATTCTGATACTTGGAAAGGCTTGCCACACCTGCGTGCCCTCCTGTCCTGGTGAAACGGTTACTTGAGATTTCTGGGCAGAACTTGAAGGGTACCATGTGATGACACTTCATTGAGAAAAACTCCCAGTTGTAAACCTGCCTGTATAGTCTCGTGCTGTAACAGCTCCTGTAACTACTGCATTTTAAAGAAGACTGCCTCTAAAGCGTCTCTCCATCACAAAGCCAAACCACTTCAAACGAAGCACAGCCCTCATTAACATTCACAACTTGTATCAGTCTGCCCAGCTCTGCTGAGCCCAGGGCAAGTGGGCCTCGGAGGGGGACCAGGGAGAAATGATGAAGGGACATGAGAGACGGCGAGACCGGTTTTCTTTCAGATAGAATTCTCCTGGCTGTTCTAACGTTTGCTAGGATTTTTAAATCCACGAGCGGTTTCGTGGATGGTGTGGAGTGAGGAGGAGAGCAGCTTTTTGAGCTAGACCAGCCTCACTGCTGTTTCTGCTTCCCTCACCTGCTCCTTACTGCTGTTCAGCCGAAGGCACCAGCGTGCATCCTTAGAAGGGAAGCTGCCCAGTCGTAAGGCCAGGCCTGGTGTTGGCAGGCTCGCAGGGCTGGTTCCCAGATGGGACTTGTGTCCAGGCAGCTGTGTCTTTGGTCCTGCAGCCTGCACAAAGCACGTCAGAGGCCCCTCATCCACCTCTCAAGTGTAACCCACGCATGAGAATTAGAAATCATGGGAAGGTGGGAATGCCCATTTCTCCATTCCTGGGTGCTTTTCTGAGTTGGATCAGAAGGAAGCTTCTGGAATGTGGAGATGGAATTCTTGGTGCCGGTAAGCCCCGTGAGGCCATCTGTGAATGTGTGAGCATGTAATATTAGAGTACTGCCTGCAGTCACGAGGCCCAAAGATAAGCAGACTAGACAGGTTGTGGGTGTGTCCATTGTTGCCCCCTGCCTCCAGGAACAGTAGGGTCCCCCTAGAATCAATAGAGTCTCTCCAGGCCTTGGTGAGAGGCAGAGGCAAAGGCCGGTGGGCTCTGAGACCTTTGGGATGAGGTCTCAGTAGCCGTGGCATTGTCCATCCTCCCTCTAGGTCTGATTTCACCCATGGCGATCAGAGCGCACCATTTTACTGGAGTTCAGTTAGGAGACCCTACTCTGGCTCTAGGCCAGGGCTTTAAAGAGGGTGTGGTTTAGAGCAGAGGTTCCTAAATGTAACTTGGCTTAGTGCCCCCTTTCAGAAGAAACATTACTCAACATCCCCTGACAATTAAGAACTTTTATACTATAGCTATAGCCCCAAATCCAAGATAAAGTGTAGGTATCTGCTTTTGCAGCCTCCCCGCCATTGTTCCAACATCCTCCAGGGGGTTGGTATTACCTGCTTTAGGAGATATTTAAGGGATAACCTCTTATCTGAGGGGAGTGGTTTTTGATATGCTCTTAGTTTGCTTTTCTCTAGGATCTATTTAAGTGTTTCTCTCCCCAAAAGCAACTCGTCTAAATTCCAAACCCTGACGTGTGGCATATTTCTGTTCCCAGGAGCCTTTGATGGGAGGCCAGCCGACTACTTATTCATGCTCCTCTTTAACTGGATCTGCATCGTGGTATCCTTCAGTCTGGGGGGCCGGAGTAAACCAGGGTGCTTCAGATTTGCGGAAACCGTATTCTGTAAAGCCTTCCAGTGGCAGCACCTGCCTCTGTGCCAAGCATAGTTAATAATGAAGCATGGGTCCAGGCTTTCTCAGACGCACGTGAGTGGTCCGGGCCATCCCTTCCCTTGCATGGCCTTTGGGGGTTTGTCCACATTGGGTTGGGTGTGTTGCTGCCCCTCCTCTTGCTCTGCGTTCCTGTGTGACAGCTGGTTCACAGCAGTGCAGAGAGGTTTCACTTCATGAGCCAGCCTTTGAAACCTGGGGTCCTGACCAGACTGCACAGTGACATCCTTTTCAGATTTCATTTCCACTCTTGTCTTGGGGGCCTAACTGGTAGTTCTGGTTCTGTAAAGCCCCTGGGTTTTCTGTGGAAGGACACAGCAGGTCTCTGCTTTGTACCAACTGCAGTTGCCAGCAGTCGCCCAGCTGTGCCTCCTCCAGGTGGTGAGAGTAGCAGAAGGGACCAGTGGGTTAAGTGCCGTGCAGAGGCGGCCCCTGAGAGATTGCTCCCCCTTTCACCTGCCTGAGGCGCCCTGGTGGCGAATGGTTACCAGTTGGACTAACTGCAGGTCAGCAGTTTGAAATCTATTCCTGTAAAGCAGTGATTCTCAACCTTCCTCATGCCATGACTCTTTGATACAGCTCCTCATGTTGTGATGACCCCACAACCATAACACTATTTTCGTTGCTACTTCTTCACTAATTTTGCTACTGTTATGAATCGGGCGACCCCTGTAAAAGGTCGTTCAATCCCCAAAGGGGTCTCGACCTACAAGTTGAGAACCACTGCTGTAAAGAGTTACGGTCTCAGATATTCACGGGTAGTTCTACCCTGCCAGGTAGGGTTGCTATGAATCGGAACTGACTTGATGGCATTGAGTTTGTTTTTTTAAAGCCTGGCCAGGAGCCAGCAAAGGTGGCGCATTGGATGCCCTCCCACCTCCATTAAGGGCAGAGAAACAGTGCCATGGCCTCAGCCCTGCTGCAGAGCCATGTGTGTGAGCAGAGTCAGAGGTCCCAGGTACTTCCATCCTCCAGTGGAAGGAGAGGCGGGCAGGAGGCCCTGAGGCCTCCCTGAGCCTGTGCCGTTCATTCCCCGCCATTCCCTCTGGACGTCCAAGCCAGCCCAGGGTCCAGAGTGACGAGGATGAGACCCCACCAGGGTCTGGGGAGTCCTGAGCTAGCTGAGCTGTGGAGCAGGTCCCTCAGAATGCTGTCATGCAGTGAACTTGTGCAATGTGCTGTTTGCCTATGATCTTTAACTCTACGCACCAAGATTACCGGCTTAGCAATGGATATGCAGGTAAGAACCCCTGCAAACACCGGGTTTTCAAATTTACTCCTAGGGGCCTTTGGAAGTTTCATTTACATTAGCTATTTATGAAGGAGTTCTGGTAGTGGGGGTTAGGCGTTGGACTGCTGACTACAAGGGTCCAAGTTCAAACCTGCTGGCCCTTCTGTGGGAGAAAGAGGAGGCTTTCTGCTCCCATAAGTAGTTATAGCCTCGGACACCGTACATGAGCTGTTCTGCTCGGTGGTTGTGAGTTGGGGTTCATTCGGTGGCAGTAAGGAAGAGTGTTTTTAAAGAATGGGATAATAGTGCTTTCATTTGGAAGATCTTACAGGAGAAAGCTAAGTCCTTGGAGTTCTTTAAACCACCCCTTTGTGATGAGAGAGCAATGAGAGTAATGATTTGTCCAGTGTTTCTGACAAGTGTGTTTGGGTGGGTTTTGTTCTTTTTGCTCCCCATGTTAGATATTTCTGAGATTAGAAGACAAGGAAATGCTCTGTTTTGTTCCTACTTTTCGTTTCTCTGAGTAACGGCTTGCTCCTGACATTTGTGAATCCATTTACAATAAAGGGTTTATTTTTTCAACAAGATTTTGCAGCACGCCTTGTGTAATCAGTTAAACTGCAGGACTAGTTACAGTGCCCAGGAGTGAATCTCCCATAGCCTTCAGACAGTCCTGGGAGGAGGGGAGGGAAGGGCGAGCCGAGGGTCCCAGGGAGCGGGCACCTGGTGGGGCCTCTGTGGTTGGTCCGCCTTCACATCTCCACTCTCTTGCAGCTGCTGATGATTCCGCTGATCATGTCAGTGCTTTATGTCTGGGCCCAGCTGAACAGAGACATGATCGTGTCGTTTTGGTTTGGAACGCGTTTTAAGGTGCTTTACCCTAGTTGGACATTTCCCCTTCCCATTGGTCAACACAGAAATCCCTCTCCCTGCCCTGGGGGTGCACTTTCTGACTTGTCCAGGAGAGGTCACTGCAGAGCAACGTACCTTAGGCCGGCCCCTTCCTCCTGTTTCTAGAGCTAACCCTAAGTCATCTGCTGACTGTTGGCGGGGCCACTCTGTGCCTCGGACCTGGGGATGGGGAGTGGGGGTGGGTTGATATAACGCCATGGTCACTTTGTGTTTACTCCCGACCCCAGCAGCACTCTCCCAGCTGTGATTGTTCATTGTGTATGTGTTCTTTCCTAGGCCTGCTATCTGCCCTGGGTCATCCTGGGTTTCAACTACATCATTGGAGGCTCGTGAGTAGTCGTTGATTGATTTATTTGGGAACCCATCCATGGGACAACTTCCATTTATCTTTAAAATCGTTCTCTAAAGTCTTGCAAAACATGGAAGAATCTCAGTATCGGTGCAATACACTCTGCAGAGGAGTTCCAACTTGATACAGTTGGTTGAATTGCAGGGCCTTGAAGCACTTAGCATTGCCTGCCTGCTGTTTTATTAGTTTATTGTTGGATCTTGTTCGCTTCCATGCCTTTGCCTTTTGCCAAATATTTATTTCTGGACCCACCGTCCAGATGAAGCAGACATAGACCCGATTCTTGTCTGAGTTGAGGGCCCTACTCTGTTCTCAGACGGGGTGTGGCATTATACGCTGCTGGATGGTACAAACGTCTTGTTCAAGCAGGATCTTTCAGTGCATCCAGATGGAATTTTAAAGGGAAGAGATGAGATGCAACTATTTTTTTTTAACTTTTTGTTGTGAATTAAGTGAGGTTTTCATTTTATATCATCATTTTTGCCTTCTACAATTTGAACAAGTAACTCAAACCTCCTTTCCATACTTCCCCCACAAAAGGGCTCGGCCTGCTTCTCGTCGGTGTGCTGTGTGAATGTGCTGAGACTCACGTGCTTCTCTGTTTGCAGGGTGATCAATGAGCTCATTGGAAATCTCGTTGGACATCTGTACTTCTTCTTAATGTTCAGATACCCAATGGACTTGGGAGGAAGGAATTTTCTCTCCACACCTCAGTTTTTGTAAGCAGTCCTTTTTTCTCTTGTTTAGAATGATTTCTCTACACACGTTCTGTCAGATCACAGAGGTGCTCCGGCTGGGCAGGGCTGACAGGTGCCCCCGTTTGCTTTATGCTGCTTCCATTTAATGACAACCTCGGGGGGGTTTTTTGCTGACAGAGAGGAATCCGGAGAGGGTTTCTGCTTTTGTGTTTGCTTTACAGCGAGCCCTTCAGGGGCACTGTGCTCCCAGCCCTTCCCTGGGAGTGACGCTTGGCCTCAGTAGCACGCCACCCTCACTTTGTGCTGTGCCTGTGAATACCAGATGTTAATGTTGTGAGAGGTTTGGGAAGGGTCTACTGTGATTTGGTGGGCTGTTGGGGAGCTGAGAAGACTCATGATCCCATATGCGCTAATGGCCGTTGCCCTTTCTCTTTAGGCCATTTCGGCTTATGAAAGGTTTTGTAGGCAGGCTCTACTTCCAGAAACCAGGGATAGCCTGCCTGTATGTCCTTGTCTAATGGCAGTCTTGGGGAAGCCAGGGACCAAAGGCACAGCTGAGGCCCGTGGGCTCCCCGGGCTGCATGCAGGCTCCCCAGGAAGATCGCTCTCTTGTGCATGCTAGGATACTTACACACAGCCCAGGTGCACAGCAGTGGGACAGTGGCCTAAGCTCCTGGAGCACCTGTGTCACCCACGGAGGTTGTCTGGGAATGTGAGGCCAGGACTAGTTAACTAATTGTTAATAGTCCTATTTAATAGCTTAGAGGATGGACGCGTCTCATTTTATTGTGCTTCACCGGATTGCAGCTCCCAGCTAGTGAGTGCTGTACACATTGAAGGGTTATGGCGGTCCTGCATGGAACACATCTGCTGGTGCCATTTTTCGTGTCACTGTTGTGTTTTGGTTATTCTCACACTGTTTAAAGCTTTTTCATAATGCTTTTGTGCACTTCATAGACTACCAAAACCAAAAAAATACACTGCTACCGAGTCAGTTCTGATTCAGAGTGACCCTGTGTAGGTTCTGAGAGTGTACAGGAGCGGACACCCTCATCTTTGTTTCACAGAACTGCTGGTGGGTTTGAACTGCCAACCATGTGGTTTGCGGCCCAACGCTTCCATTAGACTAAAGTATAGAAAAAACCAAAACCAGTAGACTGCCATCAAGTAGATTCTGACTCAGGGTAGAACTACCTCTGGGTTTCTGAGACTCAATTCTTTACAGGAGTAGGAAGCCTCATCTCTCTCCCACAGAGCGGCTAATGGTTTTGAACTGCTGACTTTGAGGTTAGCAGCTGGCCTCGTAACTCACTATGCCACTCAGTGCTCCAGAGACCACAGTATAGTGGAAACATACTTTTTATATGTGCTGTAAAAGCCACACTTTCATGTGACTCACTTTATGTGACACTCACTCTATTGTGAGGTCTGGGACTAAACCCGACAAGTCTCCTGGGTATGCCTGCAGGACATTTAGTAGAGCCTGGGCCCCCTGCAAGTGTGGCCTCCTCCTTCCTGCTTTGGGATCCAGTACATTGACAAGACCAAGCTCACAGCTTTGCTTTCAGGACCGATGGGGGTTTGCATTCCATTTCTTTTGCCAGTTTTTTGTGGGAGCATTGCTTAATCCAACTTCTGTGCCTCAATTTGCATATCTGTAAGGCAGGGCTGGGAACACTGGCTTCTTGGGACCATCTGAGGGCAGTGCACTGCTGGACCCCAGGAGTGGAGAATCCTGAGGCAGAGCTCGCAGCCAGCGTGCCAAAGTCCGAGGTGGCTGGGCCTCTGCCAGGCAGAGGATGGGTGCCGCCCACAGCAGCGTGACCGTGCTGTCAGCAGAGCACAGGCATGTTCTGAGTGCCACAGCCTGCTGGCACTCACACCGGCCTTCACACCGAGATGTGCATTTCTGAGCCCACACAACAGAAGTCCTGCAGGCCTGTCGTGCTCCTCGTGAGAAGTACGCGAGGGTGGGGCCTTTTGGCAGGCGAGGAGCGGGGGTGCTTGAAAGAGTTTGCAAACATGGAGTCATCCTGTACATCCTGTACAAACAGAGAAGTATTGTGTTTGTGTGTTTTCTTTAAGCCTAAAAGAAACTCATCTCTCTTCTGAGCCTGGGGTTGCCTTCAGGCTAGGAAAGCAAATGACCTGCTGCTTTCTAATGCACAGCAGACGTGTGAGCAGCAGGACTGGGTTTCTGGTCCAGGTTTATCAGGTCAGATGGCAGGTGCACCTGGTTGTTTGTTTGTTTTTTAGTGTGGCGCTTTGGCGGGTAGACAGTTAGGTTCAGTGGCCCTACTCAGGCGACTTGGAGCTGCTTCTCCACTGGGTACATGGCTCTAGTGGTGAAACCCACCCTCGAGCCCCCTGCCTCCACCCCCCCGGCTCTCTTGGTGGCGGCGGCCCTCCTGCTGCAGTTTGCATAAAGAGCAAGTGACGACGTGTCGCTCCTCGGCAAAGCTCTTGTAACTGCTTTGAGATTACCATAAATTTTGGTTGATTATGGGTAATTGGGTGTCGTCTTCTCCTAATTACTTGCATTTAATTTTGCTCTCCATTTAAGAAGAAATGGAGATGGCTTCCACATTGCTGCTTGGTAGAGAGCTTTCTGTCTTCTGGTATGTCTCGGAGGGAGATGGTGACACCCCCCTCACTTCTTGAGGTGCCTGAGAAACTCACCTTTGGCCGCACCTTCTGGGCCCACTGCTGAGTTCTCAGTGGCCTAGGAGAGGAGGGGCCGGGGCTGGATTCTCACGTCTGTCACTTGTCCACAGGCTGCCCTGCCACACCTATGGAAAAAGTTCATTTGTCTGGGAGAGGGCATGAAGGTGCCCAGGCTGGGGTCACCTCACACTTCCAGCTGAGTGTGCACCTGCCTCTCGCCTGGGGCGCCACAATGGAGGGGGTCGTGTTAGGGTTCCTGCTCCCGAGCAGGCATCCTGGGTAGGAATTGTGTCGCTTTAGTGACGCTCCCTCTGGTTTTCCGGCCTGGTAAGCATAGCACAAGGATGGCCAGGTGGTCTTCACAGTACCCCTGGGGGTGGGGGTGTTTGAACTGCCAGCACTTGGGCAGCAGTCGAGCAGTCAGAAGTGTAGATCCGGTTTCAGCTGGCTCAGTGCTTCAGTGACTTATTGTGGCATAAGGAGGAGACTCATCTAACCTTTCTGGTCCTCATCCTCCTCATCCTCCATACGACTGCAGGCAGATTTGTGAATAAAAAATTAAAAATCTAAGTCAAACCCCAGCACCCAGAGGCTATGGCCCCTTGGTGGGCTCTAGCCAGCAGCCGTCGGAGATGCTGTGCAGGGCCCACACCCAGATGTGTGTGCTTTGGTCCGCCACTCTGCCCGTGGTGTTGGCTTGTAGGGCTTGCGGTGCAGCATTGTCATGAGGTGTGTTTATGTGTGATGTGAGTGTTACCGGAAGTTTAAGGGATTGAAGAGAGAGGGTAGCCAGCCCCTTCTGTGGGCACTGTGCTGAGTGAGGAAGCAGATGGGTCCGATCAGAGGGCACAGCAGCCAAGGGAGGTGTGTGGCTGCTCAGCTAGCTACCTGTAGGAGTGACACTGTTCTCTCTCTCGCCCCTGCCTTAGGTACCGCTGGCTGCCCAGCAGGAGAGGTGGGGTCTCCGGATTTGGCGCACCCCCTGCGAGCGTGCGGCGAGCTGCTGATCTGAACGGTGGTGGCGGTGGCGGCAGACACAACTGGGGCCAGGGCTTCCGGCTTGGGGACCAGTGAGGCACGACCTCGGCCTGCCCACCAGCTGCTTCACTCCACTGTGGCTTCCTCCCAGTGTGGGGTCCCCTCACCCCACTGAGTTCTGCCTATGCTGTTGGACTGGACCCACACTGAATGTAGTCTTTCCATACAAGACACACTTTTTTAAATCCTGAAGGGAAAAAATATAAGTGTTCCTCCAGTTCCATGATTCTCATTCAAGTCCTTACTGCTCTGAAGAACAAACATCAGCTGTGCAGATTTCAAAGCTGACTCGTTCTTGGTGTCATTTCCCCGCCCCTCTCCATACCCCACTTGTTCTCCCATTCCCCAGAGTGATGGTGTCAGCAGACCCTCTTCTGCGGATCTGCCCCCTTTGCTGGGCATCGGGCTGAGTAGTCAGACCCTAGCTCCTCTCGCTCATGCGTCTCCCTCATTTCCCCGGCCCCCAAATCTGCACCTAGAAGAGTTCGCCCGTACCTGGCTCTGCCTGTGACCGCCCTTCTATTTATTGACTTTTGCTGAGGCGTGGCCACAGAGAACTCGCCACACGTTAGCAGCCCCTCTGCTGGCAGGCCTGCAGCAGGAGACTGGAGCAGCCGACAAAGAGCCGACTTTCTCGGCGCGTGGAGTTGGGACTTGACGTCAGATGGGACTGTTGGCCACCCCGTCAGACCTTTTGATAGACGCACTGCTGGGTTGGAGAGGGATACAGGCTTGCAGTACAGCGGGGTGAGGCTTGTTGGCCAGGCCCAGTTCCCCCAAGCTAAGTGATCCTGCCTGTGCTGCAAGTGTCGCTCACACAGGGTGGGTCTAGCCACGCAGAGATGCGCCCCGAGAGGCCTGGCCATGGCTTCAGCTCATCCTCGTGGACTGCGCGCGCGTTGAGTAGGCAGACCCTCTCGCTGTCTTTCAGGCTGTCTTTCTTGTGTGTTCTCTCTTGCTAAGCGCATCGGTTATGATGAGGCTGGGTAGCCCCGTCAGTCGGTGGCCCTCATGAAGCCCAGCCAAGTGGAATTTCAGATCATCTGGAGGTTGTAGTGGCCCTGGACTCGTTTGGATATGAGGGTCTTTCTTAGTTTGAGTCGAGACTACCCAGCTCCCAGTCAGATCGGCTTCTTTTTCAGAGGTGGGCTTTCCCCAGGCGAGCGGGGCTCATCACCAAGCCAAAGCACGTTGGTTGTGTTGTGAAGGATGCAGGGCTTTTTGCTGTTTGTGTTGAATGCTTCTGTTCTGTACGCAGAGGCTAGCGGGCCTGCCTAGCGCTTGCCACCATACTTGAGTCATCTGGCAAGGCTTTGAACACGGCCTGGTTTCCTCTCTCCAGAGCCTCATGCCGTGCCGTGTGTCTGTCCCTGCTCGGCACCAGTGGTGTGTGCTGTGCCAGGAAGTGGGGCTTGGGAAGCAGCAGCACCTTATTTTCAATCTGGTGTGGGTGACCTCCTCTCCACATTGAATTTGCATGATCGAGGGTGGTAGGTGGGGGAGTGTCGGAGCTGACTGTCGCATGTGCTGCTGTTAACTCGTGGCCACAATAAAGTGTCCTAGTACCGTTTTAGAAACCGTTATTCCTGTGGCATTGCACGGGACTGTCTGGCCGGGGCAGGAATGGTAAGTGAGCCCTCAGGCGGGCAGATGGTGTGTGGCTTCCCTGCGACCCGTGTTTTGATGCCAGTTTTCCGGCAGTGCACACTCAACATTTTGGTCATCTTCACAATGTTTCAAACTGGCTCTCCATGCCTTTGCCCTCACCCTAGACGACAGCATGGACCTCAAAACCAAAAACAGCCTGTGACCCGCTTGGTGGTGCTGTCCCCTTGCTTGCGGTTTGGACGAGCCCTGGGGCGGTGCCTCCCAGCTGGGCCCGTGGTTCTAAAGGTTTACAAGGATCCCTGGAACCGACTGCTGAGGCCAAGTGATCATTAAATTGGTCTTCAATCACACGCCTAGAAGGTGGTAATTTGATTGCTCTTGCCCTGGTTTACCTCGAGTAGAGTCATCTCGGCTAAGTAATGAGCCTTTGGAGTTTTGACTTGGCAAGACAGCACGCCACTGGAGTCTGAATAAACAAACCTGTTTTGTAAGAAGAACTTCCTTTTTTTGTAATTAAACCTTTTTATTGGTGAAAATTGTGAATTAAAATGTACAACTTGAAGGCTGACTGTCTGAAGTTTGCATCTTCCTGCCCTGCTGCCCTGTTAGCTTTCACTTCAGCGTTAGTGGCCCCTTAGCTACTGTAATGATAAAAACGAGAAACTCCAGTCAGTTGTGGACCCCCATCACCTCTTGGGGAACGGGGCCATTTGGAAGATTTCTAACGTTTCCTGAATTTCCTAGCATTAGGGTGCCGGCAATCATTTCTCTACAAACTTTGGTTCACGTGTTGGAGATTCCTGGAAGCAGAATTCCTGGGTTTTACTGTCAGGGAAGCGTGATGTGTGAGAACTTGGGGTCAGCAGGGGAGGCAAACCTGACAGACTGCTCTGTGGCATTTCCGTGACTTCCTCCCTGGGTCTGTGAGGCCATGCCAACAAGCATTGCCAATGGAATTCCAGTTCATACGTGCGCATGGGGTACATATATCAGCCGGCTCAGAGCGCATCTTTCCACCCGCCTTTTAACAAGCCGTGTGTTTATCCCTGTGATCCAGAGGGCAAGACTCAACCCACATGGCTTCAGGTCGAGGCAGAGGTCAGCTCAGGAGGGCATGGTGACTGCCTCTTGGGACGTGGCAGGTCATCTTGATAGGTTTGCTCAAAATCTCAGCGTTAGGGGCGCTTATTAGGAAGGCGTTCTATGGAAATTGAACACTGCGTTGGTGAGAAGCCGGAGAAGTGCCGGGAGACTTCATCAGGGTGGCCGTGCCCCCCCGCCCCCCTTGCTCAAGGGCAGCAATTGCTGTCCCTGCCCCTCAGACTTCATCTTGTTCCCCCAAACTCAAGGAATACTAATAAGTGGTATAAATTGATGTGTAAGTTGAAGAGCACAGAGTTCCTTTGGGAAGTGTTACTAAAAACTCTGCCATCTGTTCTAATTCCCACTCAGAAAGCTTGTAGGGTAGGGTTGACTCACTCCAGGGGCTTCCTAAGCTGTAAATCCTCCTGAGCAGTGTATGATGAGTTTGAACTGCCAGCCTTGAGGTTAGCAGCCTAGTGTGTGACTCACTATGCCACCAGGCTCCTTTCTGGGGAGGGTTAGAGAGAAGGAAACTCACCTTAGAAGTGTGTCGACCTTGCTGGGAGAGTATATTGAGAAACCATGACCTCACATTTCGGTGGTTTTCTTTTAGAAAGGTTTTTTGAGGTGGTGGTAGCAACGTTTTTTGCCTTTCGTGTGTGTAACCGGCATCATGTGCTTTCCAGGCATGACTTGTGGGACGGGAAGGTAGATGCCGCAATATTCCTGAGCGTTTTTGGTTTTTTTTCTGGAGTGGGAGAGAAGCCCAAGTCTAACCTTGGCCATTGGCAGACCCTCTTCTGAGTCAACACAGGGTGGGGTGACGAGATGCAGGGCTGTGAATTCTTCTGCTCCCCGGGAACTTTGGGGACCACAGACAGAACCATTGCTGCCACCTTTGAAGGACAGCCCGTTGTCCCTAACACGGTGCTGTCCTAAGAGGCCTCATGAGTACGAGTGACACTGACCGGATCATAGAAGCTGTGGTGACCAGCTGCTCCCTTCATTGCCAGCGTGCGTTTCCGTGAGGCCCCTTCCCCTTGGAGATGTTGAGCATTAACTTAAAACTCTTGAGTAGCCAATCTTAACCTTTGCCCAAAGGCAGCCTTCTCTAATGGGACTCCCTGTCAGCTTGGGAGGGTAGCATGTCTATCCCATTCCCCACCCTGGGCCAGGCTCCTTGCCTCAGTAGAAAGAGCTCACGCCGAAGGTAGAGACCTTGTTCTTTTTAGGATCTCCCAGGCACTGAGTCAAACGTGGAATGAGGAAGGCTGAGGAAGCATCCGTGCATCGGAATGGAAAGTACACCACGGACTGCAGAAGGACAAACCAGCTGCAATGGAGGAAGGAAGGCCGGAGTGCTCCAAGGACGGCCAGACTGCCTTACATGCTTTTGGACATGTTGCCCGGAGAGATCAGTCCCTGGAGAGAGGACGTCATGCTTGGTAACGTGGAGGGGCGGTGTCAAGGAAGAAGGCCCTCCGTGAGATGGACCGGTACGGGCTGCCTCAAGGGGCTCAGGCATCAGAACAATTGTGAAGATGGCGCAGGACCGAGCAGTGTTTGGTGTGTAGGGCCGCTAGAGGTCGGAGGTGACTCAGCACCTAACAACAGCAACAACGAGGCACTAACTAGACACGGGTGTGGGGTGCAGGACCTGTGGGCAAATCCGGCAGAGGGGCAAGCAAGAATGGCCGCGAGGCCGGGTGATGTGGGGAAAGGCTGTTGCAGTCTGCAGAATACACGTGGGGAGCAGAGATGTTGGAGACAGGCTGAGACGGCATCCAAAAGGCTTTCCCGCCACAGCTTGAACTTCAACCCTCTGTGGACTGTGGAGACCCCCGAGAAGCTTGTGTATTCTGTAAGAAACCGTTGGCTGTCGCATGGGGAGAACGGCTGGCCGAGGGGCTGCGGGAGGACCAGTGTTTGATGGGTGGGCACGGTGCAGGTGACGGCAGTGAGGCTGGCACCTGGGTCGGGACGAGAGTGAGGCAGGAAGAGGAAGAGGACGTGCGTCCTGGGGCATCCCTGAGCATCGGGCTGGTGCTTGTTTCCCATAGAAACGAGGCTAGTTAAACATGTTATCTATGGGAGGGAAGAGGAAGAGGACGTGCGTCCTGGGGCATCCCTGAGCATCGGGCTGGTGCTTGTTTCCCATAGAAACGAGGCTAGTTAAACATGTTATCTATGGGAGGGAAGAGGAAGAGGACGTGCGTCCTGGGGCATCCCTGAGCATCGGGCTGGTGCTTGTTTCCCATAGAAACGAGGCTAGTTAAACATGTTATCTATGGGAGGTGGTGCGGCACACTGCAGAGAATTGGGTGCTGGCGGACCAGCCTGGAGACCTAGCCATAATTAAGCACGTTTCTGTGGGAAAATACATCCCCGGCTGCAGGCCTGCCGACGTGAACGGCCAGCTCATGAGACCTCGGTGAAGGAGAAGCACATCTCTTGGGCCCTGCTCCACCCCTAGCCCCCTCCTGGGGCACAGCTTCAACACTGCAAGGAGGTCTTTCCAGAGCAGGGGCGGGGAACATCTGGCCGTGAAATCATTACCAGCTAACATCACCCCCCCAGGAAACCAACTCACTGCTGTGAGTCCTTTCCAACTCATGGCGACCTGACAGGGCAGGGAGAACAACTGGGTTCCCGAGACAGAACCTTTTTTGGGAGTAGAAAGCCGCCTCTTTCCAAGGAGCAGCTGGTGGTTTTGAGTGCTGGCCTTGCAGTTAGCAGCCCAGCATGGAGCCCTCTACTACCACCCAGGGCTGACCAAAGAAGCAGTTCCAGCCCTCACTGGAGGGGCGAATGAATGAAATCTTGGAGGCTGATCATTTTGTATGGCCTGTGAATGATGTTATCAGTATCCAAATAGCCCTTGGCAGAAAAAAAGTTCCCCCACCTCTGATGTAGATTGGAGGCATGGTGAAACTCCTTCTGTCTGATCCACTGGCACCTTAATCTCCCTCTGGGACCACCCCCTCACATGGACAGTCATTCACCCACTGTGTGTCCCCCCACCCACCACCCCGATGGTGAGCAGCAAGAGGCCTGGGGCTGCATCAAGTTAGTGCTGGGTTCCCTGGACGCAGCTCATGATGCAGCTCAGTGCCAGACACATGAGTGCTTACCCAGCTGTTAGGAGCTCTGGTGGCCTAGTGGGTTATGCGTTGGGCTGCCAACTGCAGGATTAGCAGTTCAAAACCACCAGCCACTCTGCAGGAGAAAGAGGAGACTTTCTAGTCCCGTTACAAGTTACAGTCTCAGAAACCCACAGGGGCAGTTCTATCTACCCTGTCCTCTAGGGTCGCTAGGAGCTGGGGGTCCACACGATGGCAGTGAGTGAGGCCAGGCTGTGGCACTGAGTTGAAATTCAAGCGGGGCAACCAGCTGTGTAAGCATCCGCCCAGCTTAGAGGGAGGGTGTCAGTGATTAAGCACTCCACAGCAAAGGGCGAGGTCAGCGTTTGAACCCACCCCACACAGGAGAAAAGACCCGGGAGACTTCTGTCTAGATTGTTGGGTGCTGCCAAGCTGATTCCAACTCGGAGTCAACCCCTAGGGCAGACTGTGATCGCCTCATCTGGTCCTGGGTGGCAGCATGGGTTGTGTGTGGGGCTCCTGAAAAGGTCAGTGGTTGGAATCTGCCACTCGCACCGAAGGAGGAAGATGAGGTGTATAGCTCTGGAAACTCAAAGAAGCAGTTCAACCATATCCCGTAGGGTCAGAATTCACTCTGGTTTTTGTTTTGGATCTTGACTGGAGCAGCCTGACATGTCTTTCCTCCCTTGGAGCCTGTGGGCTTGAACTGCTGACCCTTGGGCTTACAGCCGAGTCTGTCGCCATTAGTCCACCAGGACTCCTCTTCAGGCACTGTTGCTTGAGTTGGAACGGACTCTTCA
Source organism: Echinops telfairi (assembly GCF_000313985.2). Classification (NCBI taxonomy): domain Eukaryota; kingdom Metazoa; phylum Chordata; class Mammalia; order Afrosoricida; family Tenrecidae; genus Echinops; species Echinops telfairi. The sequence continues at coordinate 16,697,798 of NW_022103896.1, forward strand.
CCAAGCAGTGAAACCAGGGAGGAGCCCCTGGTGAGGGCATGGTGCAGTAGTAGAAGACTGCCGGAGTCATCCAGGGGCACCGGGAAGAAAGGGTTGGCCGACTCCCAGGAACACAGTTCTTCTCTGACCCACATGAGGGTGCCTGGACTCCCCAGTGACCCGTCAGTAACTGGTTCGGTGTGGAGGAAACCAACAGCCCCTCTCCCGGGAGCCTTAGAGGCTTTGGTGTCAAGGCAGGGGTCGTAGTCCCCTGACACAGGAGAGCAGGAGAGACGAGGTTTGAGAAGAGTGGGCTCCGGATTAAAACATTTTTTTTAAAAGCAGTTTATATCCAAACCCCCAAAACCAAATCACTGCCACAGAGCCCATTCTGACCCAACTGTCCCTGTGGGTTTCTGAGACTAACTCTTTACAGGAGTAGAAAGCCCTGTTCTCGCCCTTGGAGCAACTGGTGGATTTAAACTGCTGACCTTGTGGGTTTCTAAGACTAACTTCTTACAGGAGGAGGATGTATCGGCCTTTTTTGTCATGGAGTGGCTGGCTGTTTTGAACTTGCAACCTGCAGTTAGCAGTTCAATGTGCAACCCCAGGGCGTTCCCGAGTACTTTGGGCTCATTGGGCCGAAGGAGCCTCTCTGAAGGAGAGAACATTTGGGGAGGCTCATGGAAGGTGTACATTTCCCTCTCCCCAGAGCACTGCCCTGGGGCCTGTACACACTCACAGGTATGTAGAAGTTGGGGGGCGGTCCTGGGAGCTCACAGCCGGGGCCAGATACAAGGCTGGTGCGCTGAGGAAGTGTTTACTAAGCTCCCAGCACTCCTGCCCTCAGAGGGAACACGGATCTGATCCCTTAGCTCTTCTCTGTCAGGTCCATGGCCCTTTCCCAAGGCCTGGCATGGACACAGTGACTGTCCTTGTTCATGTAGGGCAGTCACTGGTAGCTTGGATGTTGGGCTGGGATTGTTAGCAATCCTGGCCATCAGGCTGTAATCCAGCCCCACAGCCAGGGCCCATCATCTGGAGAACAGAGACGCCCCAGGGGAGAAAGAGAAGAGAGATGAGGGCATATCATGATCTCGTGGTCAGCTAGGCTTCTTTTTTAAAAAAATGCTGGCTAACAACCCAAAGGGGCATTATTGGAAGGATCTAGAGTAGCTCAGGGGACCTGCTGGGAAGTGGGACATGGGAAGGGGTGGAAGCTGGCTAGCCTCAGCAACCCAGGGAGCACAACCTGCTCTCTCCACATCTTTGCCTGGGATAAATCAGCCCGCCTCTGTGTCCTATTCTTGTGTGTGTCTGTTTTACATTGAACTTCTGAGACACTTCTTTCTGTTTTGGCAATGTACCAGCTTTACCCCATTGGCCTAGCTTGGACCTCATGTCTTTCTTGATGCCAGGGACTCAGAAGGGGGTTGAGACACACACACACCCCACCCCCCACACACCCCAAACATTAGACGGAGGCTCTCTGCAATGGGAGAGAGATCATGTTTTGAAAAGCAAATCAGGATGCTCTGGTCAAAAGAACAGGGAAGTGGACGCTGATGTGCAGAACACCGCAAGTGGCTCATCCGCACCAGTAAGTCCTCGCTGCCTGGCTCCCTGGGAGGGACCTCTCAAAAACTCAATGCCATCCAGTTGATTCTGACTCAGTGACCCGATAGGACAGAAAAGAACTGCCCTTGTGGGTTTGAGGCAGTAAATCTTCATGGGAGCAGAAAGCCTCATCTTAGTGGGTTCGAACTACTGACCTTGCTGTTAGCAGTCCAAAGCATAACCCACTGATTCCGACCTAGGAATGTGACCGTTTCCTCCCTCCTGGGAGTCAGAATCGACTCGGTGGCAGTGAGTTGGTTTTTACATTTTCTGCCCTCACGCCCAGTTACAGAGCATTGGCAGTCAAGTGATTGTTTTGTGGGGTTTTGGGAGGGGGGAATGTTAGGAAGGGTTGACTTTGTACATCTGGGAAAGTGAGTCTCCCCTCTGCACACTCCACCCCCCCTTTTAATTTTTCTTCCATGTAATTATTATTATTTTTTAATTGGGTCAAAAATATACACAACAAAATATTCTCTGATTCAACAACTTCTGCATGTATAATTCAGTGCCATTCTTTATATTCTTTGTTTTGTACAACCATTACTGACATCCTTTTCCATACTATTCCACCACCATTAACATAAACTTAATGCCCCTAAGCAAACACTCTTCCTCTTTCACTCATGGTAATTGTTGGTAAACTTTGGTTTCTTATTTTTTAAACATTTTATTAGGGGCTCATACAACTGATATCGCAATCCATACACACATCAATTGTGTAAAGCACATTTGTACATCATTCTCAAAACATTTTCTCTCCACTTAAACCCCCGACATTAGGTCCTCATTTTTCCCCTCCCTCCCCGCTCCCCCCTTCCTCATGAGCCCTTGATAGTTTATAAATTGGTATTTTGTCATATCTTGCCCTGTCCGACGTCTCCCTTCACCCACTTTTCGGTTGTCTGTCCCCCAGGGAGGAGGTCACATATAGTTCCTTGTAACTTTGGTTTCTTTTTAGAGGTTTTAGTTTTCTTGATAGAACATTCACATATCATACACATCCATAGTTAAGTTGCTTTTTAAAAGAGTGGTATTACATCACCACGGTCAGTCTACTGCTCTCTCTTCCTTCTTGCTCTCGTTGTTTGCTCCAAAATCCCCCCAACTCCCGACCCCAATAAACCACTGTATCAGCTATTGCCTCTATGCATCTCCTCCTTCTGTGCTTCCTAAACTGAGAAACTAACAAACAATAAAAAACAAAAAACAGAAGAAAATAATAATAAAATAAACAGTAAGAAAGAAAAGTCCACCAACAATTTAAAAAAAGCCAGAGAAGAAATATTTTTGTTGTGGAACAAGAGAAATATTTGAGCATAGAGCAAATTCAGGTTGGGTCAAGAGGGGAATCAGCTGGCCAAGTCACGTATTATACCAAGTTAGATTCACCATAGTCAATAATCCCTGCCTGGTAGTGGAGCTGTTTGGGTCCCTCACCTATGGCTAGATGGAATCTGTCAGAGGCTTAATCCGACTACATACTCTGCAGATGGATTTTGGGTTCCCACTGTCCTCCATAGCCTTTTACAAATTGGGTGTTTACAATAAGCTCTGACACTTTCCCCTTCATTACATTTGAATTTTGTCATCGTCCTCTTTGGATCACACAGGCTGGTGTGCTTCTTCAATGTATACTTAGTTGACGCCTCACTTAGATAGCTGCTCATTTGAATACATCAAGCCTTTAGGACCCTGACACTATTCCGATTGATAGCCAGGCACCATCTGCTTTCTTCACCACACTATGCTGTAGCACCCTTATCTTCAGTGATCTCTTCATGAAGGTGAGTATCGAGCAGGACCATGTTATAAGAACCAACTGTTGTCGGATTGGGGCTGAATTAAGTGGGAGCCCGGGATTCATCTGCTTGTCCACAGTGGGCTTATGAATGACTTGGTTTACTTTGGTGGTCATATTATGATAAAAACAAAACTGAGAACAACCACCACAAAAAAACAAAACCCAACACTAAAGAAACAAAACAGAAAACAATTTCAATCACCCCCTGGGATCCAAGGTGATTGCAAGGATAACATCAATTGTTTCTCCAGTCCGTAGAGTTTAGGGACTGTTGAGATGAGGCGTTACATGGCTTTAGTCCAGCGGTGGGCTGAAATCCATGAGTTGTTGCTTTGTACAGATTGATTTCCATCTTCTCCACTTCCTCTGTGGCATTTGTAGTTTTCTGTTTTGTTGAATTGGGTTCTGTCTGTTCATGTCTTTTTCCCAATGCTTAATTGGGTTGTTTCTTATTTTCTTATTGAGCTGTTGTAGAGTTCTGGAGATTATGGTAATTTGACCTTTTCCCATGTGTCATTGGTAACAATTTTTCCCTAATCTTTGGGCTCTCGTTTTACTCTTTTTTTTTTTCTAAATCATTTTATTGGGGGCTCTTACATCTCTTATCACAATCCATCCATCTATCCATTGTGTCAAGCACATTTGTACATTTGTTACCCTCATCATTCTCAAAACATATGTTTTCTACTTGAACCCTAGGTATCAGCTCCTCACCACCCCCCCTTCGTTTTACTCTTTTGATGAAGTCTTTTGATGTGCATAAGTGATGTCATTTCACCACGTCTCAGGCATCTACTTTGTCTTCTGTTGTGTGTGTGCTTCCTTTGTTATACTTGGTTAGTCTGTGTATGCCCTCAAGTTTGTTCCGGCTTTCTCGCTGATGATCCTGATACCCCTGAGGTTTACATCCCATCTTGCATTTGTTTTTGTGCATGGGGAGGAATATGTGTTTTGTTTCATTCTTCTGTATATGGAAATCCAATTTGTCCAACACCATTTGTTGAAGAGGCTGTCTTTGTCCCATTGACTATTTCTAGGTCCTTTGTTGAAGATTAGTTGCCTGTAAGCTGATGCATTTATGTCTGGGTTTTCTGTTCTGATCCCATTCGTCTATATCTCTCTCATTGTACCAGTACCAGGCTGTTTTGACGACTGTGGCTATAGAGTGGGTTTTTAGGTTAGGTAGTGCAAGGTCTCCTACTTTGTTTTTTTTTTTATGCATCCAAAATGGGTTTATTAGAATGGCTTCCCACTCATCTTGACTCAGGGTCTTTTCGTGCTGCTTCCGTCTGAAGGAGCATCCTTCTGTATTGCTTTTCCTCCTGTAGGCTGACAGAGGACCGTAGAGCAGTCAACACACATTTTCACAAGATTAAGTCTGTCTATCCATGAGCATGGAATATTCTTCCATTTATATAGGTCCTTTTTGGTTTCTACAGTTTTCTCTGTTTAGGTCTTTTGTTTGTTTCTTTCTTTTTTTTGTCAGAACAAACTGTTATTTACTCAGAAAAGAAACACAAAAGCCAAAGAGGTCAAATATGTCAAGGGAAAGCGCTCAAACTCAATTACTAGTAAGGTTTAGGTCGAATGTTGTGGGAAGGGGAAAAATTACAGAACAAGATGTCTGGAGAGAAACGCATCAATGTCCAGCTGTTGGGAAGCCCCGCCCAGCCCCCCAACTGAGCGACAGTCTGGAAAGGCTAACGGTGCACATGAACCCGACATCCTGGAGCGAATTTGATTTGTGAAAATTCTGGGATACTTTTTAACCAGACTTCAAGAATGTCAGGGTCAAATGTGCTTGGCTTTTCGCTGTAGTTTTCGCTGGTGTTTTGTGGGACTCAGGGGTGGGGTGGACTCTGTTGAATGGACTCCCAGGCAAGGAAAACATTCTTGGTCCAGGGGTCATGCTTCTAATGGGATTCTCTAGTGCCCAACAGTGGCACCGAGTGGAAAGGCATCTTCCAAATACCACACAGATGAGTCTGTGGGTGCTGCAGACACCAAGTAAAAGATTGGAGGTTGAGTCCCTTCAGGGGTCTCTTGGAAGAAAGGCTTGGCGTCTGCCCCTGAAACAGCAGCCACTGGGAAACCTGTGGAGCACAGTGCTGTGTGTTACCCGGGGTGGTGAGGGCTTGGAGTCAACTCTGTGCCAACTGGCTTAGCTGGTTCATTTCCTGTTACCACTGGGCATCCAGGCCTGACTCTCCCTATGCATTATGCTTCTCTTTTTCTCCCACTTACATCTCCTCTTCTCCCCAAGCCCTACTGCTGCCAGGCAAGCTATAATTAGCTTACAAGTGTGACAGTGTGCCACTATCAGCTTTCCTCATTGGGCAAAAACAATGGTCTTTTGTTTCTTTAGTTAGATTGATCCCTAAGTACTTTATCTTTTGTGTGGCAATTGTAAGTGATATTGTTTTCTTTTCTATTTTAATCATTTAATGTTTTCTTAGTGTCTTTTTCATACTTCCCTTCATTGATATACAGGAATCCAATTGATTTCTGGTTATTAATTTTGTATCCCGCCACCTTGTCAAATCCCTCAATTGTTTCCAGTAGGCTTTTTGGTAGAGACTTTGGGTTTTCTATATATGGGTCACGTCATCTCCAAATAGTGAGCATTTCACTTCTTCTGTGCCTATTTGCATTCCCTTGATTTCTGATGGCTTTAGCCAAGACTTCCAGCAGGATGGTGAATAAGAGTGGTAATAGGGTCACTCTTGTCTGGTCTGTGTTTTCAGTGGAAGTGTTTCTAGCCTTTCTCCACCGAGGGAGCACACACACTTCTTGAGAGCAGGCACCATATTTTTCTTGTTCACCATCACATTCCCAGCACAGAGCGTTAGTGAGTATGGGTCATGAAATGGGAGAAGGGCTGCTCATTCCAGGGTCCGCAGGAGGAAGTTGAACCCACAGGGTCACCCAGAGTCAGAAACGCCTCGGAGGCAGCGAGTTTGCTTTTGTTTTTCTTTATATATATATATTTAATTTATTTTTATTTTTTTAATTTTTAATTTTAATTTTTTATTATTTTAATTATTTTTTTAGCTTTTGTTTTTCTTTTTGAGCATTCGAGTACACAGCTTGCCTGAGCAGACCTTTCGAGACAAACGTTTGTCTTAGGAACGAATGCATTTCATAATCTAACTTCTCTTTGATCTTCAAATGGCTCCTCCATCCACCTTGCTCTCATCACTGTTGCTCGGGGTCTTTCCAGTCTCCTCAGTGGAGTAAATGCCTTGAAATTAAACAGACCCATCCACATTGTTGTTGGATGTCATTGCCTCAGGTGACAACCAGTACTGTCCCACAGGGGTTTTTCGTGCCTATAATCTTTATGGGAGTAGATTGCCAGCTTTTGTCACCTACGAAGTGGCTAGGTGGGTTTAAACCAACCCCCGTTCAACTAGCAGCAGAGTGCTTAACTACTTGTACCACCAGGGCTTGATAGAAAGCCTTGTGCAAGTGATTTGTCAGATCCTAAGCAAGATTCTGGCTCAGAGGAATTGGGGAATGCTGCTGTTAATTAACAAAAATAAAATAATAACATGATTTCATTGCATACATGCTCCAGGCTGCTAGCTAAATGGTTGGTTCAAACTTACGAGCTTCTCCATGGGAACAACAAAAAATGTGGCAGTCAGCTTCTGTAAAGATTGACAACTTGGAAACCCAAAAGGGCGGTTCTACTCTGTCCTGTAGGATCATTATGAGTTGGAAAGATTCAACGGCAGTGGGGTTTTTTTTGGTATATTTTTATCGTTGTGATTTTAAAAAAGAATGGTTTTATTGGCATATGATTCACATGTCACACAATTTATACACTCCCTAGATTCTGATAGGCTCCATGGAGTGGGTTCATGGTGTGATGTCTTGATTCTCAGGGCCTGTGACTGTGACTTGATTTGGAAAAAGTCTCATCCTTTGCAGATGTAATCAAGTGCAGGAACTTATGATGGATCAACTTGGATCATTAGGGTGGGCTCTACATCCACTGGTCTTGTCCTAGAAGAAGATGTCTTACATCGGGCAGATCCCCTACATGAGAACTCTGTAAAGTGTGGAAGAGCAAAGGAATCACTCTGACGACTGAGGTGCACCTGACCTGGCCATGATGCTTCCAGTCATCTCATATGCATATAAAAGTTGAGCATTTTATCAAATGACATAGCATCTGGGGTCTTAAAGGCTTGAAGAAAAACAAGCAGCCATCTGCTCAGAAGCATCAAAGCCCACATGGAAGAAGCACACCAGCCTGTGTGACCA
>NW_022103896.1:16706494-16715363 GCF_000313985.2 Echinops telfairi
ACTGCTGGAAGGATAAGTGCATATAGCCAGAATGTATCTTAGAAACAAGGCTGGTGAGACTTTGTCTCCTGTAATTTTGGACATGTCAGGAGAGACCAGTCCCTGGAGAAGGACATCATGCTTGCGGAAGCAGAGGGGCAGAGAAAAAGTGGGAGACCATCTAGGAGATGGATTGACACAGTGGCTGCAACGATAGGTTCAAACACGAAAACAATTGTGTGGATGGTGCGGGACCAGATAGCGTTTTGTTCCCAGGGTCGCTATGAGTCAGAATCGCTATGAGTCAGAATGACAACTAATAACATCGAGACTCAGGGGAGGCTAGCAGACAGAAGAGAAGACAGACACACGGAGGTGGGGTGAAAGTGGACACCAAAGCTGGAATGATGGGTCACAAACCAAGGAATGCTCGGAGCCACTGAAAGCTGGGAAAGTGAGCAACAGACATCTCCAGAAGCTTCTGCAAGAAGTGTGGTCCTGCTCACAGCCTGCTTTCCATTGGGTGCATGGAACATGATGCTTGCAAGTGTCAGCCACCCATGTGACTGTATGTGCGTACAGTGCTCTTGTACTTGTTGCTCTCGAGCATTCACTGTGTGCCTGCACTGTGGACAGGTGTGCAGTGGTTGCAGGAAATAATCAAAATGTATCTTTGGGTGATAACACGGATGGGTATCATTGGGTACCACGTGGCTGTACCAATTTCGCCTCCCCCTAGTGATATATGGAAAGGAGACCTGGTGGTATACTAGGTTATGTGTTGGGCTGTTAACTGCAGTTCGAAACCACCAGCTGATCCTTGGGAGAAAGATGAGGCTTTCTGCTCCCGTGAGAGTTACAGCCTGGGAAATCCACAGTGGTAGTGAGTTTGGGTTCAGTGCTGGGCTGCTGGCTGCTAAACACACTATCAGTGGTTCAAACCCACCTGCTGCTCCTAGGGTGTCAGCGGAGGCTGTCTGCTCTCACGGAAACCCTAAGAAGCCGTTCCACTTTGCCCTATATAGATAGGATCACTAGAACAAACACATCTACACTGGACAACGTGTAGCCAGAATACTCCTCGGAAGTGGAGTTGGACGTTGGACATGTCATCAGAAGAGACCAGTTGATGAAGCCTTGGAAGCACTCCTCTGTGCTAAGACATTTGGAAGGCAGGAAAGGACATTGGACTTGGTAAAGCAGAAGGTTAACAAAAAAAGAGGATGCGCTTCTGCAAGATGGATCGACACTTGTGAGGATGGCATGGATAGGCAGCTTCCTTCTGTTGTGGGAATCAGACCCGGCTCAGCGGCACCAAACAACCACAGGCCGGGTGGGATTGATGTAACGGCAGAGAGTGGGGGCTAGCGGACGATGACAGGGTCCTGGTGGTGCAGTCATTCCGTGTCTGGTGTGTGAACCTCCCTGCTGCTCCAGGGAGGAACAAGTGGCTACCTGTGTCTGTCGACGGACAGCTGTGGAGAACCTCCGGACAGTTCTACGTTGTCTCATAGGGTCGCATGCTGAGAGTTGGGATTAGTATGGGTTCAGTGGTCGGTGAGGGTGTCCACATTGCTCATATGTAAGATTACATGGAAGCGGGAGAAAATTAAAACAAGTCCACGGGAGCCAAAGCACGGACTTTAGTCCACCCCACCTGAATTTGGGGAACATCTCAAGAACAGATTTGAGGCATTGAACACTAAGGACGGAAGATCTGAAGAGCTGTGGGAGGACATCCATCAATCACAACCAATTGATCCACAATTAATGCTTACGGAGGCAGCCGTCAAGAGATCAACTATTGCATTGGGTAAATCTGATGCACAAAAGCTCTTTAAAGTACTGGAAAGCAAGGGTGCTACTTCGAGGACTAAGGTGTGCCTGACTCCAGCCATGGTATTTTCAGTTGCCTCATATGTGTGTGAAAGTTGGGTTTTGAGTAAGGAGGACTGAAGAAGAATCATTGCGTATGACGTGGGGTACTGGTGAAGAATGTGGAAGGTACCATGGATTTCCTGAAGAACAAGCAAATCTGTTTGGAAGAAGTACAGCCACAATGCTCCTTAGAGGCAAGGATGGGAAGACTCTGTCTCCTGTACTTTGGACATGTTGTCAGGAGAGACCATTCCCTGGAGAAGGACGTCATGCTTGGTAAAGTGGAGGGGCAGCGAAAAGGAAGGTTCTCAGCAAGATGGACTGGCCCAGTGGCGGCAACAACGGGCTCCAACATGAGAACACTTGTGAGGATGGCACAGGACCGGGCAGTGTTGTGCTCTGTTGCATGTAGGGTTGCTGTGAGCTGGAACGGGATTAGATCACCCATCACCATGACACCCCCACTCCCCGCCCCCAATCATTGTGTGGGAGTCACAAAGACTAGAGCAAGCAGGACCATAGTAAGTGATTCATTGCCCTGCAGGGGGCCTGGAGAAACGGAATATGCAAGCCTAAAATTTCCTTTAGCGATGGAGGGAAAGGAAATTGGAAACACTCATTAAAGATTTCTCTGTCACACAGAGAAAGGGGATTAAAGAAAAACCCTTAACCATCATTAAGATGAAATGTCTGCGAGGTCTTATTAATATTCAGACCCTCATGGCGTGTGATCAGAGGGGAGAGTCAGGGGCTGAAATGAAGAAGTAAGCTCCCCAGGAGTCCCCACTCCAACCCTGGCAACAGATGGGGGGTGGGGGGGCTGGAAATAGGGAGGCAGGGTGGGGGCAGGGCCTGTTGAATGAAGGCAGCTTGGAATCTCGGAGTGACCCTTGCACTCTGACCCCAAGGTTAGTGGCCACCCCTAGATCGTCAGTGGGGCCATTCCTGATTCATGTGGGCCTGATTCAGGAGGGAACGGAGGCGGGAGGTCTTCCAAGTCTCTTGAGAAATATATAATTATTAATCAGCATTGCTAAGCCCCACTCAGACTAAGTGGCCTCTCGTGATTCCGGAATGGGCCCTTGAAAAAGGAAAAACACAGTCTTTTTAGCATTTTGAGTGCCTGCATTTGACAATGGCTTTCTTGGAAGCAGTGGGGAGGTTTGGGGGAGGGGGAGAGCTTGCTGTCTTGGGCCCATAGTGTGTGTGTGTGTGTGTGAGCTCTGAGGAACAAAGACAAGTCCAGAGTCCTGGCCTTGGGCAGGCGAACTCCATTTCCCTCTACTCTCCAGGGTGAATTCCGAGAGGTGCCCCGCTCTGGGCAGGAGCTGGAAATCCCAGGAGGGAGGGGGCAGGATTCCATCTGAGGCTTCTGAGTCCACACCTGCCCCGGAATGCCACAGCTGGAAGGAGGTCGCTGCTGGCGAGGGTTGGGTTGATTCTGTCTTGTGTGTCTCAGAACGGCTTTCCTGAGCACTTCCAGTGGCCGTGCCCTTTGGAAGGAGCCCTTGGCGGCTTGGCTGCTAACCACCAGAAGGTCGGCGGCCGTTTGAGCCCCCCAGCCACTCCATGGGAGGGAGATGAATAGCCTTAAAAACCCTCTGGGGCAGCTCTAGTGGGCCCTGTAGGCTGGCCATGAAGGCATGGGGCTCCTTGGGTCTCGTGATCTTTGGGTTAGTAGGAAGCACTTAGGACATCTGTGAAGCCCAGGGCGACTTTGATTTGTAAATTTTAGCCATTTGACTCCTCAGGGACTCTTGTTCTCTTGCCTTCCTCCCTCCCCTTCACACCCATCCACTCGAGATCATAGCCCCACTTCCAGGTGGGCACCCTGAGGCTCGGTGACCCCACCTCTGTCTGTCTTCAGCGTGGATGGGGAGCCTCCCTGGCAGAGCCGCTGAGACAGACCCTGCCCTCTCCCAGCTCCCTGGTGCCAGCAAGGTTATAAACGGCCCCCTGGGCCCACTTTCCTCCTCTTTGCAAAGGGAAGGCTATGCCCCACTCCGAGAGATGACTGCAAACCAGAGCTAACGTCTGGGAAGCATTTGGTGACGAGAGCTTCCCGCAGCCCATGGAGGAATCCACGGAGGATTCCTTTGGGATCACCCTGCCTTCCCCCGCTCTCCAGGGGAACAGATTGTGCACTTAGACCAGGGTCAGCACCCTTGTGAAGTGGAAGAGCCCATCCGGTCTCTCACAGCAATCTAAAAATTATTTGAGAGCCATGCATATATATTTACGAACAAATGAAATCTCCATTACCTGAATACTCTGCATTAAAAACTTCATCTATGACACTATGATAGTTTTATTTTCACTTTCAGTGTTACTTTAGAGCCACATGAACGTATGGGGCTCGAGAGCCGCCGATTGCCAACCTCTGACTTAGACGGTCTGGGTGGGTTTGGAGGGGTGCAGGGGGAGGAGAGTGCCTCTTGAATCCCACTAAGGAGGGGGGCCAGGCCAGCCCTGAAGGGTCCCTGGCGGAGCTCTCTGAGCAGCAGCTGCTCACGTGGCTCTCAGGCAGGTTGGCTCAGGGAACTCGCTTCCTTGCAAGAAGCGCAGACTAAGCCCTTCCCCAGAGGGCAGGGGGTGGGGGACAAATGAAATAGAGGGGTGCACAGAAAGGCCTTCCCGAGAAGAGTCCAGTTGCTGATGATGTCCAGGGGAGCCCGACTCTGTGACCCTATGCTTCTGAGTGGGGCAGGGGTCCTCAGAGTGGTCCGTTCGTTCTTCCTCCTAACACGCCCCATACCCCCTTTCCTCTCTTCCCTTTATCTGTCTCTTTGAGTGGAAGTCCGCACAATAAAGCATTGGCCAATTCAAATTTCCACTGCATAATTCAGTGACGTTGAACGGAGTCTTTACACTGGACAGCCCCCCAAGCTCTCAGTTTTCCTAATCACCTCACCACCAGTAACACAGTCTCAGAAGCCCCAAAGAAAAAGCTTCCCTGTCCCCCTCCCACCCAGCCCCCATAGTAAGCACTCATCCACACACTCTGCTGTCTTCTCTGTTTTGCTTATTTCATACTTAAAAAACTGAAACCAAAGCCATGGCTATCTAGTGGATTCCGACTCCTATGGAGCCTATAGGACAAGAATTGGCTCTGGGTTTCGGAGACTTAAGTTCTTTACGGGAGTAGGGAGTACACAGCCCCATCAATTCTCCCAAGGAGAAACTGGTGGATTCGAACTCCTGACCTACTGTTTAGGAACTCAAAGCATAGCCCACTACACCACCAGGGTTTATTTCATATAAATGAGATCACTTGGCCCTTTGTGACTGATGCATTTCATTCCGCAAGGTGCTTATCAGAACTTTATTTCTCTTTGTGGCTAAATGTAGATGCACCATGTTTTCTTTTTTAAAAAAAGAATCATTTTATTGGGGGCTCATACAACTCATCGCAATCCATCCATCCATCCGTTGTGTCAAGCACATGTGTACATTGGTTGCCCTCGTTATTCTCAGTACCATGTTTTCTTTATGTTGACAGCACAGCATGTTCAGTGGCTGAGTCTTGGGAAGTAGATCATCAGATTTTTCTTCTGGGTGGGCTTGAACCTCCACCCTTCTGGGTAACAGCAGAATGCACGGATTATTTGCACCACCCAAGGACTTCTTGCAACTGTCAGGAAATGATTTATTTTTGCTAAGGAAGACACTCGGCCCTCAAAGAAGGGCCCTTCACCTGCAGGACCACCTTGGCTTTCTCATTATCCTGATCAGAGTCAGCCTCTCCTGGGATCCCATGTGGAGGCCAACATCTTATTCATTCTAGTGCCATTCAGTCAGGCCTGGGCTTACATGTTGGGTGTGTTGTTAGGGGTCACTGAATCAGCTCCGGCTCACAGTGACCCCATGTATAACAAAAATAAAAAGTCTGGTCTTGTGTGAGCCCCCTGTTGTAATTGCTGCGTCAGTCCATCCCAGGGAGACGGCCATCAATGAGACGAACTGTCACCGTGGCTGCCGTGATGCGGTCAACCATAACAGTGCTGGTGAGGACGGTGCCGGGCTCGGTGGTGGTTCATTCTGTCGTATGTAGGCCACTCTGGGTCAGAACAGACTTGATGGCACCGGAGAACAATAACTGCTTTGCCAAGCACGGCGTCCTTCCTGGTGGCATGTCCAAAGCATATGAGATGATGTCTCCCATCCTCTCTTCTAAAGAGCATCCTGGCTGTACTTCTTCCAAGACCCCCTACCTCTGCAAAACTTCCCAGGCAGTCTGGTGTCTATTCTGTATGGCACCACAACACCACACCTCCACGTGCAACTCTTTTACGGCCTTCCGAATTTCCATTGTTCAGCTGTCGCATGCGTAGGAGGCAATTGGAAAGACCACCGCGTGGCTCAGGCTCACCTTAGTTCTCCAAGTGACATCTTGGCCTTTTCAGGTGCTGGGGACAGGGAAGTGAAAAGCAGGCTCTCTGCCCTCCAGGAGCTCTGGTGGGAGACAGGGGCACAGGACCAGCAACGACAGCCCCGTGGGGCCTGGGCACCCATGGGGCCAGTGCTGGATGCAGTGGAAGCTCAAAGGAGAGGCAGCTCAGCTAGACTTGGAGGTGGGCGCATAGAACCTTCTAGAAGGCCAGGCTTGAAGGTTGAGTCCTGAGGGAGGGGCAGGTAAATGAACAGTGTGGAAAGAGTGTCTAGGGTGGAGGTGGGAGCATACGGGTGATCAGGAGGTGGGCGTCATGGACCTTTTGGACAGTGTTGAGGAGGGGGGGTGGGTAGGGTAAGGGAGCCCTTGCTCTTAGGCCCAGCAGCAGTGCCACGGCAGGGCGCATTCCCTGCCCTGGTGGGGACTCCCTGCCCTAGCTGGCCTCGAGCCCAGCTCCACATGTCAAGAATGGCTGTGTCGCCTGTTCGAGGGGCACTATGGCCCTGGATGAGGGAACACTTTGTGGCTTTGTTAGCCTGAGCCTCCGGGGAGGGAGGCTGCCTGTGGAGGTCCGTGCCCACACTGAGCAATGATAGGCGCCCCTGCAGGCCCTCCCGCCCACCCTCTCTCTGCCTCCGCTGCCACCCTCTCGGTGTCTGGAGCCAGCAGCACAACCCACTGTGATGTCCCATTTGCCTTCCAGACGGGGTGGGCCGAGGGAGGCCAGACAGGGACCATTGGAGGTGTTCCTTTGGAGAGAAAAACAGAACGAATCCCAAACTCACCAATGGTGCAGGGAGAGGCAGATGGGAAGTAAGCAGAGGAGAAGGTGAGGGGAGAGAAGCTAGGCTGGTGTCAGCTGGCTACTGCCAAACCCTGGTGCATTCACTTCCTGTAGTGTATTCTTATTTGTCTCAGACATGAGTTCAGATACCACTTCTTCCAGGAAGCCAACCATGACGCCCCGTCTTGTCTTGTGCCCCTCCTCTGTGTTCTCCCATGAGCCCTGCACATGTCCAGCTGCAGGAGCTTGGCCTGGACACCACTCTCATTAGATCAAACTCCTTCCATGCAATCAGAGCGAACTAAGCACCCCCAATCCCAGGTCTGTATTAAGTCTTCAGTGTGTGAGAATGAATTGGCCAAGGTCCTGGAGTGCCCTACAGTCTACACTGGGCTCAGATTAGTGAGGTCTATCGAGGGCTCATTGTGCAAAAACCACTCAACTCTCTGCCGTTGAGTCAATTCCTACTCATAGCAATCCCAGAGGACAAAGTAGAACTGCCCCTCTGGGTTTCCTAGACTGTAATTCTTTACGGGACTAGAAAGCCTCATCTTTCTCCCACAGAGAAGCTGGTGGTTTTGAACTGCTGACCTTGCAATTAGCCGCCCAATGCCTAATCCATTATGCCACCAGGGCACTTACACTCACGGCAACCCTGTATGTGCTGAGTAGAACTCCTGCATGGGGTCTTCAAGGCTGTGCAAGCTCTCAGAAGAAGATCGCTAGCCTTTTCTTTGGAAGCCCCTCTGTGTGGGTTTGAACCATCAGCCCTCCAGCTGGGAGTCAAGAGCTTAATCGTTTGCATCACCTGGAGACCCTTCTATCCAAGGCGAAGCCAGTATCCATCCAGTTTTGTTCCTCCAGCAATTACAGAGGCATCCAACAAATGATTATTGAATGAATGATTTTGGCATCGTGGATGCATGTCACATTTCTAAGAAAAGTAGTGAAAGCAACTCAACAGGGAAGACCCCACTGCCTGTCTTAGGCTGTTCACGAAAGCAGCAAACCAGGGACAATGCTTGTCAATGTATGCATTCATGTACATTTCTATCAAGAGAATGGCTCACAGTGGTTGTAGAAACAGACAAGCCCGAGTCCAGGCGGGCTCCGAAGGTGTGGGTCAGATGTCGGACTGAAGGCTTCTCCTGACTTGAGTAGACACCAGGACTGAAGAACCAAGATCGCAGGCTGGTAACTGCAAAGGTGGATGAGTCCAAGGAGGGCGGGTCCGGTGGCAGGCTGCTGAAGAATCCCAGGATTGGCAGGCAGTATGGTAGGCAGTTGGCACAAGTCCGAAGAACCAGAGGTCAGTGATTCAGATGCAGGACTCAGACCTAGCAAGAAGCCACAAGCTTTCCCACAGTGTCCACTTGTGTTGGGAGCAGGCCACCTCCCCGAGGTGATTAATTGTGTGAACCGTAAGATCAGCAGTTTGAAACCACCAGCTGCTCCACAGGAGAAAAAGAGGCTTCTAGTCCCCTAAAGATGTACAGTCTCAGAAACCTATAGGGGGCAGTTCTACTCTGTCCCATAGGGTCATCCTGAGTTGAAATGGACCCAGTGGCAGTGTGCTTATGACCTGAGTAAGGGTATTCCAGTCCACCTATTTCTTATCCCGTTTTAGAGTTTTGCAATGGATTGCCTGTGACCACACTGTGTTAGGTCAGGTCACGGGGGATTTCTAGGTACAGTGAACCCTCGTTTATCGCGGTTAATCGGTTCTAGACCCTACCGTGATAAATGAAATTCCGCAAAGTAGGATTCCTTATTTGTAAATCAAATATTTTCGTAGTTAGAGCATAGAGGACATGAAAAAACACCCTTTAGTCACCATT
>NW_022103896.1:16715772-16716837 GCF_000313985.2 Echinops telfairi
CATTGCCCCATCGAGTGCATTCCGGAACCGTAATGCACGATTCATTTCTGGATCCCATTCTTCAATCATGTCCTGAACTTCTTTGTTCTTACAATATGCGAAAGATGCTCCATTGTGAGGCCAACTAACTCCTCAAAATGCATCTGATACATAGCGATGCAGACAGAAGTGTGTACAGTATGAGCCAATCAGTGGCAGTAATGACAGAGCATGCGCGCTGTTACGCAAAAACCGCGATGTAGTGAAGCCGCGGACGTCGAAGCGCGAAGTGGCGAGGGTTCACTGTATTTGTTAACTGCCGAATCACTTGAGAATCCTGGCCCAGCCAAGCTGACACAAAACTTTAGTTATTTCAGTGCCCTTTGCCTATTCTCCTATGTCCCTTTCCCAACCCTTTCCCTGCCTTCCTTCACAATAGTGGGCTCAGGGTCTGGGGAACGTGCTTGCATATTGGCCATAGGGGATCCTGAACTGCGTTCCGGTAAGAAGAAAAGGAACACGTACCTGGCTGTCGTCTAGGGAACTGAGAATCCCGAGACCAGAGGGTCAGGGTCTAGGATTGTAAAACCTAAGAGTAGAAACTTTATGTTCCCTCCTTATGGGTATCAGCCAGATGAGAACCACCTGTACTTTGCGTCCTCATCACCATCACCACAATCATTGTTGCTTTTAGTGGCAAGGCTCTATCACTTAGGGTTAGTACATTATAGTACTTGAACCCAATAATCACTGGGTTTGTAGGGAAGTTTACAACTGAACAGAGTATGGGCCACAGAAGTTAATGATTTATTCAGATCACATACAGACACTCTGGTAAAATTGCAAGTAGAGCAGACCTTTTAATCTCCCCCACCAAGCTTTGGTTTGAACGCAGGCTGCTAATTTGAAATTAAAAGATCATTTTATCAGGGACTCTTACAGCTCTTGTTACAATCCATACACCAATTGCATCAGGTGTGTTTGTACATGTGCTGCCTTCATTCTTTTCTAGACATTTACTTTCTAGTGAGTCCTTAGTATCAGCTGCTCTTTTTTCCCCTCCCTCCCCCTCCCACCCTCACAACC
>NW_022103896.1:16718624-16720207 GCF_000313985.2 Echinops telfairi
TGGCTGCTCTGAGCAGGAATATTGTCCTCAGGGCTTGGTGGGCCAGGGTGTGCTCCACTCGCTCTTCCTCCCCCTTCCTTGGCTCCCGTGTGCTCTGATCAGACACGTCCCTCTCCCTGAGCTGCAGCTTCAGTGCTGTCCTCTGAAGTGAATTCTTCTGGGGGAAGGGAATTGTTATTATTTTCATATCTCACACCGACCACTGTCTCCTTTCTCCCCTGTTTTCTGTTCGGAGGTTGATTTGTCCTTCACGGTAATTCCTTGTGATGTGAAGGTCGCTCACAGCTCCTACTTACTTGCTTGAGCCCGTAGAAGACGCTGCTGTTTTGATTTCTCACAGCATGTACTGAGCAAAGTTTGCCAGGGCCAGTCAGCCTTTTATGGTTTAGTAACTTTCGGAAACAAGGCACCGATAGCCCTCCTAAAAAGAGAACTCGCATGCATGTTTAGAACAAAACAAGCAACCACTGTCTGTTCGGGAGTCATGATATGTTGGTTTTGGTCCTGGATATGAAGCCAACTAGATGGTGCCCAGGGTTCTGGTGCCACAATGGGTTAAGCATTAGGCATCTAGCCTAAGGGTTGGCGGTTGAAACCCAGCAGCCACTCTGCGGGAGTAAGATGAGGCTGCTTGCTCCCATAAGGTTTATAGTCTTAGAAACCCTATGGAGAAGTTCGACTCTGTCTTATGGGGTTGACATGAGCTGGAACTGACTTGATTGCAGTAGGGGTAGGCAATAGCTTTACTCTGAGTCCACTTGAGGGCAACTGGTGGAAGGGCCTCAGGCAAATGCACTACCCAGGCTCGGCTGCCCTTACCGCTCAGGAGGCTGGGTTAGAGGGATTCCAACACCCGTGCATTTTGGTGTCCTTGAATCCATGGCTTATTTACCTGACATCTGGGCTGGAGCCCCCTTGAGTCCCTTGGATCTTTTGTCTGCCTCAGTCTGGACCTCCTCTGGTAATCTTGCTGTGCCAGGGCGGGACCCTGGCTCTCTCCTGCTGAAAGCAGCCAGCGTGCCTGATGCGGCGACACTGGCAAGAGAAACATGAATGTGGTGAGTAAGCACCATTCAGAGCCCCTGTCAATTGACACTGGCAGGAGACTGGCAGGCGGGAGGGGCCACAGACCGCGGCACTCCCTCCTTGCTTCCTCTCTGGCCGGACAGAGTGACTTGTTTAATCAGACTTTTCTTTATGGTACTTTGAAGATACTGCATTGTTGTACAAATTGAAGGTGTGTGGCACTGCTGTGTCTCTTGGTGCCCCTTTTCCAACAGCCTGTGCTCTTATTTCAGGTCTCTGTGTCACATCTTAGTCATTCTCACAGCATGTCAGACTCTTTCATAATGCTATTGCACACTTTGTAGACTACCAAAGCCAACCCACTGCCATAGATTCACTTTGACTCACAGCATATATTTTGTTTTGTTTTATTAAATTAAAAAAATCATTGTATTGGGGGCTCATACAACTCTTATCACAATCCATACATCCATTGTGTCAAGCACATTTGTACATTTGTTGCCATCATCATTCTCAAAACATTTGCTTTCTACTTGAGCCCTTGGTATCAACTCCTC
>NW_022103896.1:16721130-16727810 GCF_000313985.2 Echinops telfairi
TGCTGGGTGCTGCCCAGTCAATGGTGGTGCATATGACCCCTGTGACGGAGTCGAACTGCCCTGTCGGGGTCCCCAGGCTGCCCTCTTTAGGGAGCAGTTCTCCAGGTCTCTCCTCCCTTGAAGCTGCCAGTGACCTCAAGCTGCCAACCATGCGCTCCCTACTGAGCCACCTAAACCTGTGGCCGATGAGCTGACTCACAGTGATCCTACTGGACATAGGGGAAGGGCCCTCTGAATGTAACTTTTACATTTACATAAATGTGTGACTCCCTTTAATGGGATACACGGGATGCCTGACTTGCCACCCATCATTATGGGAGGAGGTCCAGAAGTATTTTTAATTCGCCTGTATTAATCATCCCTCCTCCCCCACCAAGGACAACGATGGCTATTGGGCTGCACTTTGGTGCCGGTCCAGCTGTGAGGCCTCTCAGACCCATGGTTTCAGGAGTCCGTGGGAGGACGCTGCGGCGGTGCTGTGCACAGGCAGCGGGAGCTCTCATTGCTGAGAGCTGGTGGTGTACCCCCGGGGGTGCCTGGGAGGAGGTCTTGGTCGTGGTGAATCACCTTGCTCCCTCCTGTTCCCTTCCTGCTCCCCAAGACTTTGGGGGCTATCTATACTTTGGAAACATGCTGGGGACCAGGTGATTTAGTATTAGCTCTCCCAATGTGCTGGAGGGGTGGGGGCAGAGCTGGCAGGTTTTTTGTTGTTGTTCAGTGCCAGTAGAGCAGAGTTTCTTAAGCTTTGCAGTTAATGCATTGCGACGATGACCTCAAAGGTTGGAGGTTCAAGTTTACCCAGAGGCACTTCTGAAGAAAGGGCTGGAGATCCACTTTTGAAACACCAGTCATTGGAAACCATATGGTACACCTTTCTGTGTTGGCACACCTGGGGTCCCTTTGAGCTAGTGTCACCTGGACGGCGGCTGTCATTTTCTTTAAACTTGAACTTATGAATGAACTGAGGGAGCTTGTCAAATTGCTGACCCTGATTCCTGGTGTGTGTGTGTGTGTGTGTGTTCATGGGGTAGGGGTCAGGCAGAGGTGCTGGCATAGTGGTTGTGCATTGGACCGCTAACTGTAAGATCAGCAGTTTGAAACCCCCAACCACTTTCGGGAGAAAGATGGGGCTTTCTGCTCCTATAAAGAGTTACAATCTTGGAAACCCACCGGGGCAGTTCTACCCTATCCTGTAGGCTCAACCCTGTTAATATGAGTTGGAAACGACTTGATGGCAGTGATTTTGGAGTTTAGTAGGAACCAGGTGCACGGTCTGCCAGCTGTGCCGTCCACGTGGGGCACCTCCAGCCACATGGGCTGTGGACATGCATCTTTCTTTAATCTCAGAAACCCATCTCCCCACCAGAACATGCAGTTTCTAGCGATGGAGAGTCAACTTCCAGCTGTGTGGGTCAAGCCCCCCCAAAGAGAAATTGGTTGGTTTTTTACTGAATTGGAAAGACAGCTGGAGTGTGGCATGGCCAGGGCCAGTGTCACTGTCATGGTCACCACCCGGCCCACCATCATTACCACCCTCACTTGTTCTCCTCCTGCTCTCTCGCCACTGCCTGACTCCCCTCATCCTCTGCCTACCGCCCACTCCCTCCACCACCTCCCCATCCCTCTCACCACCTCTCCCTGCAGCATCCACTAGGCTCCTGCCTGTGACTGCGCCTTGCCCTGTGAGAACTCTCTGTGTGTGGGAGCCGGTGTGCCTCATCTCACCTAGTGTCTCACTCAGTGGAAGATCATGGCGGGCGTGGGGGGTAGCCTCCCCCCCAAATCAGCTGTGTGGAGAGAAGCTTGGAGGCCAGGAGGAATGCGCCAGCAGATGGCCCCTCCACCGGCCTGTCCAGCTCAATGGGATGCCCTTCCCTGAAGCCCCTGATGGTCCTGGGGTGTCTCTTTGTCATTTGTAAAAAATTGAACCGTTTTATTGACTTATAATTCCCAAATCATACCATTCAATAGGTCAGTCATCTGAAGAAGAGTTGTGCCTTCATCACTACAATCCATTTTAGCACATTTTCTTCCTTCTTAGACTCACTGTTATTAGCTCCCCATTGCCTCCCACCATCCCCCAATCTCCCCTGCCAGACCCCCAAGCAGCCACGAATCCAGTTACTGTCTCTATAGACTTCCCTGTCCTGGATTTCATATGTGGGAAAACATTAAAAACCCAAAAACCCAAAGAACTAATGACCATAACAAAGTCAAACAGAGAAAAAACCTCAATAGAAAAGAAAGCAAAACATATTAAACCAAATTTAAAGTGGATCAAAAGAGAGTTCACACGAAAAGGTGCCAAATTTTAACCTTCCTGCAACTGTCATACTCTATTTTGCAATGCACTCTGAATGATAGCAAGGCAATTCCCATCTCGGGTCTCTGGTCCGAGGGGATGCTTCACAGGGGCACAATCCCTGTACATTCAATCCTGGGTGTCCCGTTAAGTGGCCCCTGTGCAGCTGGGCAACAGCCTGCATCCTGGCATTCCGGGCCAGGGGTTTCTCTTTGGTGCTGAAATAAAGCCCCCAAGCCTAATGTCCTGGCGTGCTTTGCCCTTGGTTCCTTCAGCTATGTGGTCTCAGGGGGCCCAGCTTGAGGATTTACTTGAATTGCCCCTGAGTGGCAAGTGTGACCCTGCGGCGGATTGTTGGGTAGGGCTGGTAGTGTGGGGGGTGTCAGTAGGTATTCGATAGGAGTGGTGCTGCAGGTAATCGGGGGCTGCTAATTCCTTGAGAGATTGGGTGGCCAACACGGCAGGGGGTGCCAAGGTCTGGGGATGCAGGGTACCAGGTGCATCAGCAGGGAACAGGTCAGTTACAACACTATCTTCATTTTATTATTATTTTGTCAATTAAGAATAATGCAAGTTGGAATTTTGGGGTCTCTTTTGGTTGGAGGAGAGATTGGGAGTGGAGGGAAGGTGGTGACATGTGGCAAAAGCCCCCACACCAGATGCACAGGCGCCTGGAATGTAGTTTCTAGACCTGGAGCAGAAGGTGGGAGTGGGTCAGTGGTCAACTTCTTGCCTTCCAGGAAGGAGAGCGGGGATCCAGTCTTGGCCAAGTGCCTCATGCACAGCCACAACTGGCTGTCAGCGGAGGTGTGTGTGTTGCTCTGATGCCACACAGGGCTCAGTGGACCTTCCCCATTGAGACAGACTAGGAAGAAAGGCCAGGTGACCTACTTCCAAAAGTCAGCTACTGAGATCCCCATGGATCACAGCTGCCTCTTGCCCTTGGGCATGGGGTCTTCGTGAGTTGAGGACCGACTGGGAGGATGGCAGCTGCTCACAAAGACAGCGTACCTGGATCCAGAATCACCCTCCTCACACAAAAATCTCTGCTGACACTACACGGCCTGGGCCATTAGCATACTATCAGGGAGGGGAGCAGACATCTGTGGAACACCCATGTGAGCCCAGCAGCTGCACTGTGAATTGCAGTCCTCACTAGACATCTGGAGTCTGAGTGTCACCATCTCCTGGAAGGACCCAAACCATCTAGCCAACCAAGCAAGCAACCAACTAACCAAACAAGCAACCCACTAACCAAGCAAGCAACTAACCAAGCAATCAATCAGCCACTGCCATGAAGTCAATTCCAACTCATAGCCACCCTATAGAACTGCTTCTGTGGAGGCTGGAAATCTTTATCAGAACATGAATCCCCATTTTCCTCCCTCAGAGTGACTCGTGGGCTTGAACTGGTGACTCTGTGGGTAGCAGTCCAATGCATAACCAACTATGCCACCATGGCTCCTGCTGAGGGAGGCAAGCTCTGAAAAGAGTCAATCCCACCAGGCCCCTTCCCTGGCTCATCAGCTGGAGTGTGCGGCACAAGTGCTGATGGTCTGATGGCTGCGCTGTCACTGCAATCTATGGAGTGTCTTCCGTGTGACACTGGAAGCTACATGTGTTGTCGTGTGCTGTGGCGTTGGGTCTGAGCGGAATAGCAGAATCTTTCCTAGAGGAGATAGCCAGCTCTGTTCTCCTGAACTACCTTCTTTTTGCTTAGCAGCAGACACTTAACATTGTAGTACCAGGACTTGCTCACTTCTCTCTCTCTTTTGCAGGAAGACATAAGAGATGTTGTGGTTTCAGTTCCACACCACTGCAAGAAAGCCAGAACATGATCAAACAAGTCACAACAATGCTTGGGTTTCCCAATGCATATAGTTTTGTCTCCACTCTGCTGTAGTCTATGAGGGGAGCCTTTATAGTGTAGTGGGTTATAAGTTGGGCTGCCAACTATAGGGTCAGCAGTTCAAAGTCACTAGCTGCTCCAAAGGAGAAAGATGAGACTTCTCCTACTCTTGTAGTTACAACCTCAGAAGCCCACAGGGGCAGTTCTCTCCTGCCTCGTAGGGGCACTATGAGCTGGTGTTGACTCAACGTCAGTGAGTTTTGTTTGTGTTTGTAGTCCATGAAGGAGGCTGATGGTGTAGTGCATGATCCATTGGGCTGCTAACCTCAAGGACAGCAGTTTGAACCCACCGGGCACTCCTCGGGGACAAGGTGAGGCCATCTCCCCCTGTAAAGATTTACAGCCTTGGAAACCAGAGGGAGCAGTTGCACTCTGTCTGATGGTGTTGCCACCAGTCAGTATTCACTCCACGGACTGGTAGTGGACGAAGTGTGCAATATTGCATGATGGAAATGCGTGAAACATGCTCAGAGGAAAATTCTGCCTACACCAACTTGGAAAATCCATTCAAAGAATAAGTAAAAGCATCTCAGGAGCCACACTCGGACAGCTGTGCAGGATGCCATCCTTAAAGATGTGGTCTTCCCACGTGACCTTGTGGGCAAGGGAATCTGGGTCAAGCTGGACAGCAGCAGGCTTGTCAAGGTTCGTTTGGACAGAGCCCAGCTGCACAACGCAGCACACAAGGTGGAAACCTCTGGAGTTTATATGAAGCTCACAGACAAGGATGCTCATTTTGAATCCCCAGAGTTTCAATTGTAAACAAAAACGACTGAATCAAATATTATCCCCCCACCCCACCAAAAAAAAAAAAGAAATAAAAAGTTTGAACTATTATGAGAATGACTGAATGTGACCCAGAGACATGCGCTGAGCACCTGCTATTGGAAAAACAGTGCCACAGCTTTGCGGGAGGCAGGCTTGCCCAGTTCTTCCGTTAGTGAAAGATGCAGTATCTACGAAGTGCAATAAAACGAGAAACCCAGGAAGGGAGGGAGAGAGAGAGAGGGAGAATTAAAGACAGGGACAGTAGCTGCAGTCAACCCCAGGCCTACATCTTCTTCTTATTTTTAAAAAATATCTTATTTTGTTTCTGAAGAAAGTTTACACAGCAAATTAAGTTCCCTGTTAGCAATGTCTATGCACACTGCTCAATAGCCTTGGCCACATCTCCACCGCCTGTCAGCGTTCTTCCTGTTCACCGCTGTAGGGGACTGCTGGCGCTGGGTTCCCTCACAGGTGATTTTTAAAAAGGAAGCCGTAGTTCTCATGGGTGACAGGTAGTGTTGATTTCATGAGCCAACCTGCTATTTAGCCCAAAGGCATCCCCCTGGGGTGGTTTCAGGTCAGAGGTTTAAGGGGATTGCACAGTGATAGTCTCGGGGTGCCTCTGAGCAAGAACAGACCTGAGGGCACCTGACAACACAGTCAGTAAACTGGCAAAACATTCGTAAGGCAGCAAATTCCCCAAGGTCATTGCCATCCAGGCGATTCTGACTCAGGGTGACCCCAGGGGTTAGAGGGCAGCACTGTGGCTATCATCTTTGTACAGAAAACTCTAGTCAGGCCTTTCATCCATGCTAATGCAATGGCTTTGAACTTCTTAACCTCCGGGTTAGCAGTTGAGCGCAAACCATGGCTTCTCAGCGGATGGGCTCTACATCAGCTTCCCCTGGGAAGTTGTGAACAGCGAACGGGGCTTCCAGACCCTGTTCCATCTCTCCAATCCAGCCAATGCTGGTGCCCCCTCAAGTTGGGGGACCCCTGCTCCCAGTGCACGCAGCTGTGTGAATACAGAGGGCACCTCCCCTGGGCAGAGACATGTCAGCGACATCTGAACGTTGGCTTCCCTACAGAACGTTGGAGAAACTAGTGTTGCATTCATCTAAAAAGGTGCGCTGGTGGTGCAGTAGATTAAGTGTTGGCTTGCTAACCGAAAAGTCAGTGGTTCAAAGTCACCTGCCGGCTCCTTGGGAGAAAGATGAGGCTCAGACTTACAGGGCTCAGAGAAGTCTGTCCTGTAAAAAGATGGACAGTCTCAGAAACTCTGAGGGGACACACCTTCACCAACCCCCAAACCAACCTGACGACCATGGCCGGCAGGGCCAGCGCTGCTCAGAGGATTGCTTAACCGGCATTCCCACTATGCTTCGGGTCACTTTTGTGTTTTTAACTTTTATTTAAAAAAAAAATTTTTTTTAACTTTTATTAAAATTGTGGAGTTAAAAAAACCCAACAACTGTGGCACACACAGCTTTAAAAGTGCGCTGTCCAAGGTCACGAAGACGGAGGAGGAGACAAGGGACTGAAAGCACTTAGATTGGGGTGGGAGTGGCTGTGTCAGCCCCTGCTCTGCTGCACCCTGGGAGCAGACAGCAGTCAAGACCCAATGTCCATCTGTAGACAACTGGACATCCCCTCACAGAGGGATCCACAGGGGAGAGACGTTGAGCCAGTCAGGGTGCAGTA
>NW_022103896.1:16728675-16731316 GCF_000313985.2 Echinops telfairi
GGGAGGGTGGGGGGAAAGTGCACTCAGGAATCTAAAATCGGCCCCAAACAAACACAAACAGAAAAATCAGTTCGTGGTGAGGCTTCAAGCTGAAATCCTGTAAACACCCCGCCAAGAAAAGGCAGTTAAAGAACAGAAACGAAAGCCCAAGCTGTTCATGATTGTACTATCTAGATATGAAGACCTTCTTGATTTTATGTTTTAATAAAAGTAGTAATAATAGCGCTAACAAACCCAGAAACCCTTTCTGCTGGTATTTAAGAAAGTGCTGAATGCGGGCAGGCATCTACTCTCCATTCTCTAGTGCTGCCCGGGCCCAGAGGCCCGAGGGGCGGCATCCACGGCCCACCTGGAGCCACAGCCTCCTGGCGACAGCAAGTGTGCCGAGCGGGGCTGCCCTCTGAGGGCTTGAGAGGCTATGACTTACTGGAGGCAGACCAGCAGACCTACTTCCCAGGCACCTCTGGCTGGGTTTGAGGCCCCAACCTTGACAGTTGAGTGTTGTAAGCATTTGTGCCCCCAGGGGTTCTCCCCAGGGAGGCAGGAGGGCCTTCTGGGGTGGGGTGGGGGCAGGCAACGGAGACAGCGACCCACCTCCTGGCAGTTCAGAAACCCAGGTGCCTGGCCTCCGCCGGGGAGAGAGGCAGAGGCCTATTAGATTTGATCTGGAAGCTCTGCCAGCCACCCGCCCCCTCCAGGTGGGGAGAGAGGCCCGGATGCCAGACCTACCCCTGGAGCAAGCTCTGCATTTCAAACTACCCTTCAAAGGGAATTCTACCTAAAATCCAGAAGATCGAGTGGCACTCATGCTAACCTCCAAAAACAAAAAACCAAAAAAACCTATGAAAAACCAAAAGGGGGAAAAGCAGAAAGCAGGTGTGGCTGGCCCTCCCTCCTGGCAAAGGAAGTGGCTCTCACTGACAAGAGTAACAAAACCCCCAGGTGTACAGGTGGGATTTGGTACCGCCAGGGGCGGGACCTCCTCACAGGGACCCCCTGGAGACGCAGTAGTAGGACTTTGGCACTATGAACAGTCCCTGCCCACTTGGGGGGAGGCCCGTGAGGGGTGGCGGGCTTCCTAACCCTCCAGGCACACGCTGGTCAGGATGCCCCCGGCAGCCAGGAGAGAGAGACGTTCTCGGCTTCCTTCCCGGACAGTGTCTTCCCCCAGCACAGCAGTTCTGACAGGCGACCCTGGAAGGAGAACACAGACAGAGGTCTGGGAGGTGAGCGGCAGGCCCCAGGGGGCCCCTTTCAAAGCCATCTATCTGGGCCTTGGAGGTGAGACAACCCATCAAGTTTGGGACCAGAACACAGTCTGGCACGAGGTTAAGTACTTCCAGAACCAGCCTTTAGAAACAGGCAAGTTAAGGTGGTTTCCACCCTCCCTGCTGCCTCCCACCCCCCTCCAATTATAATTCACGCCTCTCCAATTTTATTCCTGTGGAGGGAGAAGGTCACGGTGGACCCTAACAGGCACTGAAGCCAGACACACCTTTCCTACTGTGGTAGTGAGACTTTATGTCAACTTGACATGGTTTGAAAGGGTGGGAGTGGAGTCCAACCTGTCAATCAGGTCACAGCCTGATGAGGCCTCCTGGAAGGTGCGGCCTGTTTATAAGAGAGGCACTGGGGACCCCTCCCCTCACTCGGTGCCCCTTCCCCTTCCTGCTGGCTGGGTGGGGCTCTTGTGCCTGCCCCATGCTGCCGAGAGCTGTCAGCTCCCTGCCCAGTTCCCACTGACCCTGGATCCAAGCAACATTGCACCCACCGGCCTGTGGTCTTCCTGCATACCGCTTCACCTTCCTGCACCATCGGCCATCGGCTACGTGAGGCGGAAGAGGGCTCTGGCTAGAGGGGCACTGGGCCGGGATGCTTTCTCAATGTCAAATGACTTCTTGATTGCTATTTCCTTCTTATACGTACGTGAGTGCCACAGGCTTTGTTTCTGTAGACAGCGCGGCCTAACACCCCTAACTTACTCGCAGCGGGGCCGTCAAGAGTTGCTGCTTCTGTACAATGGGCAGAGAAAGGAGCCACCTTGCGCAGAAGCAGGGAAGTCTCCGTGCTAGCATCTGGGACGGTGCCCGGCCCCTGGTCAGGGCCGTGTGGACGTGGCTGCTTCTTGTTCGAAGGAGCCTTCTCCAAGCACACTAGGCTACATGTAAATAGTGGTAACATGAATAATGCAGGTCTGGTGAATTTTAATTTACAACTCAAATCACCTCCAGCCCGAGAGGAGTAGACACGATGATCATTCCCGTTTTACTGGTGAGGAAATGGGAGGCACAGAGAAGCTGAACCACTTTCCCAAGAACACACAGCTGTAGCGGGGGCAGAGGTAGGAATGGAACCCAGCCACGACTCCAGAAGCAATGCTCGCTCTTAATACACAGAAAGCATTTAGACTTGGAGTTGGTTTGGAGAAACGTCTAACTGATGTACTTTATTATTTATTCATTTTCTTTTTTCCCTCCTCGTTGGCAACTGGTATTCCACTGGCTGCCTTGAGGATCAGTATAGAGAAACCACCAACAGTTTGTACACAAATTGTCCTTCCTTTTTGCTCAGGGTCACACTGGCTGTACCTCCGATGCCTGGGGTTGCTGGAAGGGGATGCAAGGCGGGGGGATGGGGGGGG
>NW_022103896.1:16731619-16736543 GCF_000313985.2 Echinops telfairi
GAACGGCACAGTGGCAGGTAAGTCATTCAAGGTCTTACAAGACAGGGCACAGTTCTTGCTAATTGGCCTGGCAGAGTTTGGAGACTGTTTCTGAGTCAAGGTCTTGTTTGGAGAGCCGGGAGAGGGAAGGTGTGGGGGGGTGGGGGGGCTCTCGTCGCCATCTTTCTGGAAGTCTGGCTCTGATGGACGCTAAAGTCATCCCAGGATCTCCGTGATTCCCTGTGTGGCTCTGAGGGGCTGGAGACTGGTGTCTGTAACCAAGGCCATGGTTAGGCCAGGTGACTGCAAAGCTACTTTGCTGGCTGGGAAGGGCTGGGCCAGGGTTCTTCGCTCAGTGGCTCAGGAGCTGGAAGACTAGAATTCGCAGCAGATCAGCTCCACTGCCATTGGTTCATGTCTGGATGTGAGCTGTGCCCATGCTCCGCAGAAACTGCTGGACGTTAAACCCCATAGTGAAGTTAAGAAATCGGCGTGCAAAAGAATGTCTGTGGACGAGGCTGGGCTTCAGGGGTACCCTTGGGAGCTGGGACCGCCCCCCAAACATGAGTCAGTAAAAGCCACAGAATCATGAGACCCACCGGGATCCCAATGGGTGGTACAGTGAGAGCCCTCAGTTTGTGAGGAAAAGTGGCCTTCCAGGCTGCCGTGGTGGTGTTCAGTGGCTAATCACCATGCAGGTTGGTAGGTGGTGGTGGGAGAGGCTCACAGCCCCCCACCACCATCAGAGCAGGAGCCCCCAGGGCTTCCTAGGTGGCCATCTCTGGGGGAGCAGACAGCCAGTTCTTTTCTCCTCTAGGGTGCTGGGTGGGGTTCTCAGTTAGCAGCCACCATTCAGCCCCTAAGCCCCAGGGCTCCCAGCTAAGACTTAGTTCACCCCTTACATGAGCCAGGCCTGATGCTCAGGGCCATAGGAGATCACCTTGTTCGTTCATCCCTTAGAACAGGGCGGTGGTGGGGGACTTTCACATCCAGAAACGGAGGCAGATGGCAATCAATTCGTGTCAGCTGGCTAGGAAGTGGGGGGCCCGGGGTTGGACCTCACTCAGCCACACAGTCTGGCTCAGGCAGGGCTCTTTGTTGGCTCACAGGAGTGAGCTGGTCAGTTTCCCCTGAGCTGGGCAGGGGCTAGTGGCCCTAGGCACCCAGGTGGACCACCACATTTACCCCCCTAGAGGGCTCAGTGGACCACATCTAGCCTCCTCCTGACTCTCCCTGGACCAGAGTTTGCCCCAGCACCGGGCTCTTCATCAGCTTTGGGAAAGATTTCCATCCGCACTGTTCCCAGGACCCCAGGAAGGAGCCAGCCACCCACAGCTCCCCCCTCCCCACCCCTCCTGGGAAGGCTGAAGAGTGCAGGTGGGGGGTGGGGGTGGGGGAGCACTGCCCGGGGAGTCAGAGAAACCTGGGATGCCAGTCTGCTGCTTCCTCACCCCAGAGACAGCT
Source organism: Echinops telfairi (assembly GCF_000313985.2). Classification (NCBI taxonomy): domain Eukaryota; kingdom Metazoa; phylum Chordata; class Mammalia; order Afrosoricida; family Tenrecidae; genus Echinops; species Echinops telfairi. The sequence continues at coordinate 16,733,063 of NW_022103896.1, forward strand.
TCCCAAGGGTCCCACCATCACACACAGTGGGGGGACCTGGGGAGGGTCTGCAGGCAGACCACTCACTCAACACTTCCTTCTTCTTCAAGGGGCCAGGTGTCCAGAGGGGCCTTCAGCGTGAGTGAGGGGGCCTTCATCTGTGTGCAGGCCCCCTCTGAGCCTTGCTTTTGTATTTAAACCAAGCTGAACGACGCCCCCCCCCTACCCGCCCCCGCACCCCACTCCGTGACCAGCAAAAACCTCATTGCTTGGATACAAAGTTAGCAGCCCGAGGCTTGAGCAGTACACCACCAGCACCCCTTCTTGACTCATCTCTAGTGAAGTGGTACAGATATGGATACCGACTGACTGATCAATCGATAGATCGGGTAGATAGATGACCACAGATCCCGCCCCTGGCAGCGGGTCCCCAGCTTCTCCCCACTTTCCTCAGGAGCCTTTGCTCCCATGCAGGATCCCCTGGGCAGCTGTTACCCTGCTGCCCTGAAATGGCCTAGCTGATTGTCTTTCACGTGTGAGATGCTCAGGACAGGGCTGTGCCCGCAGCCCCATATGGCTCCTGCCCCCCACCCCCAGGACACTCAACACTGGTTTGTTGATCAACACAAACAAGACAAGAGAGCCGTGGGGTTGTCGGAGGAGCGGCTGGCTACCAGGGTGGTAGTGCAGTCCATATTTCAGTGTTCTTTTTAAATTTTAAATAAGATCACAGTGACCCCGATGGGTGGCTTCCCACAAGTTTCCTGGGCCTCCTACTCAAAGTCATACCATGTGGCCAGAGAGGTGCACCACGGCAGAGAACCAGTAGCCCAGCCATCACAGAGACCAAATCTCAGGCTGAGAAGGAAGCCACCAGGCCACCGACGGCTGGCCCATTGCTACTCGGGAAACCACTGGAAGGCAGTGAGTCTGCGTTTATAGAGCCACTATGAGTTAGGATGGGTTTTAAACTGCTACCACCCCCCTTTATCCATGGGTAACACTGTGATGGCTTATGTGTGTCCATGGTGCTGGACACTGTGTCATCAGTATTCTAAACAGTAGCAGGTCACCGAGGCTGAATGGCTTTGAGCAGAGCTTCCAGACTAAGGTAGACCAGGAAGGCAGGCCATCGACTTCGAAAAGCCGGCCAATGGAAACTCTATGGATCACAAAAGAATACTGTCTGAGCAAGTGCTGGGAGATCAGCCTGCAGGTTGGACGGTGCACAAAGCCACGCAGTAGCCGGGACAATGGATTCCAGAATGCTGACGACCGTGCAGAGCAAGCAGGTCTGGGCCACATTCCACTCTGTGGTACGTGGATGTGGTCCCCAGGGTCAGAGCAGACTTGATGGCCACTAACAAAACCAGGCTGGGACAAGTTGTCCGAAGGGCAGTTAGAACTCTGAGGGTCAACGGACGTGGGACCAGGGCAGCGTGGCGACGGGGCAGCTGAGGACTACCTGCTGAGTATCTGCTGATGGCTGCTCCAACAGGTGTCTCCTCAAGCTGGCCGCTCACAGGGAAGGCAGCCGTGCCTCCAGCTGCGGCTCTGTCTGCCGTCAGCTAACGGCCAATGCGTGATACTGATTAGCAGACCCCAGAAAACAGAAAACCAGCAACCCTTGTTACTCCTTCGCTTGGTTCAATAAGCAGTTATTGAGCATCTGCTCTGAATCAGGCATGTGGGATTTCGAGATTAATGAGGAGATATGGTCCCTGACTTCAAGGGCCTGGTAGGGGAGAGAATTGCAATCTATGCACTCACTTGCTCACCCACTCACGCATACATATGTATCTGGACAGCTCATCCAAGCTTCTCCTTTCTGATTCTCTCGAGTCTCTGGAGGGGTCAGGCTGACTTAGAGGGGCATTTCAATGCTTGATGATGACACAGTTTGGGAGACGGTAAGGGGCCCTTTGGGAACTGGCACCCCCTCTAGGCAGTCTGCCACTCAGTGTTGGGATCCAGTATCGTCTGAGCCGACCCCGGGGCACAGGGACAGTTGGCAGCCTCACATGCACATCTAGCAGACACAGTGAGCCTGGAAGAAACTTTGCTGCCCTCCTGGTACACCCCCACCCCGTTTTTTGGCGATTTTCTCATGCAATCTACTGGACCGTACCCTCGGATCGCTGTTATGCCGGATACACAAGGTCCCACGGACTGCCAAGAGAGCAAATACATGTTAGAAGAAGTACAACTTGCTCCTTAGAGGCCAGGATGGTTAAGAGTTTGTCTCGTGTACTTTGGACATATCGTCTGGAGGGACCAGCCCCTCGGGACGGACCAGCCCCTGGAGAAGGACATCACGTTTGGTCTGGTGGAGGGGCAGTGAAAAGAGGAAGGCCCTTGACGACATGGAGTGGCACTGTGGCCGCAACAGTGGGCTTACACGTAGCTTTGAAGAGGGCACAAGACTGGGCGGTGCTCCATACACAGGGTCCCTCTGAGCCAGCACTGGACCATCGTTCTACTCTGCCCCAGGGGGTTCTGGGAGGTGGAATCCACTCAAGGGTGTGGGCTTTGACCTTTGGCGGTTGTTTCCGTTGTCTACCAGGGGTAGTAGGGTGGGTGGTGGACCGAGCAGAGGGGATGGGACCTTGCAGACTGAGGTCCCCACTTGGAAAAGCTCAGAGATCAGAGGAGGGATAATCCAGCAGCCTTGCGCTAACAGACTACATCAAATGACTCCTGCATTTCAACGGGAAGACCTGGCTGCTCTGCAGGGTCTTTGAGAAAGCAGAAGGAACCCAGGCAGCTAGATGGAAGAAGGTGGGTGGCGCTCGGGCTACACCCCTCCCTCGAGGTAGACCACCGAGCTTGTCCCCTGGAGAGTAACGTGGTGGCATGTATTTGTTCTCCTGTGTGTGGCTCCTGACACTGCTCTTCGAACAGCTGCTGGAACTGGTTTCTAGAGGGTCTGTCTCTCTTCTGTGTGCCTCATCTGATTACTGGGTGGATGAATGGATGGCCTGCACAGGCAGCCAGCGTTGTCTTCCTTCATCAACAAAGAAGAGTGATAATTCCCAGGGTTCCTGGGGGAGGGACCTCACAGATCATTCTGGGAGCGCTCACCTTGATTTTGTTATTTGTAAACAGAATGAGGGAGCCCGTTTAAGTGATGTTGGAAAACCCAACCTGGGAAGACCACACACCTCCCCCTCCTGGGGGCCAGCTGCCTGGTTTAAGAGTTCAGTCTTTGGCAAAGCTAGATCTTGTCCCAACCCCCTCTTAAAGTCACCCCTACACAAGTGGCAGTGCTTGGGGCCCTGACAGGTGATTCACACGGCTCTATCCTGAAGCACCAATACCCAGTGGCTAGTCCCTTTATGGGCATGATGGGTCCCTTAATAACCATGGCAACCTCCCTTCCCCTGTGGCTCTCCTGGCTCCCCTGGCCTCAGTCAGGCCAGTCTCTTCCAGAGTGAAGGGCTATGGGTAAGTGAGTGACACTGCTCAGTGACACACAGCGGGGCTCCCCTCGGCAAGGTCTAGA
>NW_022103896.1:16737606-16747499 GCF_000313985.2 Echinops telfairi
CAAGTAGAAAGAAAATATTTTGAAAAGGACGATGGCAGCATATGCACATCTGTGCTTGAAACGATGGATGGATGGATTGTGATAAGAGCTGTAAGAGCGCTCAATAAAATGATTAAAAGACAAAAACAAACCAAAAAACCCAAAAGGTGTCTCAAGTGTGAGGGGAAAACAAATTTGCACTGTCAACTTCCACCCCAAATGATACACTAAAAAAAACAGATCCACAAACCCATTGCTGTCAATTCCGAATCGCAGCGACCTTACGGGCCAGTGTCGAACTGCCCCTGTGGGTTTAATGCCTCACCTCTCTCCTGAAGAGCAGAAGATGGGTCCAAACTGCCAACGCTGCCAGTCAGCAGCCAAACGCTACCTCACAGCACCATTCAAACAGACTCAACACCTCATGGCTAGCACGTCAGTTCTGACTTAGGGTGGCCCTACAGAATAGGGGACAACTGTTCCTGTGGGTACCGAGACCGTAATGGTTTACGGGAGCAGAAAACCTCATCTTTCTCCCTCGGAGCAGCTGCTGATTTCGAATCAACGACCTTGCAGATTGCAGCCCAGTGCATGACCACTACACCACCTGGGCTCCTCCCGGCTAACAGGAAGATTGACATATTAAATAACAACCGCAAGCCACCCCCAGTGCTAACGTCTCTGTACCCTATGATCTGACATGAAAAGAAACAAGCTCAGGAATTCCTGGGAGGTGCAATCGGTCAGGTGCTTGACTCCCTCGCTGACAGGCTGGTGGTTCAAACCCACGCAGGCCTGGCGCTTTGCTTCCACAAGGGGGTGGCCTGGGCGTCCCTCTGGGACAGCTCTGGTAGCCTGAGGCAGCCTCAGAGAACCTCAGGGCATTCAGAGCCAGGAGCCCGGCCCGCTCCCTGCTGGCCGGGGCACCCAGGTGAGTTACCTGTCTAGGCCTGGCTGGCCTCGGCAGGGGGATTGTCGGAGTCCGAGTCGGCCGGCTCGGCCGGGCCTCCGGGTACAGTCTGACTCCAGCTATCCGACCGGTCTGAAACAGTGTCCTCCTCGCCCACCGTCACCTCTACCCAGTCCACCACGCCCGACTCTTCCTTCTCCTCGCTGCCCGGGCCATCCCGGCTGTTGGCCTCAGATTTGTCCGACGTGGGCTCGGAGGCCTTGGCAGGAAGACGGTCTTTCTCTGGCTCGTTGCTACCCACTTTCACCCTGGACCCCGGGGTCTCCAAGTCCTCTTCACAGAGCTTTCTGGTGTCCTGGTGGCTCGGTGGGGCCACCTCGCTCCCGGGCTTTGGGCTCCCTGCGGTGGGCTTGGCGGCTCTCCTCCAGCCGGCGTCGTAGCCAGGATCGTCCGCAAGGCGCTGGTGCTGGTGTGGCTCCATCCACGTCAGGCTCCCGGCCTTCAGCAGGCCTCGGTTCTCCTTGAACCAGCGCACGATCTCAGTCCGCACCAGGCCTGTCTTGGCGGCTAGCTGGTCGTACTCCTGGGGCGTGGGCCACTGGGTCCTGGCAAACGTGCCCCTCAGGAGGTGGACCTGCCCAGGGCTTTTCGCGGTCGTGGGTGAAGGACTGGGCAGGGAGCAGGCAAGCTGGGCCCCGGAGAGCTGCTCGAGTCGTGAGAGTGCCCCATTGGGGGCCACGGCGGCGTCGTGGGCCTTTTTGCCAGACCCCATGGAATCCAAAACGGCTTGCTCCATGCTGTCCCGCAGCTTCCGCCTCTCCGAGAACCACGTGTCGATCTCTCGCCGGCTCAGCTTGGTCTCCACCCTGAGCCGGTCCAGTTCGGCTTGGGTTGGAAAAGAGCTTCTCAGAAAGCTCTCTTCCAGAACTTTGACCTGGCCCGGGGCCTTCTCTTTGAACTTCTGTGGGGCAAAGTCTGGGTATGTGTGGTAAGTGCGGCCGTGTCGGGTGCCTGCCAGGGCTACCTGGTCTTTGGCAATGGACTCGCTGGTGATGTGCACGATGCCCCTCTGACACCGGTAGCGGTGGTCGCTGAACCACTTCTTGATCTCGCTCCGGGAGAGGCCGGTCACCTCGATGAGGCGGTAGACCTCCGCGTCGTCAGGGAACTGGCCCTGCAGGAAGCTGGCCTTAAGGTGCGCTATCTGTTCCTTAGTCTTCTTGCGGTCACTGGCCGCGGGGGCCAGTGGCGGGTTGACCACCTTGGGTGGGGGTTCTGGCACCTGGGCGATGTGCGGACGCTTGGGCTCTGGGGCGGCATGGGGAGTCACCAGCGGTCTCTTCTGGCCGTGGTTGGTCACTCCGGCCATGGCGAGCGTGATGGGGGAACAGGAGACGGTGGTCGGCCCACTGGTGACCTGGGTCAGCACCAGGCTGGTCTGGCCGAGGATCTGGCAGGGCAGGGCCGTCTGGAGGATGGGCTGGGACATCTTGGTGGGGGCCAGCTGGGCGGGCAGCACAGTGATGGTCGGGGGCACCGGCTGGATGGTACCGTTGAACATCTTCTTCCGGGCCTCCTCCACCTCTTCGGGGGACCAGCTGATGCCGTGCTTCAGGCGCTGGGTGGCGAACCAGATGCGGATGTGCTCCTCGGGGTGTTTGGAGGCGGCCGTCAGCCAGGACAGCTCTGCCTGCGTCGGGTAAGGGAACTTGTTGAAGGAGTTGATCATGGTGGCGTTGGTGTCCAGGGCCGAGTTGTATTTGGTAGTGTTCAGCGGGACGGGGACCTTGGGCACAAGGTTGATATTTGGTGGGAGCTGTACAGAAGGCGTGACGTGCCCCAGGGAGTCCTGGAGGAGCTCCATGCCCCCGAGTCTCGAGAGGATCTCAGCCGCGTCGGCCACTAGGCGGGCGGTCCCGTCCATGTGGTTCTCCGTGGCAGTGGTGGCCTCCTCGGCCTTCTTGGGCACCTTCTTGGCGTCGGCTTTCGGTTTCCCGGGCCTCATGATGGGGGTCTTGCTCACGGAGATCCCAGGGTCGCTGTCCGCGCAGGCGGGGCCGCCATGGGGGATGGTGATGACGTGGTTGGTGACTTCGATGGATTGCTCCAGGACCGTCTGGTTGTTGTGTTTGATGAGCTTCAGCTTGAAGTTGGTCTCTCCTGGGTGGAACTTGGCGTTGTGGTTGGACAGAGAGTCGTACTTTTTGGTGGTGAAGTTGCACTCGGCGCACACGTACAGGGGGTTGAGGATGACGTTGGGGTGCTGCGTGTCCACGTGCTCCGTGAACTCGTTCAGGTTCTGCGTGGAGTAGGGGCAGTACTTGCACTCGTACCCCCCTTGTAGCTTTTTGGACGGGGGGTCCCCGGTGGATTTCACCTCGATCACGTCGTTTTCTTTGGAAGCGCTGTCGGACTCTGCGGCCCAGCTGTCCTTGGCCAGGGTGGGCAGCGGCTGCTGCTGCTGCACACCCGTCCCCCGGTCTTTGGTCCGGTCCCCCTCCTCGGCTACCACGTCTTGCTCCACCACCTGGGACGTGCGCACCATGCAGGGGGTCGTGGATTTTCGTTTGCTTGCCATGCCTCCTGCTCCGGGGCGATGGCTTGACTTTCTTGGTGGGGCTGGGGACGCAAAACTGAGGACAAATAAGAGAGGAGGCTGTGGGCTCTGCCCTCCCGAGGGCGACGGTGGCTCTCCTTGTGTGCTGGCGGCTGCGGCTGCCGTTTCCAGGAGGGGCTCAGCAGAGGAAGCCGTGGCGCGCCAGTGGCTGAGCAGGGCAGGCGGCAAGGCACCTGGGGGACAGAAACAGAGGCAGGTCAGGGTCTCTCGGGAGATCAAGGGAAGCTCCACTCACATCTGGCATCTCGGCCATACCCCACCCCGAGAAGATCTCAGCCAAGTTGGCCACCGGATAGCGGGAGAGAGGGGCCAGGTAGGCAGGAAGGTGCTGACCCTCCGGGAGGGACAATGTGAGTGGATGAGACCATGGACACCGTTTCAGGTCCAGAGTCAAGGGGATCTACGCAGGGACCTGAAAGACCAAGGTCTTCTCCGGCAGCACACAGGTTGGTGGAGGGACTGCTGCTCGCTTGCAGCCTGCTTCTATCTGGGGGCACGTCAGAAGCAAGTAGCTTACTTGAGGCCAGCTGGTGGAACAGGCGCCAGGGAAGCTGGGTTTCTTATCGTAAGGAAAACCTCTACAGAACATTTAGAAAATGCCCAAGAGTCTAAACCCCCAGCCAGCGAGTCAATGCTGATTCATAGCACCGACCCTCGGGGCAGAGCAGGGCTGCCCTGTCGGGCTTCCCAATGGTAAATCTTTGTGGAAGCTGACTGCCTCATCTTTCTCTCGAGGAGTGGTGGGTGGGTTTGAACCACCGGCCGTCTGGCTTTGCAGCTGATCACTTGCACCACCCTGCCACCAGGGGATTAAAAAACCAAACCCAATTATGTTGTATATTTCTTCTCAGACTTTTGTCTCTTTGTCTTTGTGTACAGCTGTCTGTGCACACTCACACGCCGATATTATTGTTTCGCTGCTAGTTTATTTCACGCGAATAGTTCCCTGTTTCCACGTGGAGTGCAACAGTGATTTAGGAAACGGCTGCCGAACATTGTGAGGATTGTGAGGATCTTCCAAGGGTCCTTGGGAGGCGCCAAGGATGGCATGCTCAACTAGTGGCCCAAAGGTAGGTGGTTGGAACCTGGTTAAGAGCAGTGGTGTCAGTGGGGTGGGGTGGACCGCACTGGTTGACACAGCCCATAGGGCAACGTCACCATGACCGTCTAGCTGAACAGTGTGCAGTGTATAAGCTGGTATTTATTTTTAAAATGAAATGTCTCTGTTGTTCATGGAACACTGACTTCAATGCCCTTGAACTAAGGTCTGGGTGCAGACTATTCAATACTCGAGTACCACAAGCCGCCGGGAAAGGGAACAAGCCTGTGTGCGAAGCAACCCAGCCGCGTGCTCCTTGGAAGCAAGACCTGTCTCCGGTACTCGGGACAGGCCCTTAGCAGGGACCAGTCCCTGGAGAAGGACGGCAAGCTTGGGGCAGCGGAGAGCCAGGGAGAGAAGGGCAGAGCCCCTTCAGGATGGGCTGATGGAGTGGCTGCAACAATGGGCTTCCCCAGAGCAACGGTGAGGGCGGTGTCGGGCTGGTGGTGGTTTCTCCTGCCCATTGGGCTGTTACCAGACAGAACCAGCATGACAGTGCCTAACAGGAGCCACACGGCACTTCTATTTGGGGTTTTTGTGGCACCGCCCTGCTGTTTCCCCAATGGTGGTGCCATCCCGCAGTTTTACCAGCAATGGCTAAGGTTTCTAATTTCCTCACCTCCTCGCCGACACTTGTTATTTGTACATTATTTTTGTCTTAGCCATCCGCGTGGGAGTGAGTCGCTATCTCCCTGTGGTTTCCATCAACATCTTTCTGACAACTAACGATGCTGACCATCTGTCCATGGCTTTGGTGGCCATTTGGCTGAAATGTCCACTCAGGTCCTTTGCCCATTCCATGATTCTTTTGTTGTTGTTAAGTTGTCAACGCTTCATATATATTTTGATTGTTAGACGCTCGTCCGTCGGCTATATGATTTCGGAAGCTATGCTCCCAGTCGATAGCTTGTCCTTTCACGTGTTTGGTAAAGTCTCCTGCTGGACCAAAGCTCTACCTTTTTAGGAGGTGCCACTTCTTGGTTCTGGCTCTTGCTGCCCGTACGTCAGTGATGCTATCAGAGACTCCATCGTTGAGAGCTGAGCTCGGCAGCCTTGCCCCTGCATCGTGTTCTTCTAAGGGCTGTTTTAGTTTGCACCCTGAGCTCCTTAACCCATGCTGAACTTGCTTTACCATGGGGTTTTGTCAAGTGTTTCTTCCATGGCTCCTTCTGGGACAGGGTAGTAGCATTTCTTGACCTGTCTCTGGAAGGGACTGCAGCTCACTATAGGGGATGGAAGACAGACCATGCTCTTCTCAAAGGACTGACCCCTGGTCTGCTGGCAGCACGAGGAAATGCCTTGGTTCTTGACCTTTGCAGGGAGGCCTGCAGGGGTGATGAGGAGTCCGCCTGACGGGACTGTGCCGTTGGGACTGGCGGTCTGCGCTGCCCAGCCTGGTTTCTCCAGGATCTGGAGGAGCTCGGTGCCCTGACCTGGGAGGCATCTACCTGTCTATGTTCGAGATTTATGCCTTCTGTCCTGGGCAGGCTGCCACGGCTCATGTGGTAGTTACATAATCTGGTGTGAATTTGAGGATTCAGCGTGAAGGGGTGGAGTCTAGCTTGTCACAGCCTCCCTCCCCCACAGGCCCGTGATCTTCCTGCATCCGGCATCATTACATGTGTTTGGTGAGTCTGAAGAGAACTTTATAGATTGGTATTGGACATATAGGCTAATATGAGACTTAGGGACTTGGCTGGGATGTTTTCTCAATATTTAACTGCTCTTGTATATGACGTGCTTTATTATACACATATGAGTGTCTATGGATTTGTTTCTCTAGTCCACCTGGACTAACACGTCTCATTTCAGAGCGCTTCTCCGGGGATGTCAGAGGACATAACAAGGCGAGTGGCCTTTCAGGTTTCAAAGGAAGCATCCTGTTGAGACATCAAAGCCTAAAGGAATGCTTCTCGCTTTGAGGGGTCTTCTGACAGCACCGTTCACAGGTCCCTCTGTGGTTCATCGGGGTGGGGAGTGGTGAGAGGAGGGATATGGCCCTTGTATTTTAAAGATCCAACATGACAGCTCTGAGAAGTGTACTTTTGGAGGGGGAAGTATAGTGGGGGTGGGGAAGGGAGCAAGAGGCTGGGGCCTTGTCCTTGTCCTTGTCCTTGTCCTCAGCTCCTGCTTCCAGCGAGCATTCACTATCTCCTCTCTGTAAACTAGGAAATGATTCCGAAAACCACAGCAGCGGCCACGAGTTACTATCAGCTTATGCCGCTTTCTCCCCCTCCCGCCTGGCACCTTGAGGGATGGGCACGAGCAGGCACCGTGGCTTCCCCCAGCCACCGGGCATCAGCAAAGGCGCTTTGCTAGCCCTGACTCCCCAGGCCCATGTGTCCTCACCACCACCGAGTTGATTCTGACTCACAGTGACCCAGGACAGAGTACAACTGCCCCTGTGGGTCTCTAAGGCTATGCTTGGACAGGAGTACAGTGCCTCATCGCTCATGAAACTCAAGTCTCCAGGGGGAAAAACTCAGGAATCTGTGCCTTCTAAACATCAACAATTAAAAAAATGTTGTGGACAGGCACAGCAAAACACACACCAATTCAACAGTCTTCCACGTTGAGTGACGGTGACCCTGTTCTGTCGCGGCAGGCACCCACCTCACCCTGCTGATCTGGAGGCTCCCTGTGCCCCCGAGGCAGTTCTCTGAATTGTTGTTGTCTTTGGATCCCACAGACACAGTTCTTAAAAGAGCAGAAGGTTCACGGAAGACGTTTCTTTCATGGGGGAAGCTCAACGGCCGTTCATTTTCAAGATGGTTTCTGGGTAATTCTTTCGGTTTCAGTTTTAAAGATGAACTGGGGACAATCGTTTTCGGGGGGAAGTTCACCCAGACGTCGTGGCTTCAGAATGTCTGGAGTTCGTGGATGCCTTCCTCCTTTTGAACAGGACTCTTCTATGAAATCTTGGACCACAGTGTTCAAGTCAGAGTAGCTGGGCTCCATCGGTCTCTTCTGGGCTCAAGGCAAAGGAAGCAGTTGCTCCTGGAGGCTGCCGACCACACAGTCCACATCGCCTCTTCGTCCTGACTCACCTTCCTCTGTTTTCCGGACAAATAGACACCCAGTTGTGTGCCTGGGATGGTTGCTGACACACTTGCAAGCCTCCAGGCCCATTGCAACAAACGAGGAGACAGAGTAGAAGTGCATTTTTAGCCTCCTGCCCCCCCAAATCATAAACTAGGCAAAGGACCTGGGTAGACATTCCACTCTAGAGGAGCCAGTCAAGTGGCCACTTAACACATTATTAACTTGGACGTTTCTTGAACCCAGGACCTTAAATCTCCAAACCAAGAAACAAAGTTCGCTCGTATATAAGCAGCTGCTCTCTCTCCCTTTTTGGGTCTTTCTTGTCCATGTATCTATCACACAACTCTGCCAATTTGACTTTTTATAGGCGCACAGCTTCCGGACTGCAAATATACCGGTAATCAGCTAAGCAAATTTCCCCTTAACCATTGAAATAGTTCCATCAGCATTCATCGCCCAGGCCCCTTCCCTCCGGCCTCTGGTAGCCACTAGTCAGCTCTGGTCTCCACACTGGCCTTTTCTTGTCTTTGTTAAAAAAAAAAATGTGATTGCTGTACAGCTTCCAGATCACACGATTGAATAATTCAAGCTCATTCAGAAAAGTTGTGTAATCATCACCACAATCAATTCTCTCTTGCACTCTTGGTTAGCTCCCCAGGCCTGTCTCCCCGACCTTCTCTGTCAGGACCCTAGCTAAGCATGAATCCAGTTCCTGTTCTGGGTTTCATACACAGAAAACAACCCAAAACAAACAAACAAACAAACAAACAAACAAACAAACAGTTAAAAACGGAAACAACTTGAAAATGGGTCAAAAGGGCACTCAGATGATAAGGCCGCGACAGATGGGAGCTGTTCCTAGCTGCACGCTCCTGGTGGTGCCACGCAGTGAAACATTCCACCCTTAAGGACAGTGACAGCTCGGAGGGTGATGGGGAAACAGGACAAGAATCCCGCAAACTCAGAACCATTGATGATCAGGTGCTGGGTTCTTGATAAGCCTGGTACGAAATGTCTTCAGGGACAACAGGATCTACAGAAATGACTCAATTCGTGGTTTCCGGGAGCTGGGCTTTGAGGAGCACTTCCTGTGACCATTTGCATCTTTGTGTGATGTTTACTGCTCAGTTGCTCAAAACAGCCTTTCTAAAAAGAAAGGAAGGTGATTGTTAATCTGGGTAAGCACAGGCTGGACAGTGTAAGGACAGGCTAAGGCTCCATCACATGCGGTCTTTACTGGTCCTGCAATAACAACAGGTGGCTACCATCTCCACTATACAGAGGCAAAAACTGAGGCCCAGCGGGGGGGGGGGGGGGGCGGGGCGGGGCGGAGCCTGGATGATCTCATCTCCAGGTGGAGAACATCTTGTTGGCCCTACAGCCACACAGCTGTCAATTGTTGACAATTCCACTTCCTGACCCAGAGCCAGACGTCACATGTCTCTCAGCTTCTGAATGGCTGGCTGCCTTGCTCTGGGTGTGTTCATAGGAGCCAGGTTTCAGCTGAATTGTGCCTTAAGTGTGCTGCCTTCCGGTGCCCTCTGGTGAAGGGGTTGGAAGCCTGTATGGTCTGAGGCACTGATGGGTGACATGGGGAGTCTGCAACGACTCCCAGGAGGCTCACCAGCTGAGTATGACCCTTGCAATGAGGTGACATGGGCTCTGAGAGAAGGATGGGTGGCCTGCTGATGGTGGGGTTGGGGTGGTGACTCAGACAGGGATGGCTGTCCTCAGGGCCAGAGGAAGCTAGCGATAAGATCTCATACATGTTGGGCTCTGTGTGACCCAGAACCCAAGCATTCCCCCAGAAACAACAAATTCCAAAGCCTAGCCTCCTCCAGCTCATCACCGGGCCCCTAGCTGCCTTGCCCTTCCCCATCAGTGCCCACCATTCTGGGCAGAGTTGGTGGAAGAGGCTTCCCTGGGTCGAATCTGGCTGTGTCACTTGCTAGCATAAGAATGTATCTGCCCCTGGACCCAGCCAGCCCCATAGGTCCCAAACCCAGATGAACGCTGGAGAAAAGCCAAACACAGCCCCTTAATTCATCGACATCGGCCTTGGGGGCCCATGACTTTAAAAGGGACCCGTCTCTACCTGCAAGATGGGATTAAGTGGGACTTCCATGCCAGCACATTCAAGTTCCTCGAAGGGGTGACTGTCATTCGTCAAGTCGAGTCACGGTGCAGGACTTGACACACTGTTGTTCAGACGTACGTGTGGTTCTACCTGCATCCTCCTCAGTCCC